>NC_135820.1:4857956-5597596 GCF_964213995.1 Mustelus asterias | reverse complement strand
CAGGCACTGGAGGGCTGGCAGCCCAAATGAGGCATGCGAGGGTGGCAAGGGAGGCCTTGATCACCAGGCGGTTCACTCGCTAGGGGTTTGTGTCTGTGGGTTCCATCCTCCCACAACTCACACCCCCCCTACAAAATTCTTTCTATATCCTGCACCATTGTCACACCAGAATGGTGGGCCTGGGTGCTTTGTGTTGGTGAGTTTTTTGGCAGGCAGGAGGGTGATGACAACTCGCTAAGCACCATTATGATGATCCCCTGGTGCAAAGGAGTTTGACTCCTACCTAAGCTCCGCATGTACGCTGGCACCTGGGCCCACATCTGTGTAGTGTGTAAGGGACCTGAAACCCCCACACAGGGTTCTGGGGCGGGTGGGGTGGGGGATGGGAAGGAATCGCTCGTGGGGTCTGGGAAACCAATGCCTTCCTTTTCTCAGTGACACAGCATTGAGGGGCCTCCCAAACTGACATCAACATGAAGCATCCCTCCGGCGATCATCAATGGAAGAGGATTCCTATTTGACACAAATCTGAGACAAATTAGTAATGGGAGGGTGGTGAAAAAACATTTAATTGCAATAAATGTGTTTAAATAAGATGTTCTAACATAAAAACTCATGAACAGAAAACGTTAAGGCGCTTAAATATCTTTCAAACTAGTGCAGTCCTTCACCCCGTGCCATCTCAGTGCAACTACAACTTCCTAACCTTACGTGGCCCACCACTACGTATCAGCGACTCCCCAGAATGTACATCGGAGGTGCAGGGGGCCAGCTGCCTACCATGCCCCGTGGCCTGTGATGCGCATGGCGGGCGTCCTCTGGAGGCCCTGGACCTTGAGGGCTCTGGCCTGCTTTCAGGTGTCTGGGATGTTTCCATGGCACCCTCTTCATCCCGCTGCCCCTGAGATGCCTCGGTGTCAAGAAGGGGGGAGTCAGAAAGTGTAGTCAAAGCCATAGTCTCCTGGCTGAAAGGCCTTGGCATAGGCTCGAGCCCTTCCTGCTCCCTTGGGGTTCCTGTGGGCCCCTGGGTCACTCTACGGGTTTCTGCAGTGAGCTCCAGAAGCTCTGGCATCACCTTGCACTGCCAGTCCTGGAGGACCATCTGCGTCCTACCCATGGTGGTCGAGCCCTCAGTGATGGCCACTTGAGTCGGGGGGCCACCTCTCAATGGCCGCAGCAAGTGCCCTCTGAGACGAGGCCAAGCTCTGCATGGTCCGGGATGCCAAACGTGCAATTCACATTTCTCCATTGAACATAGAACAAAGCACAAAAAAATTATATCACCAGAACAGGCCCTTCAGCGCTCCAAGCCTGTAGCGATCAGGCTGCCCATCTGATTTGTAATCCCTTACTCTTCCGGAGACTATATGCCTCTATTCCCAGCCCATTCATGTAGCTGGAGAGATGCCCCTTAAAGGTCACTATTGTATCTGCGTCCGCGACCTCCCCCGGCAGCGGGTTCCAGGCACCTATTGTCCTCTCTGTGCAAATAAACATTCCTCCTATGTCTCCTTTAAACCTTGCCCCTCGAATCCAAAACTTGTGCCCCCGAGAAGTTGCCTCAGAGTGGAGGAATGACAGGTGCTCATGGTAGCCCGACTATGCTGTCACTGACAGCCCGCATCTCCCCTTCTCTTGACAGCTCCAGCGCCCGCTCCTCGAAGGGGGCGAGGACCCGGAGGTCTGTCTCACCACCCCCCGTCTTCGCCCTCTCATGGGTGTTATGGTCGGTCTTCTCCTGTGTAGTCAGAAGGAGCCATGAAAGAAATGATGGCGTAACTCCTGCAGAATATCAGGTGGTGGCCCTTCGAGGGCAAGCGCAGTGGGGCTTTTGGGGGGATAGGAAGGAGGTGCTTGGGGTCAGGAGCTGGAAGCATGCAGGGTGCTGGGGATGGGAGGATCTGGGGGAAATTTGGGGGAAGATGCAAGAAGGGGTTCAGCACTCACCCTTGCTGCACGGGTGAGGTCAGTGACTTTTTTCCGGCACTGCTTCACGGTTCGGGGGGGGTGCAGAGCCCTGGCACTGACCGAGGCGGTGACTTCCTCCCAGGCTGCATTTCCATCAGGTCCTCTGGGTCTGCGTCCTCCTGGGGGGAAGAGGGTGTCCTGCCTCACCTCTGGTCGCCCTCAGAAAATTGGGGGGACTGGTCGTGCGCACATTTTGTGCAGGAATGCCTGTCCATTCTTGTGTTTTTTATGGAGCTGCCCCTCGTTAGGGCAGATCAGCTGCAGGCAGTTTGGCAGAACATTCTAGCGAGATCCATGCAGTTTGCTTCTTAGCATTGAGGGGAAGACAAGTGAGCACTTGCAGGTGTGCTGATGGGGAGGGGGGGCTGCGGGTGGATCAGTGCCTCAATGATTGGGGCCAGGGGAGAGAGAGGGAGGTGTCACACAGCCATCGGAGTCCGGAAGAGATGGGGGTCTAGTGCGGGAGGTTCCGGGTGGGGTGAGGGGGTCACCCTGCCTGATATCTGTGGGGTGGAGGGGGGAGGGTGGATCTCTCTGCCTGAGATGAGTGTGGGGGTAGGGGTGTCTGCTGCCACTCTGCCTGAGATCATTGCGGGGAAGGGGTCCGCTGCCATTCTGCCTGAGGTCATTGCGGGGGGAAAGGGGTGTCCGCTGCCACTCTGCCTGAGACCATTGGGGGAGGGGAAGGGGGATCCACTGCCACTCTGCCTGAGATCATTGGGGCAAAGGGGGGTCCGCTGCCATTCTGTCTGTGATCATTGGGGGGAGGGGGGTCCTCTGCCATTCTGCCTGAGATCATTGGGGGAGGGGAAGGGGGGTCCGCTGCCACTCTGCCTGTGATTGGTGGGGGGAAGGGGGGAGGGGCCCGCGATCATTTTGGGTGGTGGATGAGTGGGGGGTGGGGGGGGGATAAGGGGGTCAGTAATGTTGGGGGGTGGGACAATGTCTGTGGGGACCTCGGGGGGGAGGCACTATCCGGCCCGGGAGCGAAGTGGTAGGGGAGAGTTATTCGATCATTTTTCCTGCACGTGCGTAGTTGAAGGCACCGATCGGAGCTGCAGGATTTTGGCCGTGTTAAACCCCGCCCACAGGCTTGTGCAGCGCGATTCGGAATCGCTGATATTTTTCCAGGCAGAGTGTGTATGGGGGCGTCTGAGAACGGGTCAAAAAGTCGGATCTGAAACACTCCCAGATTCATGTCCGCCAACACTTCGAATCAAAATGGTAAAATAGGGCCCTCCATGTCAGAGGGATTAGCTGGGTAAATATGTGAGGTTACGGGGATAGGACCTGAGTGGGATTGTTATTGGTGCAGGCTCGATGGGCCTAACGGCCTCCTTCTGCACTGTAGATTCTATGATTCTCATTAATAAAACTCAGCTTGGGATTCCCAGTTCAAGTTTAGAGACCTTAACCTTATAAAGATTGAACAGCGATATAATTACATAATAGTTTTTCAATAATATACCATTAGAAGAGGTTCTGCAACATACTCTGTTCTCCCAGTACCACACTGTCAGCTATAGTTGCTTAACACGGCACCACTGGGCTTCCTCAAACAACCTAGAAAACATTTGGTTGCTTGATGTGGTGTTGGCAGCAACTCAGAGGTTTTGAAAAACTTGGAAATCCCCCACCTACTATTTCCATTGAGCGTGGGAGGCAGAACATCGAGGCAGAAGATTGAAAATCTACACCCGATACTATACACAGTACAATGAACTTCAACTTGAGCAGGGTAGGTAAAACAAGCAGGCAATGGATTGGCTGCCCACTGTCTTCAGTGGAAGTCTGGGTGAATGGTATAAAGCTTCGTCCATTCCGTAACTGCCCATTCTGGCCCCCAACCAAAAGTTGAGATTCACCCACTGTGAAGCCAGAGGAAATATCGCAGAATCTCAAAGTGTAACTCTTCATCCCAAGGAGTGAAGTGTTTCGACACGTGGCATCCACGCAGGCACTGCAGGGAAGAGAGGATGGTGTAATTTTGCCTGCTGCTGTTGAGCAGCCTGTCCAATGCAAGAACTGGGAATGCTGTACAGAAATGAACCGACAACCCTCTGTCCCACCCTCCACAGAAAAATCTTAGCTTTTACCTGATCCGCTCCGATTCATCTGGTGACCTACCACTGCAGCAGGATAGCAAGACACCACAGCTCTTCCTGCAAAACAAAACCACCAGTTGGTCCTTTCGGAAAGGGAAATAAAGGAGTCTTATGATAAATGTTAGGTTTATAACGCAGTACAGAATCAAACAGAGGAAGAACAGGAAACCAAGATAAGAGGGGCAAAGTAAGAATAGTGACATGGAGGCACAGTGGTTAGCACTGCTGCCTCACAGTGCCAGGGTTTGATTCTGGTCTCGGGTGACTGTCTGTGTGGAGTTTGCACGTTCTCCCCGTATCTGCGTAGGTTTCCTCCAGGTGCTCCGGTTTCCTCCCACAGTCCAAAGATGTGCGGGTTAAGTTGATTGGCCATGCTAAATTACCCCTCAGTGTCAGGGGGACTAGCAGGGTAAATGCGTGGGGTTAAGGAGATCGGACCTGGGTGGGACAGGATTCTATGATTCTATGTGGAGAAAGGTTAACAGGTAATCTAAAATAGAACGCTAATGCATTTTATGAAACAGATAAAGAGTGAGAGAATCGTCAAAGGAAGGTTCTACCAATTAAGGAGAAAATAATCATCTTCTTGTGAAGTAAGGGGGTATGGCCATAGTTCAAAATGAGCACTTTGCACCAATCTTAAAAAAATGTCACTGTAAAGTAGGAAGTAGTAGGGCAATTGGATAGGATGAAAATAGATAAAGAGTAGGTAGAGGTTGGCAGCATTGGATGTAAAAATGCCACCCCCACTGGTTGGGACTTAAGTGACTGAACTAAAGGTACCCACAATCTTTCAACTCTCCATAAGATGTAGGGGCGGAAGTAGGCCATTTGGCCCATCGAGTCTGCTCCACCATTCAATGAGATCATGACTAATCTAATGTGATAATTCTCAATTTCACTTTCCTGCCCTTTATCCCCTTGATTTCCTTACTGATTAAAAATCTGTCTATCTCAGCCTTGATCATACTTAACGACCCAGCCTCTACAGCCCTCTGCGGTAAGGAATTCCACTACCCTCTGGGAGAAGAAATTCCTCCTCATCTCTGTCTTAAATGGGTGACCCCCTTACTCTGAGATGATGCCCTGTGGTCCTAGACTCACCCCCAAGGGGTAACAACCTCTCAGCATCTACACTGTCAAATCCCCTGAGAATCTTATATGTATCAATAGGATCGCCTCTCATTCTTCTCAACTCCAGTGAGTACAGGCCCAACTACTCAATCTCTCCTCACATGAAAATCCCTCCATACCCGGGATCAACCGAGTGAACCTCCTCTGGGCTGCCTCTAATGCCAGTATATCTTTCTTTCGATAATGGGACCAGAACTGTTTACAGTTTTCTAGGTATTCTCCTTGTATATGGGATTGGTTGTAAATGTTACCTTTTCAAAATGGGAGAGAGGAGGAACTAGACATATATATTTTAAACAACAGATTATTTGATCATTATCCCATTGCTGTTGGTGGGACCTTGCTGGGTCAAGTTGACTGAGGTGTTCTCTACACTATAACTTGTGATACTGGTTGAAATCTACATCATTGGCTATCAGACTCTTCAGGGCATCTTGAAATTGTGAAAGGTGCTACATAAAAACAAGGTTTTTTGTAAAATTACATGCCGGTCAATTCTAGGTCAGTGGGGGCTGCTACAGACCATAATCTGGAGCAAAGTTAACCATCACTTGGAAGAATATGCTTGATTAAGACTACCTTTAAATTGGTGTTGGCTAATTAAGTCTGACAAGCTTGATTGACTTTAGTAATAGAGAGCCAATGAGATAGTGCAATGAACTTGTGTATGTGGAGTTTCAAAAGACTTAGTCAAAGCTCCGATGAGAGAAATGTCCAGTGCATCCCCGAGGTGTCATAGAATCATAGAATCCTACAGTGCGGAAGGAGGCCATTCGGCCCATCGATTCTGCACTGACCACAATCCCACCCAGGCCCTATCCCCATAACCCCATACATTTATCCTAGCTAGTCCCCCCTGACACTAACGGGCAATTTAAGAACATAAGAACATAAGAAATAGGAGCAGGAGTAGGCCATCTAGCCCCTCGAGCCTGCCCCGCCATTCAATAAGATCATGGCTGATCTGACGTGGATCAGTACCACTTACCCGCCTGATCCCCATAACCCTTAATTCCCTTACCGATCAGGAATCCATCCATCCGCGCTTTAAACATATTCAGCGAGGTAGCCTCCACCACCTCAGTGGGCAGAGAATTCCAGAGATTCACCACCCTCTGGGAGAAGAAGTTCCTCTTCAACTCTGTCTTAAACCGACCCCCCTTTATTTTGAGGCTGTGTCCTCTAGTTTTAACTTCCTTACTAAGTGGAAAGAATCTCTCCGCCTCCACCCTATCCAGCCCTCGCATTATCTTATAAGTCTCCATAAGATCCCCCCTCATCCTTCTAAACTCCAACGAGTACAAACCCAATCTCCTCAGCCTCTCCTCATAATCCAAACCCCTCATCTCCGGTATCAACCTGGTGAACCTTCTCTGCACTCCCTCCAATGCCAATATATCCGTCCTCATATAAGGGGACCAATACTGCACACAGTATTCCAGCTGCGGCCTCACCAATGCCCTGTACAGGTGCATCAAGACATCCCTGCTTTTATATTCTATCCCCCTCGCAATATAGGCCAACATCCCATTTGCCTTCTTGATCACCTGTTGTACCTGCAGACTGGGCTTTTGCGTCTCATGCACAAGGACCCCCAGGTCCCTTTGCACGGTAGCATGTTTTAATTTGTTTCCATTGAGATAGTAATCCCATTTGTTATTATTTCCTCCAAAGTGTATAACCTCGCATTTCTCAACGTTATACTCCATTTGCCATATCCTCGCCCACTCACTCAGCCTGTCCAAATCTCTCTGCAGATCTTCTCCGTCCTCCACACGATTCACTTTTCCACTTATCTTTGTGTCGTCTGCACACTTCGTTACCCTACACTCCGTCCCCTCCTCCAGATCATCGATATAAATGGTAAACAGTTGCGGCCCGAGTACCGATCCCTGCGGCACGCCACTAGTTACCTTCCTCCAACCGGAAAAACACCCAATTTAGCATGGCCAATCCACCTAACCCGCACATCTTTGGATGTGGGAGGAAACTGGAGCACCCGGAGGAAACCCACGCAGACACGGGGAGAGCGTACAAACTCCACACAGACGGTCACCCAAGCCGGGAATCGAACCCGGGTCCCTGGCGCTGTGAGGCAGCAGTGCTAACTTATTGTGCCACCGTGCTGCCCCAAATCAAATGATACAATCTGCTCCAAAGTTATGACTTACTTTCTTTTCGTTTCCTCTTGCAATTCACTCATGTTCCGTGACACACTGCTGCAGCATGACATCGAGAGGCCACTCAGGGTCCTGCATATGAATGGATGGTCAGTGCACAGTACTCACTCTCTAACCGCTGACAGAGGGTGTAACGAAGGAGAACACTCACAATGTTACAATACATGGCCCACAGGATAGGAGATAAACGGCATTCCAAATGATCCAGACAACTTAAGCAAATCATGATGTAGGACAGGTTTTAAAATGTAAATCATCAAGCTAATTCATGTATGAACAAGAAACAATAAACCCCCCCTGATTGAAAAAAGCAAATAAAATTCTTCCTTCTGTCCCCATGCTTTGATCTGCAAATTGGAAGCAGCCTTTCCAGTCTTAGAAAGAACTCGAATAGTGGGACTGCG
The DNA here is from genome assembly GCF_964213995.1 of Mustelus asterias. Taxonomy (NCBI): domain Eukaryota; kingdom Metazoa; phylum Chordata; class Chondrichthyes; order Carcharhiniformes; family Triakidae; genus Mustelus; species Mustelus asterias. The sequence goes on along the minus strand of NC_135820.1, from coordinate 5,589,805 downwards.
GATTAGGCTCTCAGAGAGGGAAAAAATGTATTAAATAAATTGGTCAAAGAAGAATTGAGTAAATCTCTTGCCAGGATCAAAAAATACACTCGGCACAATTTGCAGTTTGCCCATGGTGAGTGACACCTGTGAAGGCATGCATTATAAAAATGAAGCAAAAACAGAAAATGCTGGAAATGCTCAGCATGTCACGCAGCAGCTGCGGGAAGGGAAACAGACAGCAGGGTTTTCCAGACCCAACATTGGTGGGCAGGACGGAAACATATTAACGGACAGCTCTCCAACACTCAAAATATTCCCAACCCACCTGCAATGATGCCCGCCAGTGTCATGGCCAGAGACTCCCGCCCAGAGTTAGAGTTTGAAGTTAATGACCATTCAATAGAAATCTAATTTGTTAATTGTGTTAACCCTGCTGCTATCTCCGCAGATGCTGCACAGCCTGTCGACTGCTTCCAGCTTTTTATTCTTTTATTTCAGACATCCAGCATCTGCAGTATTCTGCTTTCAATATGCAACTTAGTTCACATGGGTGAAAACATTACAAAGTGGTAAAGAAGATTAGAGATTGGGAGTACTCAGAATATAGAATCACTACACACACACACTCACACACCACACATGCACACATTCATGCACCACAAACACACACGTACTTACACATGCACAGATCACACACACATGCACACTTACACATGCACACACTACACACACAAATTCACACACACCACACACACACATCCTTGCACATGCACACATCACACAGACACATATACACACACAAACACACCACATGCATACACACATTGATTTTCACTGTAACTCGGCTGTTACCTGGGTTCCTCCACGCAGGGTGAGTCTGACTCTTCCTTTGATCTGCTGGAGCAGCATGCTACCCAGGTGCCTGCGAGCTTGCTGTGAGACAGAGAAACAACCATCTTCATCTACACACTGGAACTTTGACAAGTTGAACAGTAAAACATGGACACAATGGGCTGAGTGGTCAGCTTCTGAGCCATCAATCTTTGTACATTTCTGCTCACAACATGTTAATATTGCAGAGTGAGACAATCAAGAGATCACTTTATACTGGCTGTTACATCCTTTTGTATCCAAGATAATTTGCTTATGATGAAATTACACATACATGATACTAGACAGGCATGGGGTCTGTTTATCTGTTATGATCTGAAGTTTATTACATCTCCCTCCATCCTTTGGGCTCTAAAAAAATGATTACAGCTGTCAGCTAATTAAAAAACTAAACTTCTGCTAGACTGCTTTGATCATCTGGGCAAGTGGTGCAACATCTGTTCGAATTGTTCGTCGACAATTTCCAATTTTCTGAATGCTTGGCTGACTTTCAAAAACTACAATTATCTCAGTAGGAGGGTCAGCGTTTACAGTTTGATTGACAGCTGAGAAAGCCTATTGGTTACAGTAGCTGTTTTCGCGGTGGTGTATAATCAGAGCCACGTCTGTTTTTCTAAGTGATCAGATACTTAAGATTTGAAAGCTTTGCATAGGCTTTCATGAATAGGATGTTTTTAATTTCAAGTCTGGAGAGTGAAAGCTGTATAGAGTTTGCAACTGTATTTTATTTCATCTCCACATGGCTCTTGAGGTCTATACATCTTTTGTTCTACAGACCTGATATTAAAAACATCCCATTCATGAAAGCCTACACAAAGCTTTTAAGTCTCAAATACCTGATTATTAGAAAACAAGCATGCCTCGGTTTGTATACCACATCAATAATAGCTACGGTAATCCTCTGATACGGTCTCTAAGCTGTCAATCAGACTGTGAACTCGGCACGATGCCACAGTGCTTAGCACTGCTGCCTCACAGCGCCAGGGACCTGGGTTCGATTCCTGGCTTGGGTCATTGTCTGTGTGGAGTCTGCACGTTCTCCCCATGTCTGTGCCAGTTTCCTCCGGGTGCTCCGGTTTCCTCCCGCAGTCCAAAGATGGGCGGGTTAGGTGGATTGGCCATGCTAAATTTCCTTTAGTGTCAGGGGAACTAGTTAGGGTAAATGCATGGGGTTCTGGGGATAGGGCCTGGGTGGGATTGTGGTTGGTGCAGACTCGATGGGCCGAATGGCCTCCTTCTGCACTGTAGGAATTCTATGAAATCCTAAGGTTTGGACCAAAACAGGCCACACACATTTGTGCACAAACTTTACATTGAAGGTGTGTTCACCTTGACTTAGTGAAGTCGAGATTCCTTCATCTTCCAGTCGGACAGACAGAATAATGGTTTACATTATATTAAGGGCTACAAACATAAGGTTTACGAACTTTACCTTAAGATTTATATTGTCTTGTTAAGCACAGCACACTTCTGCTTGGCCGGGAACAAGCATCCACAGAGTTCGATTCCCCCCTCCACACCCTCCCCTCACAGGATTCATCATCGGTTTCACACCCTGGATGACAAGCCGAGAAGCTACTTGTGCCGTCAAGCATGAGAAGCCAAACATTTCTGCCCTCTGGAAAAACTCACCGCGCCTTCCTCTGGGCATCAGATCATGCTGCGTTCCAGGGATTGCCTTCCCAGTGTCGCACTGACAGGTGGGGTGGGATGATCACTTTGAGTGGATTTTAAACAGGCCCCTGTTTTCAAAGGAAGAACGGCCCAGTTCTATACAGGGAGGCCCTCTTACCCAGTCTCCTTGATATCATCGATGTTCTCCAAAGTGCCTTTGTTGCAACACGACAGCCAGTAATAAAAGATGTATCTGGTGGAGAAATAATATGAATTTTGCAATACTTGTTGCTTTGCTGAAGAAGATTATTCATATTAAAGCAAACTCTCTACTAATTAAATCGGACGGCAAAGTTTAAAAGTACAGGAATTACTGGCAGCAAAGACACCCGGTGATAAAAGATGTGTGAGACCATAAGATGTAGGAGCAGAGGTAGGCCATTCAGCCCATCAGCTGGAATTTTACCAGCCCGCCCACGACAGGAATCGGAGTGGGCGAGGGGTGGAGCTTGGGAAGATCCATTGAGCTCGGGCGGGAAGTTATGGTTTCGGGATGAGCAAGGCCGTAAAATCCCACCCATCATGTCTGCACTGCCATTCAGTGAGAGCATGACTGATCTGGTATAATCCCCAATTCCACATTCCCGCTTTATCCCCATAATTTTTGATTCCCTTACTGGTTAAAAATCTGCCTATCCCAGCCTTGAACGTACTTAATGACCCAGCCTCTACAGACCTCTGCGGTAAAGAATTCCACAGATTCACTACTCTCTGACAGAAGAAATTCCTCCTCAGCTCTGACTTAAATGGGTGACCCTCTCACTCTGAGATTACTCTGAGATGTATCTGTTGAGAAACAATGGCCGAAATTCTCCTGCCATTCACACCAGCTGGACCTTCTGGTCCCACCAATGGTTCTACCCTTGCGCGGGATTCCCAGCGGTGTGGGGTGACACCAATGGGAACTGCCATTGATAGCGGCAGGACCAGAAGACCCCGCCACCAGTGGACAGTGCACTGCTGAGAAAAACTCCAGAGAATCCCACCCAGTATAAATTTTCTGACATCTGTTTCATTGTTAACATAGACCATTTACATTAAAAGCAAATTGTCAACTAATTAAATTTGATGGCAAGGTTTAATAATACAAGAATTATTGTCCTATTTTGACATTATAATGGCCATATGAATACCTTTTTCTAAAGCCGTGAACACCAAAGTAGACACCATTTATAGTCCACCAGCCAATGAGGGAAAGAGTGATACCTCTGGGTGGAGGGGAAAAGATGTTGCATTTGGTCAGAAGTGGGGGTCAGTATGACATCTGGGAGAATTTCTTCACTGCTCCCTAAAAGTAGTTCTAGAACAGCTCACCATAAAGAAAACCCTATCTAATTGAGGATCAATTCATCTTTTAGCAAGGAACTGTATTAATAGGATGCTGAGCAAGGCAAATAAGGGTGGCATCAATATTAATTATTTTATATTTACACATTGCATAGAATTGTCAGCACAGAAAAAGGCCTAATTGCTCTGTGCTGGTGTTTATGGTGCACATGAGTCCTTGATTATCAAACCCACTGGTATAACCTACCATTACTGCCCCATCAGCACAGCTCTGGGTTCAGATCCCACAGTAAGAAGTCTCACAACACCAGGTTAAAATCCAACAGGTTTATTTGATCCACTTCAGATCCTACCCCAGGAGCTGATGGTCAAGGAAGGTTCATTCACAACGCGGCTAAACGGGTGGAGTGTGTCAACCTGACATTGAATTAACTACGTATGATCAAACATGTTCAAGTGTCCATACCATCAGTAAAACAATGGAAGGGGAAAACTAAACTTGGCCACTCAGTGAGACCTAGATATTTAAAATACCCGACCTCGGAGTCAATCATCAACTGTCGAACATCTAATGAAAAATCAGGCTATTTCTCAAACTCGTGCTCAAAACACACACAGCTTTACTCACAGGTTGAAAATCATGATGTGGAGATGCCGGTGTTGGACTGGGGTGGGCACAGTAAGAAGTCTCACAACACCAGGTTAAAGTCTAACAGGTTTATTTGGTATCACGAGCTCTCAGAGTGCCGCTCCTTCATCAAGTGAGTGAAAATCGACAGCCATATTCTGAAGAAACCCAACATACTCACCTGTTGAAACAGGAGCAGGAGCATTGCTGATCACAACAGTGTATCCTGATCGTGATGAATGTTGCACAGCATCTGCCAAAAAATCAGAATAATGCAGAGTTACCCTTTCCCAATTTAAAAGGCTGAGTGTAATTATGCACAAGCATTGTGCATTTATTTGAAGCCGATGCGCACTTTTTCGTTAAGTGATTAGCACAGTTAAGTCCGACTGGGTAAATTGATGCCGGCTAGGGTTACTTACATCAGCAGAGTTGGGATGAGTACAGCCAGAATTATGACCCACTGGAACATGTCCTTCTGTGTGGGAGTACCTGCAAAAGAGGTTCATGGCATTACAGTGGGAAGCATTACAGTTCTCCAAGTGGACTCACAAGAGTAGGAATTCATCCTGCTTTTGTAATAATATCATAAATGTAGAAATTAAGAGCAGGAGTAGGTCACTCAGCCCCTCAAGCCAACTCCACCATTCAAGGAGATCATGGCTGATCTAATTGTAACCTCAACCCCACCATGCCTGTCTACTTTTTCACCCCCTTGTTACTTTCACCCCCTTGTTACTCTACCTAGCTCTGCCTTAAGAATATTCAGAGACTCTGCCTCCACTTTGGAGGAAGAGAATTCCGGAGACTCATGACCCACTCAAAGGAAAAATTCTCCTCATCTCTTTCTTAAAGGGTAGACTGGGGAGGAAACCAGAGCACCTGGAGGAAACCCACGCAGACACGGGGAGAACATGCAAACTCCACACGGACAGTCACCCAAGGCCGGAATTGAACCTGGGTCCCTGGAGCTACGAGGCAGCAGTACTAACCACTGCTAGAACTAAAAAGAAACAGATATTAAAATACTTTAATTGTTTTATTTGTCTTTTTTTTAAATCTCGCTTAACTTAATTGTCCTTTTCCTTAATTTCTCTCTGTCCCTGATTTGACTTATTTTGTATATTTATTCTTTGGTTGTGGGAGTTGTTGGCTATGCCAGCATTCATTGCCCATCCCTAATTGTCCCTTGAGAAGGTGGTGGTGAGTTACAGTCCATGTGATGTCGGTACACTCACCATGCTGTTAGAGAGGGAGCTCCAGGATTTTGACCCAGCGACAGTGAAGGAACGGCCGATATATTTCCAAGTCAGGATGGTGAGTGACTTGGAGGGGAACCCCCCAGGTGGTGGTGTTCCCAGGTATCCGCTGCTCTTGTCCTTCTCAATGGGAGTGGCGAGGGTTTGGAAGGTGCTATCAAAGGAGCCTTGATGAATTGCTGCAATGCATCTTGTTGGCACTGTGGTTGCCACTGTGCATCGGTGGTGAAAGAGGGAGTGAATGTTTGTGAAAGGGGTGCACTCCCATTCTCTCTGGGCCCTTCCAAATCCTGCAATCTCATTTGCTAAGGGGATAGAACTTTGATTCCAACATTCACTAAGACCTCCGGATACTCTGTTAACCTCATCACACTTTCATCAGTTAGAGTTTCCAACAATTTCCAAGATGCAAGAATTTAAATTGAAAGGTGCAAGAGTGAAATCCAAATATATATCACAAGACAACCCTGCTGTAGTAGTTTTGGTTCAACTGAAATATACGAACGCAAGTTGCTATTTATATAGTCCTTTTAGCACGGTCAAAATCTCCCAAGGAGCCGCAGTTATCAGACAATGTTTAGAATGTATTACTCTACAGGAATAATGCAAACTCACTGTTTTCATCTTCAATCTGTAAAGAGTAGAGTCCGCTTGCTTTTTCACTAGCAGGGTTGCGTGCAATGCATTGGTAGTCACCGACGTTGGTTGCATCAACACCAATTATCGTCAAAGTGGTATTTTCTGAAGAAAGTATGATCATCTCATTGCCGTCCACAACGCTCCCATTGAAAAACCAAATTCTTTCGCTACAATTTCCAACTACATGACATGTCAGGCAAACAGAGACATTCTCTCGCATTGGGTTTGAAACATTAGATGTGATATACACAGAGGAGATTGGTTCTGTGAATACAAACGGAAATGGAGAATTAATAATCAACCTTAGGATAGAGCATTGAAAGAAATTGTTTTTAGTAAAGACAATAAAATAGCTCCATCCTTATTGGAGCCTCACAACATTATTCAAGAACAAAATATAATGAAAAATGTTGGACTAGTCCCGCTTAATCTGCTTTGAAATTTCCCCCTTTTTCAGAAATCACAGAACAAAAGAATTGTCACTGCACGGAAGGAGGCCATTTGGCCCATCCTGTCTGTACCAGCTTTCCAAACGAGCATTATGACTGAGTGCAATGCCCCAGCCTTTTCCTGCGTACCTCCACACATTGTTTCTATTCAAGTAATCATCCCTCGAATTCCTTAGTTGAACCTGCCTCCACCACACTTCCATGATTTTCATTTACCATTGGAGGGAGTGGGCAAGATGAACCACGATGCCAGTTTTACCCAAGTGGATAACATATTGAAATTCAAGTCCCATGCTGGGGATGAACCATGACAAAAACCACCTCATCTCTCTCCAGTCCTTCTTTGCAAAGGCACATTCCAACTGCAAGCTGCCCTCCAAGCTGCACACCACTCTGACTCAGAAACATATCGCTGCCATTCCCTTCACTGACGCTACAAGAGCAGGTCAGAGGCAAGACAGGTCAAAGGAGATAAGTGAGTAACTCACCTCCTGACTCCGCCAAAATCTGTCCACCATCTACAAGGCACAAGTTAGGAGTGTGATTGAATACTGCCCACTTGCCTGGATGAGTGCAGCTCCAACCACACCCAAGAAGCTCAACACCATCCAGGACAAAGCAGGTCCAATTGATTGTTACCCCTTCCACAAACATTCACTCCCTCCACCACCGATGAACAGAGGCAGCCATATGTACCATCTAGAAGATACACTGCAGGAATGCAACAAGGCTCCTTCGACAGCACCTTCCAAACCCATGACCACTACCATCTAGAAGGAAAAGAGCAGCAGATACCTAAGAACACCACCACCCCCTACAAATTCCCCTCCAAGTCACTCAGCATCCTGACTTGGAACCATATTGACTGTTCCTTCACTGTCGCTGGGTCAAAACCCTGGAATGCCATCCCTAACAGCACTGTGGGTGTACCTACACCTCAGGAACGGCAGCAGTTCAAGAATATGGCTCACCACCATCTTCTCAATAGCAACTGGGCAGTAAGTGCTGGTTTAGCCAACAACGCTTACACCCCAGGAATGAATGAAATACAAGCTTTATATTCTGAAGTTAGAGCTGAGGGGCGATCTGTTTGAGGTGTTCAAGATTATGAGAGGAATGGACAGGATGGATAGGGAGCACCTGTTCCCCTTAGTTGAAGGGTCAGTTATGAGGGGACATGAGTTAAAAGTGAGGGGTGGGATGTTTAGGGGGGGATTTGAGGAAAAACCTTTTTACCCAGAGGGTGGTAATGGTCTGGAATGTGCTGCCTGGGAGTGTGGTAGAGATGGGATGCCTCACATCCTTTAAAAAATACCTGGATGAGTACGTGGCACGTCATAACATTCAAGGCTATGGGCCAAGTGCTGGCAAGTGGGATGAGGTGGGCAGGTCAGGGCCTTTCATGTGTCGGCGCAGACTCAATGGGCCGAAGGGCCTCCTCTGCACTGCAGTATTCTGTGAATGTGTGATTCTGTGACTTCTGGGTAAATGAGAAACAATAGAAGCTCCAAACATTTTCCTTGGGTCAATCCTCCATTTTGTTTTTATCCAACATAAATCCCAAACTGGTATGTGCTGCTGCCCCCTTCAGTCAACTGTCGTACCAGTTTCTAAGTTGTACCTTGGAAACCACCAACATCCTAAATGCAATGGCTGCTTAGTATGGCAGCTTCTCAAAAAGAAAGACAAGGAAGTCGCTGAAGCAGGTTTTGCAGCTTTGGAAGCTATCTTGATGATCACATTCTAAGATATCTTCACTTTGTTAAGTCCCAAATTTTTCCCACTGCTCAGTGGCATCATCCTGTCAGGGAGTGAAGTAAGACCCCAGAGTTGGTTGTTAATTAGGCCTCAGATCCCGCACACAGATCCTGTGGAACCCAATGACTGATGCAATCTCCTTAAGAAGACATGAAATCTGAGTCCATTAAAGCCATCAAGAAAACTTGTGCAGGTGATAAAGTATTTGAGGGCAATGACATGTTTAATGTCTTTACGCAGTAGTGTTCTGTTTTCTAACATTGTTGTGTCACTGCAGTGGCACAGAATCTTGCACTGTGATGTGGCTGTTGGCCTCAGGCGATAGCTAACAACAATATTTTTTAAAAGTCTGTTCAAAATCTGATGGGAGGGAGGGAGGCCATTCAGCCCGTCATACTTGTACCAGGTAGGAACAGCCTTCCTGTCAGTGGAATCACCTTATTGTCTCTTTGGGTTGGATCTTCCAGTCCTGCCGATGGCAACCGCCCCCCGCCCCTCCCCACCTCCCACTTTGGTGGGTTTCCCAACGGCGGGAGAGATGAGCCACATAAATCGCCCTGGACATCAGAGGGACCGGAAGATCCTGCTGACAGCCAATGGTGAGCTGGAAAACAAGTTGAGGGATGGGGCTGGAAAATTCCACCCAATGAAAAAGCTTCATAATTTTGAACAAAACTATTAAATCTCCCCGTAGGCCTTGCTGCTCTAAGGAGGACAATCCACCTTCTCTCATCCCACCTCATAAGTTTCTCACCTCCAGTACCATTGTGGTAAATCTCCCCTGCACCCCCTCCAAGACATTGATATCCTTTTTACAGTAAGATGCTCGGAACTGAACACAATACTCTCGCTCAAGGCCAGCCAGTAACTTCTAAAGGTTTAACTTTAACTTCATTGCTTTTGTCCCAGAATAGAACCATTCAATCCCTACAGTGCCATTTGGCCCATCACGTCTGCACCAACTCTCTGAAAGAGCATCCCACCCAGGCCATTCGCCTCTCCGCCATCACCCTATCCCTGTAACTCCGCTCAGTTACCATGGCTAATCCATCTAACCTACAAATCCTTTGAAACTAAAGGGCAATTTTAGCATGGCCAATCCACCCAGCCGAATTTTAGCATAGCCAATCCCACACTCCAAAGGCTTAGGTTAATTGGCCATGCTAAATTACCCCTTAGTGCCAGGGAACTAGCAGGTAAATATGTGGGGTTATGGGGATAAGGCCTGGGTGGGATTGTTGCCGCTGTGAGCTCGATGGGCCAAATGGCCTCATTCTACACTGTAGGGATTCTATGATTCTAACCTGCACACCTTTGGACTGTAAGAGGAAACAAACCCACGCAGACACGGGGAGAAAGTGTGAACTCCACACAGTCACCCAAGGCTGGTATCAAATCCAGGTCCCTGGCACTGTGAGGCAGCAGTGCCAGCCACTGTGCTACCGTGCCGCCTCGATTGCTCTTAGTAGAAAGCCTATGTGTTATTTTTTAAAACAGCCTTACCAATTTGCCCCTGCCACTCTGAAAGGTGAATGTATATTCATTTGTTGATAACTGTTCAGGATATTGGTCTCAAAACACTCAATTGGCATCTGCACCTGTTTATTTTTGTTGAGATGTGGTTAGAATCTGAAAGTCTGCATTACCATCCAGCTGCTGTGGACTGTCAGAGGGAATCCTGTGCTATTGGGACAACGGGACCCTGATTGCCTTTTATACCAGGGTTTGAGTGTGGAAGGCACTGCCAGGTTCATGCAGGCAGGAGAAGGTCTTTGTGTGGGGGCGGGTGGGGGTAGGGGGCAGTCTCTGCCCAGGACCAACTCCTTCCCAACTGACTGTGAGACCTTCCCTCCCACTTTGACCAGCAACAAGGAGACGAGACCCCCTGGCTCAAAACCTCGCTGAGTTCAAATTGACCAACTGGTGGGTTTTTGCACTCACTCCATCGCCAGAATTCAACCTCCTCGATTTAATCAGCAATTGCTGCAAGCCACCCCAAATGTATTCAGTCGTGTTATAAAGCAGAGGTGGGTCCCACCCCCTCTGAGAACTAACACCTAGCCACTCAAAGAGGAATACCTCGCCCTATAATCTGTAAAACTGAGTGTGAAGTGGCACAATCTGCTCGTCAGCAACTTTAGTGATTAAATCAAAATAACCACCTGAGACGCTCTCTCTCAATCAACAAGTAACTATTTACCAGAAGGATATCAGAAGGACGTATTTTACACAGAGGGGTGGTGGGGGCCTGGAATGCGCTGCCGGGCAAGGTGGTGGAGGCGGACACACTGGGAACGCTTAAGACTTATCTAGATAGCCACATGAACGGAGTGGGAATGGAGGGATACAAAAGAATGGTCTGGTTTTGACCAGGGAGCGGCGCGGGCATGGAGGGCCGAAGGGCCTGTTCCTGTGCTGTATTGTTCTTTGTTCTTATTTATCTAACTAACAGTGAACAAGTTAACTAAATATTAACAAACCGAATAAAACACAATTCTAATGGAATGCTGTTTCGATAAATACAATTCCTACTTATTAACAAAAAAAATAGAATTTTAGACACTCTCTAAATTATAATCATGTTTTATGCCTTCTGGAATATTCTGGGCCTTCTCTGTTGATTCTTATTTCCTCTTTCTTCTTTCTTCGTTGGTACCTTCGCTATCGAGATGATGCTTTCTCTTAAGACATAAATGAAGCCAAGAGCTGAACTAAGAGCTGTTACTCTATCAGTTGCTCTCTGCTTTTGTCCCACTGCCCTCTTCTTTTTATACCTGTGATGACACATCAATATCCCCCACAACAGGATTGGTCTCAGGCTGCTAACACCATCAAATTTAAATTTAATAGGTTCTTGGTATCTAAGCGCCTAACTCAAATTGATTGGCTGAATTTAAAAAAAATTCTAAAGCCTGAAAGCATGTTGAAAGCCTGTTGCCTTGGTAACACTGCTGCTTGGCCTTTCAATACGAATGTTTCATTTTGGGTACTCTATACTTTGCAACTTGCAAAACCTGGTTGTAATTTAGAGAATAAATAAAATTCGAATTTTTTGTTAATAAGTGGGAATCGTATTTATCTGAACAGCATTCCATTGGAATCGTGTTTTGTTCAGTTTGTTAATAGTTTAGTGAACTTGTTCGCTGTTAGATAAATAAATTGTTATTTGTTCATTTTAGAGAGAGAGTTTCAGGGAGTTAGAACATAGGACATAGAACAGTACAGCACAGAACAGGCCCTTCGGCCCACGATGTTGTGCCGAGCTTTGTCTGAAACCCAGATCAAGCTATTTCCTCCCTATCATCCCGAAGTACTCCATGTGCCTATCTAATAGCTTCTTAAATGTTCCTAAAGTTTCTGACTCCACTATCCCTGCAGGCAGTCCATTCCACACCCCAACCACTCTCTGAGTAAAAAACCTACCTCGGACATCGTTCCTATATCTCCCACCATGAACCCTATAGTTATGCCCCCTAGTTACCGCTCCATTCACCCGAGGAAATTGTCTTTGAACGTTCACTCTATCTATCCCCCTCATCATCTTATAAACCTCTATCAAGTCTCCTCTCAACCTCCTCCGCTCCAAAGAGAAAAGCCCAAATTCCCTCAACCTTTCCTCATAAGACCTACCCTCCAAACCAGGCAGCATCCTGGTAAATCTCCTTTGCACTCTTTCCAGTGTCTCCACATCCTTCTTGTAGTGAGGTGACCAGAACTGCACGCAATATTCCAAATGTGGTCTCACCAAGGTCCTGTACAGTTGCAGCATAATCCCACGGCTCTTAAACTCAAACCCCCTGTTAATGAACGCCAACACACTATAGGCCTTCTTCACGGCTCTATCCACTTGAGTGGCAACCTTCAGAGATCTATGGATATGAACCCCAAGATCTCTCTGTTCCTCCACATTCTTCAGAACCCTACCTTTGACCCTGTAATCCACATTTAAATTTGTCCTACCAAAATGAATCACCTCGCATTTGTCAGGGTTAAACTCCATTTGCCATTTTTCAGCCCAGCTCTGCATCCTATCTATATCTCTTTGCAGCCTACAACAGCCCTCCACCTCATCCACTACTCCACCAATCTTGGTGTCAACAGCAAATTTACTGATCCACCCTTCAGCCCCCTCCTCCAAGTCATTTATAAAAATTACAAATAGCAGAGGACCAAGCACTGATCCCTGTGGCACTCCGCTGGTAACTGGTTTCCAGTCCGAAACTTTTCCATCCACCACCACCCTCTGTCTTCTGTTAGATAGCCAGTTACCTATCCAATCGGCCAAACTTCCCTCTATCCCACACATCCTTACTTTTTTCATAAGCCGACCGTGGGGGACTTTATCAAACGCCTTACTAAAATCCATGTATATGACATCAACTGCACTACCTTCATCTACACACTTAGTTACCTCCTCAAAAAATTCTATCAAATTTGTGAGGCAAGACTTGCCCTTCACAAATCCGTGCTGACTATCCCAGATTAAGCTGCATCTTTCTAAATAGTCATAAATCCTATCCCTAAGGACCTTTTCCATCAACTTACCGAACACTGAAGTAAGGCTAACCAACCTATAATTACCAGGGTCATTTCTATTCCCTTTCTTAAACAGAGGAACCACATTCGCCACTCTCCAGTCCTCTGGCACCACCCCCGTGGACAGTGAGGACGCAAACATCAATGCCAAAGGCTCTGCTATCTCATCGCTTGCCTCCCAAAGAATCCTAGGATATATTTCATCAGGCCCAGGGGACTTATCAACTTTCAGTTCATTCAAAATTGCTAGTACATCTTCCCTCCGAACATCTACTTCCTCCAGCCTATCAGCCTGTGACACCATCTCTTCCTCAAAAACATGGCCCCTCTCCTTGGTGAACACCGAAGAAAAGTATTCATTCATCACCTCTCCTATCTCTTCTGACTCCATGCACAAATTCCCACTGCCGTCCTTGACTGGCCCCAGCCTCACCCTGGTCATTCATTTATTCCTCAAATAAGAGTAAAAAGCCTTGGGGTTTTCCTTGATCCGACCCGCCAAGGACTTCTCATGCCCCCTCCTAGCTCTCCTAAGCCCCTTTTTCAGCTCATTTCTTGCTAACTTGTAACCCTCAATCGAGCCAACTGAACCTTGTTTTCTCAACCTAACATATGCTTCCTTCTTCCTCTTGACAAGACTTTCCACCTCTTTTGTGAACCATGGTTCCCTCACTCGGCCATTTCCTCTCTGCCTGGCAGGGACATACCTATCAAGGACACCCAGTATTTGTTCCTTGAAAAAGTTCCACTTATCATTAGTGCCTTTGCCTGACAATTTTTGTTCCCATCCTATGCTTCCTAATTCCCGCCTGATTGCATCATAATTACCTCTCCCCCAATTGTAAACTATGCCCTGCCGTATGGCCCTCTCCCTCTCCATTGCAATAACAAAAGACACCAAATTGTGGTCACTATCTCCAAAGTGCTCTCCCACAACCAAATCCAACACTTGGCCCGGCTCATTTCCCATTACCAAATCCAATGTGGCTCCACCTCTTGTCGGCTTATCCACATATTGTGTCAGGAACCCCTCCTGCACACACTGCACAAAAACTGCCCCATCCGAACTATTCGACCTATAAAGGTTCCAATCAATATTTGGAAGGTTAAAGTCCCCCATGACAACTACCCTGTGACCTCCACATCTATCCATAATCTGCTTAGCAATTTCTTGCTCCACATTACTCTATTACTATTTGGGGGCCTATAGTAAACTCCTAACAACGTGACCGCTCCTTTCCTATTCCTAACCTCAGCCCATATTACCTCTGTAGGCAGATCCCCTTCGAAATGCCTTTCTGCAGCCGTTACACTCTCCTTGATTAACAGTGCCACTCCTCCACCTCTTTTACCAGCTACCCTACACTTACTGAAACATCTATACCCCGGAACTTCCAACAACCATTCCTGTCCTTGTTCTACCCATGTCTCCGTAATGGCCACAACATTGTAGTCCCAAGTGCCAATCCATGCCCCAAGTTCACCTACCTTATTTCAGATGCTCCTTGCATTGAAGTAGACACACTTCAACCCACCTTCTTGTCTGCTGGTATCCACCTTTGACCATGATACCCTTCCCAGTACCTCACTACACTCACTGACCTCTGGACTACAACTCCTTTTCCCATCCCCCTGACAAATTAGTTTAAATCCCCCCGAAGAGCCGTAGCAAATTTCCCTCCCAGGATATTGGTGCCCTTCTGGTTCAGGTGCACCCCGTCCTGTTGGTACAGGTTCCACCTTCCCCAGAAAGTGTTCCAATTATCCACATAGCTGAAACCCTCCCTCCTACACCATCCCTGCATCCATGTGTTTAACTGCACTCTCTCCCTGTTCCTCAACTCGCTATCCCGTGGCACCGGCAACATACCAGAGATGACAACCTGTTTTGTCCTGGCTCTCAGCCTCCACCCAAGCTCCCTCAATTCCTGTTTTGAGTCCCCGTCCCCTCTCTTACCTATGTCTTTGGTGCCGACGTGCACCACGACTTGTGACTGTTCCCCCTCCCCCTTTAGAATCCTGAAGACACGGTCGGAGATGTCACGGACCTGGCATCCAGGATGCAACATACCATCCGTGAGTCTCTCTTGTTGCCACAGAACCTCCTATCTATCCCTCTAACAAACGAGTCCCCAATAACTATAGCTCTACCGCTCTCCCCCTTTCCCTTCTGAGCCACAGGGACGGATTCAGCGCTGGCAATCTGGTTACTGCGGCTTACCACTGGTAGGTCGCCCCCCTCACCTGTATCCAAAGTGGATACTTGTTGCTAAGGGGAACGACCACAGGGGATCCCTGCACCGACTGCTTCCTCCCAGCCCCTCTCACTGTCACCCATCTATTTTCATTCCCTGGAGCAACTATATCCCTGAAGCTTGTATCTATGGCCCTCTCTGCCTCCCTAATGACCCTAAGCTCATCCAACTCCAGCTCTAGCTCCCTAACGCGGTCTTGGAGGAGCTGCAGATGGGTGCACCTCCAACAGGTGTAATCAGCAGGGACACTGACGGTGTCCCTCACCTCAAACATTCTGCAGGAGGAACATTGCACTGCCTTCACTTCCATCCCTTCCATATAAAACTTACTGCTCCAAAGAAAAAGAATTGCTCCAATGGAACACTGAACCCTTTTCCCCCTTCCTCAGAGTGCACTGGGAAAGAACAAGGATTCGAAATTGAAGGGTAACAGAATGAATTTAAACCTGTCCTGTGTCGCCTGTTTCCGCCTAAGCCCTGTGAGCCAAAGCCCTTACAGCTCTCACTCTGCTTCCCACTCACTCCACTGCCCGCTCCCGATGCTATTTTGATTAAACCACTAAAAGTTGCATTTGTACTTGCATCAGTAACTTTCTAAGCACAGAAAAAGCAGCACCTTCTTAAAGGGACCATTCCATGCTTCTTCCCCAGTGTTTTACAATTTTATAAACACCAATCTACAACTGCTCTATTCAACTTCGCAACACTAGCTCCAGGCAGCCTGTGAACACAAGGATTATTATTCATTACTTCCTTTTGACATGGACGAATAAAACATTGTTGTGACTCACCGAAAACAAGGAGGTTGATTCTGGCACTTGCTGCTGTGTCAGAGTAGGAGTTCATGGTAACAGTGTATTCTCCACTGTCTGAAACACTCACTGACTTGAGCAGGAGAGAGTGGTTATCGACTAACTTCACTCGATCTGTGTAATTGTTATTTATATCCACACTTGTCCCGATCCACACTATGACATCGTTCCCATCGTGTTTCCAGGTCCCACTCCTCACCTCCACGGACGGCCTCACAGACAGGAGCACAGTATCTCCGGCTGCTGCATTCACACGACTCTCACTCACCGAGATGGTCAGAGGTTGAGATTCAACTACAGGGGGTGGGGGGGAAAGTTAAGAAATTTAAATGAAAATGAGACAGAGGCAGGATAGGGCAGGGTGTAAAATCAGCATCAATATCAGTAATATTGCTGAAGCTATAATTAACTTATCCTTCCCTGCCTGTTGAATCCTCCCCATAACATGAGAATTTCTTTTTCACACAATATACTTTGTTCGTAAAATATCTGAAAGAACATTACCAACATTTCAAAGTGACCATCACAGGAACAGCAATAACATTCAGGTTTTCTGCATACATTACGTTACAGTCGGAGATCATCATAGAAGTTATGATAGAATCCCTACAGTGCAGAAGGAGAGCATTCGGCCAATCGAGTCTACATCGACCACAATCCCACCCAGGCCCTATCCCCGTAACCCCACATATTTACCCTGCTAACCCCTCTAATATACCAGGACACTAAGGTGCAATTTAGCATGGCCAATCAACCTAACCTGCACATCTTTGGACTGTGGGAGAAAACCAGAGCACCCGGAGGAAACCCACACAGACACGGGGAGAACATGCAGACTCCGCACAGACAGTGACCCAAGCCAGGAATTGAACCCGGGTCCCTGGAGCTGTGAGGCAGCAGTGCTAACCACTGTGCCACCGCGGTGCCCTTTTGTGCTGTGTCTTCATCAAGCTGACACCAGGACTGGATGCTTCAATACAGCCAAATGAACAGTACAGACATTTCAAATTGGTCGTTACAAATGGTGCAAAGGTATTTGAACACAGATCATGAAATTCACTCTCACCAGTGGATAGGAATAACCAGACAGCCAGGGCAGTGAATAGGACTCTCTCCATCCTGCCGGGGTAATGCTGTTTCCTGTTACAGAGAGAGAGAGCAGCCAGAAATCTCTGGTCAATGAACCAGATTAGGTATTAACTAAACTGAAGCAATGTGGGCAGCAGTGCAGTTCAGAGTCACCTCCCTGAAAGGGATTGGGAAGTGAAGGGTGACAACTTGGTGGGAGGGATTAAACTCGCTGGAGACATTATTCTTCGTTCTCTCTCTGTTAGCTTATTTTGCTTGAGGTTTGAACACCGTTGCCACGTCGAACAATCGATTCCGCTCGCCTCTGGCCGTTTCAACGCTCATTTGGAACCATACAATGAAGAAGGAGGCCATTCGGCCCATCAATACTGTACTGACTCTCCAAAACAGTGTCTCATCTTTTGCACTGATGTGCTGGACTCTGTGATTAATGAGAATGCCCATGGAACCTCCCCTTCCCTTTAGCTGGTTAATTCACCACCACCCTTCTTGACTGGAAGTCTGGCAGGACTGAAGAGCTTTGATCTGATCAGTTGTTTAAGTTTATTTATTAGTGCCACAAGTCGGCTTACATTAACACTGCAATGAAGTTACTGTGAAAATCCTCTAGTCGTCACATGCTCCGGTGCCTGTTCGGGTATACTGAGGGAGAATTTAGCATGGCCAATGCATCTAACCAACACGTCTTTCAGATTTTTTGGGATTGCTTGGCTTATGCTGCTTCCACTGTGTTGTGGCTTCATCAAGCTGACACCAGGACTGGGTGCGATACTCTGGCTGTGGCCTAACCAGAGATTTTAAAAGGTTCAGCGTAACTTCCCTACTTTTGGACTCAATACCTCTATTTATGAAGCCCAAGATCCAATACACTGTGTAATGTGTATGCACCTATCGACTAATGGTGCATAGGGAGCCATGAGGTAGGTCTGGCAACTTGAACAGTGGGAACTCTTTATTATAGGTCTGCACTGTTCCACAGTCAGATCTCAGACTGTTCAACCGGGCCCCACAATGGGAGGAGCTAATCCCCAGGGGACGGACTCTTAATGGGGCAGTACGCACCCCAAACCCCAACATACATGATATACATTTATCACACTGTGCCAATTCTTTCAATGTGACCACTACCGTCAAAGATTTATGCACATGAACTAGTGTATATTTTAAATCATTGATGCATTGTAGTGTTATAACATGAAAAGACAGCCCATGTGGAAATTGCTACCTAAAGGCCAAAAAACAACAGATAAGGGCAAGATGAGTAAAGTTCCAACAACAATAAATCAGTAAGAGGATGTCTGTCAGAAGCAGGACGTTGAGAAAGTCTGGACCTCATTCTACGCATTGCGCAGTCTGGAACCAGTGATCTGGTAGGACAGGGTGTGGGGGGAAGAGTTGCACTTGGTTTAACCTTAAAAGAATTTGACTGACAGACAGCAAACAGCCAACCATCTAGATCATTGGGCAAAATAGATCTTCCCCTAACTTTTACTTACACCTCAACTGGCAGAAACAACATGACAAGACAACATTGTGGCACGTCTGGCACCTCAGCCACAGAAGCCTTGCCCAAAGGGTTATAGATAGGCCGAGAAGGTAGGGATATGTTCGGCACAACTTGTGGGGCCGAAGGGCCTGTTTTGTGCTCTAGTTTTTCTATGTTTCTAAAGGAAGGAAGAACAGGAACAAGAAGAAGCTTCAACAGCTAAGAAGGAGCTCATTGCTCTTCTACTTTGGTGCAAAGATCCTTAGGTTTTCTTAACCGAGACCCTTACTCTAGTTAATTCATAGACACAAAACCTTTGGGCTGAATTTTCCTGTTCCGCCTGCCATGGGATTTGGAGTGGGCGAGGGCGAACCAAGGGAAGGTCCGTTAACCTCAGGCGGGATTTTCAGGGCGAGTGCAGCCAGAAAATCTCACCCTTTATGTTTAAATCAAATTACGTCTTTATTAGGAAAACATAACTACTGAAGACAGGTGGCAGTTTTTCAAGGAATGTCTGTCCAGGGTTCTACAGGACAACGTTCCGAGCAAACAGGGAGGAGTTGGTCGGTTAAAGGAAACATGGTGCACGAAAGCTGTGTGGGACCTCGTCGAGAAGAAAAGGAAAGCGTACAAAAGGCTCAGAGAGCTTGGCGAAGATAGGGATCTAGATGAGTATACGGCTTGTAGGAAGCAACTAAAGAAGGAAATTAGGAGAGCCAGAAAGGGTCATGAGAAGGCCTTGGCGAGTAGAATTAAGGAAAACCCTAAGGCGTTCTATAAATATGTGAAGAGTAAAAGGATGAGACGTGAAGGAATAGGGCCTATAAAAGGTGAAGGCGGGAAAGTCTGTACGGAACCAGTAGAAATGGCAGAGGTGCTTAATGAGTATTTTCCCTTGGTTTTCACAGAGGAGAAGGACATGGGTGGGTGTACTGTGGGCTTGCGGTGGACTGAAAAGATTGAGTATGTGGACTTTAAGAAAGAGGCTGTGCTGAAATCTTTGAATGGCATCAAGATAGATAAGTCGCCGGGTCTGGATGGGATGTACCCCAGGTCACTGTGGGAGGCGAGGGAAGAGATTGCAGAGCCTCTGGCGATGATCTTTGCATCATCGATGGAGACGGGAGAGGTACCGGAGGATTGGAGGATTGCGGATGTGGTTCCTATTTTCAAGAAGGGAAAATTACTGACCGGTGAGTCTAACCTCAGTGGTTGGTAAGCTGATGGAGAAGATCCTGAGGGACAAGATTTATGAGCATTTAGAGAGGTTTAGTATGCTCAAGAATACTCAGCATGGCTTTGTCAAAGGCAGATCGTGCCTTACGAGCCTGGTGGAGTTCTTCGAAAATGTGACTAAACACATTGATGAAAGGAAAGCGGTAGATGTGGTTTATATGGATTTTAGCAAGACGTTCGATAACGTCCCCCATGCAAGGCTTCTCGAAAAAGTGAGAGGGCATGGGATCCAAGGGGCTGCTGCACTGTGGATCCAGAACTGGCTTGCCCAAAGGAGGCAGAGAGTGTGTATAGATGGGTCTTTTTCTAATTGGAGGTCGGTCACCAGTGGTGTGCCCCAGGGATCTGTTCTGGGACCCTTGCTGTTTGTCATTTTCATAAATGACCTGGATGAGGAAGTGGAGGGATGGGTTGGTAAGTTTGCCAATGACACAAAGGTTGGTGGGGTTGTGGATAGTCTGGAGGGATGTCAGAAGTTACAGAGGGACATAGATAGGATGCAAGACTGGGCGGAGAAGGTTGCTCTGTCAGAGAGCTGGTGCAGACTTGATGGGCTAAATGGCCTCCTTCTGTACTGTAGGAATTCTATGTGTGTATGGTTTTGAAGTAAAACATATGTGAACAATGACAAGAACAACCTCAAAGCTGCAGTGCAATGCTCGACACCATCGCCAGCAAGCAAGGATCTGGCATACTGCTTTAAATCCTTACCCAACACAGGTTGACATTCTTATATCCAGAAAAATCTCTTTAGTTCCAGCAAACCAAATCCTAATTGTCACTACCAGTGAATCCACTCCAGACGACTATCATGGATTGGGAATTCCACCCTCGTTATCACCTTTCACAGACTGCTGGGCCCTCGCAAGATGTTCTTTGACTTTCCCCATGGCTGTTGGTCAGGGATAGGAACAATTGGGCCTGGAGGTCATGCGTGTATTGTGGAAGTTAAGTTACCACAACAACAAGGCAATTCTGTCAGCGAGAATGGAAAAAAACTTATTATCAAACAAGGTCTCAGAGGGACCTGGGTGTGCAAGTCCACAAATCCTTGAAGGTGGCAACACAGGTGGAGAAGGTGGTGAAGAAGGCATATGGTATGCTTGCCTTTATAGGACGGGGTATAGAGTATAAAAGCTGGAGTCTGATGATGCAGCTGTATAGAACGCTGGTTAGGCCACATTTGGAGTACTGCGTCCAGTTCTGGTCGCCGCACTACCAGAAGGACGTGGAGGCGTTAGAGAGAGTGCAGAGAAGGTTTACCAGGATGTTGCCTGGTATGGAGGGTCTTAGCTATGAGGAGAGATTGGGTAAACTGGGGTTGTTCTCCCTGGAAAGACGGAGAATGAGGGGAGATCTAATAGAGGTGTACAAGATTATGAAGGAGATAGATAGGGTGAACGGTGGGAAGCTTTTTCCCAGATCAGAAGTGACGTTCACGAGGGGTCACGGGCTCAAGGTGAGAGGGGCGAAGTATAACTCAGATATTAGAGGGATGTTTTTTACACAGAGGGTGGTGGGGAGCCTGGAATGCGCTGCCAAGTAGGGTGGTGGAGGCAGGCACGCTGACATCGTTTAAGACTTACCTGGATAGTCACATGAGCAGCCTGGGAATGGAGGGATACAAACGATTGGTCTAGTTGGACCAAGGAGCGGCACAGGCTTGGAGGGCCGAAGGGCCTGTTTCCTGTGCTGTACTGTTCTTTGTTCTTTGTTCATTTGAGATCAGCGGTTACGTATTCAGGAAAGAGACTAATCTAACCTTGTGTCATTTTCATAAACACTGCATTCCTGGCCTTGGCCACAAGATGAAACAAAGACAAGTTATCATGACAAATACTAAAAAACAAGATATTTTGACACATTATGCAAATGAAGGAGATGGTTTTCTACTGGAAAAGAAAGGGCACAAAGTTATGCTATGATTGGTGGACTATGTATGCAAATGAAGGATTAGGAAGTTGCTTGTTTCTCATTTGTTGTAATTAACTATAACTGCTAGTTATCTGTATGAATGAACAGAACATCAGAGTGAAATTCACTGTGTCTGATCTCCTTGCTGGCAAGTAATAAAAGCTTTGGAGATTGGGTACTCATCGTGCGTGGTCTGGTTAATCCTCAACAGTTTCTTCATGTAGCATCCAACCCAGTGTGTATGATTGCTTATCTACAACCAGTGGAATCAAGTTGAACTTCAGTGGTTGCTTATCCAGGGCTTATGTATATTCTGTAACAGTGGCTTTCAACAATAACATATCTATGCCAGCGTGTTGTGTTGTACTCAGTGGGACTCCATTGGGGTGCGACTCACTGGCGTATAGAACAACCAAAATTTCCACAGCCATAGTAAAATGCCAGAGGTTATTGAATGATGGAGGAAAAATGTGAGCAACCTCTGACCTGGGCACTGAATCCCCACTGGATAAATGGCATGAAGGCAGCCTATACTGAATAAGATGGGTATAGAGGGATATGGGCCAAATGTGGACAATTGGGACTAACTTAATCTTAAAAACTGGGCAGCATGGACAAGTTTGGCCGAAGGGCCTGTTTCTGTGCTGTAAACTTCTCTGACTCTATGACTCTACACTTCTCTTGCTACTGGGGACAATAGTGGGAAACACCACATCAAAGAGAGCCATTGTTATTCCTGCCAAATATTCATGTTGTTCAACCATCACTGACACATCTGCATCTCTGTACTTGAGAATCCCGATGTGGAGATGCCGTCGTTGGACTGGGGTGAACACAGTAAGAGTTTTAACAACACCAGGTTAAAGTCCAACAGGTTTATTTGGTGGCAAATACCATTCGCTTTCGGAGCGCTGCTCCTTCATCAGATGGAGTGGAAATGTGCTCTCAAACAGGGCACAGAGACACAAAATCAAGTTACAGAATACTGATTAGAATGCGAATCCCGCTGTAGGGATTCGCATTCTAATCAGTATTCTGTAACTTGATTTTGTGTCTCTGTACCCTGTTTGAGAGCAGATTTCCACTCCATCTGACGAAGGAGCAGCGCTCCGAAAGCTAATGGTATTTGCTACCAAATAAACCTGTTGGACTTTAACCTGGTGTTGTTAAAACTCTACTTGAGAATCCCACCAGATTTGATTTGATTTGATTTATTATTGTCACATGTATCGGGATACAGTGAAAAGTATTGTTTCTTGCACGCTTTTCAGACAAAATATACTGTTCATAGAGTACATAGGAGAAGCTGAAAGGAGAGGGTGCAGAATATAGTGTTACAGTTACAGATAGGTGAAGAGAAATAAAAGCCTAATATAAAAGCATTTGGAATACTGCGTCCAGTTCTGGTCGCCACACTACCAGAAGGACGTGGAGGCTTTGGAGAGAGTACAGAGGAGGTTTACCAGGATGTTGCCTGGTATGGAGGGGCTTGGTTATGAGGAGAGATTGGGGAAACTGGGGTTGTTCTCCTTGGAAAGACGGAGGATGAGGGGAGACTTAATAGAGGTGTATAAAATTATGAAAGGCATAGATAGGGTGAACGGTGGGAAGCTTTTCCCCGGGTCGGTGGTGACGTTCACGAGGGGTCATAGGTTCAAGGTGAAGGGGGGGAGGTTTAACACAGATATCAGAAGGACATATTTCACACAGAGGGTCGTGGGGGCCTGGAATGTGTTGCCGGGCAAGGTGGTGGAGGCGGACACACTGGGAACGTTTAAGACTTATCTAGACAGCTATATGAACGGAGTGGGAATGGAGGGATACAAAAGAGTGATCTAGTTTGGACCAGGGAGCGGCGCGGGCTAATTGTTCCTGGTTTCTCGTTTCAAGGCTTCATTCTACGATCATCTTGCTGGTGCCAGTACAGAGTGATACTGCGGATAGTTGGGAACCTGTCTCGGGGGCAGGGGATTCATATGGTGTTCGTGGAAGTGGAAATGACTAGGGTTGGGAAGCATTTTCCGATCGGGGCCATTGTGATCTCCTGGACTCGTTTCGATCGCCTCAGGGGGTCGGAGAGGAATTTCCCAGATTTTTTTTTCCCCATATTGGCCCTGGGGTTTTTCACTCTGGGTTTTCGCCTCTCCCTGGAGATCACATGGTCTGGAATGGGGGGGTGGGGGTAAGTTAATAGGTTGTAATGAACAAAGCATCGTAGCTGTGAGGGACAGCTCGGTGGATAGGATATTGGTATGTAGATAGGCTGGAAAATTGGGTGGGGATCCTGGATTCAGGATTCAATCCTGGACTGGGGAGCGGCGCGGGCTTGGAGGGCCAAAGGGCCTGTTCCTGTGCTGTATTGTTCTTTGTTCTTTGTTCTTTGTTCTATATGATAGGACCATTCAAAAGCAGGATGACAGCAGGGAAGATGCTGTTCTTGTGTCGGTTGGTATGTGTCTTCAGACTTTTGTATCTTTTTCCTGATGGAAGAAGCTGGAAGAGAGTATGTCCGGGGTGGGGGGGGTCCTTGATTATGCTGGCTGATTTTCCGAGGCAGCGGGAAGTGTAGATGGAGTCAATGGATGGGAGGCTGGTTTGCGTAATGGATTGGGCTACATTCACAACTCTTTGTAGCTTCTTGCGGTCTTGGTCGGAACAGGAGCCATACCAAGCTGTGATACATCCGGAAAGGATGCTTTCCATGGTGCATCTGTAAAAATTGGTGAGAGTCGTAGCTGACATGCCAAATTTCCTTAGCCTCCTGAAAAAATAGAGGCGTTGGTGGGCTTGCTTAACTATAGCATCGGCATGGGAGGACCAGGACAGATTAGGGATATAAACTTATCAATACGGTTGGTGGGGATTGGAACTGGAAGGAGTTAGTGGATGAAGGATGATGTCCTAAACATTTTGTGCCCACGTCCTGGTGTGGTAAAGTAAAGGCACAGCTGAGAGGACACAGTGAACCCCCCTCCCAGCTCCTCTGTCGCCAGGGCAGTTTAATAATCTGAATCGATGCAGAAATAAAGAGGGGTAGCGAGAGGGCCAATATCATGCACAAGGCCAAGGGTGGGATTTTCCAGTCTCATCCACCATGGGAACTGGATATTCCTGCCCGAAATTAACGGAACTTTTGCTGGCCCATCAAATTTTCCATCCTGCTCGCGACAATTCCTGCTGTGGGCAAAACCGGAAAATCCAATTCCGGGTATCCGTTCTCCGTGATTCAAAAAGAAAAGCTTATTTGGAAATGTGAGAGGAGTAGGCAGTAAAATGGATTGCACCGTTGGGATCAGGGGAGGAATTCACTTGTGTTTCCTTTGTCTGCCAAAAGGTTAATCATCTACATGAATGAAACATATTGATCCATGCCCAAGAGGAACCTTTGTTCCAGTACTTTGTGTGGGCGCTCTCTCGGGAATGTAGTTCCTCTTTCAGCCCAATGGGTCAGGTGAAGCATGCCCAGCCACTGAAAATACACATTAGGCATTCCCAATTTTTCTACAGTGACTCCTGAACTGGACTGGGGAGTACTGGGTCCATCTGTCTGCCCAACTGTGTTGAGGAACGTGGTCAGAGAATGCCATAACAGCAACTGATAAATGAGTAACTGATCTTGGATTGAAGTCAACACCCCAGCTTCAAATTGGCCATGGCTGCACACTGGAGACATGGAGCGAAACTGAATGTTGACATTGGGCAAAACTCAGAAAAGGAATGAAGGTGGTAAAGCAAGCTGGTGATACCAGTCCCTGATTGGCCAATCGCAGATTGATGGCTCTACCAAATTGGCTAATGAAAGGCCAGAAACTCGCGAGATTTCCCAACCTTCCCTTTTCCCTTATGGGATCTTTTCCAATGGCTCACTATTGGCGGGATCTTCCAGTCCTACAATGTCTACAGAACCTGCCACGGGGCGGTGGGGGGCAGGGGTTGGATGGTTGGAGGGGGGAGGGTGTTCACCTTTGGCTACGCCGAAGATGCTGAAGCAGGAAGGGCCGCACTGGAGGGGGTGCAGAGGAGATTCACCTGGATGCCTCCTGGGATGGAACATTTAAGTTATGAAGAGATGTTGGAAAGGCTTAGGTTGTTTTCGTTGGAGCAGAGAAGACTGAGGGGGCGACCTGATCGAGGTGTACAAGATTATGAGGGACATGGACAGGGTGGATAAGAGGCAGCTGTTCGCCTTAGAAAGGTCAGACATGAGGTGACATAGGTTCAAGGTGAGTGGCAGACGGTTTAGGGGGGATGTGAGGAAAAACCTTTTTACCCAGAGGATGGTGATGCTCTGAAATGCACTGACTGGGAGGGTGGTCGAGGCGGGTTGCCTTGCATCCTATAAAAAGTACCTGGATGAACACTTAGCATATCATAACATTCAAGGCTATGGGCCAAGTGCTGGCAGATGGGATTAGGTGGGAGTTCAGGTGTTTCTAATGTGTCGGTGCAGACTCGATAAACTGAAGAACCCCTTCTTCACTGTATGATTCGATGATTCTATTCATCAGACCATAAGATAGAGGTGCAGAATTAGGCCATTTAGCCCATCGAATCTGCCCTGCTATTCAATCATGGCTGATAAGTTCCTCAACCTCATTCTCCAGCTTTTTCCCCTTAACCATTGATCCCCTTACCAATCAAGAACCTATCTATCTCTTTCTTAAGAACACTCAATGACCTGGTCTCCACAGCCTTCTGGGGCAATGAATTTCACCACCCTCTGGCATGAAGAAATTTCTCCTCCAAAGGGTCATCCCTTGACTCTGAGGCTGTGCCCTCAGATCCTAGTCTCTCCTACTAATGGAAACGTCTTCCTCACGTCCATTCTATCCAGGCATTTCAGTATTCAATTGGCAATCCTCTCGCTCAGATGTCAGAAGAGGGCGGGAGTCTTAAATTCCACTCCAGGAACTGACGACACAATCCAGGGCTGACAGCCCAGCACTGAGAGCACGCCGCATTGTCAAAGGAGAGGAGTTCAGCGGAAACATTGATGCTGCTTGTTCGACTGAAAGTAACAGATCAAACGGGTTTGGGGGTTCCAAAAGAAAAGAGGAAGAAATCCTGCCCACACTTACTTCCCAAGCATATTGATTATTCATCTTACTGACATTATAGAATCCCTACAGTGCAGAAGGAGGCCATTCGGACCATCGAGTCTGCACCAACCACAATCCCACCCAGGACCCATTCCCCTAACCCCACGTATTTCCCTCCTAGTTCCCCTGACACTCAGGGACAATTTAGCGTGGCCAATCCACCGAACCCACACATTTTTGGACTGTGGGAGGAAACCGGAGCACCCGGAGGAAACCCATGCAGACACGTGGAGAATGTGCAAACTCCACACAGACAGTGACCCGAGGCCGGAATTGAACCCGGGTCCATGGCGCTGTGAGGCAGCAGTGCTAACCACTGTGCCACCATGAAATGATTGTGAATTACTTTTATTTTGGAGATGAAACAAAACAGCGTGAAAAAGAACAGAGATTATAGAATCATAGAATCCCTACAGTGCAGTAGGAGACCATTCAGCCCATTGAGTCTTCGTCCACTCTCCAGCAGAGCATCTTACCCAGGCCCTATCCCCGTAACGCCACATAAAATTCCTCTAACCTATACAGTGAAGGACAATTTAACCTGGCCAATCCACCTAACCTGCACATCTTTGGAGTGTGGGAGGAAACCGGAGCACCCAGAGGAAACTCACACAGACATGGGGAGAATGTGCAAACTCCACACAGACAGTCACCCAAGGCCAGAATCGAACCCAGGTCCCTGGCGCTGTGAGGCAACAGTGCTAACCACTGTGCCACTGCACTTGTCTTGGCTCCAGGTCTGGAACTGTCACCTATTGGTTGGGAGGGGTGGGGGGGAGAGTGGGCGGGGGGTGTCCACAGGCAGCAGCCATCCTTCCAGATAAATAATCTTCAGCCTGGATCCTTCCCAGTCAAGCAGGGAATTCAGTGGGGCGATCCTAAGCAGTGTGGGTGGAATAATGCATTCCTTTCACTCATTCCAGTTTCAGCGTACACAGATAATTCCTGGCGGCTGCTCAACATCACAAGTGAGGGCTGTATCTTCTTCCTTGTGACAGAGATTCATCACACACTTAACAGCTCCACATTAACAAGGGAACACATCAATCTCTGGGTATGCTGCACTAGTGCCAGGGAGTTCTGACTCAGCAGCTAGGAATGTCTGAATGGAACTTTTGACACACTGTGAGGATAAGGGAACCTCACTGCATTGCTTTCTTTCAGTCCAATTATGACCTGCCAGAGATGTATAGTAGACTCTGAAATATGACCTAGAGAAGCATCAGATATTGAAGCTTAATGGTAAATGTGGTTAAGCAGCTGACAACAAGTCATCTATTTACTCAAGTAATAATAAAGGGCAATTTTTGTCCTTTACATCTGTTATGTAAACTGGCAAGAACATGTATCCTTAGTTACTGCAATGAGTGGCATGGTGGGAGCACTGCTGCCTCATAGCCCCAGGGACCCCGGTTCAATTCTAGCTTTGGGTGGCTCCCCAAACGGGAGTTTGCACATTCTCCCCGTGTTCCTCCCACAGTCCAAGATGTGCAGATTAGGTGGATTGGCCATGCTAAATTGCCCCTGAGAGTCCCAAGCTGCGCAGGTTAGTTGGATTGGCCATGCTCAAATTTCCTTTAGTGGCCAAAGATGCGCAGATGAACCTGTAAACGAGGTCACCATTGCCGATGTCAGAACAGCCTTCTCAAAAATCAACCCACCGAAAGCAACTGGCCCGGATGGGGTACCCGGACGAGCACTCAGGTCCTGCGCGGGCCAGCTGGCAGAGGTATTGGCAGACATGTTCAATCTCTCTTTACACCAATCTGAGGTCCCCACCTGCTTCAAGAAGACAACCACCATCCTGGTACCAAGGAAAATCCAGGCAGCGTGGCTTCATGACTATCGTCCAGTGGCTCTGATATCCATCATTATGAAGTGCTTTGAAAGGTTAGTCGTGGCACAAATCAATTCCAGCCTCCCGGACTGCACGACAGTTTGCCAATCACCACAACAGGTCGACAGCAGATGCCATCTCCCTGGCCCTACACTCAACCCTGGAATACTGAGATAACAAAGACACCTATGTCAGACTTCTGTTCATAGACTACGGCTCAGCCTTCAATACCATTATTCCAAGGAGACTCATCTCCAAACTTCGTGACCTGGGGCTCGGCTCCTCCCTCTGTGACTGGATCATAGAGGTCCTAACCCACAGACCGTAATCAGTAAGTATAGGAAACAACATCTCCTCCACCATCATCCTCAATACCTCTTTCCTCAGCCCCTTACTGTATTCCTTGTACACCTCTGACTGTGCGGCCAAATTCCCCTCCAACTTGATTTTCAAGTTTGCCAACGACACCACCCGTAATGGGTCGGATCTCAAACAATGACAAGACACAGTACAGGAAATAGATAGAGAATCTGGTGAACTGGTGCGATGACAATAATTTCTCCCTCAATCTTAACGAAACAAAGGAGGTAGTCATAGACTTCAGGAAGCGTAGTGGGTGGCATGTCCCTGTCTACGTTAATGGGGACGAAGTCGAAATGGTTGAGAGTTTCAAGTTTTTAGGTATCCAGATCACCAACAACCTGTCCTGGTCCCTCCATGCGGACACTATAGTTAAGAAAGACCACCAACACCCCTATTTTCTCAGGAGACGAAGGGAATTTGGCAATTCTGCTACAACACTCACTAACTTCTATAGATGCACCATAGAAAGCATTCTTTCTGGTTGTATCACAGCTTGGTATGGCTCCTGCTCTGTCCAAGACCGGAAGGGATTACAAAGGGTCAGGAATGAAGCCCAGGCAATCACGCAAACCAGCCACCCATCCATTGACTCCATCTATACTTCCCGCTGCCTCGGAAAAGCAGCCAGCATAATCAAGGACCCCATGCACCCCGGACATTCTCTCTTCCGCCTTCTTCCATCGGGAAAAAGATACAAAAGTCTGAGGACAGTATCAACCGACTCAAAAACAGCTTCTTCCCTGCTGTCATCAGATTTTTGAATATACCTACCTCGCATTAATATACCTGGGTATCTTTGTCCACACCCTAGCTATGACTGTAACACTACATTTTGCACTCTCTCCTTTCCTCCACTATGTACAGTATGTTTTGTCTGTTTAGCGCGCAAGAAACAATACTTTCACTATATACTAATACATGTGACAATAATAAATCAAATCAAATCAAAAGGTTAGGTGGATTGGCCATGCTAATTTGCCCCTTAGTGTCCAAAGATGTGTAGGTTAGGTGGATTGACCATGCTAAATTGCCCCTTAGTGCCCAAAGATGCGCAGGTTAGGGGGATTGGCCATGCTAAATTGTCCCTTACTATCTCAAGATGTGCAGGTTCGGTGGATTGGCCATGCTAAATTGCCCTTTCGTGTCTAAAGATGTGTAAGTTAGGCGAATTGGCCATGGTAAATGCATGGGTTACGGGGATATGGTGGGGGGAAGAGGGAGGGGAGTGGCCCTGGGTAAGATGCTGTAGCCAATTGATGCACGGCAGGGTCCCACAGACAGCAACATCATAATGGTCAGATAATGATGTGATTGAGGGATGAATATTGCCCCAGGGCAGTTAGGAGAATTACCCTGTTTATCTTAGAAATCGTGCAGGGTCAATTCCGTTGACCTGAGACAGCAGGCAAGGCCTCGGTTAATGAGTCATCAGGCAGAGGGCACCTCCAACGGTGTGGCACTCATTCAGTACCGCACTGGAGTGTCACAGGCCTTTGGAGTGGGACTGGAAGCTTCAACTTTCAGACTGAGAGGCACTAGTGCTACAGCTAGGGCCACGGACACTGCCAGCTATGTAGTCTGGAACTAAAGTCATGTGCAAGTCAGACTTTCGTCGGGGTAAGAGCTTTCCTTCCCTGAGCAATAGAAGTTGGGCTTTTAAACAACAATCTGGCAGATTCAGTGGTACCAGTCCACAAGATAACCACACTCACCGAATTCCGTAACTTGCCATGAATCATAGAATTCCCACAGTGCAGAAGGAGGCCATTGGGCCCATCGAGTCTGCATCGACTCTGCAACAGAGCATCCCACCCAGGCCATATCACCGTAGCCTCACATAATTACCCTGCTAATCCCTCTAACCTACACATCTTGGGACACAAAGGGACAGTTTAACAGGCCACTCAACCTAACCTGCACATCTTTGGACTGTGGGAGGAAACCGGAGCACCCAGAGGAAACCCACACTGACAGGGGAGAACATGCAAACTCCACACAGATAGTCACCCGAGGCCAGAATCGAACCCAGGTCCCTGGTGCTGTGAGGCAGAAGAGTTAACCACAGTGCCACTGTGCCGCGATCGTCAGACTTGAATTTCTGGCTTGTTAATCCAATGCCATCGAACAACAAAACTATAATACTCATCTTTGCCAGTCTTGCTCTGTGCATGAAATGGAAAGGGATCGTGAGGTGGGCATGTTCCTGGGTATCTGAATTCCTTCCTGTGATGCATCCTTGCGAACGATGTTCTCACTTTCTCATGGGCACTTACCTTCTCTTAAACACAGATATTAAATCCAGCAACTCACTTCACAATTTACTTGCAGAATTAAGAATTACCCTTTGAAATCTCTCCAGTGTTCACTAAATCTGATAATGGAGAACGAGACTATTTCATTAGCCCTACTTCCTGCTATTTCTCCTGAATCCTATATTTTTCTCTCCTCTCCAAGTATATATCCAATTTCCTTTTGAGAATTCCTGTTGAATCTGCTCCCCCAGCCTCTCTGGCAGCTCATTCCACAACTCACTACACAATAAAATAATCTCACTTTCCCTCGCCCTTTTCCCCATAGCTCTCAAAATGACTCCTTTTCAAGGTCACATCCATTTGGAAGTTCCAATCAAAACTCATTCCAACTCAAACTCCTGGGGTTCACAACCCTCTGTCTATAGCACAGAAACAGGCCATTCGGCCTATCTGCTCTGTGCCAGTGTTTAAGATCCACGGGAACCTCCTCCCACCCAATCTTCATCTCACCCTGTCACCATCAACATCCTGGGGGCTTACTATTAACCAGAAACTGAACTGGACCAGCCATATAAATATTGTGGCTACCAGAGCAGGTCAGATGTTGGGAATCCTGCAGCAAATAACTCAGCTCCTGCCTTCCCAAAGCCTGTCCACCATCTACAAGGCACAAGTCAGGAGTGTGATGGAATACTCCCCACGTGTCTGGATGGGTGCAGCTCCAACAACACTCAAGAAGTTCAACACCATCCAGGACAAAGCAGCCTTGCTTGATTTTCATGTCATTGAGAAATATTCACTCCCTCCACCACTGACGCACACTGGCACCCATGTGTACCATCTACAGGATGCACTACAGGAACTCACCAAGGCTCTTTAGGCAGCACCTTCCAAACCCACAACCACGACCATCTAGAAGGGCAAGGGCAACAGACACATGGGAACACCACCACCTGAAGGTTCCCCTCCAAGCCGCTCACCATCCTGACTTGAAGCATATCACCGTTCCTTCACTGTGACTGGGACAAAATCCTGGAGCTTCCTCCCAGCAGTACTGGGGGGTGAACCTCGAGGAGAATCTTTCTGTTCTTGTAACTTCCAGAATCAAGGGCCAATCCTGTGTCCATGTGACTCGTGGCAGCCATCTTGTTGGATTCGGCAGAAAGTCCATTTTAAAAATAGCAAAAAATTAAATAATGTCTGATGCAGACAGTTGCGATTTCCTTCATGTCTTGTTGACAGAACAGTAACGCTAAACTGACTGCATCCAGAAGTATAAAAAGAACCTTCCCCCTCTCCCTCGTAACGCAGTTTGTTGAAAGATTCCGGGAAATTTGCTGATCAGCAAGCAGTCTAATGCTCCTGTCAGAAAGCAGGGTTTTTTTGAATCGTGGTGAGATAAACATACCAAGTCTTTGTTTTGTTAAAGATAAGAATCTTGTTCTTGGCAGAGGCCAAGAATCCCAAAGGTCACTTTTGTTGGAGTTTGAGGCAAATTTGATGGGAGGGGGGGAATTTCTGACCTGGAAGGGTCTCTGACCTGCTCTCTACACATTTTCAGCTTATCATTCACTGTACTCAAGCTGAAATAGTCGGAAAAAAATTCCAAGTGTATTCCAAATGTATTATTTACTTTTTAAATGTACAATCACGTTTTAACTATGTAACCATTTCCTTATTTCTTTCAACGTGGACCGGCTGTGGTGTCTGTCTCATGCTGGTAACATTGGCACATGGCAATAAAAGGAGGACCCAGATCGAAGATATGTAAAGAATTGGACTGAACTGGATGATGGGCTCAAAAACACACAAAGCATGAAGGTTAATTTAACCAAATGAAAGCTTTGCTCGAATCAGCAAGTTCTGCAAAATGACTTAACTGTAGCGGGTTCATACCTGGGAAGATAAATAAACTGAGATGCGTTAAGGGACAATAAATGAGTTACCTTAGAGTGTTACAATCTCTATAGTGCAGAAGGAGGCTGTTCAGCCCATCGAGCCTGTACCGACAACAATCCCATCCAGGCCCTCTACCCGTAACCTCACATTTTTACCCTGCTAGTTCCCTAACATTTTACCATGGCCAATCCACCTAACTTACATATCTCGGGACATTAAGGGGCAATTTAGCATGGCCAATCCACCTAACCTACACATCTTGGGACACTAAGAGCAATTAAGCATGGTCAATTCACCTAACATCTTTGGACTGTGGGAGGAAACTGGAGCACCCGGAGCAAACACACGCAGACACGGGGAGAAAGTGCGATCTCCACACGGACAGTCACCCGAGGCTGGAATTGAACCCTGGTCCCTGGCGCTGTGAGACAGCAGTGCTACCCACTGTGCCACCGTGCCTTCTCCCAGCCCTGGAGATTGATATCGATGGCTGGGAGATAACAAAACAGAGGCAAGCTGGCTCTGGCACCTCCAGGGTGACCTTCCAAGGGGACCTAGCCAGGGAACATCTGGAGAAGGCATGGAGATGAGTAGTGATGTAATTAAAAAAACAATTAAATGGACTAAAAGCAGGCTTTACTTTATATGGCAGAAGGCCATAGCAAATAGAGTTTAAAGAAAGAGGCAACAGAACCATTGGGCCTGCAGTGGTTACACACATGGGGGGTCTTGTCATCAGATTGACCACGAAGCCAGGCCTCGGCACAGAGGGGAACTCAGCAACCAGTATCATTGTGAGGATGCACTATTGCTTAGTGGTTCAATAAAGGTGTATCACCTTTGGTGTAACTTCATCCGGGTTATTGTGCTCATGATGTCCAGAATAGAGACAAAAGAACGTTTAGAACAAAGAACAAAGAAAATTATAGCACAGGAACAGGCCCTTCGGCCCTCCAAGCCAGCACCAACCATGCTGCCCGACTGAACTAAAAACCCCTACCCTTCTGGGGACCATGTTCCTCTATTCCCATCCTATTCCCCTTAAAAGTCACTACCGTATCCGCTTCCACTACCTCCCCCGGCAATAAGTTCCAGGCACCCACTACTCTCTGTGTAAAAAATCTGCCTTGTACATCTTTAAACCTTGCACCTTAAACCTGTGCCCCCTAATAATTGACTCTTCCATCCTGGGAAAAAGCTTCTGACTATCCACTCTGTCCATGTCCCTCATCATCTTGCAGACAAGATTAGACAAGGCATAGGGTCTTACACAAGTTAAGGTATAGGAACATGCTGCACTGTTCTGCCAACACAATTCTTCCCAATGAGAAGATTCTTCCCCGTGGGTGGCATGGTGGCACAGTGGTTAGCACTGCTGCCTCGCAGTGCCAGGGACCTGGGTTCAATTCCCAGCTTGGGTCACTGTCTGTGCGGAGATGGCACATTCTCCCCATGTCTGTGTGGGTTTTATCCGGATGGTCCGGTTTCCTCCCACAGTCCAAAAGACATTGTAGTTAGATGCATTGCTGTGCTAAATTCTCCCTCAGTGTACCCGAACAGTCACTGGAGTGTGGCGACGAGGGGATTTTCACAGTAACTTCATTGCAGTGTTAATGTAAGCCGACTGGCAACACTAATAAATAAAACTAGATAAATAAACTAAACTTTAAACAATGCTTTATGCTGAGCTAGCTTTTAAATCTCAACGAGAGCATGGATGGAATAAATCTGGATGTCCGGGTTATTTACACCACAAGTGTCGTGTGTGTGAGCAGGGCAAAACAGGAGTTACCCTCTGAGTATAGCCTCGGTGCAGTGTTAACCTGCAGCCTTGGCCTACTTATGACAAATGTAGAGTTGATGTACTGAAACCACCTCACCTCAATCCAAGGGCAAGAGTAGGAGCAGCTGGAAATTCAAAACTTTGTAAACTGTTTTAAAATTTCATTCATGGGTTGTGGGCATTCCTGGGTAGGCCCTGCATTTATTGCCCATCCTTAATTGGCCTTGAGAAGGTGATGTTGAGCCACCTTCTTGAACCGCTGTAGTCCATGTGACTTAGGTGCACCCGCAGTGCTGTTGGGGAGGGAGCTCTGGAATTTGGACCCAGTGTCAGTGAAAGAACAGCTGATGTATTTCCAAGTCAGGATGGCTTGGAGGGGAACCTCCAGGTGGTGGCGTTCCCAAGTAGCTGCGGCCCTTGTCAGAGTCATAGACACAGAGTCTTACAGCAGAGAAAGAGGCCCTTTGGCCCAACATCTCTTTCTAGTCGGTAGCGGTCATGGGTTACCTAAGGAGCTTAGGTGAGGAACATACTTTGAACATACTTTGAAACCAAAGACTAGTTAAGTGTTGAAGATATGAGGAAAGGGGAATTTAATCATGGTGTTTTTATCCAGTATGCTCAACTGTTTCCTTCTTGTTTCGCAAACAAAATGAGTCCATTACCAATGAGTGTTCGACAAACACAACCCTGGAGCACTAGCATTCCAGAATTAATTTCATACCCCGTTCCATTAGTTCCTGAATCCATTCCAATTCTCTTCCCGCACTGAAGCAGACTTTTGTCTGTTTCCATAGCTAGTAATTCCTGGAACCGGTCACCAGTCTGTCGCCAGGGGCTTATATTGTGGGGGGCGCCACTACACATCAAGTGTGGCTTACCCAGGAATCTGCCCCACTCTAATCCCCTGCCTCTGGCATGTTTGGCAGGATTTTAAAGTTTGGCACACTCACCCTGTTTGGCCATTATGAACGCATCTTCCTTGGCCATTATGAGGAGCGGCACGGTGGCACAGAGGTTAGCACTGTTAGCCTCACAATGCCAGGGTCCCAGGTTCAATTCCATCCTAGGGTGACTGTGCGGAGTCTGCACATTCTGCCTGTGTCTGCACAGGTTTCCTCCGGGTGCTCTGGCTTCCTCCCACACTCCAAAGATGTTCAGGTTAGGTTGATTGGCCACACTAAATAGCCTCTTAGTGTCAGGGGACTAGCAGCATAAGTACATGGGGTTACAAGGTTATGGCCTGGGTTTGATGGACCAAATGGCCTCCTTCTGCACTGTAGGTATTCTATGATTCTATGTAGTCCTAGGGCGGGACTCAAACCTGGAGCTTCTGGCTCAGAGACAGGGACACTAACCCCACTGCGCCACAAGACCGCCAGCTCCTGCAGTCAGTCAGTATTCAACAGGGCGCGGACGCGCCTTTGAACTCTGCCAGTTAACAAGCTGTCAGCTCCTCCGGGAAAAGGGTTTGATGAATTATGGGGTCAGAAGTGAATTCCAGAGCCTGATGTTCTCAGGCACTTTCTGTTAGTAAACAGGATATGTTATCGAAGATATCAGCCACTTTACAGCTGGCTGTTCGATTAACCTGCTGTCCCAGATAGGAGCAAGTGATGACAAGAAGGAAAAAAACCTTACAAAAGGAACTCCAACCTTCCCAGGAAGCTGTTTTTATATTACAAAGATAACGAGTTCTGGAATGTTCTTTTTAATTCGGGGTAATTAAGGGGAGACGATGGCCAAGTGCTATTATCGCTCGACTATTAATCCAGAAACTCAGCTAATGTTCTGGGGACCTGTATTCGAGTCCCACCACAGCAGGGGTGGAATTTGAATTCAATAAAAAATATCTGGAATTAAGAATCCACTGATGACCAGGAAACCATTGTGATTGTCGGAAAAACCCATCTGGGTCACTAATGTCCTTTAGGGAAGGCAATCTGCCGTCCTTACCTGGTCTGGCCTCTGTGTGGCGCCAGAGCCACAGTAATGTGGTCAACTCTCAACTGTCAAAGAACAAAGAACAAAGAACAATACAGCACAGGAACAGGCCCTTCGGCCCTCCAAGCCCGCGCCGCTCCCCGGTCCAGGATTGAATCCTGAATCCAGGATCCCCGCCCAATTTTCCAGCCTATCTACATACCAATATCCTATCCACCGAGCTGTCCCTCACAGCTACGATGCTTTGTTCATTACAACCTATTAACTCACCCCCACCCCCCTATTCCAGACCATGTGATCCCCAGGGAGAGGCGAAAACCCAGAGTGAAAAACCCAGGGCCAATATGGGGAAAAAAAATCTGGGAAATTCCTCTCCGACCCCCTGAGGCGATCGAAACGAGTCCAGGAGATCACAATGGCCCTGATCGGAAAATGCTTCCCAACCCTAGTCATTTCCACTTCCATGAACACCATATGAATTCCCTGCCCCCGAGACAGGTTCCCAACTATCCGCAGTCTCGCTCTGTACTGGCACCAGCAAGATGATCATAGAATGAAGCCTTGAAACGAGAAACAAGGAACAATTAGCCCGCGCCGCTCCCTGGTCCAAACTAGACCACTCTAAACTTATAAGGAGCTAATGCAAAACCTTGCTGGAAGAGTAATGGAAAGAACTATGATTTATAAATTGGGTTAAAAGAAAGAGGCCATTCAGTCCTCTGAAATGGCCTAGCGACCCACTCAGTTCAAGGGCAACTTGGGATGGGTAATAAACACTGGCCAGTCAGCAATGCCCATGTCCCAGGGATGAATAAAAAAAAACCTCCCCAACACCGCTGCCTACTCTGCTGCCATTTTAAATTAAGTACCTACTTCAGAGGCATGGGGAAGGAATTCCAAAGAATGGGAGCGGAGACAGCTGAAGGAGTGGTGTGTGAGGTCGGGATTAAAGGGATGGAGAGTTTTGTCCCATTCCACCCCCACCTTCATGGTATAAATGCTCTTGGTTCTAGCCCTGACGAAGGGTCATGTAGACTCGAAACGTCAACTCTATTCTCTCCCCACAGATGCTGTCAGACCTGCTGAGGTTTTCCAGCATTTTCTGTTTCAGATTCCAGCATCCGCAGTAATTTTGCTTTTATGGAGAGTTCTGGGGTTGGTGGGGAGGGTTGGGGGGGGGGTGGGGGGGGGGGGGCAGCTGCAGCAGGTTACAGAGGGAGGGCAAAGGTCATGAAGAGAATTAAACTTGGAAGTGAGGCTTTAAAACTGACAATCTTTGGGGAAAACGCGTGACATTGCGGGTCAGTAAGGTCGAAGGTGAGGAATGAGGTCGGGGGGTGGGGAGCGCGTAACAATTAAACTATTGGAAAAATCGAGCCTCAAGGTGACAAAAATAATGTTTGAGGGTTTCAGCAGTGATTGAGGTGAAGGAGAGTTGGAAGTAGGTGCTGATAATGGAGGCAATGTCCGCTAGCCTTTGTGACGGTGAGTGAGTGCAGATGGAAGATCAGCTTCACAATGCTGAAGTGGCGAAGGGTCTGGTTCAATCTGAGGCAGAGTCTAAGGAGGGAGGGTACATTGGTGACAAGGGCATTGATGTAGCTGGCAGGGAGGGGAAAGAGGGCAGTGGTGCTGGTCAATGACTTTGGTCTCCCCTCTGTTTAACTGGAGGATGGGGGGAGCCTCCTGCCCATTCAGCAAGTCCGATAACATAGCCAGTGAATAGACCAAGACGGACAATGAGTAGATAAGGCAAGCGAGCTCAGTGGAGATGTGTGGGGGAAGTTTTTTACACAGAATGTGGTGGGGGCCTGGGATGCACTGCCAAGTGAGGGGGTCGAGGCAGTTGCGTTAGCCACATTTAAGACTTATCTTGATAGGCAGATGAACAAACAGGGAATAGAGGGATAGAAGTAGTTGGTTTAGATCGGCGCAGGCTTGAAGGGCCAAAGGGCTTGTTCCTGTGCTGTACTTTTCTTTGTTCTTTTGTTCTTTGAGTGCACATGGAAGGTGAACTCACATTACCAAAGCAGCAGTGTGTAGTTGAGGAAGATATGTGTGGCAGGGAGAAATATGGGGAAACCCCAAGGAGTTTGAATAAGAACATTAGAACCAGGAGCATGTCGCTCTGCCCCTCCAGCTCATTCTACCATTCAATAAGGTCATGGCTGAATTGATTGTGTCCTTTCCTACCTGTCCTCCTCGACTGTCTATTAAAAATTTGTTTAACTCAGTCTTGGCTATATTCAGTGACCCACACTCCCACTGCTCTCCGGGGACAGAGTTGCAAACTCTCACGACCCTCTAAAAGAAACTTTTCTTCATCTCCATCTGAAATGGAAGACCCCTTATTTTTAAACTGTATCCCCCACCCCTTAGATCTAGATTACCCCTTATGCGGGAAACATCCTTTCAGCATCTGTCAAGCCCTCTGTGGTGAACCATAGATGGTTACCACTATGGGTACTGAACCATAGA
Organism: Mustelus asterias; assembly: GCF_964213995.1. NCBI lineage: Eukaryota > Metazoa > Chordata > Chondrichthyes > Carcharhiniformes > Triakidae > Mustelus > Mustelus asterias. The sequence goes on along the minus strand of NC_135820.1, from coordinate 5,550,255 downwards.
TGGTTATCACTATGGGTACTTGTACATATGTTACTCTTGTTACTGTTGGGGTTAGGGTTGGGGTGTTCTACCTGTTGGTATTGTTCTGTGGTACACTCCGGTTGGCTCCGCCTACCTGTAGGAGTATAAAGGTCACTACACTGCCTGGTGACCCTTTAGTCTGGGATTGTATTGTTAAGCCGTATGCTCCATTCTTGTTACTAATAAAAGCCTTTATTTCCCGGGTACGATCCAGCCTCCCGAGTGATTTAATCGCGCATCACCCTCTTTGAATCCTTTATGTTTTAATAAGATCATCCCTCATTCATCTAAACTCCAATGAGTATGAGCCCCACCCTGCTCAACTTTTCCTCATAAGACAAACTCCATCATCACAGGAGTCAGACTGGTGAACCTTCTCTGAACTTCTTCCAATGCGAGTATATCCATCATTAAATAAGGAGACCAAAACACACGCAATACTCCAAGTGTTGTCTCACCAATGCCCTGTATAGTTGCTGCAAGACTTTCCAACTTTTATACTCCATTTCCCTTGTAATAAAGACCAAAATTCCATTTGCCTTCCTTATTACCTATTTTGATTTGATTTATTATTGTCACATGTATTTGGGTACAGTAAAAAGTATTGTTTCTTGCGCACTACACAGACAAAGCATACCGTTCATAGAGAAGGAAAGGAGACAATGCAGATTGCAGTGCTACAGTCATAGCTAGGGTGTAGAGAAGCATCAACTTAATATAAGGTCCATTCAAAAGTCTGATGGCAGCAGGGAAGAAGCTGTTGTTGAGTCAGTTTGTACGTGACCTCAGACTTTTGTATCTTTTTCCTGACAGAAGAAGGTCGAAGAGAATAAGTCCAGGGTGCGCGGGGTCGTTGATTATGCTGGCTGCTTTTCCGAAGCAGTGGGAAGTGTAGATGGAGCCAATGGATGAAAGGCTGGTTTGCGTGATGGACTGGACTTTGTTCACAACCCTTTGTAGTTTCTTGCGGTCTTGAACAGAGCAGGAACTGTACCAAGCCCTGATACATCCGGAAAAGATGCTTTCTATGGTGCATCTGTAAAAGTTGATGAGAGTCATAGCAGACATGCCAAACTTCCTTAGCCTCCTGAAAATGTAGAGGCGTTGGTGGTCTTTCTTTACCTTTATGCAAACATTTTATGATTCCTCTGGATCCCAGCCACCTGCAGTCTTTCCCCATTTAAATAATATTCTGTTTTGGTGGACAACCTCAAATTTGACACGTTGTGTTTCATCTGCCATTTGTTTGTCTGTACATTTAACCTATTGATATCCCTTTGCAGACTCCCTATATCCTCCTTACGACTTGCTTCCCTACCGACCTTTGCATCATCAACAAATCTGGCTACAATACAGTCGGTCCAAGTCAGGCGAGGGTACAAACAGCGGGGTTTTAAACCGAAGTTCAAAGCAGAACAAGGGAAGTAATTTCTGGAGATCCTCTGCACCAGTCAGGGGTGACTCTGGGTGGCGCTGCAATGATTCCCACTCTGCCCAGATTCTGGGTGGCGCTGCTGTGATCCTCCCAGGAAGCAACTGTCAATCAATCCTCCACTCTGCACAGACTCTGGATGGCGCTTCAATGATTCTCCTAGTGCAGGTGTCAATCATCATCCATTCTGCCCAGGCTCTGGGTGGCACTGCAGGGCTTCGCATGGTGCAGCTGTCAATCATTCCCCCACTCTGCCAGACTCTGGGTGGTGCTGCAGGGATGGCATTAAATTGAGAGAGGGTTATGCACTGTAAGGATTCTATGTTTCTATGAATGTGCAATGAGATTTGGGACTCATTGTAATCCAGTGACTGAAGGTAAGCCTGCAGGTGCAGCAGGCAGTAAAAAAAGCAAATTGTATGTTAGTTTTCATCGTGAGAGGATTCAAATACAGGAGCAGGGATGTCTTGCTGCAATTATACAGGGCCTTGATGAGGCCACACCTGGTGTATTGTGTGCTGTTTTGGTCTCCTTATCAGAGGAAGGATGTTCTTGCTATAGAGAGAGTGCAGCGAAAGTTTACCAGACTGATTCCTGGGATGGCAGGCTTATCGTATGATGAGAGGTTAAATTGTTTTGGATTATATTCACTGGAGTTCATAACAATGGGGGTGTGGGGGAGGTGGATATCAGTGAAACATAAAATTCTACCAGGTCTAGATAGGCTAGGATGTTCTTGATGATGGGGGTGTCCAGAACCCCTCGGGACATAGTCTGAGAATAGGGGGTAAACCTTTTAGGATTTGATTAGTTATTGTCATATGTATTGGTGAGGATGAGGAGAAAGGAGAAATGTCTTCACCCAGAGAATGGTAAGACTGTACAATTTGCTACCACAGAAAGCAGTTATGGTCAAAACATTGTATGTTTTGAAGAAGGTGTTAGATATAGCTCTTGGGGTGAAGTGTATCAAAAGGATGTGGGGAATCAAGCTATGGAATCGGATGATCAGCCGTGATCATAATGAATGGCATAGTAAGCTCGAAAGGCCAAATGGCCTACTCCCATTTTCTTTGATCCTCCTAGTGCAGTTGTCAATCATTTTCCCACACTGCCCAGACTATGGATGCTGCTGCAAGGATCCTCACAGGGAATAACAGTCAATCATTCCCACACTCTTCCCAGACTCTGGGTGGCGCTGCAAGGCTCCTCACAGAGCATAACAGTCAATCATTCCTGCACTCTTCCCAGACTCTGGGTGGCGCTGCAAGGCTCCTCACAGGGAATAACAGTCAATCATTCCCACACTCTTCCCAGACTCTGGGTGGCGCTGCAAGGCTCCTCACAGGGAATAACTGTCAATCATTCCCACACTCTTCCCAGACTCTGGGTGGCGCTGCAAGGCTCCTCACAGGGAATAACAGTCAATCATTCCCGCACTCTTCCAGACTCTGGGTGGCGCTGCAAGGCTCCTCACAGGGAATAACTGTCAATCATTCCCACACTCTTCCCAGACTCTGGGTGGCGCTGCAAGGCTCCTCACAGAGCATAACAGTCAATCATAAGAACATAAGAAATAGGAGCAGGAGTAGGCCATCTAGCCCCTCGAGCCTGCCACGCCATTCAATAAGATCATGGCTGATCTGACATGGATCAGTACCACTTACCCGCCTGATCCCCATAACCCTTAATTCCCTTACCGATCAGGAATCCATCCATCCGCGCTTTAAACATATTCAGCGAGGTAGCCTCCACCACCTCAGTGGGCAGAGAATTCCAGAGATTCACCACCCTCTGGGAGAAGAAGTTCCTCCTCAACTCTGTCTTAAACCGACCCCCCTTTATTTTGAGGCTGTGTCCTCTAGTTTTAACTTCCTTACTAAGTGGAAAGAATCTCTCCGCCTCCACCCTATCCAGCCCCCGCATTATCTTATAAGTCTCCATAAGATCCCCCCTCATCCTTCTAAACTCCAACGAGTACAAACCCAATCTCCTCAGCCTCTCCTCATAATCCAAACCCCTCATCTCCGGTATCAACCTGGTGAACCTTCTCTGCACTCCCTCCAATGCCAATATATCCTTCCTCATATAAGGGGACCAATACTGCACACAGTATTCCAGCTGCGGCCTCACCAATGCCCTGTACAGGTGCATCAAGACATCCCTGCTTTTATATTCTATCCCCCTCGCGATATAGGCCAACATCCCATTTGCCTTCTTGATCACCTGTTGTACCTGCAGACTGGGCTTTTGCGTCTCATGCACAAGGACCCCCAGGTCCCTTTGCACGGTAGCATGATTTAATTTGTTTCCATTGAGATAGTAATCCCATTTGTTATTATTTCCTCCAAAGTGTATAACCTCGCATTTATCAACGTTATACTCCATTTGCCATATCCTCGCCCACTCACTCAGCCCACTCACTCAGCCTGTCCAATCATTCCTGCACTCTTCCCAGACTCTGGGTGGCGCTGCAAGGCTCCTCACAGGGAATAACAGTCAATCATTCCCGCACTCTTCCAGACTCTGGGTGGCGCTGCAAGGCTCCTCACAGGGAATAACTGTCAATCATTCCCACATTCTTCCCAGACTCTGGGTGGCGCTGCAAGGCTCCTCACAGGGAATAACAGTCAATCATTCCCGCACTCTTCCAGACTCTGGGTGGTGCTGCAAGGCTCCTCACAGGGAATAACTGTCAATCATTCCCACACTCTTCCCAGACTCTGGGTGGCGCTGCAAGGCTCCTCACAGGGAATAACAGTCAATCATTCCTGCACTCTTCCAGACTCTGGGTGGCGCTGCAAGGCTCCTCACAGGGAATAACTGTCAATCATTCCCACACTCTTCCCAGACTCTGGGTGGCGCTGCAGGGATCCTCACAGGGCTCAGTGTCAATCATTGTCACACTCTTCCCAGACAATGGGTGGCGCTGCAAGGATCCTCACAAGGAATAATTGTCAATCATTCCCGCACTCTTCCCAGACTCTGGGTGGCGCTGCAAGGCTCCTCACAGGGAATAACTGTCAATCATTCCAGCACTCTTCCCAGACTGTGGATGGCGCTGCAGGGATCCTCACAGGGCTCTGCTGTCAATCATTGCCACACTCCTCCCAGACTCTGAGTGGCACTGTCGGCATCCTCTAGGCCGCGCAGGCATCACCACCTTGTCACAGAAGGAGGAGCTGGTGCTGGCGGATAGGTTCTACACAGTAAGAAGTCTAACAACACCAGGTTAAACTCCAACAGGTTTATTTCGGAGCAAAAGCCACGAGCCTTCGGAACAGGCTGTCCCTTCGTCAGGTGGGTGGGAGTTCTGATCACAAACAAGGCACAAAGACACAAACTCAATTTACATGAATAATGATTGGAATGTGAGTCTTTACAGCTAATCAAGTCTTAAAGATACAGACAATGTGAGTGGAGGGAGCATTAAGCACAGGTTAAAGAGATGTGTATTGTCTCCAGACAGAACAGCTAGTGAGATTTTGCACATCCAGGCAAGTTGTGGGGGTTACAGATAGTGTGACATGAATCCAAGATCCCGGTTGAAGCCGTCCTCATGTGTGCGGAACCTGGCCATCAGTCTCTGCTCAGCGACTCTGCGCTGTCGTGTGTCGTGAAGGCCGCCTTGGAGAACGCTTACCCGGAGATCAGAGGCTGAATGCCCGTGACCGCTGAAGTGTTCCCTAACAGGAAGAGAACAGTCTTGCCTGGTGATTGTCGAGCGGTGTTCATTCATCCGTTGTCGTAGCGTCTGCATAGTTTCCCCAATGTACCATGCCTCGGGACATCCTTTCCTGCAGCGTAACAGGTAGACAACGTTGGCCGAGTTGCAAAAGTATGTACCGTGTACCTGGTGGATGGTGTTCTCGCGTGAGATGATGACATCCGTGTCGATGATCCGGCACATCTTGCAGAGGTTGCTGTGGCAGGGTTGTGTGGTGTCGTGGTCACCGTTCTCCTGAAGGCTGGGTAGTTTGCTGTGGACAATGGTCTGTTTGAGGTTGTGCGGTTGTTTGAAGGCAAGAAGTGACGGTGTGGGGATGGCCTTGGCAAGATGTTCGTCTTCATCAATGACATGTTGAAGGCTCTGGATGAGATGGCGTAGCTTCTCCGCTCCAGCATCTCCACATCATGGATAGGTTCTACTCAGCGTCTTTGGGGTGCCTACTTCGAGTTACCTTGCCTCATGTAAGCAGGAATATTATATTTGAGCCATTTATGCTTTGTGCAATTTGTAGGTATAATAATAGTGACGTTCAAGGTATTTCCATCCTCTGACCCCTGTACAAAGATGGCCACCGCACCGTCCGTTTGGAGATAATGATCATGTCTGAATGCGCGAAGTCGTCATCAGGTTCTGCGACACGACGCAACGTAACGATGCCAGCTCGCCCGCCACTGCAATATTTGCGGGCGGGGGCCGGACCATGAAACGGTCCATTGACGTCGGGCAGGATTCTCGGGTTTTGAGGTGAGCGCGGCCGGAGAATCCCACCCAGGGACTTTGGTCATTCATTCCAATAAAAGGACAGATGGGAACTATTTTCTCATTGCCAACTGTTTATGTTCTGTCAAAACAAAACAACAAAGGAGAATGGGTATTGGGGAGGTTTGAATAACATGGACCTGCGGTTAGGGATTGCCAACAATGTGTTAAATGTATCCCTGGAGATTTCCTCGCATGGCTTGACCCCAAGCTCCATCCATTAGTCAGCTGACACATCCATCCTTGCCTTCCGACTCCAATCAGAAAGAAAAATGACCCATTTCCTGAGATAAAAAGCAATTCCAGAGATAAAAGCTCGGATGAAGGGTCACCCAGACTCGAAATGTTGGCTCCATTCTCTCTCCCACAGATGCTGTCAGACCTGAGATTTTCCAGCATTTTCTTGACCATTTCCAAGTTGCATAATGCGTGATTCAGCCAAACAGCACCCCCAACCCTCCATCTCATTTTCCACACTTTTTATATCTGGTCAAGCGAACTGTTCAAAGGAAATGACAATAAAAAGCATTTTTTTTCAATGTCCTTATGATTTTTTCCAGGATCACACCCAGCAGTGTCCTGCAGAGGCTTCAGGGAGAACCAGTGACACCTTCACAGGTCTGGGAGCAATATCCTCGCAATGCTGTTAGGTTTTACCTAACTTGTCGACGGCGAGGGGAGGGGGGGTTAGTTGTTGGGAACCTGCAAGAGATTTCAAGAGGATTTAGACAAGTGAGTGGGCAAGAGTGTGGCAAGTGGAATACAATGTGGAAAAATATTGGGGTTTCCACCTTGTTAGGAAAAACGTATCCTGAGGGATATTGACAGGATGGATATGGTGAGCATGTTTCCTTTTGGAGAAATGAGAATCGGGGGTGGCGGGGGGTCACTGTTTTAAAAATAAAAGGGTGGCCCATATTAGACAGAGATGAGGAAAACACTTCTCTGAGGATGGTGAGTTTCTGGAACTCTCTTCCTCAAAAGGCAGTGGAAGCAGAGTCTTTGAATGTTTTTAAGGTAGAGCTGGACAGATTTTTGATCAGCAAGGGGGTGAAAGTTTATCTGGGGTAGGCAGGAATGTGAAGTTGAGGTTAAAATCAGATTAGCTATGTGAATGGTGGAACAGGCTTGATGGGCTGAGTGGCCTGTTCCTAAATCATATGATTCATAGAATCCCTACCTGCAGAAGGAGGCCATTCAGCCAATCGAGTCCGCACCAACCACAATCCCACCCAGATCCCATTCCCACAACTCCACATATTTACCCTGCAAATCCCCCTGACAGTACGGTCAATTTAGCATGGCCAATCTACCTAACCAGCAGATCTTTGGCCTGTGGGAGGAAACCCACGCACACACGGGGACAACATGCAAATTCCACACAAAAAAATGACCCAAGGCCGGAATTGAACCTGGGTTCCTGGCGCTATAAGGCAGCAGCGTTAACCACTGTGCCACCCCATATGTTTTTTGTACAGCAAGCTCCCACAAAGTGATGTTATGATAAATTGGTCATCTGTTCCTGCAGGGTTAATTGAGGAATAAATATTGAGCAAGGCATCAGCAAGAAATTCCTTCAAATAAAGATCTCTTGCACCCATTCTGTGAGGGCTGGCATGGCACTGGTTTAACATCACATTCATAAAGGTGGCACCTCTGACGGTGCAACACTTTGTTAAGCGTGACACTGAAACATCACTTCTGGCCTTGTAGTATGGATTAGAACAGGAGCCCGTGACTGACTCGAAAGACAAGAGTGTGCCCATAATGGAATGGCCTTGACTGCACAGCAGACTCCTTGTAAAACTGCACTGCAAGAGTTAAACTCACTGAATTGGAACTCATGTCTGGCTGGGCCGGGCTTAGAGACTGAACTGGGTGCAAAGAGGCTTTCATAGGAAGTGTGGGAGGGGGGGGGGGGGGTGCGGGCGTGGGGAGTTGGAGAGGAAATGGTAATCGTGACTGTAGAAAAAGAAAACATGAAATCATCAGCACAGTGAGTAGATTATGGTCCCTTACATTCCTCTGAGAACCTGCACTGCAGCAAAAATTGACTCATTAATTCCTGCAGAACACCAGACTTGCTGCTGAAAGCAGCACCAATTCCCGGTCCTGGATTGCAGTCTGCGCTCTGCCATCCAGGCCTGGATTCCTCCCCTTCATGGCCTGAAGGGGAACACCCCGCTGGGCTGTTTACCACGACCTGCCCAGTGCCTCACTCAGATGCCTCACTCAAATTCATCATTTGCGTTCCCTGCCAAGTAGGTGGAGGAGTTTAGTGGTGAGTGTCAGTCAGTTAGAGGTGCTTCACAGCGAATATGAAGAAGTTGGAAATCCATGGCAGTGGGTGCCACGAGGCTAAAAGACTTTAACAATGGTTGTCAGTCACTGGGAGGACTTTGGCAGAGAATGTCAATCAACGGAGGACCTTGATGGAGAGTGTGAGTCAGTCATTGGAAGGACCTTGGCAGTGAGTGTTAGTCGTTGGGAGGACTTTGGCCGTAAGTGTTGTCCAGTGGGAAGACACGAGCAGTGAGTGTCAATCAGTCTGTCGGAGGACCTTGGCAGTGTAAATACAGATTTTGGTCAGAGATCAGTGCTACACTAATTAGGAGCAGGAACTTGGTGTTGTTTATTCCGTTCCCTGTGGTCCTAAAGCACAAAGAATATTCATAATGTAACGACTCCCCCAAACTACAAACTCACATGAACAAACTGAGCATTGGACCACCACAGTCTGATCTGCAGTGTGAGCACTGCCTCAGGACCTCTCTAATAGTGTGATCCAGGTGGGGAATGTTCATTAAGGACAGGACAGAGTAGGGGAGATGTCTTACATTGGTGAGGTATATAGGGTTTGAATTGGTGCATGTTCAGTTCTGGAATAATGCAGAGTTTCCCCTGTCAATCGTTTGAGGAGAGGGAGAGAGACCCCTAAGCGGGGGAAACCCCATATCCCACACCTGCAGTCCAAAGCTAAGATCTCTGAAGAATTTGTTCACATCCCTTTTTGACTGACTATTCTTCCTTCATTGCCCAGATAAAAGTCAACTTCCAAGTCATCCTGAGCCATTTATCAGATGGTCATCAGAAATCTGACCTCCGGTGCAGTCTGAGGAAGGCAGAAATTGCATCCCAGCCTACCTCCGCCTCTCTCCGTATTACCCACAAAAGATTAACTCGAACATGAAGCCAGCCACAGATTGCCAATAGCTGCTCTCTGAGGTCAAGGATGTTTCAGGAAACCAGTTATGTGAGGTTTCTCCGCACCCACCACCACCCCCCCTCCCCTTCCTCCAGAACTTGTAGAATTGCCAGATGTGAGATAATTGCTCCAGTGTTGGTGTGAGCATTTAGAAATCATGCTGAACTCGGAATAATGAAGGAACAGTGCAAATCACCATCAATTTCGATGTTAATGCACCCGTTATTGAATTGTCATGAATGCCAGGAAGAGCCGTTATCAGCTGGAACAGGTGAGCATGTGAAAAGATTGGGAGCCCCAGCCAAGAAGCAAGAGATGGAGGTTGAAAGCTCGTAATAAGCAAATCAGAATGTGTGAAAGACAGAGCGTGAGGCTTCTAACCCTCAAAATCGGAGCTTAGGAGGACAGGCTGAGGAAGCATGTCAGGCTGGGGACTGGTGCTGAGCACCATGGTCTCTGACCCATGAGTGAAATATTCAGCCCCTTGCCATCACCAGTCACCAGGACTGACATCTAACACCCAGAGACAGATTCTGTACATCCCAGAGAGACACTGTACACACCAAACAAACATTGTACCCCCGAGAGACAGGCATTGTACACATTGTTCATTGGCATTACCATTGCTTAATCCTCCATTATCAACACCCCGGGGGTTACCATTGACCAAAAATTGACCAGGGCCAGCCATATAAATACCATAGCTACCAGAGCAGTTCCGAGGCCGGGAATCCTGTGATGAGTAACTCACCTCCTGACTTCCCAAAGTCTGTCACAAGGCACAAGTCAGGAGTGTGATGAAACACCCTCCACTTGCCTGGATGAGTGCAGCTCCATCAAGAAGTTTGACACCATCCAGGACAAAGCAACCCTTCTAGATTGGCACCCCATCTACAAACATTCACTCCCTCCACCACCGACACACGTTGGCTGCCGTGTCTGCCGTCTACAAGATGCACTGCAGGAATTCACCAAGGTTCCTTAGGCAGCATCTTCCAAACCCACAACTGTTTGCATTGAGAAGGACAAGAGCAGCAGAAATATGGGGACACCACCACCTGGAAGTTCTCCAAGTCACTCACCATCCTGATTTGGAAATATTTCACCATTCCTTCACGGTTGCGAGGTCAAAAATCCTGGAATACCTTCCCTAAGAGCACTGTGGGTGTATTTACACCACATGGACTGCAGCAGTTCAGGAAGGCAGCTCCTCACCACCTTCTCACCAATTAGGGATGGGCAATAAATGCTGGTCTAGCCAGCAATACCCATGTTTCCCTTGAATGAAACAAAATTATAACTTTAATGAGGCACCTTAGAGTGCCATGTACTGTATTAAAAGAAATTCATATTACACAGTTAATGTAATGTCAACTTTGAATTGTCATTTAATGTACTTCTTTAATTTTTATGCATAAAGTATATAAATAGTCACTTGGCATTACAGAACTTGAGTATTGCTGAATAAAGACACATGCTGTCGAAGCTTTTTGTCTTGCACTCATCAGGAATGACACAAGAACGCCAAATTTCAAAGGGCGTTTATACTTCAGGTGCTGATTCATTGACAAGTGGACTCTGATTGATCGAGGTGTTGCCAAGAAGACCCCCATCCTTTTCTTTCATTGGAAAAGGCACAATGCCTCGGTGTGTTTCTGCTTGCAGGGGACTGGGTCCTTTGTATGAATAGATGTTTAATCTCTTTTCAGCAATTCTGTTTTGGAAAAAGAAACTCAACTATTCAAAGTGATAACACTGTTAATCTAGTTCCAGTTTAAGCAAAGATCCAAATCCCAATGATCTGATCCTCAATTGAATTCAGCCTTGCTTTATTAATGTTCAAACTGAAGGTAACACCAGTTGTACAGACTCCTTCCTGCTCATGCTGTGGTCCTCTTCCAAATGACATCGCATGATTTATCCCATTTTGTGGCAAATCAGTAAAACTGAATTGAGAAATGAAAAGTTTAAACTTTATATATTAGTGTCACAAGTAGGCTTACATTAACACTGCAATGAAGTTACTGTGAAAATCCCCCAGTCACCACACTCCGGAGCCTGTTCGGGTACACTGAGGGAGAATTTAGCACGGCCAATGCCCTAACCAGCACGTCTTTTAGACTGTGGGAGGAAACCAGAGGAAACCCATGCAGACACGGGGAGAATGTCTCCACACAGACAGTGACCCAAGCCAGGAATCTATTCCAATTCTGAGTTGTCTGCTATTCAATTGGGCTCGATATAAGACTTTGCGATGATCAAAGACGTGTTGTGCCTCTTGCAAGAAAGCCTCACTAGTGTTTTGTGCAAAGACTCACCTGTCAACCACAGCTTGTCAATGTGAATGGAGAGATTTAATTCGTGAAAAAATCAATAGCTGTAACAGGGAAAGAAAATGAACTCAGTCACGGTATGTTTGATGAGGTTTCAAGATCCTTAAGCTGCCTGCTTTGAGTGATTGCAAACACACTAACAATCAGAATGCACTATCAGAATGAAAGTTATGTTAATCTGTCTAAACATACTTGCAAATATGTCCTTGCATGCTTTGAATCTGTAAATCATCCTGTCCTTTTCTTGTATGTTCGAGCTGGCCTTTTTTATAATGAATTCCTCTGGCCCATACTGACAAGAGTATCTTTCTATGTGAACAATTTATTAGTGTAATAACACCCGCACTGGGAACAGGAACAAGCCACATACATCCGTCCTGTTCTGCCACTTAACGAAATCAAGGCCAATCTGCATCCTATTTTTATGTGCCCATCTTGGTTGAACAATGCCTAAATCCGAATAGCAAAAATCTTTCCATCCTGGATTTCAAATTATTAATTGAGCTGATGCTTTTTTGTGGGACAGAATTCCAGTGTAGGGTAGGGAGGTTGTGGTGGAATTAACACATTCTGATCACTTAATGGATACTTTCAACACCTTCTCAGCCTTCTACATGCTCATTCACATTCCCTTTGTCTAATTTCACCACCTCACCCTACCGTCATAGTATAAATCTCTGCTGACTCTCTTTCCTCTCTGATGAAGGGTCACCTAGACTCGAACATAAGAACATAAGAAATAGGAGCAGGAGTAGGCCATCTAGCCCCTCGAGCCTGCCCCGCCATTCAATAAGATCATGGCTGATCTGATAGTGGTTTAGTTCCACATACCCGCCCGCTCCCCATAACCCTTAATTCCCTTATTGATCAGAAATCTATCTACCTGTGACTTAAACATATTTAACGAGGTAGCCTCCACTGCTTCAATGGGCAGAGAATTCCAGAGATTCACTACCCTCTGAGAGAAGAAGTTCCTCCTCAACTCTGTTCTAAACTGACTCCCCCTTATTTTGAGGCTGTGTCCTCTAGTTCTTGTTTCCTTTCGAAGTGGAAAGAATCTCTCTGCCTCTACCCTGTCTCGCCCCTTCATTATCTTATATGTCTCTACAAGATCTCCTCTCAGCCTTCTAAACTCCAACGAGTACAGGCCCAATCTACTCAATCTCTCCTCATAAGCTAAGCCCCTCATCTCCGGTATCAACCTGGTGAACCTTCTCTGTACTCCCTCCAAGGCCAATATATCCTTCCGCAAATAAGGGGACCAAAATTGCACACAGTACTCTAATTGCGGCCTCACCAGTACCTTGTACAATTGCAGCAAGACCTCCTTGCTTTTATACTCCATCCCCTTCGCGATAAAGGCCAACATTCCATTTGCCTTCTTGATCACCTGCTGCACCTGCAAACTGAGTTGTTGCGATTCATACACAAGGACCCCCAGGTCCCTCTGCACAGTAGCATGTTGTAATTTTTCACCATTTAAATAATAGTCCATTTTACTATTATTCCTTCCAAAGTGGATAACTTCACACTTGTCAACGTTATACTCCATCTGCCAGATCCTCGCCCACTCACTTAGCCTATCCAAATCTCTCTGCAGACTTTCCGCATCCTCCACGCAATTTGCTTTCCCACTCATCTTTGTGTCATCCGCAAACTTTGTTACCCTATACTCGGTCCCCTCCTCCAGATCGTCTATGGTAAACAGTTGAGGCCCCAGCGCCGATCCCTGCGGCACGCCACTAGTTACCAACTGCCAACCAGAAAAGCACCCTATATTCCAACTCTCTGCTTCCTGTTAGATAGCCAATCCTCAATCCACGCTAACATTTTACCCCCAACTCCGTGTACCCTAATCTTCTGCAGCAACCTTTTGTGAGGCACCTTATTGAACGCCTTCTGGAAATCTAAAAACACCACATCCACCGGTTCCCCTCTGTCAACTGCACTCGTTACATCTTCATAAAAATCCAGTAAATTCATCAAACACGACTTTCCCTTCATGAATCCATGCTGCGTCTGCTTGATCGAACCATTTTTTTCCAGGTGTCCTGCTATTTCTTCTTTAATGATGGATTCCAGCAATTTCCCAACTACGGACGTTAAGCTAACCGGCCTGTAGTTATCCCCCTTTTGTCTACCTCCTTTTTTAAACAGTGGCGTCACATTAGCTGTTTTCCAATCAGCCGGCACTTCCCCAGAGTCCAGCGAATTTTGATAAATTACAACCAACGCATCTGCTATTACTTCTGCCATTTCTTTCAGTATCCTGGGATGCATTCCATCCGGGCCCAGGGACTTGTCTACCTTTAGTCCCATTAGCCTACCAAGCACTACCTCTTTAGTAATAGTAATCATTTTAAGGACCTCACCCCCTACAGTCCCACGACCGTCAATTTTCGGTAAGCTATTTGTGTCCTCTACCGTGAAGACCGACACAAAAAACTTGTTTAAGGCCTCGGCCATTTCCTCGTTTCCCATTATTAAATCCCCCTTCTCACCTTCTAAGGGTCCAACATTTACTTTAGCCACTCTTTTCCTTTTTATATATTTGTAAAAACTTTTACTATCAGTTTTTATATTTTGTGCTAGTTTAGTTTCATAATCTATCTTTCCTTTCTTTATCACTTTATCGAAACTTTGGTTCTGTTCTCTCTCCACAGATGCTGTCAGACCTGTTGAGATTTTCCAGTTTTTGTTTCAGATTCCAGCATCTGCAGTATTTTGTGTTTATCTTAAATAATCCCATAATCCTTTGTATCCCAGAGAATGCAAGCCTCATCAATATTAACTGCACCTCATAACTTAACCCTTCAGCACTCCTTGCAATGCTGGCATATGATGTGTGGTGCCCAGAATTGTGGGCAGTCCCACAGGTGTGGTCCAAGGCTTTGTACATCAAGCAGAACTTTACATCCCTTTGTAGTCCTTTTCTATTCTCCCCGCCGTTCCCCCCCACCCCCGCCAACAAATGGAATGGAGTGGAAACTGTCAGCCTTAATGCATGCTCTGGTGTGTCAGCATGGGAATGGATAATTGGAACAGTCTCGCGATATGCATGACAATGTTGAATGAATAATCTTACCAGCCTGATGTCCTGGAGCACACAAATGTCGGTTGATGAGAGTGGCAAAGATAATGAGAAAATTGAAAGCTATCACCAAGATGAACGATAGACATACCCGGTATCCTTTACAGAATATAGCCAGAACATCTGGAAGACAAATCACATGGATGTAGTCATTGGCAAAATGAAAAGCAACATGGAACTGACTTGATCCTTTAGAGGCAGCATCGATGCTCTTAATTAGGTGTGTCAACAATTCTCTTCTAATGGCTCAGATCTGTTTGCGCTCCCTCAGTCAACCCCTCGATCTCCTACATCATTATAGATTACCACTGTCCATCCTATCACTGTGTGCCTCTTAGTGACTCTCCTCGCACTCCATCCTCACATCTCACCCCCTACACATCTGGTTATATTATTAATCACTCCTCACTCTGAGAGGACAGTTCTCTGCCTGATGGTTGGCACTTACCAAGGGTAGCGTGATGGCACAGTGGTTAGCACTGCTGCTTCACAGAATCAGGGACCCAGGTTCAATACCAGCCTTGGGTGACTGCGTGTGCAGAGTTTGCATGTTCTCCCTACGACTTACATGGTAAGATGGGTTTAGAGGGATATGGGCTAAACGCAGGCAATTGGGACTTGCTTAGTGATTTTAAAAAAAAGGCGGCATGGACAAGTTGGGCCGAAGGTCCTGTTTCCACACTGTAAACCTCCAGGACTCTATGACTCCATGAGTTTCCTCCGGGTGCTCCGGTTTCCTCCTACACTCCAAAGATGTGTGGGTTAGGTTGATTGGCCATGCTAAATTGTCCCATAGTGTAAGGAGAATTGGCAGGGTAAAGATGTGGGGACAGGTGGGATTACTGTCAGTGCAGGCTTGATGGCTGAATAGCTTCCTTCTGCGCTGTAGGGATTCTATTATATTAAGGAGGCAGGTTCCCCAATCCTCCCCAGTTAGACATGGGGATCGAACCCCTCGCTGTTGACACTGAGCCATTCAGTCACCACAGAAGTCCAAGTGACAGTGACTTGCATTCACTGTTGCTTGTTGTTGCACAGAGCTGTGGACGATGATGATAAAGACTCCAGTTTCTTTCCATCCCGTGGCTGACCAGGAATCTCTCCCACTCTCACCACCATTGGTGTGCATACTTGACCTATGTGGCCACATTACAGACACACCTTCCTTGGCCATCAAGTCCTACGGTGGGACTCGAACCCTAGCGACTCAGATGCAGGGGCAATACCACTGTGCAACAAGACCTCCACTCTATCCTTTACCTTCTGTTAAAGGTGTTATTGTTTTAACAGTGACTCCCTCACTTCACCCCATCCCTTTATCTCACTTCAAAACATGGTCTAGCATTATTACCTCTCAACTCACCTTCAGTGCATTACAGATATTAGCCACCCCTCACTCTCCTCATTCTTTCACTCTCTGTATTACATATCGGAATATTAATGGCCCCCTCCCTTGTTGGCTTTCAGATACCATGCACGTAAATCAGTGCGCAAATAGATCTCGGTGTACAAGTTGAGTTCCATTACGTTGTAATTTTCAATTTGAAATGTTTGGGGATGCACTTCTATAAACTGTATCAACAAAGTGTATTTTTTTGGAAAGAACACAGCTCGATGTAGGCATTTGAATTTGATTTGATTTATTATTGTCACATGTATTAGTATACAGGGAAAAGTATTGTTTATTGCGCGCTATACAGACAAAGCATACCATTCATAGAGAAGGAAAGGAGAGAGTGCAGAATGTAGTATTACAGTCATGGCTAGGGTGTAGAGAAAGATCAACTTAATGCGAGGTAGATCCATTCAAAAGTCTGATGGCAGCAGGGAAGAAGCTGTTCTTGAGGCGGTTGGTACGTGACCTCTGACTTTAATCAGGCCATTGAGGTTGGCCTATTGGAATACAAATTTCCTGATTAAGAGGCCAATTCATGGGCCAGTCAGGGAGACTGTACTTTGTATACACCCCAGCTATGATTGTAACACTACATTCTGCACTCTCATTTCCTTCTCTATGAACAGTATGCTTTGCCTGTATAGCACAAGAAACAATACTTTTCACTGTATGCTAATAAATGTGACAATAATAAATCAAATCAAAAAAATTATTCGTGACCTCAGATTTTTGTACCTTTTGTAGCATGTCTCCATGCTAATGAATGAGTGAAATAGGATAAATATCAGTACCTGGACCTTGGTGACCTTGGTGCAATGTCTAATGCTTACCGTGGATTTCTTGACCAGCAGTTTGACGTTTGTATAGATGTGGTTAGCAAATACAAGAATGCAAACCAAAGCCAGAAGAACTGAAATGGTAAAACCAACATTGTAGGTTGTACACGAATGACTGGACCCTGGAAGAGATTATATTTTGGAGTCGTTTTTAATCCATTAACAAATGTAATCTTTAAATAAACTCTGTTGTCAACATAACCCAATGGAGCCATAAAGCTCTACATCGCAGAAAGAAGTCCTTCAGCCCATCGTGTCTGTGCCAGCTATCAAACACCAATCTGTTCCTATTTTCCAGCACCTGGTCTGTAGCCCTGTATGCTATGGCGTTTCAAGTGATCATCTAAATGCTTCTTTAATTATGTGAGGGTTCCTGCCTCTCCCACCCTTTCAGGCAGCGAATTCCAGATTCCTACCACCCTCTGGGTGAAAAGGCTTTTCCTCAAATTCCCTCCAGATCTCCTGCCCCGACCTTAAATCTATGCTCCCCCCCCCCCCCCCCCAACCTCCCCCCGGTTATTGACCCCTCTACTAAGGGGAAAGGTTCCTTCCTATCTATATCCCTCAGAATTTATCCCCCCACCCCTCAGCCTTCTCTGCTCTAAGGAAAACAATCCCAACCTAACCAGCCTCTCTTCATAGGTGAAACGCTCCAGCCCAGACAGCATCCTGGTGAATCTACTCTGCACCCTCTCTATTGCAATTTTCTTCCTGAGGGCTCTGCCAATTGCTGCCCCAGGCTGTTTGGCGAGGAGTGAGCGAGTGACTCTTCAACCAATATCCCGATTGTCATCCAGGCCCCCTTTTTGGCCAGTTCCACCCCAGTCCATGGCGTACATTTTCAGTAAATTGTTTTGTTCATTCCAGGCACAAGCATGACCAACTTGTGTTTGCAAGATTTTAGCTCACAGTTGCAAAAATGCCATTCCACCATTAAGACTGACGTTACATGAAATTTATGCAGAACATGGAATTGAAGAAGAGATTTATGAGGAGGATACCAAGAATGCAACACTTCGAATCATAGAAACCCTGCAGTCAGAAGGAGGCCATTCTTCCCATCGAGACTGCACCGACAACAATCCCACCCAGGCCTTATCCCCGTATTTATCCTGCTAAACCCTCTAACCTACACATCCTGGGACACTAAGGGGCAATTTAGCATGGCCAATGCACCTAACCCACGCATCTTTGGACTGTGGGAGGAAATTGGAGCACCCGGAGGAAACCCACTCAGACATGGGGAGAACGTGCAAACTCCACGTAGACAGTGACCCAAGCTGGGAATCGAACCCAAGTCCCTAGCCTTGTGAGGCAACAGGGCTAACCACTGTGCCGCCCCATTTCAATCACTCGGACAGATTGGGGGAGCTGGACTTGATCTGAGCTTTACATGGTTACATCTTTATCAATTTGATGTGGGAAGACCTGTTGACTCCCACCACCATGACGAAAACTCAGGATAACAGACCATTTTACACACTTTCTTGTTTTCCTGCTATTGAATTCATTAATAGGAAGAAGCAGTTTGGGTTAAATTTGGGCCAATTTGTCTGCCTGGCAATGGAAGTAAAAATTATATTGATAACATGGGAAAATTGAGAAAGTAGGAGCAGGAGTAGGCCATTTGGCCCCTTCAAGCCTTCTTCGCCATTCAATCTGATCATGTTTCGTCCTCTATCTCAACACCATGCTCCCACTATTACCCCATACCCCTTGAACACTATAGAGTCTAGAAACCTATCTACTTCCTGCTTAAATATACTCAGTGACTTGGCCTCTACAGCCTATTGTGGTAGACAATTCCATAGGTTCACCACTGTCTGGGTGATGAAAGGTTTCCTCATCTCAGGCCTAAATGGCCTACTCCCGTATCAAAGAACAAAGAAAATTACAGGAACAAGCCCTTCGGCCCGCCAAGCCTGCACCGACCACGCTGCCCAACTTAACTAAAACCCTCTACCCTTCCAGGGACATAACCCTCTATTCCCATCCTATTCATGTATTCGTCAGGGCGCCCCTTAAAAGTCACTACCGTATTCGCTTCCACTACCTCCCCCGGCAATGGGTTCCAGGCACCCACTACTTTCTGTGTAAAACATCTGCCTCCTTTAAACCTTGCCCCTCGCACCTTAAACCTGTGCTCCCTAGTAATTGACTCTTCCACTCTGGGAAAAAGCTTCTGACTGTCCAATCTGTCCATGCCTCTCATAATCTTGTAGACTTCTATCAGGTCGCCCCTCAACCTCCGTCGTTCCAGTAAGAACAAACCAAGGTTCTCCAACCTCTCCTTATACCAGGCAACATCCTGGTAAATCTTTTCTGTACCCTCTCCAAAGCCTCCACATCCTTCTGGTAGTGTGGCGACCAGAATTGAACACTATATTCCAAGTGTGTCCCAACTAAGGTTCTATAAAGCTGCAACATGACTTGCCAATTTTTAAACTCAATGCCCCGACCGATGAAGGCAAGCATGCCGTATGCCTTCTTGACTACCTTCTCCACCTGCATGGCCACTTTCAGTGACCTGTGTACCTGTACATCCAGATCCCTTTACCTATCAATACTCTTATGGGTATAGATGGGTCTTTTTCTAAATGGAGGTCGGTCACCAGTGGTGTGCCCCAGGGATCTGATGTGGGACCCTTGCTGTTTGTCATTTTTATAAATGGCCTGGATAAGGAAGCGGAGGGATGGGTTGGTAAGTTTGCCGACGACACGAAGGTTGGTGGGGTTGTGGATAGTCTGGGGGGATGTCAGAAGTTACAGAGGGACATAGATAGGATGCAAGACTGGGTGGAGAAGTGGCAGATGGACTTCGACCCAGATAAATGCGTCGTGGTCCATTTTGGTAGGACAAATGGGATGAAGGAGTACAATATAAAGGGAAAGACTCTTAGTACGGTAGAGGATCAGAAGGGCCTTGGGGTCCGGGTCCATAGGACTCTAAAATTGGCCCCGCAGGTGGAGGAGGTGGTTAAGAAGGCGTATGGTGTGCTGGCCTTTATCAATCGAGTGATTGAGTTTAGGAGTCCAGGGATAATGATCCAGCTATATAAGACCCTCGTCAGACCCCACTTGGAATACTGTGCTCAGTTCTGGTCGCCTCACTATAGGAAGGATGTGGAAAAGATTGAAAGGGTGCAGGATGTTGCCTGGATTGAGTGGCATGCCTTATGAGGATAGGCTGAGGGAGCTCGGTCTTTTCTCCTTGGAGAGACGAAGGATGAGAGGAGACCTAATAGAGGTGTATAAGATGTTGAGAGGCATAGATCGGGTGGACTCTCAGAGGCTTTTTCCCAGGGTGGAAATGTCTGCTACGAGAGGACACAGGTTTAAGGTGCTGGGGGGTAGGAACAGGGGAGATGTTAGGGGTAAGTTTTTCACACAGAGGGTGGTGGGCGAGTGGAATCGGCTGCCGTCAGTGGTGGTGGAGGCGAACTCAATCGGGTCTTTTAAGAGACTCCTGGATGAGTACATGGAGTTTAATAGGATGGAGGGTTATAGGTAGGTCTAGAAGGTAGGGATGTGTTCGGCACAACTTGTGGATATAGATCATAGAAACATTTGCTATGTTTCTATGATCTATATCCTGCTGTATCCTCTGATGGTCCTCATCGCTATCCGCAAGTCCACCAACCTTTGTGTTATCCGCAAACTTACGAATCAAACCAGTTACATTTTCCTCCAAATCATTTATATATATTACAAACAGCAAAGGTCCCAGCACTGACCCCTGAGGAACGCCACTTGTCACAGCCTTCCATTCAGAAACACACCCTTCCACTGCTATCCTCTGTCTTCTTTGACTGAGCCAGTTTTGTATCCACCTTGCCAGCTCACTTCTGATCCCACGCGACTTCACATTCTGCACCAGTCTGCCATGAGAGACCTTGTCAAAGGCCTTACTAAAGTCCATGTAGACAACATCCACTGTCCTACCCTCATCAATCATCTTCGTCACTTCATCGAAAAACTCAATCAAGTTCATGAGACACAACCTCCCTTTCACAAAACCGTGAGACTGTGACTGCTTGTTCTGGAACCCTCCTCACCTCCAGCCAGGGAAACATCATTCCTGCACCTACTCTGTCCAGCCCTCTTAGAATTTTATACATTTCAATGAGATACCCTCTTACTCTATCTCAGTGAATGAAGAGGCTTGTACAGATGCCACCCCTCACATAAGACTCCTGTGGCTGAGTGGTGTAGATCACTGAACTGGTAAACCACAAACCTGGGGAAATGCTCTGTGGCTCCAGGTTCAAATCCCAGCATGGGTGCTGGTCAAATTTGAATTCTAAAATAACTCTCATGTGCTCTAGTGGTCAGGTCACTGAACTGGTAAACCACAAACCTGGAGCAATGGGGAAATTTGAATCCAACAAAAATTTGGAGTTAAAAGTCTAATGACAATGAGACCCATTTGGTTTGCCAGTGCCCTTTAGGGAAGGCAATCTTCCACACTTGTCTACATGTGACATCAATGTGGTTGACTTTTAATGGCCCCTCTCAAGGGCAATTAGGGATGGGCACAAAATACTTGCCCAGCCCGATGCCAATGCCTGAATCATAGTGCAGAAGGCCATTCAGCCCATCGAGTCTGCACCGACCATAATTCCACCTATCCCTATCCCCATACATTTACCCTGTTAGTCCCCCTGACACTAAGGGGCAATTTAGCATGGCCAACCCACAAATCTTTGGACTGTGGGAAGAAACTGGAGCACCCGGAGGAAACCCATGCAGACACAGGGAGAATGTACAAACTCCACAGTGACCCAAGCCAGGAATCCAACCCAGGTTCCTGGCGCTGTAAGGCAGCAATGCTAACCACTGTGCCACCATGTCGCCCCATCAACAAATAATAGATATGTATCTATTATAGATAGTTAATTCAGTCATCAAATGTGAGAAGCAAGTATCACCAAATAAGTTGTAAGGGCTACTCACTGAACACATTCAGGGTGATGTTTGCTGTTGCTGTATCACCAGAAGGGGATTCCAGGGTAATGATGTACAATGGAAAGCTGTACTCGTGTACGGAAAGTAGAAGGAGCGATGCATTTGGCAAGAGGTCTATTAGAAACAGAGGGTGTAGAGTGACATTTTGTAAAGTGCTATTCCACTGAAAAAGCGTCTGGTCTCCAGTGCTCCAGCTGCCATTCTTCACTTCACCCGATATCATCACTGACAGCAGAACGTTGGCGTCATATTCTGCATTAATACTACTGAGCACAGGCCGGACATCAATTGGCTGCCGTTTGGCTGGGGGGGAAAGAACAGCTGGTCAATAAACAGCGTGAAACCTTTCCGAAACCCACCGACAACTCCACCCCGGACCCTTGCTGGCTTTTTGCTGATGACACCATCCTAGTGGCTCAGGTCTCAAACAATGATGAGACAGAGTACTGGAAAGAGAGAATCTGGTGAAATGTGCAACAACAATAATCTCTCCTTTAATGTCAGTAAAATGAAGTTTTTAGGTGTCCAGATCACCAACAACCTGTCCTGGGCCCTCCACGCCAACGCCATAGTTAAGAAAGCCCACCAACGCTTCTACTTTCTCAAGAAGCTAAGGAAAGATGGCATCTCCACTTCGAATCTCACCTCCTGACTACCCAAAGCCTATCCACCATCTACAAGGCACAAGTGTGATAGAATACTCCTCACTTTCCTGGATGGGTGCAGCTCCAACAACACTCAAGAAGCTTGACACCATCCAGGACAGAGCAGCCCCGCTTGATTGGCACGACAACGACAAACATTCAATCCCTCCACCACCGACGCTCAGTAGCAGCAGTGTGTACTATCTACAAGATGCACTGCAGCAACTCACCAAAGATCCTTAGACAGCACCTTCCAAACCCACGACCACTTCCATCTAGAAGGACAAGGGTAGCAGATAAATGGGAACACCACCACCTGCAAGTTCTCCTCCAAGCCACTCACCATCCTGACTTGGAAATATATCGCCATTCCTTCGCAGTCGCTGGGTCAAAATCCTGGAATTCCCTCCCGAACGGCATTGTGGGTCAACCCATAGCAGATGGACTGCAGCGATTCAAGAAGGCAGCTCACCACCACCTTCTCAAGGACAACTAGGGATGGACAATAAATGTTGGCCAGCCAGCAACACACATGTCCCATGAATGAATAAAAAAATCTTTTACAGATGTACCATAGAAAGCAATCTTTCTGGTTGTATCACAGCTTGGTATGGCTCCTGATCTGTCCAAGACCGCAAGAAACTACAAAGGGTCATGA
The DNA here is from genome assembly GCF_964213995.1 of Mustelus asterias. Taxonomy (NCBI): domain Eukaryota; kingdom Metazoa; phylum Chordata; class Chondrichthyes; order Carcharhiniformes; family Triakidae; genus Mustelus; species Mustelus asterias. The sequence continues at coordinate 5,527,185 of NC_135820.1, read as the reverse complement.
ACGTAGCCCAATCCATCACGCAAACCAGCCTCCCATCCATTGACTCTGTCTACACTTCCCGCTGCCTTGGAAAAGCAGCCAGCATAATCAAGGCCCCCACACACCCCGGACATTCTCTCTTCCATCTTTTTCCATCAGGAAAAAGATACAAAAGTCAGAGATCATGTCCCAACCCACTCAAAAACAATTTCTTCCCTGCTGCCATCAGACTTTTGAATGGACTTACCTCATATAAAGTTGATCTTTCTCTACACCCTAGCTATGACTGTAACACTACATTCAGCACCGTCTCCTTTCCTTCTCCCCTATGTCCGCTACGAATGGTATTTTTTTGTCTGAATAGTGCACAAGAAACAATACTTTTCACTGTATCCCAATACGTGTGACAATAATAAATCAAATTAAATCAGATCAAAGCATGCAGTCCCAGAGAAGGTTGTCTGCTGAGGATAGGCTGGAGAGGCTGGGCTTCTTTCCACTGCAGTTTAGAAGAGTAAGGGGTGACTTGACTGAGGTATTTAAGATCTTGGAAAGTATTAACAAGTTGGACATTTGAATTTGCCACTCAATGCTGATGTTCCTGGCACTGTGAGGCACGGTGGCACAGTGGTTAGCACTGCTACCCCACAGTGCCAGGGACCCGGGTTCGATTCCTGGCACGGTGGCACAGTGGTTAGCACTGCTACCCCAGAGTGCCAGGGACATGGGTTTGATTCTGATCTTGGGTGACTGTCTGTGTGGAGTTTGCACGTTCTCCCCTGTGTCTGCGTGGGCTTCCTCTGGGTGCGCCAGTTTCCACCCACAGTCCAAAGATGAGCAGGTTAGTGGATTGACCATGATAAATTGCCTCTTGGTGTCCCAAGATGTGTAGGTTAGAGGGAATAGCCGTGGTGAATACAAAGCTGAACTGGAATTCAAGTGGGGAGCCCAGGTTGTGGCCAGTTTGGGGTAAACATTAGAGAGTGGTAAGGAAAGGAGATGGATCAGTGTCAAGGGAATGGAGTTCCATGTTGCAGGCAGAAGACAACAGTCCCAGGTGTTCAACAGCACGTGGCACTCGGAGGGACTAAGAAGTGGAACTCACGATGGGAGAATGGTTAGCTCAGTGACTAAAATTCAAGTCATGATAAATTTGGGGGAAACAGGATCAACTTACTGCGCACATTCAGGTAGATCTTTGCTGTGCTTGTGTTGCCAGAGTCTGTGCTCATGGCGACTCGGTACTCTCCGGTGTCTGAGGCACGCACTGACTTCAACTGCAGGGAATTCTTGGCCAGTATCGCCACCCGCCTCCGGTAATCAACATTGATCTCTGGAACTGTACCTTCCCACATAACAACATCTTTCCCACCAAATGTCCAGCTCCCATTTTTCACCTCTTGCGAAGGACTCACGGACAGGACGACGGTGTCCCCGTCAGTTGTATTGATCTCCCTGTGTTTCACCGCAATGGAAAAAGGTACAGGCTTTGCTGGCAGAGAAATAAAAATAAAATATCAGCATGAGAGTCAGCATATTCAACCGATCATGATCGAGATTGAGGCATTGTAATGGCAGCAAGACTGTCAATGTTTGTCACCCTCATAAGGGGAGGCAGCGGTGTAGTGGCAATGTCGCTGGACTAGTAATCCAGAGACCCAGGATACTGCTCTGGGGTCCTGGGTTCAAATCCCACCACGGCAGATGGTGAAATTTGAATTCAGTAAAAATCTGGAGTTAAAAGTCCAGCAGAGAGACTTCACTGAGGAGCATTCTGGGAGAAGTCACCACCCTGACTGTGGAGTGGGTAGAGGAAGGACTCGTCCAGAGACAAACAGGAAAAAAACATCCAGCAGAGGCAGCAGTGAGACTTCATCCTGGAGCTTCCTTGGTTCTCAGCTTTTTTTTTTGTAATCAATCTATTTTATTTGCATGTCATGAGGGAAAACCTTAAATAAGACTTCTTCGCCAGCTTGCTCACCACTGTTTGCAACCTATTCAGGTTGTGTTTTAATGAAATCTCACCGTCTTACAAACTTCAGACCAAAGGATTCTCTTTCAAAGTGCAAAATGCAAACAAGTGATTTCAACCAATTGATGGCTCAGATCAAGTGTAGTTTTGCTATCCTGCACTTGGTAGAAGTCAACAAGGTTACACTGAGGCTTCATTTGAAGCAATTTTTTAAAAACCGCGTCTAGGCCTTTTGGCTAAGATGCAAGTGAGATCAAGCCTTGGAGGAGGTGCAAAGCCTGCTCCAATCAGTTTGGATCATGCAGATCAAGCCCAAGACAGGAAGCGTCCAGCCTGTCTTGTCAGCTTGGATCTGGAATGTCTCGCTGGTCGAGACTTTGAATTGGATTTAACTAAAGAAAATTCTCAGTGAAAGATGCTCTTTGGTCTGCCAAAAGCTTGTTGGACTTCCAGTGCAAGGAGCCTTGCAGACTGGCACATTCCAAAGCCCAGGACACTGTGCTGAGGGACGCACTAAAGCTTGGGGCAGCTGCCGCAGGGGCTAAATGGGGGAAGGTCGCTGTCTCAGACCTTGTGGCCATAGTGGGGCTAGAAACAGAGTGGAACTCTTTCAGGCTGTCATGCCTGATATGGAATGTACTTTGCGAATATAAGGAGGGTTGAACAGGTATAGAGGAACCCCATAGGGAGGAACACGATGTATGGAGGAAGAGCGAACTCTATTCCCATTTCCTGTCATTTCTGAACTTTAAATGTTTTGTGTAGGATTTTATGAACAAAGTATAGTTCTGGGGGGGGGGGGGGGCGGGGAAGAAGTTATTAAGTTGATAAAGTGAACAGGCAGCACCATGCAGGCCCCTAGCTTGTGAAGTCTGTCTGCATTTCAGAACCTGATTTATCCGTTTTACACAACATACTGGCACCATCCAGCAACCCATTCTATCAGGAGGAGGGGCATCATTTGGTGAGCTAGTAAAGCCCCCGCCCCCGCCTTCCCCCCCCCCCCCTCCCCCACACCTCCCAGTACTGACCACAGTAGTCGATGAACTTACGAAACACATTGAGGGTGATCTTGGCTGTGGCTTCATCTCCTCTGGGTGAGTCCATGGTCACCCAGTAGTCCCCGCTATCGGCCAGAGTCACAGAGAACATGAGGAGGGAGGTGTTGTCCAGCAAGTGCACAAGGCGTTTGGTGTAAGCGACATTGAGATAGGGGGCTTCCACTGTCCAAACCACAATCGATTTTGTACCAAACTTCCAGAAGCCGCCTGAGACAGGAACAGAAGGTCGGGCTGACAGTACGACAGTGTCACCCACTGTCGCGTTCACCTCTTCCTTCTTCACCATGAGGTAGAAAGGCTGCAACTCAACTATGGAAACAATACCGTTAGATCATTTTGCTTTCAGTAAGAAAGCAACTCTGACACTCACATTGAGTCCCCACGCTCTATCCTTTATCTGTACCTTTTTACTGACATTGTTTTCCACCACCAACCCCTTATTCCACGAGGAAATGTCTATCTATTACTGACACGGGGGGGTTTAAGAAAGAGATTCTCACCAGAGGATATCAATGAACAACAAACGACCAGTGCAACGAGCCGAGATCCCTCCATCCCAACGCAGCCCTTCCTGACGCGTCTGTCGCTGGATTCTTACTCCTCTGAAGATCACATGAGCACTTGCTGAAGAGGGCAAAACAGCTGACTGCTGGGCTTTTGGTGAGATCCTCCCTTCCCGCTTGTAAACAGCTATTTCAAGCAAAGTTCAGTAAGCAGAGCCTAATCTCTGACACTTCTATTGTTCTCTCACTTCCTCCAAAACCACTTTCGCCTCAGGGGCAGGATAGAGGATTGGCTAAACAATAGGATACACAGAGTTGGGATAAGAGGGGTAATTTCAGGATGGCAACCCGTAACTAGTGGAATGCCACAACGTTCAATGCTGGGGCCATAATTATTGACAATATATATTCATGACCTGGACGAGGGAAGTGAATGTACAACTGCCAAGGTTGAGGACGACACTAAAATAGGTGGGAAGACAATTATTGATCATGACACAAAGAGTCGACAGAGAGATATAGACAGGTTCAGTGAGTGGGCAAACACTTGACAGATGGTATATAAGGTGGGTAAATTGAAGTAATGCACTTTGGTAGGAAGAATAAAGGAGCTGAATTTTTTTTTAAATAGAGAAAGACTGAAGAAAGCTGCAGCTTAGAAAGATTTGGGGTCCTCGTGCGTAAATCACAAACAACTGGCATTCAAATTAAGCAGGTAATAGGGAAGGCAAATGGAATGTTGGCCTTTATTTCAAAGGGAACAGAGTATAAAATTAGGGAAGTCTTGCTAATACTATACAACTGTACTAGACCTCACCTAGAATACTGGGAAAAGTTCTGGTTCCCTTATCGAAGGGGCAGCACGGTGGCACAGTGGTTAGCACTGCTGCCTCACTGCACCAGGGACCCGGGTTCAATTCCCAACTTGGATCACTGTCTGTGTGGAGTTGGCACATTCTCCCTGTGTCTGTGTGGCTTTCTTCCGGGTGCTCCGGTTTCCTCCCACAGTCCAAAGATGTGCGGGTTAGGTGGATTGGCCATGCTGAATTGCCCCTGAGTGTCATGGGCTGAATAGCCTTCTTCTGCACTGCAGGATTCTATACTGGCATTGGAGGCAGTCCACAAGAGATTCACTCCGCTGATCCCAAGTATCGAGGGATTTTCTTATGAGGAGAGGTTGAGTAGATTGAGCCTGTACTCATTGGAGTTTTGAAGAATGAGACATTATTGAAATGTACAGGATTCTCAGGGGGCTTGACAGAGTTGATGCTGAGTGGTTGTTTCCCCTTGTGGGAGAGTCAAGGACCAGGGGGTATAATCGCAGAGTAAGGGGGTCGCCCACTGAAGACAGAGATGAGGAGGAATTTCTTCTCCCAGAGTGTAATGAATCTGTGGAATTCTTTCCCGCAGAGGGCTGTAGAGGCTGGGTCATTAATGTTCAAGGCTGAAATAGACAGATTGTTAATCAGGAAGGGAATCGAGGGTTAAGGGGATAAGGCGAGAAAGTGGAGTTGTGGATTATCACATCAGATCAGTCATGATCCCAGTGAATGGCAGAGCAGGTTCAATGGGCTGAATGGCCTATTTCTGCTCCAAGACTATGGTCTCAGTATTGTGCGTTCCCAGCCTGTTTTGGGAATGCATGGAACACTATTTTGTCCCTCTCTGAGTCAGGTCAAACCTGACTTCCGTTTTTCAGCAGATTGGAGACTTGTGCTGGTGCAGCTCACAACTCAGAACCTGAACTGGAAATTGAGAGACTGGGAGGCAGAAAGACAACGGGACAGAGAGAGAGGCAGAGAAGGGAATGAGCCAACAGAGAGAGAGTGGGGGGAGGGGATGGGGGGACAGAGTGGGGGGAGGAGATGGGGGGCAGAGTGGGGGAGGGGATGGGGGGGCAGAGTGGGAGGAGGGGATGGGGGGACAGAGTGGGGGGAGGGGATGGGGGGGCAGAGTGGGGGGAGGAGATGAGGGGGCAGAGTGGGGGGAGGGGATGGGGGTCAGAGTGGGGGGAGAGGATGGGGGGCAGAGTGGGGGGAGGGGATGAGGGGGGCAGAGTGGGGGGAGGAGATGAGGGGGGCAGAGTGGGGGGAGGGGATGGGGGCAGAGTGGGGGGAGGGGATGGGGGGCAGAGTGGGGGGAGGGGATGGGGGGCAGAGTGGGGGGAGGGGATGGGGGGCAGAGTGGGGGGAGGGGATGGGGTGCAGGGAGGGGGGAAGATAGAGGGAGAAAGAGTAAAGGGCAGAGCGGACAGAAGGGTGAAAACAAGAGAGGGGGAAAGGCAGCGATGGAGAGAAAGGGGAAAGATAGGAAAAGAGAGAGGAAAAGGCAGGAAGTTAGAGGGAAAAGGCACAGAGGGAAAGGGGGAAGACAGGAAAAGGGAGTGAGAGGAAAAAGCAGAGAGAAAAAGAAAGGAAAAGCCGGGGAGAGAAAGAAAATGGCAGAGAGAGAGAGCAAAAGGCAGGAACAGAGAGAGGAAAGGCAGAGAGAGGGGATGGGAAATGCGGAATTGAATGAGGATACGAGTTGAGAATGTGGGAAGGAGCTGAGTTGTGAAACGGCAGCAAACCCTTCGCTCTGTGTTGTGATTAAAGTGATACAACACCACCCTCTGCTGGTGTATGGATACTACTGCACAAGCGGTGGGGAATCACCGCATCAATCTCGAACAGGAGCATCGACACAGCCACAAGTTCAGTGCAGAGATCGGGAGGCGAGCGGTGCTTAACGGAACTCTGAGAAAAAACTTGTAAAGGTTTTGATAAAATGTGAAATCATTGAAAAACTTAAAACATTTATAAACATGGAAATGTATGGCAAAGTGCATTGAATGGACTGTAAAAAGCTGAAGAAGTTTTAAAAAGGTGTGCCAAGCACCGCACTTCACAATGAGATGGAAATAAAGCATCTGTGATTTCACAGCAGCGAGAAGGTGGGACATATTTTTAAATTCCTTTCTCAGAATTACAAAGCCAATGCTCAGAGTGAACGAGACAAGCTCCTAATCCATCTTCTCGCTTGCTCCAAAAAACCCAATTCCAATTGAATCCAATTCACGGTCCCCACAAGAGAGACAAACAAGATCCAAGCTGACAAGGTAAGACATTGCACCTCATCGTGAGCTTGATCTGATGCTTAATGTTAGCCAAAAGACCAACATCACAAAGCGTTGTGGTCTAGAAGGAGGTTTAAAGGTTGCAGCACCTCCCACTTCACATTTTCCCACATTGTACTGCATCTGCCAATTCTCTATCCATTCACTTAACCTATCAATATCCCTTTGCAGATTGTTTTGTATCCTCCTCACAGCTTACTGTCCCACCCACCTTTGTGTCATCAGAAAATTTGGCTACAATAACGTTAGTCCATTCACCCAAGTTATTGATACAGCTGGTAAATAGTTAAGACCCCAGCACTGATGTCTGTGGCACTCCACTAGTTACAGCCTGCTAAGCTGACCCATTTATATGGACTCTTGTTTCCTGTTACTTAGCCAATTCTCTAGCCATGCTAATAAATCACCTACAAATCCACAAGCTCTTTTATATACATCTTATCGAATGCCCCACACACACGCACACCGAGTCTCTCTCATACGCAGACACGCACACAGACACACACAGGTGCAGAGTCATAGTGAGAGACGCAGAAAAACAGAAGGATGCACATGCACAGACTCAGACCCAGACACATACAGAGATACACGCAGAGAGAAACACACACACAGATACACAGAGACAAACCAAATCAGACATGGATTAGCATGTTAAATTGCCCTTTAGTGTCGGTGCATCAGTAGAATGAAAACGTGGGGTTACGGGGATAGGATCTGGGTGGGATTGCTGTCAGTGCAGGCTCGATGGGCTGAATGGTGTCCTTGGGCACTGTCGGGATTCTATGATTCTATATTTATGGGATGGTGGTGTAGCTGGCTGGGCCTGCATTTGTTGGGGTGGCACGGTGGCCCAGTGGTTAGCACTGCTGCCTCACAGCGCCAGGGACCGGGGTTCGATTCCTGGCTTGGGTCACTGCCTCTGTGGAATTTTTACATTCTCCCTGTGACTGTGTGGGTTTCCTCCAGGTGCTCCGGTTTCCTCCCACAGTCCAAAGATGTGTGGGTTAGATGACATGCTAAAGTGTCAGTGGGACTAGCTAGGGTAAAGGCATGGGGTTATGGTGATAGGGCCTGGCTGGGATTGTGGTTGGTGCAAACTTGATGGGCCGAATGGCCTCTTTGTGCACAGTAGGGATTCTATGAAACCCGCTCAGAGATACACAGAGAGAAACACAAACAGACCGGCATAGTCTCACACACACATATAAACAAACACACACACATTTCGACATGCTTTTACATGAGCATCTTTATGTAGCGTTTTTCAGAGTGAGATGTTTTAATTGTGTTAAAGTCTTTAATGAAAGAATAATGTAACAGAGTTAGAATTATGAAAATAATTATTTTATTAAAGCATCTTAAACAGTCTAAATGTTTACACTGACCTTCCGAGAGCCAGCCCCTGCTCCAATTCAGTCGTATGTTGGGAAATGGAAACACCTTTGGGATTGTCAATAAAATCACCCTCAATGAGATTTTAACATTTTAGCAGATTAGATGTGTGAAGGCTCTGGAGAATGTCAATATATCAAAGTGGGAAGTGTTGAATATCCTAAATTGCATTAAGGTAGACAAGTCCTTGGGGCCAAATGGGATCGATCCCAGGTTGCTGCGGGAGGCAAGGGGAGAAATAGCTGGGGCCTTAACAGATATCTTCACATCCTCTTTGACCACAGGCAAGGTTCCAGAGGACTGGAGAATAGCCAATGTTGTTCCCTTGTTTAAGAAAGGAAGCAGGGATAATCCAGCCAATTACAGGCCAGTGAGCCTGACATCTGTGGTGGGGAAGCCTTTGGAGAAGATACTGAGAGACAGGATATCTGCACATTTGGAAGAAAATGAACTAGTTAGTGACAGGCAGTATGGTTTTATACGGGGAAGGTCATGTCTCACCAACTTGAGTTTTTTGAAGAGGTGACAAAGACCATTGGTCAGGGAAGGGCTGTGGATGTAGTTTATATGGACTTTAGCGAAGCGTTTGACAAGGTCCCACATGGCAGACTGTACAAAAAGTAAAATCAAATGGGATCCGGGGTGAGCTGGCTAGACGGATACAGAACTGACTTAGTTATAGAAGGCAGATATAGAAGACAGAGAGTAGTAGTGGAAAGGTGTTTTTCAGAATGGAGATCTGTAGCTAGTGGTGTTGATGTGGAGATGCCGGCGTTGGACTGGGGTAAGCACAGTAAGAAGTCTCACAACACCAGGTTAAAGTCCAACAGGTTTATTTGGTAGCAAATACCATACCAGGTATTTGCTACCAAATAAACCTGTTGGACTTTAACCTGGTGTTGTGAGACTTCTTACTGTGCTAGTGGTGTTCCGCAGGGATCAGTGCTGGGACCTCTGTTGTTTGTAGTATATATAAATGATCTGGAGGAAAATGTGGGAGTTCTGATTAGTGAGTTTGCGGATGTCACAAAGATTGGTGGAGTTGCTGATAGTGCCGGGGATTGTCAGAGAATACAACAGAATATAGATATGGAAACTTGGGCACAGAAATGGCAGAAGGGGTTTAATCCAGGTAAATGCGACGTGATGTATTTTGGAGGATCAAATTTAGGTGTGAATTATACTGTAAATGGCAGAACTCTTCGGAACCTTAACATACAGAGGGATCTGGGCGTGCAGGTCCACAGTTCCCGAAAAGTGACAAACACAGGTGGCCAAGGTGATTAAGAAGGCATATGGAATGCTTGCCTTCATCACCCGGGGCATTGAGTACAAGAGTTGGGAAATCATGTTTAGTTATATAAAACCTTGGTTAGGCTGCATTTGGAATATGTGTACAGTCCTGGTCACCACATTACCAGAAGGATGTGGAAGCTTTGGGGAGAGTGTAAAGAAGGTTCGCCAGGATGTTGCCTGGTCTCAAGGGTGTTGGCTATGAGGAGAGGTTGAATAAACTAGGATTGTTTTCACTGGAAAGACGGAGGCTGAGGGGAGACCTGATAGAGGTCTACAAAATGATGAAACGCACAGACAGGGTGGATAGTTGGAGGCTTTTTCCCAGGGTGGAAGTGTCAATTACAAGGGGGCACAGGTTCAATGTGAGAGGGGGAAAGTTGAAGGGAGATGTGCGGGGGAGGTTTTTCGCACAGAGAGTGGTGGGTGCCTGGAACGCGCTGCCAGAGGAGGTGGTGGAAGCAGGTACATCAGCCAGAGGAGGTGGTGGAAGCAGGTACATCAGCAACATTTAAGAGGCACCTGGATGGGTACATGAATAGGGAGGGAATAAGGGCAGAAGGTTTTTTTTTAGTTTAGTTAGGGCGTCATGATCGGCACGGGCTTGGAGGGCCGAAGGGCCTGTTCCTGCGCTGTACTGTTCTTTGTTCTTTGAAAGATAACCATTCTCAAAGCACTTTGGACAATATGAACTTGCTGTTCTACGCCATTAAACATGTTGTCTTCAGCTATTGCTGATCTCTGTTGATGAGAATCAGGCCACCTCGATTTCATTTCCATTTAATTGCAGCGTATTGGTTGGGTTCCTCAGTCTGGAGATGCATTTCAGGTTTGTGAATGTTTGAGACATTGAGTGCTGCGTACAGAACCTCCTCACTTTGAGCTGATTTGGATGCAGTCCCTGGACCATCAATATTCCTGCCCAGGCCTTGGTCCTGTAGCAGAAAACTGTGTGTTAGACATAGTGACGTGGATGGGAGTGTAATATCTGTACCAGAATAATCTACTTTATTCAATCTCTGATACCAATCTACTGTTCACACTCAGTCAGGGAAAAATCACTTTTAATTCCGATACATATTGTCTTATATTTAAAGAGCACATTACAGACACTCAGTGGCAATGAGTTACATTTGGAGTTATTTGCGCCAAAAGTTGTTTTACAAATGGCCTGACAATCCATTTTTGCTGATGTTTGGAGGTATTTTAGCTCCAACACACCCTCTCGACGAGACTTAACTTCATCTCAAACCTTGCACAGGGTTACAATCCTTATGGAAATAGGGCAATCCCAATCTCTGCCAGCTCAGAATCACAGAATTAATAAGGTGCAGAAGGAGGCCCTTTGACCCCCCCCCCCCCACCACCCCCCCCTCCCCACCCCACCACCCCCCACCCCGAGTCTACACTGGCTCTCCAAACAAACATGACTTAATGACCTTTCCCCTGCCCTCCCTTCACCACCACCGCCACCCACCCACCCCCAACCGCAACCTGCACCCCTGCATCTTGTTTCTGTTCAAATAATTATCTCATGCCCTCTCAAATGCCTCAATTGAACCTGCCTCAGTCACACTTCCAGGCAGTGCATTCCAGACCCCAACCACTCACTGCATGGAAATGTTTTTTCTCACATTGCTTCTTTCGTAAATCACTTTAAAATCTATGCCCCCTCGTTCTCGATCCTTTCACAAGCGCGAACAGTTTCTCCCCGTCTACTCTGACCAGACCTCTCATGATTTTGAACATCTCCATCAAATCTCCTCATAGCCTTCTCTCCAAGGAGAACAAAGAACAGTACAGCACAGAAACAGACCCTTCAGCCCAACAAGCCTATGCCGACACATGAAGCCTTTCGAAACAGTCCAAAGATGTGCGGGTTAGGTGGATTGGCCATGCTAAATTGTCCCTTAGTGTCAGGGGGACTAGCTAGGGTAAATGGAGCTACGGAGATAGGACCTGGGTGGGATTGTGGTCGGTGCAGATTCGATGGGCCAAATGGCCTCCTTCTGCTTTTTGGGGTTCTATAAACTGAAGATCTAGTGCCTCTACGTGGTCCGTATCCCTCTAATTCCTACCTGTTTCCTCCAGGTGCTCAGATTTGCTACCACAGTCTAAAGAGGTTAGATCGATTGGGCCATGCTAAGTTGTCCCTGAGTGCATGGGATTATAGTGAAAGAGCCTGGGAGGGATTGTGGTCACTGCAGACTTGATGGGCCGAATGGCCTCCTTCTGCACTGTAGGGATTCCATGATCTATGAAGATCTATGATCTATTCATGTATCTGTCGAGATGCCTCCTAAACGCCGCTATTGTATCTGCTTCTACCACCTCCTCTGGCAGTGCATTCCAAGTACTTACCACCCTCTGTAAAAAACTTGCCTGTCACATCTCCTTTAAACTTTCCCCCTTTTGCCTTTAACCTATGTCCCCCGGTGAATGACATTTCTACCCTGGAAACAGTCCCAACTTCTCCCATGTGGTTGGCCATTTCTCACCCACTTCCTGGACAGGGATCACCCCCCCCCCCCCCCCCCCCGCCCCCTTCCTCCGTCCACCCTCCCTCTCTCCCCCCCCCACTCCCCCTTCCCTGGGATAAAAACAGCACCATAAATCCAAGGCTGAAATTCCAGCTGGTTACAAAATACACTGATGCTGTTTGTTTTTTTCAAACCCCTTATTCTACCTGACCCTGTTGAGAATCCAAACTGCAGGATCTAATGTAACTGGAAGGCATCTGTTGTTATTTTTCTGTCATTTTACCTGAAGTATCCCTTTTATTGAATTTCTGGTGATTTCCCCATCCTCTTGTGCAGTAGCATCCGTCCACCAGCAGAGGATGGCATTGTATCACTTCAATCACAAGATAGAGGAACAGGTTTGTGGGGGGAGAGAGGCTTTGAACTTCTTTCTCAATTCATTCAATCGCTCAGAAACAAAAGATCTTCCATCGCAGCAGTTGGCTGTTTCTGAAATGATTTTAGGCTGTGCAGTCCCCACTGTCAAATCAGTTTCTAAGATGATTAATTTCCCTTCTGATCCCCCAATAATCACCCTCAGACACAGCAACAGCTTCACAGAGTGAGGAGGCAGTGCAAAGGCAATGTACCCGCACAGGTGAGTGAGGCCGAAGTCCCTCACCCAGGCTGCGTCTGCCTGCCATCGCCAGTGCTCGGAGACAGCAGCAGTTGCTTCACACAGCGAAAAGGGGAGGGTGTAAGGTCATGGGCGGCACGGTAGCACAGTGGTTAGCACTGCTGTCTCACAGCACCAGGAACCCGTGTTCAATTCCTGGCTTGGGTCACTGTCTGTGTGGAGTCTGCACGTTCTCCCCATGTCTGAGTGGGTTTCCTCCGGGTGCTCTGGTTTCCTCCCACAGTCCAAAGATGTGTAGGTTAGGTGGATTGGCCATGCTAAATTGACCCTTAGTGTCCAATGCTGTGCAGATTTCATAGAAGCAGGAGGAGGCCGTTCAGCCCTTTGAGCCTGTTCCACTGTCTGTGTGGAGTCTGCACGTTCTCCCCATGTCTGAGTGGGTTTCCTCCGGGTGCTCTGGTTTCCTCCCACAGTCCAAAGACATGGCTGACCATCAAATTCAATATCCTGATCCCTCCCTTCGCCCCGTATCCTTGATCCCTTTAGCCCCAAGAGCAGTATCTAATTTCTTCTTGAAATCACACAACGTTTTGGTCTCAACTACTTTCTGTGGTAGTGAATTCTACACATTCTTCACCCAGAGGGTGGTGAATGTGTGGAATTCATTACCAAGGTTAGATGGATTGGCCATACTAAATTGCGCCTTAATGTCCAAAGATGTATAGATTCGATGGATTGGCCATGCTAAATGTGTGGGGTTACAGGAATAGGGCAGGGGAGTGGGCGTAGGTAGAGTGCTCTTTTGGAGAGTCAGTGCAGATTCGATGGGCCAAATGGCCTTCTTCTGCACTGTAGGGATTCTTCCCCCCCCCCCCCCTCCTCCCCGAGTAACATTGTCTGTTCTGTCAATTAATGATTTCCTTCCAAAAAGAAACCACCTGAGAATGTTTGATATGAAATGTAGATATTTTTTTGGAGAATAAAATTCACATTGTTTAAAAATTTGTTTCTGACCAATCAGGTAGATATCTCCTTTGCATTTGGTGAGTTTCTTTTTCCTTCCTTACCTGGGTGTTCAGCGAATGTCTCACCGCAGCGTAAGTCACTGAATCATCACTGATTTCTGGGACAGAGACGATGTCACTTGTCTTCTTCCTGATAGCACAAACAATGTTTCATTTTTTAAATAACAGGTAGTTTATTGTAAGAAAAACCCGGTGTAGCTTTAATAAGTATAAGGGAGAGTTACAGATTGCTAACCCTGTGTTGGATTTTCTTACAGAGTCTTAACATTGTATTAAGCAGCAAACAAGTGTTTCGCGTAGAAAGTTCCCATCTTGTTAACCAGTAGGATTTTCAGACATTTTTCTTTAAATACAGAGCAGGAGGAAGAGATTAAACCCCTGCCTCAACAAAAAAACTTTTAAAAATTTCAGCAGGACTTCCATGTATGGTTACGATGAGCAAGAAAGGATCAGGTGACCTATCAGAGGCACCCTGTACCACCATGTTTGAGCTATCATGGCCAAATATATCTTCCCTCCCTCCCAACTGGAACCCCCCATCTCCTCCTCACAGCTAGCCTGCACCCAACCTCTCCGCCCCACCTCCTCCTAATTATAATATCTTACGTTTCCAATATCACTTTCTTAAAGTTAAAGGGTTTATAGTTTCTTCATTCTGTTCTGGTGAATTGGAGGCAACAAACCATTTCATTCACTCATCCATGTGAGAGACCATAAGACATAGGAGCAGAATTAGGCCACTTGGCCCATTGAGTCTGCTCTGCCATTCAATCATGGCTGATATTTTTCTCATCCCCAGCTCATTGAGATATTGAGAGTTCATTGAGATATCCACCTCCTGACTCCCCCAAAGCCTGCCCACCATCTCCAAGGCACAAGTCAGGAGTGGGATGGAATACTCTCCACTTGCCTGTTTGAGCGCAACTCCAACAACACTCGAGGAGCTCAACACCATCCGGGGCAAAACAGCCCCACTTGATTGGCACTTCATCCACTACCTTAAACATTGAAGGTTTCCTCCCACAGTCCAAAGATGTGCGGGTTAGGTTGATTGGCCATGCTAAATTGACCAGTGTCAGGGGGATTAGCAGGATAAACGAGGGTTACGGGAGTAGGGTCTGGGTGGGATTGTGGTCGGTACAGACTCAATGGGCCGAAAAGCCTCCTTCTGTATTGTAGGGATTCTATGGATTCTATTTACTCCCAATTAGGAATGGACAATAAATGCTGTCCAAGTCAGCGACACCCACTTCCTGTAAATGAATAATTAAAAAATAGATACACATCTTTGTGCTGTGATACCAGGCATTGGGGTTCAAGCAAGGGCCAAGTCTTCATTTTTCAAACACAAACATCTCCTATGATTTATTGTTTAATATCTTTGCATTCATGACTTGTCCGAAGTTCTGGAGTTACTTCAATTCGATTGGTCCCAGTTTTTTTATTTTTGATAAATTGACCAGTCCATTGCTATTGTTAGTTTAGATATTCAGATGTAATTTTGTGATGTGACTCGTGGAGACTAAATAACGTCAGCAGAGTTAGAAAAAAATGTTGACAACAAGCTTGTGGATGTTAATAAGAAAATTCCCGCTATGCGTCAGACAAATACTTCTCTTTAAATCCCTTGATCATCCCACAGAGAGTGTACTGTCTCTATCTCAGAGCCTGATGGTGTTGAAGTCTCAATCCAGGATTTGATGGATCAATGAATGTGGGTTTGTAATGTGGGTCAAACAGGTCTGATTTGAACTTGTAAATGCTCCCGTGGTAAGATCCTCCATAAACAAATGCCTTTGCGCTGGATTGATGTGGAGATGCCGGCATCGAACTCGGGTAGGCACAGTAAGAAGTCTCACAAGATGACTCACCTCAATCATAGATCAATCATAGAAACCCTACAGTGCAGAAAGAGGCCATTCGGCCCATCGAGTCTGCACCGACCACAATCCCACCCAGGCTCTATCCCCATATATTTACTCGCTAATCCCTCTAACCTATGCATCCCGGGACACTAAGGGGCAATTTAGCATGGCCAATTAACCTAACCCGCACATCTTTGGACTGTGGGAGGAAACCGGAGCACCCGGAGGAAACCCACGCAGACACAGGAAGAATGTGCAAACTCCACACAGACAGTGACCCAAGCCGGGAATCGAACCCAGATCCCTGGAGCTGTGAAGCAGCAGTGCTAACCACTGTGCTACCGTGCCGCCCCTGATGAAGGGGCAGCGCTCCAAAAGCTCGTGATATGAAATAAACCTGTTGGACTTTAACCTGGTTTTGTGAGACTTCTTACTGTTTGCACTGGGTTGTCACTGCTTCTTACACTATCTGCTGCTTTGAAATTTGTCTCCAACACCATCCGCTGTTTCAAATTTGCCTCCTCACTATGTTCTATTCTGCCTCCGCGCCACCCCCCCCGCCCCGCCCGCCGTTAAACCCTCGGGGAAGAATAAGGTTACTACAGTAATGCAAATCTGTTGTTTGACTATTCCAGTCCAAACCAGCCAGAACGAACTTGCCCAGGTCATTATTTAATTTTGAAAGTGTAACCAGATTGTCAGCATCATAGAGGTGTACAGCATAGAAAAATGCCCTTCGGCCCATCACACCTGCGCCAGTCAAAGATCTGATCCCATTTCCCAGCACTCGGTCCGTAGCCTTGTGTGCCTTGGCATTACAAGTGCACATCTCAATTCTTCTTGAATTTTATGGGAATTGTTTCAAATGTGGAAGTCCTTTAATGCAGTCCTGGTCCCCATAAAACAGCTTGGTGACAACTGATCAATTATTCTATTGTGGTGGGTTGCCTGTTTGGGATGATAGTGATAGAACCTCACTCCTCTTGCGCTAATACCTTAGCATCTGTTTCTGCTAATTGAGGGTGTTTTGGGTTACACATCTGTTAGGAGAGACAGCATCTCTCACAATGCCCCACTGCGGTACAGTGTGAGGGGGATATTCTGTTTCTATACTTAATTCTGAAGTCTAAACCCATATTTTATTTTACAACACTGCAGGGAAAGTGTAATGTCCTAATTATTGAGTTTTACACAAAAAGAAAAAAAGATGTGGCTTGCACATGTAGATTCAAAGTAACAACAACAGATTTATTGAAGGAGCTCTTGCCTGCACAGAGGACAAACTGAAATTCCAACATTTGGAATATTGTGTGCAGTTCGGGTCACCTCACTATAAGAAGGATGTGGAAGCGCTGGAAAGAGTGCAGAGGAGATTTACCAGGTTGCTGCCTGGTTTGGAGGGTAGGTCTTATGAGGAAAGGTTGAGGGAGCTAGGGCTGTTCTCTCTGGAGCGGAGGAGGCTGAGGGGAGACTTAATAGAGGTTTATAAAATGATGAAGGGGATAGATAGAGTGAACGTTCAAAGACTATTTCCTCGGGTGGATGGAGCTATTACAAGGGGGCATAACTATAGGGTTCGTGGTGGGAGATATAGGAAGGATATTAGCGATAGGTTCTCTACGCAGAGAGTGGTTGGGGTGTGGAATGGACTGCCTGCAGTGATAGTGGAGTCAGACACTTTAGGAACATTTAAGTGGTTATTGGATAGGCACATGGAGCACACCAGGATGATAGGGAGTGGGATAGCTTGATCTTGGTTTCAGATAAAGCTCGGCACAACATCGTGGGCCGAAGGACCTGTTCTGTGCTGTACTGTTCTATGTTCTATGTTCTAAAAGCAGGAGCCTCTGAAACACCCTAATGACATCACCATCAAATCATGCGACCTGCTCCTAAAGCAATCCTTCAACCACTTAAGTACATAACACAAAGGCACCGACCAAACCAAAAGTCTAGAACATGATTGCCGGCAGAAGTCAGTGATAGACTGACCAGGGGACTTGGAGAATTTGCCATTTCCCTATCTTCCCCACATGAAGACCTGGCCTCCATTCACTCTCCCCCTTCACAACACTTCTCAGGGAATCTCCGGGCGTACCACTTTGAACAATCGTTCCTCATCTGCAGAAATCCCGACAACCCTCCTCTCAGCCCCCTGAAAGCCTTTCAAATTTGTGATGACCATGTGAGTTTCAGTATTTAGGAAGCACACACATACCTCTGCACCTTCACCATGATGAGAATCAGAATAATAGCTGCAGCCGTAACTATCAGGATGACGATCCACCAGGGAAAAGTTCCTAAAATATAAAAAAAAGTCTTGTTGGGCATTATAGTTCTAAATTACAAGATGACAATAAGATACAATGTATATCTGCATGCAGCACTGTTACATCTAATGAAGAGGCAGCGGTATACTGGTATTTTCCCTGGACTAGTAATCCAGGGTAATGTTCTGGGGACCCGGGTTCAAATCCCACCACAACAATAGGATTCTGGAATTAAATGATGACCATGCTGATTGTTGTAAAAATACATCTACTTCACTCATGGCCCTTTAGGGAAGGAAATCTGTCGTCCTTTCGTGGTCTGGCCGACATGTGACTCCAGAGCCTCAACAATGTGGTTAACTCTCAAATGTCCCCTGAAATGGGGCAATTAGGGACGGGCAATAAATGCTGGCCCAGCCAGCGATGCCCACATCCCATGAATGAATTAAAGAAGTATGTTAACATGAATATATCGTTATTGTTATATTATATAGCTGTCCAATCCTAAAACTCAGGATTTTACAATTTTTATACAACTCTCCTGAAGTGATTTAACAATGCATTGGGAATCCTTCACTTTAATAAAGATAGGGCAGCATTTAAACTCTTTATAAGAATCGGAACTGGATTTCACACAGATCTTCTGGCCTTTGTGTCTCGTGTTAAGCTGAAATTAACATTTTGGGCAGAATTTTCCCGTCCTATAGGAATCACAGCGGGTGGGGAGAGGCAGACCATGCAACCATGGTGGGGAGAGGCAGACCATGACCTCGGACAGGATTTTCCAGTCTGAGGGTGAGCACAGCTGGAAAATCACACCCTTTGAGTTGAACGCAAATAATTAAACCCACGTTGAACTCAAATAATGTTAAAGCGAATTGGAAAGTGCAGGTACAATGTCATTTACATCTCTAAGTCTGCCCAGCAAGTCACGAATCTCTCAATGCAACCAAACTGCTTTGAAAAACCGTAACATCAGTCCCGAACACAATTACACAGAACCATACATACAGAGCAACATATACACAACCAGGGTGATACCTAACTCCACAAGATGAGATTAACATTGTCATTTGGATTCTATTTCCAGGTAGAACCCGGGTACGGAGTACATATCCACATTCTACTTTAAGGGTAGGATTTTCCAGCCTCACTCACCCCAAAACTGGAAAATCCCACCCGATGTCAATGGACCTTTGCATGATCTACCCCATACCCGGTACGATTCCCACAGTTGGCGGAACAGGAATATTTCGGTCTAACTGATTCGATATTCAAAAATTAGTACTGGGATGGCACGGTAGCACAGTGGTTAGCACTGTTGCCTCACAGCACCAGGGACCCGGGTTAAATTCCCGGCTTGGGTTAATGTGTGACGTTTGCACATTCTCCCTGTGTCTGTGTGGGTTTCCTTCGGGTGCTCCAGTTTCCTCCCACACTCCAAAGTTGTGTGGGTTAGGCCACGCTAAATTGCCCCTTAGTGCACTACACTGTAAGGATTCTATGAGTGAGATGCTTTTACGTGAATTAATCCTGATTTTGACAAAAGCATCCATAAACGCATTCAAGAAAATCAGAGAATACACTGAACAGAGTTTCAGTGAGACGCTGACTCAGTCAGGGAATGGACACTGAGTCTGTTCAAATTGACAATGGGCTCAGTATAATGTCAAAGATTATTTTGCATTTCCACCATGGCTATTCAACAGTTGTCTCAGTGAGGGAGCAGTCTGTATTCACTCACGTTCAGGATATTCTGGTGAGTCCAGCTGGTATTCCCTCACACTGACACCGTGCTCATTCTGTGCCATACACAAGATCAGATTTTCAGATCCAGTTGGGTGAGTCAGTCTCAGGGAACTCTCCAGCAAGTGGGGTGCAATCTCTGAAATGTTCCCAGTGATGTTCCATGTGATGTTTGCCACCGAAATGTTCCCACCGAGGTTCCATGTGATGTTTGCTGCAGGATTGGCTTTGACACGGCAGATACAGTGAACCTCATTCTTCAAACTGGTGCAGTTCAGATCTGATACTATTGTGGGTCTATCTATACAGGAAAAAAAAGAGGGTTGAATTTAAGAACCTTTCACTCATGCAGTTTTATTTTATAAATCTATCCAACTAAGGCCAGCATGGTGGCACAGTGATTATCAACATTGCTGCCTCACAGTGCCAGGAACCCAGGTTCCATCCGGCCCTGGGTCACTGCCTGTGTGGACTCTGCACGTTCTCCCCGTGTCTGTGTGGGTTTCCTCCGAGTGCTCCAGTTTCCTCCCACACACCAAAGATGTGTGGGTTTGGTGGATTGGCCATGCTCAATTGCCCCTTAGTGTTTGGGGGATTAGAAGGGTAAATATGTGGGGGATAGGTGGATGGGATAGTTGTCAGTGCAGCCTTGATGGGCCCAATGGCCTCCTTCTGCACTGTATGGATCCTATGATTCTATGAACTTATGCTTACAACCAACCAACTGTAATGAAAGGGCTGTCACTGACAATATTTTACCCTTTTAATTAAAAACAATAATCAAAGATAAATTAATGAGGGGGTTGCATGAAGGGGTGAGAGAGACCCTGAGGGTGGTGAGGGCACTGTGACAAAAAAGCAAAACATTAAAACCTCCACCCCAGGGGTGATGATGCACCCAGCCCTAACGGTGCCAATTGGTCACAGAAACAATCATTTATATATTGACAGGGGCATAACTAAACATCACTGCCGGGATTTTATGACCTCGCTCGGGCGAGCGGGTAAAATCCCGCCCGAGGCCAATGGAGAATTCCATTCTGCGAGCCTCGCCCACCCCGATTCCGGGGCCGGCAGGGTGGGAAAATTCCAGCCCACAAATCACTCCAGAGGCATATTAACCAACAGAAGTTTAGACCAATCACATCAGGAGATTTCTTTTAGACAAACACAAACAGGGTAAGGGCCTGATTTTAAGCGGTATCTCAAAGGAGGAGAGTAGCTCAAGAGAATGTCTCGGATGGGGAATTTAAAACATTCACGCCCAAGTGGATGAAGTCCCAGCCAGCAATGATCCAGTCGTTAAAGTCTGGGGTGTACAAGAGACCCAGAGGTCGGGGAGGGTGGAGACTCAGAGGTTTCTGGAGCTGTGGGAGGTGATACAGATATGAGTGAAGAGTTCATGGAGAGATTTAAAATCGAGACAGTTATTTCTAATCTAAAAATAAGACTTTGCTGGACTGGGCACCCCATGAGTTTAACATGAATCAATCACATTAAACCGGTTAATGGCTTAACAGAGTGGTCATTTTCCTAATCTGTAATAAA
Source organism: Mustelus asterias (assembly GCF_964213995.1). Lineage (NCBI taxonomy): Eukaryota > Metazoa > Chordata > Chondrichthyes > Carcharhiniformes > Triakidae > Mustelus > Mustelus asterias. The sequence continues at coordinate 5,506,320 of NC_135820.1, read as the reverse complement.
TCAGTAAGACAGTTGTAAGTTTACAATGAGCAGTGAGATAAACTGTCCTGGAGATGATGGACTATCGCTGGGATACAGATTCTAAATAATCCCAGACTCGCTCCGGGAATCTGTCAGTTCTGAGCAACACCTCAGCAGCATTCAATCAGGTTACTCTCTCGAACATCAGGGCCCAGCCGGGGGAATCTCAAAAAGCCTCATGTGTTAACTGCAGGAATCAGCCGAGTTCCCACACAATCCCACCCCCCGGGAACAAATTGCTGCCTCTGTACTTGCCTCACATCCCACCATTTGGCTGACACTCAATCTGAAATACATTTCCAAGAACCGGGTTGGGTTATTCCATCAGTTGGTTCACTTTCTCCAATTTCCCTGACCTTTCTGGGAATATCCCTGACACTGACCCCTGTGGTAATTGTGTGTTTACATTGGGGAACAACACACCCGTTACAATTCATGGGAGTGACATTATTGATGTCCCTGTGTGTATCTGAAGGGTCCCACTCATCACTTACACTGCACGGAGATGTGTGTGGAACTCCTGGCGGTGCCCAGATTATTTGCAGCCTCGCACCAATATTCCCCTTCATCTTCAGAACTGACATTGTGAATGAAGAGCTTCAGCTCCACAATGGGAGAGTTGCTGATCTCTACACCACGTCGACTCAATGTTAAATTGACTGGGGGGATCCCTGAAGCTTTGCAATACAATAAGAATGAACTTCCTTCCACTGATACTATAGAGGAGTTGAGGATTGGTTTGCAAAGCGCATCTGAAACACACAAGTTCATTGGTGCTATAAGAAAATAAAGATTAAAATTTAAAAACACAAGAAAATAAGAATTTCTACTAGATATGGTGTTTAATTTGTTAAATAAACTGGAAAAATATTGGTGTCTAATTGCTTAAGCATAAGTTAAACTTAAACATCTATTCATTCGACATCTTCACTTCAGTTAGTTGTCTAACAACCTGACTGAACTTCTAATCAATAAACCTTTCAACCCAGAGACCATTCTTCCCTGATTGAGGATTCTTAACTTTCCCAATGGCGTTGAACTCAGTTTTAGCATCAAGACCAACAGCCCAGCAGCTCCACACAGAAACTAATGATCATTTGATTTTCTGACTTACATGATATCAGCGATTAATCAAGCTGTGGGATAATAGTGGTGGCACAGTGGTTAGCACTGCTACCTCACAGCACCAGGGACACTGGTTCGATTCCTGGCTTGGGTCACTGTCTGTGCGGAGTTCGCACGTTCTCCCCATGTCTGCATGAGTTTCCTCCGGGTGCTCTGGTTTCCTCCCACAGTCTGAAAGACGTGCTGGTTAGGTGTATTGGCCATGCTAAATTCTCCCTCAGTATACCCGAACAGGTGCCGGAGTGTGGGGACTAGGGGATTTTCACAGTAACTTCATTGCAGTGTTAATGTCAGCCTACTTGTGACACAAATAAATTAACTGAAACTTAAGAAACAAACATCTATTAGCCACACATATCACTCTAAGGCAGATCATGCCTTACGAGCCGAATTGAATTTTTTGAAGATGTAACTAGACACAGAGATGAGGGAAGAGCAGTAGATGTAGTTTATATGGATTTCAGCAATGCGTTTGATAAGGTGCCCCATGCAAGGCTTATTGAGAAAGTGAAGGGGCATGGGATACAAGGGGACATTGCTTTGTGGATTCAGAACTGGCTTGCCCACAGAAGGCAAAGAGTGGTTGTAGATGGGTCTTTTTCAGCATGGAGGTCGGTCACCAGTGGAGTGCCCCAGGGATCTGTTCTGGGATCCTTGCTCTTGGTGATTTTTATAAATGACCTGGATGAGGAAGTGGAAGGATGGGTTGGCAAGTTTGCTGATGACACAAAGGTTGGTGGGGTTGTGGATAGTGTAGAGGGATGTCAGCAGTTGCAACGAGACATAGATAAGATGCAAGACTGGACGGAGAAGTGGCAGATGGACTTCAACCCAGATAAGTGTGTGGTGGTTTATTTTGGCAGGTCGAATAGGATGAAAGAATATAATATTAAGGGTAAGACCCTTGGCAGTATGGAAGATCAGAAGGATCTTGGGGTCTGGGTTCATAGGACGCTCAAAGCAGCGTCGCAGGTAGAGGCTGTAATTAAGAGGGCGTATGGAATACTGGCCTTCATCAATAGAGGAATTGAGTTTAGAAATCGGGAGATAATGCTGCAGCTGTATAGGACCCTGGTCAGACCCCACCTGGAGTACTGTGCCCAGTTCTGGTCACCTCATTACAGAAAGGATGTGGAAGCCATAGAAAGGGTGCAGAGAAGATTTTCATGGATGTTGCCTGGACTAGATGGCATGCCTTATGAGGATAGGTTGAGAGAGCTCGGTCTTTTCTCCTTCGAGAGGCGAAGGATGAGTGGTGACCTGATAGAGGTGTATAAGATGTTGAGAGGTATTGATAGAGTGGATTCTCAGAGGCTTTTACCCAGGGCTGGAATGGTTGCCACAAGAGGTCACAGGTTTAGGGTGCTGGGGAGTAGGTACAGAGGAGATACTAGGGGTAAGTTTTTCACTCAGAGGGTGGTGGGTGTGTGGAATCGGCTGCCAGTAGTGGCGGTGGAGGCGGATTCGATCGGGTCTTTTAAGAGACTTTTGGATAAGTTCATGGAAGTTAGTAAGATAGAGGGTTATAGGTAAGCCTAGTAGGTAGGGACATGTTCAGCGCAACTTGTGGGCCAAAGGGCCTATTTGTGCTGTAGCCTTTCTATGTTCTATGTTCTATCACTCCATGTGTCAGCGACAATGTTAAATAATATAATGGACCAGTAATGGCTGAGAGTTTGATTGATAGACAATGGGGAGAAATGACCTCCAGCCCTTACAAATAGATCATGGCTGCTCAGTATTTTAGTGGCGGCTGGTACCATAATACTTCATCTCCACCTAGTCATCGAGGTTTACAGCATGGAAACAAGCCCTTTGGCCCAACTTGCCCATGCTGCCCAGTTTTTAACCACTAAGCTACTCCCAATTGCCCACATTTGGCCCATATCCCTCTCTACCCATCTTACCCATGTAACTGTCCAAATGCTGTTTAAAAGACAAAATTGTACCCGCCTCTGCTACTACCTCTGGCAGATTGTTCCAGACACTCACCACCCTCTGTGTGAAAATATTGCCCCTCTGAACATTTTTGTAACTCTCCCCTCTCACCTTAAAACTTTGCCCTCTAGTTTTAGACTCCCCTGCCTTTGGGAAAAGATGTTGACTATCTAACTCATCTATGCCCCTCATTATTTTATAGACTTCCACAAAATCACCCCTCAACCTCCTACCCTCCAGGGAAAAAAGTCCCAGTCTCTCCAGCCTCTCCTTATAACTCAAACTATCAAGTCCCGGTAGCATCCTGGTTAATCTTTTCTGCACTCTTTCTAGTTTAATAATATCTTTTCCATAATAGAGTGACCAGAACTATAAACAGTATTCCAAGTGTGGCCTGACCAATGTCTTGTACAACTTCAACAAGACGTCACAACTTAAAAATGAAATCTCGCAATCTCAGTTTTACAAATGTTCAGTTTTCCAGGCGAGACTCAGACAGATTCTGATTTACCGTCAGGGTGATTGAATAAATCCCAGCGCAGATACCTACACTGCACATCCAGTCTCAGAGATTCTTGGACAGTTGTCTGCCCATCGCCACTGATGAGTTTACAGGTCAGGGATTCCCCATGCTGATCCAGTGATGGGGTGAAGGAGAAAGTTGATGAAACCGTCCAGGAATCCTCCAAACTGTTCCTGGTGTGTTGTGAAGTTAGAGCTCCCGGCAGAATGGGAGATTCTTCTCCAATCCACTCCAGTTTAAACTCCGGAACTGAACAACTCTGGGTGAGTGAGCAGGTGAACCGGGCTGGTTTTCCAGCTATCAACTGTCCCGGGACTGAGATCCGCAGTTTCTCTGTCGGGAACAGAGGAAATTCGAGTTACCCAAGATTCCAACTTACAAAACCGAATGAGAGGAGAGGAAAGTCAAAGAAATAATCACATTAATAAATCGATTATCTGATTATTCTCTGTTATTGGCTACAGATAAAAATCCCTAAATTCCCCGAGTTCATTCTGTTAATAAGCTGCCCCCTTCTTTCTGAAGAATTGACCAATGACCAATGAATGTACCACATTATTTGTCAGAATTGTCTCTGGATGCCCTGGTCCTGACCAGACAGGGTGATAATTAACGGGGAAAACTGGATCAAATAGAAAGACAACCTTCCCCCGTTGAACACAATTTGTTAAACACCAGTCTGTTTATTCGACCTGGGAACTATATTTACCCTCATTCAGTTTCTTGTCCTTGCCTTGGAAACATTTTATTAACGTTGAATTCTGTTTTCTGAGGGTGGTTTGGACATTATCAAAGGATTTTTCACTCCACACTGGATTTTCTAGGACATTAACATTCAGTGGGGTCTCCCAGATAACCAATCTTCAAAGCAAAGTTCTGACATTAAGTTTTTTTGATATTGTGAATTAATGTTTCCAATTTGCATTTGATGGTAACACTTTCGTGCCCATTCAAAACCAATGGGATCTCCAAGGTAACTTGCCTTGAACAAAAGTTAGGGCTCAGGTTGTGGGACTCCCCGGCTGAAAAGTGGGTTCGAATCCCACTGCGTGAGTACGTTAGGGCAGTGAGACTTTATTAGTGATGAATCTGTTTGGAACGATCTCAGCTCATGAAAGGCGCTATTGAAATGCAGGACACACTCCTGCCTTCATTAAACGGAGGGGTATTAACGACGGAATTCCTCCCATGTACTGACCATGTGTCCCTCCATCCACTCAGAGTGTGAATCTACACTCAATGTTCAGTCTCTATTAAGGGTCGTTTTTTGTTCTTGTTCTGGGCAGTTCCAAACCATTTCCCAAATTACAATTAGCAAGTGGACAGCGGGGGGAATTTCTGCGGGTTTGGGATGTCAGTAACCTGTTTGAGTTCAGGTCAATAACATCAAACACATCTGGATATGGTTCACTGTACCACCTTGGAGTCGAAGCCTTTAACATTCGCCAATAGTAACAGCACACAATAACACCCTATTCACTGAGAAAGCGGAATATAAACTCCTCATAAATGAATGGAAAACCTACCCAGAATTGAGAGAGAGACAGGAATTTTCTGAAGGTGATTTTCGGCACTATTCCAGGGGCTGGTCATCTTCACTCTGATGTAATAATCCCCTTCATCTCCGCTCCTGAAGTCCTTTATCAATAAGGAGCACTGTTTCCCTGTCACATTTCCCTTCAGCTCAATTCTCCCTCTATATCCCGGGGTTGCTCTCCCTGGCTCTGCGGAATCATAGATAACAGAAACCCCACGGGTATGAGGATCAGAACCCCCCTTCAGCCACAGAATCCGCGGATTGCTGTATGTGTCGGGATAATCAAATGTGCACGGGATTTCTGCACACGAGCCTCTCACAGCCGTCACATTCCAGGGAATCCTCACAGACCATCGGGAACTATGGAGAACTGATAAACAAATATCCATTTCATTAATAATGAGCTAGCCAATGATAAACCGAATAAAATAATCCCAAAATTACAGCTCAGCACTGTTACATTTCCCTTGAAGCATCCACTGTTATATATACATCGCCAACAATTACAACTCTGCAAGTTCCCATTGAAACTATTCAAATTCTAGGAAATATTTCATTCAAACACATTGAAGTCAGAATTCTGTCAATTCAGTAAAATACAGAATAGAATTTCCAATATGAGTTGCATTACAACCTCAACATTAAATACAAATTTTTAATTAACCATTCTTATCTCTGGAGGTCATGAATATTTTATTTTATTCACGAGACGGATACACCCTCAATCGGAAATTATTAAAAGAATCTTGTACCTTGGATAAACATCAGGATGAGGGGAACACACTTCATCATAATCATCACTACAGAAGGTTCACCATTGTAGGAAGGAACTGATTTCAGATTAAAACCTGGTGCTGAATTCCAGTCGCTGCTAATCGATCGCTGATCGATTACAATGGAATCGGAGCTGCTGGGCACCCCCTCACTGGGAATCGATTTAACCTCGCACAGTTTGGCAATCTCGCTCCCTCTCAGTGACCGCCACTAGCTGTCTCAGACAGCGACAGCATGGAGCTGGGCAGTAATGTGTTACTCACACAGTTAGTGGGTGCAATGGTGCCAAACTAGTGACAAAGGCTCACCAACTGAGAATGAACCCTTCATTGTGATCGGCTGTTCAGATAACAGGACAGGAACAAACATTTTAGACTGGAAAACCAAAAATAGCCCAACACACAAGCTTCAGCCCGCTATCTCACACATCTTTCTCTACTTTTCAGTCATTGCGCTCTGAATGCAATGTTGTGGTTATTTCTGTAACCGCTGCTTGCAAATAAGTGATGATGTGGAGATGCCGGCGTTGGACTGGGGTAAACACAGTAAGAAGTTTAACAACACCAGGTTAAAGTCCAACAGGTTTATTTGGTAGCAAAAGCCACACAAGCGTTCAGAGCTGCAAGCCCCTTCTTCAAGTTCTTCTCACCTGAAGAAGGGGCTTGCAGCTCCGAAAGCTTGTGTGGCTTTTGCTACCAAATAAACCTGTTGGACTTTAACCTGGTGTTGTTAAACTTCTTACTGTGCAAATAAGTGGCCTTCGCACCTTCAGGATTTTTAGCCAGAACAGCTTGTGTGCTGGGCTATTTTTGGTTTTCCAGTCTAAAATGTTTGTTCCTGTCCTGTTGTCTGTGCAGCCGATCACAATGAAGGGTTCATTGTCAGTTGGTGAGCCTTTGTCGCTAGTTTGGCACCATTGCACCCACTAACTGTGTGAGTAACACATTACTGCCCAGCTCCATGCTGCCGCTGTCTGAGACAGCTAGTGGCGGTCACTGAGAGGGAGTGAGATTGCCAAACTGTGCGAGGTTAAATCGATTCCCAATGAGGGGGTGCCCAGCAGCTCCGATTCCATTGTAATCGATCAGCAATCGATTAGCAGCGACTGGAATTCAGCACCAGGTTTTAATCTGAAATCAGTTCCTTCCTACAATGGTGAACCTTCTGTCGTGATGATTATGATGAAGTGTGTTCCCCTCATCCTGATGTTTATCCAAGGTACAAGATTCTTTTAATAATTTCCGATTGAGGGTGTATCCGTCTAGTGAATGAAATAAAATATTCATGACCTCCAGAGATAGGAATGGTTAACTAAAAATTTGTATTTAATGTTGAGGCTGTGATGCATCTCATATTGGAAATTCTATTCGGTATTTTACTGAATTGACAGAATTCTGACTTCAATGTGTTTGAATGAAATATTTCCTAGAATTTGAATAGTTTCAATGGGAACTTGCAGAGTTGTAATTGTTGGCGATGTATATATAACAGTGGATGCTTCAAGGGAAATGTAACAGTGCTGAGCTATAATTTTGGGATTATTTTATTCGGTTTATCATTGGCCAGCTCATTATTTATGAAATGGATATTTGTTTATCAGTTCTCCATAGTTCCCGATGGTCTGTGAGGATTCCCTGGAATGTGACGGCTCGTGTGCCGAAATCCCGTGCGTATTTGATTATCCCGACACATACAGCAATCCGTGGATTCTGTGGCTGAAGGGGGGTTCTGATCCTCGTACCCCTGTGGTTTCTGTTATCTCTGATTCCGCAGAGCTAGAGAGAGCAGCAGGGAGAATTGAGCTGAAGGGAAAGGTGACAGAGAAACAGTTCTCCTTATTGATAAAGGACTTCAAGAGGGGGGATGGAGGGGATTATTACATCAGAGTGAAGATGACCACTCCCTGGGATAGAGCAGAAGATCACCTTCAGAAAATTCCTGTCTCTCTCTCAATTCTGGGTAGGTTTTCCATTCATTTGTGAGGAGTTTATATTCCGCTTTCTCAGTGAGCAGGGTGTCATTGTGTGCTGTTACTGTTGGCGAATGTTAAAGGCTTCAGCTCCAGGGTTGGTACAGTGAACCATATCCAGGTGTGTGTGATGTTATTGACCTGAACTCAAACAGGTTACTGACATTGCAAACCCGCAGGAATCCCCGCTGCTGTCCAGTTACTAAGTACAACTTGGGAAAAGGTTTGGAACTGTCCAGAACAACAACAAAAAACAACCCTTAATAGAGACTGAACATTGACTGAAGGTTCACACTCTGAATGGACAGGAAGGTGCACACGGTCAGTACATGGGAGGAATCCCGTCGTTAATACCCCTCCGTTTAATGAAGGCAGGAGTGCGTCCTGTATTTAAATAGCGCCTTTCATGAGCTGAGATCGTTCCAAACAGATTCATCACTAATAAAGTTTCACTGCCCTAATGTACTCACACTCTTGGCAGTGGGATTTGAACCCACTTTTCAGCCGGAGAGTCCCACAACCTGAGCCCCAACTTTTGTTCAAGGCAAGTTACTTTGGAGATCCCATTGGCTGTGAATGGGCGTGATACAGAGCCGGAAAGTGTTGCCATTGAATACAAAGTGGAAACATTAATTCGCAATATCAAAAAAACGTAATGTCAGAACTTTGCTTTGAAGACTGCAAGATCCCACTGAATGTTAATGTCCGAGAAAATGTCATTATCCAGTGTGGAGTGAAAGATCCATGGATAATATCCAAACCTCCCTCAGAAAATAGAATTCAACGTTAATAAAATGTTCCCAAGGCAAGGACAAGAAACTGAATGAGGGTAAATATAGCTCCCAGGTAGAGGAAACAGACTGGAGTTTAAGCAAAAGAGAAAAGCTGAAAAATCTCAGCATGTCTGGCAGAATCTGTAAGAAGAGAAAAGAGGTGACGTTTCGAGTCTAGATGACCCTTCGTCAAAGCTAAAAGGCATAGAAAGTGGGAGATATTTATACTGCAGGGGGAGGGAATGAAAGATGAGTCATAGCCATAGAAACCAGGGGGAAATACTGCTAATAGCTATTCCCAGAGAGCAGAAAGGGTGTGAATGGCCAAGCGGCGGAAAAGCTGTAAACTGTGACAGATGGAGATTTTGAGTGGGGAGCGGGGTGGAATGGGGCAGAGGTAGAATGTAGAAAAGGGTAAGCGGGAGGGAGAAATGGGGGATGAAGTAGAGGGAAGGAAAGGTGGGGGAGATAAAAATGAAGAAAGACAATAAAGAAATAAAAATTAGAGAACAGTAAAAAATTAAATAAAATGGAATGATAACAAAGGGGTCGAGGAGGGGTCGAGCAAATCATCTGAAGTTGTTGAATTCGATGTTGAGACTGGAAGGTTGTAAAGTGCCGAGCCGGAAGATGAGATGCTGTTCCTCCAGTTTACATTGAGCTTCACTGGAACATTGCAGCAATGATGTGGAGATGCCTGCGTTGGACTGGGGTAAGCACGGTAAGAAGTCTCACAACACCAGGTTAAAGTCCAACAGGTTTATTTGGTAGCAAATACCATAAGCTTTCGGAGCGCTGCCCCTTCATCAGATGGAGTGAAAATCTGTTCTCCAACAGTGCACAGAGACACAACATCAAGTTACAGAATACTAATTAGAATGCAAATCTCTACAGCCAGCCAGGTCTTAAAGGTACAGATAATGTGGGTGGAGGGAACATTAAACACAGGTTAAAGAGATGTGTATTGTCTCCAGACAGAACAGCTAGTAAGATTCTGCAAGATCAGGAGGCAAGCTGTGGGGGTTACTGATAATGTGACATAAATCCAACATCCCGGTTTAGGCCGTCCTCATGTGTGCGGAACTTGGCTATCAGTTTCTGCTCAGCGACTCTGCGCTGTCATGTGTCGAAGGCGGCCTTCACGACACACAACAGCGCAGAGTCACTGAGCAGAAACTGATAGCCAAGTTCCGCACACATGAGGACGGCCTAAACCGGGATGTTGGATTTATGTCACATTATCAGTAACCCCCACAGCTTGCCTCCTGATCTTGCAGAATCTTACTAGCTGTTCTGTCTGGAGACAATACACATCTCTTTAACCTGTGTTTAATGTTCCCTCCACCCACATTATCTGTACCTTTAAGACCTGGCTGGCTGTAGAGATTTGCATTCTAATTAGTATTCTGTAACTTGATGTTGTGTCTCTGTGCACTGTTGGAGAACAGACATTGCAGCAAGCCAAGGATAGACATGTGGGCATGGGAGCAAGTCCTTGTCTTGCTGCAATGTTCCAGTGAAGCTCAACGCATTCTCTGGTTGGAATCTTGGGTAACTCGAATTTCCTCTGTTCCTTACAGACAAACTGCGGATCTCAGTCCCGGGACAGTTGATAGCTGGAAAACCAGCTCAGTTCACCTGCTCACTCACCCAGAGTTGTTCAGTTCCAGAGCTTAAACTGGAGTGGATTGGAGAAGAATCTCCCTTTCTGCCGGGCGCTCTAACTTCACAACACACCAGGAACAGTTTGGAGGATTCCTGGATGGTTTCATTAACTTTCTCCTTCACCCCATCACTGGATCAGCATGGGGAATCTCTGACCTGTAAACTCATCAGTGGCGATGGGCAGACAACTGTCCAAGAATCTCTGAGACTGGATGTGCAGTGTAGGTATCTGCGCTGGGATTTATTCAACCACCCTGCCGGTAAATCAGAATCTGTCTGAGTCTCGCCTGGAAAACTGAACATTTGTAAAACTGTGATTGCGGGCGGGATTTCATTTTTAAGCACAGCGACACCAACCGCCACGAAAGTACTGAGCCGCCATAATCTATTTGTAAGGGCTGGAGGTCGCTTCTCCCCGTTGTCTATCAATCAAACTCTTCGCCATTCCTATTGTCGCTGACACACGGAGTGATATTGGTCGTTCAATGAGTTTGCTTCTAACCCACTATTATCCCACTGGTTGCTTGAAGTGGGGATCTTTCGAATGGCGGCCTGTTTCCTTAGAAAAACTAAATATTTTGAAAATTAAATCTCGCAAAGGCAAAATTCTTCGGTTTGAAAGCGTATCAATATTTATTTTAAAAAACATATAAAACTTACATAGACAGACAAGAACATAAAAAATGACCAAAGGGAAATCCTCAGATTGCCAAGCTACAGAATACCACTAAGCCTTCCAAAAATCCCAACCTTGTGACTCTCACCAATTTTTACAGATGCACCATAGAAAGCATTATTTCTGGTTGTATCACAGCTTGGTATGGCTCCTGCTCTGCCCAACACAGCAAGAAACTACAAAAAGGTTGTGAATGTAGCCCAATCCATCACGCAAACCAGCCTCCCATCCATTGATTCTGTCTACACTTCCTGCTGCCTCGGCAAAGTAGCCAGCATAATTAAGGACTCCACGCACCCCGGACATTCTCTCTTCCACCTTCTTCCATCGGGAAAAAGATACAAAAGTCTGAGGTCATGTACCAACCGACTCAAGAACAGCTTCTTCCCAACTGCTGTCAGACTTTTGAATGGACTTAACTTGCATTACGTTGACCTTTCTCTACACCCTAGCTCTGACTATAAGACTACATTCTGCACTCTCTCCTTTCATTCTCGAGGATCAATATGGTTTGTCTGTATTGCGTGCAAGAAACAATACTTTTCACTGCATGCTAATATATGTGACAATAATAAATCAAATCAAGTCATTCAAAAAAAATACAATTATACTTTTTTCCTTCTTTAAGTCTTTAGTTTAATTCAATTTCATTGCATGTTAAATTGTCATTCTTTACCATGTCAAATATCGTAGTCAATTGCAATATGCCACCCAATATAAGATCATGAGACATAGGAGCAGAATTAGGCCACTCAGCCCATCGAGTCTGCTCCACCATTCAATCATGGCTGATTTTTTTTCTCACCTCCATTTTCCTGTCTTTTCCCCATAACCCCTGATCCCCTTATTAATCAAGAACCTATCTATCTCTGTCTTAAAGACACTCAATGACCTGGCCTCCACAGCCTTCTGCGACAAAGAGTTCCACAAATTCACCACTCTATAGTGACATAGTGATGTTTCTATTGGTCCATTCCAATGTCCATCAGGCTATAGGCCAAGTGCTGGCAAGTGGGAGTATTCTTGAGCATACTAAACCTCTCTAAATGCTCATAAATCTTGTCCCTCAGGATCTTCTCCATCAGCTTACCAACCACTGAGCAGGGCATTTTGTGCATCAGTGCAGACTCGATGGGCCGAGGGGCCTCTCCTGCACTGTGGGATTCTGTGATTCTATGATTCTGAATATCTGATTGCCACCGATATGGCACAATCTTAAGATGCCATTCCTTTCTTGTATTATCTGTGACATAAATACCAAAGCATCTTGATAATATCAAATCCAGGGCCCTTGGATCTGATGTTATCTCAGGCTTGTTAATTATATTCCAAATTCGATGTTGCATTGTTTGTTCTTATATTGAAACATGATGTCACTGTTAAGCAGGTCATGAACATTCAAATTCCATCACTGCCGCTTCTGCATTTTTAACTAAATGCTTGGAATATCTCTCAGTGGAAGAGCATCTTGGGGATAGCGATCATAACTCTATCTCCTTTATGCTTGCCTTGGAAAAAGAGAGGATCAGGCAAACTAGGAAAGTGTTTATATGGAGTAAGGGGAAATATGAAGACATAAGGCAGCAAATTAGAGGAGTAAATTGGAAGGAGGTATTCTCGGGGAAATGTACTGAAGACAGGTGGCAGTTTTTCAAGGAATGTCTGTCTAGAGTTCTACAGGACAACATTCCGAGCAGATAGGGAGGAGTTGGTAGGTTAAAGGAACCATGGTGCATGAAAGCTGTGCGGGACCTAGTCGAGAAGAAAAGGAAAGCGTACAAAAGATTTAGAGAGCTTGGCGAAGATAGGGATCTAGATGAGTATACGGCTTGTAGGAAGGGACTAAAGAAGGAAATTAGGAGAGCCAGAAGGGGTCACGAGAAGGCCCTGGCAGGTAGGATTAAGGAAAACCCTAAGGCGTTCTATAAATATGTGAAAAGTAAAAGGATGAGACGTGAAGGAATAGGGCCTATAAAAGGTGAAGGCGGGAAAGTCTGTACGGAACCAGTAGAAATGGCAGAGGTGCTGAATGAGTATTTTGCCTCGGTTTTCACGGAGGAGAAGGACCTGGGTGGATGTACTGCGGGCTTGCGGTGGACTGAAAAGATTGAGTATGTGGACTTTAACAAAGAGGTTGTACTGGAATCTTTGAATGCATCAAATAGATAAGTCGCCGGGTCCGGATGGGATGTACCCCAGGTTACTGTGGGAGGCAAGGGAAGAGATTGCAGAGCCTCTGGTGATGATCTTTGCATCGTCGATGGAGACGGGAGAGGTGCCGGAGGATTGGAGGATTGCGGATGTGGTTCCTATTTTCAAGAAGGAGAATAGGGATAGCCCAGGAAATTACTGACCGGTGAGTCTAACCTCAGTGGTTGGTAAGCTGATGGAGAAGATCCTGAGGGACAAGATTTATGAGCATTTAGAGAGGTTTAGTATGCTCAAGAATACTCAGCATGGCTTTGTCAAAGGCAGGTCGTGCCTTACGAGCCTGGTGGAGTTCTTCAAAAATGTGACTAAACACATTGACGAAGGGAAAATGTTAGATGTGGTTTATATGGATTTTAGCAAGGCGTTTGATAAGGTCCCCCATGCAAGGCTTCTAGAAAAAGTGAGAGGGCATGGGATCCAAGGGGCTGCTGCCCTGTGAATCCAGAACTGGCTTGCCCAAAGGAGGCAGAGAGTGGGTACAGATGGGTCTTTTTCTAAATGGAGGTCGGTCACCAGTGGTGTGCCCCAGGGGTCTGTTCTGGGACCCTTGCTGTTTGTCATTTTCATAAATGACCTGGATGAGGAAGCAGAGGGATGGGTTGGTAAGTTTGCCAACGACACGAAGGTTGGTGGGGTTGTGGATAGTCTGGAGGGATGTCAGAAGTTACAGAGGGACATAAGTAGGATGCAAGACTGGGCGGAGAAGTGGTAGATGGACTTCAACTCAGATAAATGCGTAGTGGTCCATTTTGGCAGGTCAAATGAGATGAAGGAGTACGATATAAAGGGAAAGACTCTTAGTACTGTCGAGGATCAGAAGGACCTTGGGGTCCGGGTCCATAGGACTCTAAAATTGGCCCCGCAGGTGGAGGAGTTGGTTAAGAGGCGTATGGTGTGCTGGCCTTTATCAATTGAGGGATTGAGTTTCGGAGTCCGGGGATAATGATGCAGCTATATAAGACCCTCGTCAGACCCACTTGGAGTACTGTGCTCAGTTCTGGTCACCTCATTACAGGAAGGATGTGGAAAAGATTGAAAGGGTGCTGAGGAGATTTACAAGGATGTTGCCTGGATTGAGTGGCATGCCTTATGAGGATAGGCTGAGGGAGCTCGGTCTTTTATCCTTGGAGAGACGTAGAATGAGAGGAGACCTAATAGAGGTGTATAAGATGTTGAGAGGCATAGATCGGGTGGACTCTCAGAGACTTTTTCCCAGGGTGGAAATGGCTGCCACGAGAGGACACAGGTTTAAGGTGCTGGGGGGCAGGTACAGGGGAAATATTAGGGGGAAGTTTTTCACACAGAGGGTGGTGGGCGAGTGGAATCGGCTGCCGTCAGTGGTGGTGGAGGCAAACTCAATAGGGTCTTTTAAGAGACTCCTGGATGAGTACATGGGGCTTAATAGGATGGTGGGTCATAGGTAGGCCTAAAAGGTAGAGATATGTTCGGCACAACTTGTGGGGCCGAAGGGCCTGTTTTGTGCTGTAGTTTTTCTATGTTTCTATGTTTCTATTTGCAGTGTTAGCATTTTTACTGAGAGACACAGACATGTTAAATTTTAGTTAATATATATGACTGAAAAGATGTTTTCTCGGTTAAATAAAAATACTTCACAAGCAGTCATAATATATAATTTCACTTCAATTAAATGCATTCACACATAATTAAAAACCATTGATATCCAAAGTTTTTACAGAATCCTCCAGTGCAGAAGGAGGCCATTCGGCCTATCGAGCCTGCACCAACAACAATCCCACCCAAGCTCTATCCCCATAACCCCACATATTTACCAACTTAGTCCCCCTGACACTAAGGGGCAATTTGGTATGGCCAATCCACCAAACCCGTACATCTTTGGAGTGTGGGAGGAAACCAGAGCGCCCAGAGGAAACCCACGCAGACACGGGCAGAACTCCACACTGAGAGTCAACAGAGGCTGGAATTGAACCCGGGTCCCTGGTGCTGTGAGGCAGTCGTGCTAACCACTGTGTCACCGTGCTGCCAAACTGGGCCGAGGCAGTGAAAGTGCCGAATCCGAACCACTGGGCCACCAGGGAGGAAGAATCATTTTAACTCTTCCCTCCCCATGTGTTACTGAAACTAAACATATGTTATCCTCTTCGCTAAATTACATTTAGAGAGTAACCTGATTGAATGTTGTGAGGTGTTGTCCTTCTACATTGCTAATCGCTGATATAGTGTAAGCCAGAGAATCAAATGATCATTAGTTTCTGTGTGGAGCTGCTGGGGTGTTGGTCTTGATGCTAAAATTGAGTTCTACACCATTGGGAAAGTTAAGAACTCTCAATCTGGAAAGAATGGTCTTTGGACTGAATGCGTTTATTCATTAGAAGTTCAGCCAGGTAGTTAAACAATTAACTGAAGTGAAGACTTATTTATTAGTGTCACCGGTAGGCTTACATTAACACTGCACTTAAGTCACTGTGAAAATCCCATCGTTCTCACTAACTAGCACCTGTTTGGTTACACTGAGGAAAAATTTATTTATTTTATTTTAATCTTCATTTTCTTATAGCACCAACAAACCTGTGTGTTTCAGGTGTGCTTTGCAAACCAATCCTCAACTCCTCTATAGTATCAGTGGAAGGAAGTTCATTCTTATTCTATTGCAAAGCTTCAGGGATCCCCCCAGTCAATTTAACATTGAGCCGACATGGGGTAGAGATCAGCAACTCTCCCGCTGCGGAGCTGAAGCTCTTCATTCACAATGTGAGTTCTGAAGATGAAGGGGAATATTGGTGCGAGGCCGCAAATAATCTGGGCACCGCCAGGAGTTCCACACACATCTCCGTGCAATGTAAGTGATGAGTGGGACCCATCAGATACACACAGGGACATCAATAATGTCACTCCCATGAATTGTAACATATGTGATATTCCCCAATGTCAACACACAATTACCACAGGGGCCAGTGTCAGGAATATTCCCAGAAGGGTCAGGAAAATTGGAGAAAGTGGACCAACAGATGGAATAACCCAACTCGATCACTGGAACTGTATTTCAGATTGAGTGGGATGTGTGGTAAGTGCAAAGGCAGCAATTTTGTTCCCTCCTCGGCCTCTGGGTCTCTTGTACACTCCAGACTTTAATGGCTGAATCATTACCAGCCAGCACTTTAGTCACTTGGGCGCAAATGTTTTAAATTCCCCATCCTCAGTCATTCTCTCGAGCTACTCTCCTCCTTTGAGATACCGCTTAAAATCAGGCCCTTACCCTGTTTGTGGTTGCCTCTGAGACATCTCCTTATGTAGCTGGTCTCAACTTCTGTTTGCAAATAAGCCTCTGGAGTGATTTAGGATGTTTTATTATTCCAATGTCAGTATATAAATTATTGCTTCTGTGACCAATCGGCACCATTGGGGCTGGGTTTATCATCACCCCTGGGAAGGACACTGTAATCTGATTTTGTAAGTCTCCTTTAAGTTTCGATTTTTTTGTTAATGTCTCACCAGTGGCTGTCACAGTTCCCTACCCCCCTACCACCCCCCCCCCCCCCCCCCACACCCACCCCCCCTCCCACCACCAGTTTATTTTTGATTATTGGGTTTATTTAAAATAGTATATACATTATTTTACCCACCTCTACTACTACCTCTGGAAACTCGTTCCAAACACTCACCACCCTTTAAGTGAAAGAATTGCCCCTCTGGACCCTTTTCTAACTCTCCCCTCTCACCTTAAACCTATGCCCTTTAGTTTTAGACTCCCCTACCTTTGGGAAAAGGTGTTGACTATCTACCTTACCTATGCCCCTCATTATTTTATAGACATCTATAAGATCACCCCAAACCCTCCTACCCTCCAGGGAAGAAAGTCCCAGTCTATCCGGCCTCTCCTTATAACTCAAACTATCAAGCCCCGTCAGCATCCTAGTAAATCTTTTTTGCACTCGTTCCAGTATAATAACATTATTTATGTAATACGGTGAACAGAACTGTAAACAGTATTCCAAGTGTGGCCTTACCAATGTCTTGTACAACTTCAACAACACGTCACAACTTAAAAATGAAATCTCGCAATCTCAGTTTTACAAATGTTCAGTTTTCCAGGCGAGACTCAGACAGATTCTGATCTGATTTACCGTCAGGGTGGTTGAATAAATCCCAGCGCAGATACCGACACTGCACATCCAGTCTCAGAGATTCTTGGACAGTTGTCTGCCCATCGCCACTGATGAGTTTACAGGTCAGGGATTCCCCATGCTGATCCAGTGATGGGGTGAAGGAGAAAGTTGATGAAACCGTCCAGGAATCCTCCAAACTGTTCCTGGTGTGTTGTGAAGTTAGAGCTCCCGGCAGAATGGGAGATTCTTCTCCAATCCACTCCAGTTTAAACTCCGGAACTGAACAACTCTGGGTGAGTGAGCAGGTGAACTGGGCTGGTTTTCCAGCTATCAACTGTCCCGGGACTGAGATCCGCGGTTTCTCTGTCAGGAACAGAGGAAATTCGAGTTACCCAAGATTCCAACTTACAAAACCGAATGAGAGGAGAGCAAAGTCTGAGAAATAATCACATTAATAAATCGATTATCTGATTATTCTCTCTGTTATCGGCAACAGGTTAAAATCCCTAAATTCCCCTGAGTCAATCGGAACACACTTGTGTTCCTTCTGTTAATAATCTGCCCCGTTCTTTCTGAAGAATTGACCAATGACCAATGAATGTATCACATTATTTGTCAGAATTGTCTCTGGATGCCCTGGTCCTGACCAGACAGGGTGATAATTAACGGGGGAAACCGGATAAAATAGAAAGACAACCTTCCCCCGTTGAACACAATTAGTTAAACACCAGCCTGTTTACTCGACCTGGGAATTATATTTCCCCTCATTCAGTTTCCTGTTCTTGCCTTGGAAACATTTTATTAATATTGAATTCTATTTTCTGAGGGAGGTTTGGATATTATCCATAGATTTTTCACTCCACACTGGATTTTCTAGGACATTAACATTCAGTGGGATCTCCCAGATAACCAGTCTTCAAAGCAAGGTTCTGACATTAAGTTTTTTTGATATTGTGAATTAATGTTTCCACTTTGCATTCGATGGTAACACTTTCCGGCTCTGTATCGCGCCCATTCACAGCCAATGGGATCTCCAAGGTAACTTGCCTTGAACAAAAGTCAGAGCTCAGGTTCTGGGACTCTCCTTGCCGGCTGAAAAGTGGGTTCAAATCCCACTGCCGAGAGTGTGAGTATATTAGGACAGTGACACTTTATTAGTGATGCATCTGTTTGGAACTACCTCAGCTCATGAAAGGCGCTCTTTAAATGCAGGACACACTCCTGCCTTCATTAAACGGAGACTCGGGGGGTATTAGCGACGGAATTCCTGCTATGTACTGACCGTGTGCACCTTCCTGTCCATTCAGAGTGTGAACCTTCACTCAATGTTCAGTCTCTATTAAGGGTTGTTTTTCGTTGTTCTGTGTAGCTCCAAACCATTTCCCAAGTTTACATTTAGTAAGTGGACAGCGGGGGGAATTTCTGCGGGTTTGGGATGTCAGTAACCTGTTTGAGTTCAGGTCAATAACATCAAACACATCTGGACATGGTTCACTGTACCAACCCTGGAGCTGAAGCCTTTAACAATCGCCAACAGTAACAGCACACAATGACACCCTGCTCACTGAGAAAGCGGAATATAAACTCCTCACAAATGAATGGAAAACCTACCCAGAATTGAGAGAGGGGAATTTTCTGAAGGTGATCTTCGGCACTATTCCAGGGAGTGGTCATCTTCACTCTGATGTAATAATCCCCTCCATCCCCCCGCCTGATGTCCTTTATCAATAAGGGGCACTGTTTCTGTCACCTTTCCCTTCAGCTCAATTCTCCCTCTATATCCCGGGGCTGCTCTCCCCGGCTCTGCGGAATCATAGATAACAGAAACCCCAGGAGTACGAGGATCAGAACCCCTCTTCAGCCACAGAATCCGCGGATTGCTGTATGTGTCGGGATAATCAAATGTACACGGGATTTCTGCACACGAGCCTCTCACAGCCGTCACATTCCAGGGAATCCTCACAGACCATCGGGAACTATGGAGAACTGATAAACAAATATCCATTTCATAAATAATGAGCTGGCCAATGATAAACCGAATAAAATAATCCCAAAATTACAGCTCGGCACTGTTATATTTCTCTTGAAGCATCCACTGTTATATATACATCGCCAACAATTACAACTCTGCAAGTTCCCATTGAAACTATTCAAATTCTAGTAAATAATTCATTCAAACACATTGAAGTCAGAATTCTGTCAATTCAGTAAAATACAGAATAGAATTTCCAATATGGGATGCATTACAGCCTCAACATTAAATACAAATCTTTAATTAACCATTCTTATCTCTCTCGGTCATGAATATTTTATTTTATTCACTAGACGGATACACCCTCAATCGGAAATTATTAAAAGGATCTTGTACCTTGGATAAACATCAGGATGAGGGGAACACACTTTATCATAATCATCACTACAGAAGGTTCACCATTGTAGGAAGGAACTGATTCCAGATTAAAACCTGGTGCTGAATTCCAGACGCTGCTAATCGATTGCTGATCGATTACAATGGAATCGGAGCTGCTGGGCACCCCCTCATTGGGAATCGATTTAACCTCGCACAGTTTGGCAATCTCACTCCCTCTCAGTGACCGCCACTAGTTGTCTCAGACAGCGACAGCATGGAGCTGGGCAGTAATGTGTTACTCACACAGTTAGTGGGTGCAATGGTGCCAAACTAGTGACAAAGGCTCACCAACAGGGAATGAACTCTTCATTGTGATCAGCTGTACAGACAACAGGACAGGAACAAACATTTCAGACTCCAATGCCAAAAATAGCCCAGTACACAAGCTTCAGCCCGCTATCTCCCACATCTTTCTCTCCTTTTCTCTCAATACGCTCTGAATGCAATGTTGTGGTTACTTCTGTAACCGCTCCTTGCAAAGAAGTCGCCTTCGCACCTTCAAGGTTTTAAGCCCGAACAGGTGTCTTAAATGTCAATGGGACGTAAGCATTTTTTCTCAGTAAATATTCAGAAAGACCATGAGAGGGGAGGCGATGGAGTGTGACAACTAGGGGATTTTTCACAGTAACTTTATTCGAATGTTAATGTATGCCTACTTGTGACACTAATGAATAAACTTTAACTTTTCACTTTAACTTAATCCTTGGTGAGGGATCCCAGGCACTGAGTGTTTCTCTCCCATTAAACAAGCACAGGAGAATCGCTGCCATCAATTAAACCTGACCTGGGTGTAGTTAATTCTGTCCGTGCTATCAGGAAATTAGCAGCATGTGTCCCAGTGTCTCCCCGTGTCTGCGTGGGTTTCCTCCCGTGCTCCGGTTTCCTCCAACTGTCTGAAAGACGTGCTGGTTAGATGCATTGACCCGAACAGGCGCCGGAGTGTGGCGACTAGGGGATTTTCACAGTAACTTCATTTGCAGAGATAATGTAAGCCTTACTTCTGACGAATAAATAAACTATTCACTATACTACTACTGCTTGCTCTGACTATTAATAAACAGTTTCACGTTAGTAAACACATTCCACTGTCTCGATTTGTGGAAATCAACCAAAAGTTAACCCCAAAAATAAAGCACAAGTTAATGTCCTTTAGGGAAGGAAATCTGCTGTCCTTACCTGGTCTGGCCTACATGTGACTCCAGAGCCACAGCAATGTGGTTGACTCTCAACTGCCCTCAGTCAATTGGGGATGGGCACTAAATGCTGGCCAACCAGTGTCGCCCATGTCCCATGAAGGAATGAAAATAAAATAGTTCCAGAACCAACAATGGGATCTGGAGAAAAAGCAATTTGAAGAGGATTATTGTACGGCTGGGATTAATTGGACTGAATTTCATTTTGTCAAATGTTAGAATGAGGTCACATCGAAAAGTAGCAGATTAACTGCGGAAAAGTATTTACTGAGAAAATGCTTACGTCCCATTGACATTTAAGATACATGTTCTGGTGCAAAAGTTTGAAGGTGCGAAGCGACTTATTTGCAAGCAGCGGTTACAGAAATAACCACAACATCACACTCAGAGCGCATTGACTGAAAAGTAGAGAAAGATGTGTGAGATAGCGGGCTGAAGCTTGTGTGCTGGGCTATTTTTGGTTTTCCAGTCTAAAATGTTTGTTCCTGTCCCCTGTTATCTGAACAGCCAATCACAATGAAGGGTTCATTCTCAGTTGGTGAGCCTTGGTCACTAGTTTGGCACCATTGCACCCACTAACTGTGTGAGTAACACATTACTGCCCAGCTCCATGCTGTCGCTGTCTGAGACAGCTAGTGGCGGTCACTGAGAGGGAGTGAGATTGCCAAACTGTGCGAGGTTAAATCGATTCCCAATGAGGGAGTGCCCAGCAGCTCCGATTCCATTGTAATCGATCAGCAATCGATTAGCAGCGAGCGGAATTCAGCACCAGATTTAATCTGAAATCAGTTCCTTCCTACAATGGTGAACCTTCTGTCGTGATGATTATGATGAAGTGTGTTCCCCTCATCCTGATGTTTATCCAAGGTACAAGATTCTTTTAATAATTTCCGATTGAGGGTGTATCCGTCTGGTGAATAAAATAAAATATTCATGACCTACAGAGTTAAGAATGGTTAATTAAAGATTTGTAAATTAATGTTGAGGCTGTAATGCATCTCATATTGGAAATTCTATTCTGTATTTTACTGAATTGACAGAATTCTGACTTCAATGTGTTTGAATGAAATATTTACTAGAATTTGAATAGTTTCAATGGGAACTTGCAGAGTTGTAATTGTTGGCGATGTATATATAACAGTGGATGCTTCAAGGGAAATGTAACAGTGCTGAGCTGTAATTTTGGGATTATTTTATTCGGTTTATCATTGGCCAGCTCATTATTTATGTAATGGATATTTGTTTATCAGTTCTCCATAGTTCCCGATGGTCTGTGAGGATTCCCTGGAATGTGGCGGCTGTGAGAGGCTCGTGTGCAGAAATCCCGTGCACATTTGATTATCCCGACACATACAGCAATCCACGGATTCTGTGGCTGAAGGGAGGTTCTGATCCTCGTACCCCTGGGGTTTCTGTTATCTCTGATTCCGCAGAGCCGGGGAGAGCAACCCCGGGATATAGAGGGAGAATTGAGCTGAAGGGAAAGGTGACAGAGAAACAGTGCTCCTTATTGATAAAGGACATCAGGCGGGGGGATGAAGGGGATTATTACATCAAAGTGAAGATGACCATTCCCTGGAATAGTGCAGAAGATCACCTTCAGAAAATTCCCCTCTCTCAATTCTGGGTAGGTATTCCATTCATTTGTGAGGAGTTTATATTCCCCTTTCTCAGTGAGCAGGGTGTCCTTGTGTGCTGTTACTGTTGGCGAATGTTAAAGGCTTCAGCTCCAGGGCTGGTACAGTGAACCATATCTAGGTGTGTTTGATGTTATTAGAACATAGAACATAGAAAAACTACAGCACAAACAGGTCCTTCAGCCCACAAGTCGAGTCGGTCATTTCCCTACCTACCTCAGCATATATAGGGTGAATGGATGAATACATGGGACTTAATAGGATTAAGGGTGATAGGTAATATCACCCTTAATCCTATTAAGTCCCATGTATTCATCCAGAAGTCTCTTAAAAGACCCTATCGAGTTTGCCTCCACCACCATTGACGGCAGCCGATTCCACTCACCCACCACCCTCTGAGTGAAAAACGTACCCCTGACATCTCCTCTGTACCTACTCCCCAGCACCTTAAACCTGTGTCCTCTCGTAGCAGCCATTTCAGCCCTGGGAAAAGCCTTTGACAATCCACCCGATCTATACCTCTCAACATCTTGTACACCTCTATCAGGTCACCCCTCATCCTTCGTCTCTCCAAGGAGAAAAGACCAAGCTCCCTCAACCTATCTTCATAAGGCATGCCACCCAATCCAGGCAACATCCTTGTAAATCTTCCCTGCACCCTTTCAATAATTTCTACATCCTTCCTGTAATGAGGCGACCAGAACTGAGCACAGTACTCTAAGTGGGGTCTGACGAGGGTCTTATAAAGCTGCATCATTATCTCCCGACTCCTAAACTCAATCCCTCGATTGATGAAGGCCAGCACACCATACGCCTTCTTAACCACCTCCTCTACCTGCGGGGCCAATTTAAGAGTCCTATGGACCCAGACCCCAAGGTCCTTCTGATCCTCTACACTGCTAAGAGTCTTACCCTTGATATTATACTCCTTCATCACATTTGACCTGCCAAAATGGACCACTACACATTTATCCAGGTTGAAGTCCATCTGCCACTTCTTTGCCCAGTCTTGCATCCTATCTATGTCACTCTGCAACTTCTGACATCCCTCCAAACTATCCACAACACCACCAACCTTCGTGTCGTCAGCAAACTTACCAACCCATCCCTCCACTTCCTCATCCAGGTCATTTATGAAAATTACAAACAGCAAGGGTCCCAGAACAGATCCCTGGGGCACTCCACTGGTGACCAACCTCTATTCAGAAAAAGACCCATCTACAACCATTCTCTGTCTTCTGCAGGCAAGCCAGTTCTGGATCCACAAGGCAACAGCCCCTTGGATCCCATGCCCTCTCACTTTCCCGAGAAGTCTTGCATGGGGGACCTTATCGAACACCTTGCTGAAGTCCATGTAAACCACATCTACTGCTTTTCCTTCATCAACGTGTTTAGTCACATTTTCAAAGAACTCCACCAGGCTCGTAAGGCACGATTTGCCTTTGACAAAGCCGTGCTGACTACTTTTGAGCAGACTAAACTTCTCTAAATGTTCATAAATCCTGTCCCTCAGGATCTTCTCCATCAACTTACCAACCACTGAGGTTGGACTCACCGGTCAGTAATTTCCTGGGCTATCCCTATTCCCTTTCTTGAATATAGGAAACACATCCGCAATCCTCCAATCCTCCAGAACCTCTCCTGTCTCTATCGACGACACAAAGATCATCGCCAGAGGCTCTGCAATCTCTTCCCTTGCCTCCCACAGTAACCTGGGGTACATCCCATCCAGTCCCGGCGACTTATCTATCTTGATGCTATTCAAAATTTCCAACACATCCTCTTTCTTAATGTGACAAACTCAATCTTCTCAGTCCGCCGCAATCTTGTAGTACAACCACCCAGGTCTTTTTCCACCGTGAATACCAAGGTAAAGTATTCATTAAGCACCTCTGCTATTTCTTCCGGTTCCGTACAGACTTTCTCACCTTCACATTTTATAGGTCCTATTCCTTCACATCTCATCCTTTTACTCTTCACATATTTATAGAATGCCTTAGGGTTCTCCTTCATCTTACCTGCCAAGGCCTTCTCATGACCCCTTCTGGCCCTCCTAATTTCCTTCTTAAGCCCCTTCCTGCAAGCCGTATTAACCCATCTAGATCCCCATCATCGCCTCGCTCTCTGAACCTATTGTACGCTTTCCTTTTCCTTTTGACTAGGTTCAGCACAGTTTTCGTGCGCCACGGTTCCCGTAACCTACCAAAACCTCCCTGTCTCATCGGAATGTTGTCATGTAGAACTCCAGACAAACATTCCTTGAAAATCTGCCACCTTACTTCAGTACTTTCCCTCGAGAATACCTCCTTCCTATTTACGCCTCTAATCTCCTGCCTGATGGCTTCATATTTCCCCTTACTCCAGATAAACACTTTCCTAGCTTGCCTGATCCTATCTCTTTCCAATGTTTGCGTAAAGGAGATAGAGTTATGATCACTATCCCCAAGATGCTCCCCCACTGAGAGATCCGACACCTGTCCAGGCTCATTAGCCAGTACCAGATCGAGTACAGCCTCTCCTCTCGTAGGTTTATCCACATGCTGTGTCAGGAAACCCTCCAGAACACACCTAATAAACTCCTCCCCATCCAAACCCCTTACCCTAAGGTTATTCCAATTGATGTTTGGGAAATTAAAGTCTCCCATCACGACAACCCTGTTATTACTACATCTCTCCAGGATCTGTTTCCCTATCTGCTCCTCAACATCCCTGTTACTATTGGGCGGCCTATAGAAAACACCCAGCAAAGTTATCGACCCCTCCCCGCTCAGAACTTTCACCCACAGAGACTCCGTAGACAACCCCTCCATGGCATCCACCTTCTCTACAGCTGTGACACTATCCCTGATCAGCAGCGCCACTCCCCCCCCCCATCTTCTGCCTCCCTCTCTGTACCTTTCTGAAACATCTGAAACCCGGCACCTGAAGTATCCAGTCCTGTCCCTCTCCCCAAGTGTCCGTAATAGCCACCACATCAGACTTCCAAGCATTGATCCACACTCTAAGCTCATCCACTTTATTTACTACACTCCTGGCATTAAAATAGACACATCTCAAACCATTGGTCTGAGCTCTCCCCTTCTCCATCACCCGTCTATTCTCCCTCTTACGCTGTCTACAATCCCTCTCTATTTGCGGGCTACCCTCCTCGCTCCCAGTCACCTCATCATGATTCCCTCCCCCCAACCTTTCTAGTTTAAAGTCTCTCCAGTAGCCTTAGCCAACCTTCCTGCCAGGATATTGGTCCCCTTGGGATTCAAGTGCCACCGGTCTTCTTTATACAGGTCACACCTGCCCCTAAAGAGGTCCCAATGATCCAGGAACCCGAATCCCTACCCCTTGCACCATTCCCTCAGCCACGCATTCATCCTCCACCTCACTCCATTCTTGCTCTCACTTTCCCGTGGCACAGGCAGTAATCCTGAGATTACTACCTTTGTGTTCCTCCTTCTCAACTGTCGACCTAACTCCCTATATTCTCTTTTCATGACCCCTTCCCTCTTCCTACCTATCTCAGCAGTACCAATATGTACCACGACCTCTGGCTCCTCTCCCTCCCCCCTCAGGATTTCTGGGATGCAACCAGAGACATCCCGGATCCCGGCACCAGGGAGGCAGACCACCACCCGAGACTCCCGTCTGCCTCCACAAAAATGCCTGTCCGACCCCCTTACTGTTGAGTGCCCGATTAATACTGCCTTCCTCCTCCTTTCCTTAGCCCTCTGAGTTACAGGGCCGGACTCTGCTCCAGAGACACAGCCACTGCTGCTTCGCCCAGGTGGGCTGTCCCCCCCAGCAGTACTCAGACAGGAGTACTTATTGTGAAGGGGCACATCCACCAGGGTGCTCTCTATCACCCGAGCTTTCCTCCTCCTGGCCGTTACTCACTTGCCTGCCTCCCGTGGCCCTGGTGTGACCACCTGATGATAGCTCCTGTCTATCACCTCCTCATTTTCCCTAACCAGATGAAGATCCTCGAGCTGCAGTTCCAGTTCTCTAACACGGTCCCTTAGGAACCGCAGCTCAACACACCCATCACAGATATGGACGTCTGGGAGGCCAGGAGCCTCCAGGACCTCCCACATCCTAGATTGGGAACAACAGACTGGCCTCACAGTCATAATTTTCCTTTCTGTTTCAAGGAACACAGAGAAACGTACTTAAGAATTAAAGTTACCCCGCCTTGCCCTTTCCGCCTAAGCCCTTCGAGCCAAAGCCCTTACAACTCTCACTCTACTCCCAGCTCACTCTGCTGCCCACTCTCAACGCTGCCCGCTCTCAACGTGCCCGCTGGTTAGAGCCGCCTATTTTTTATACCTCGCGCTAAAAAAAAACTACAAAAATCCTTCCCACGTCACGCCGCTCCCTTCCTACTTCCGGTTCCCACTCAAACTCTTAACTAACTAAAACCCCGCGAAAAAATAAGGATTTATTGACCTGAACTCAAACAGGTTACTGACATTGCAAACCCGCAGAAATCCCCGCCGCTGTCCACTTACTAAGTACAACTTGGGAAAAGGTTTGGAACTGTACAGAACAACAACAAAAAACAACCCTTAATCGAGGTTGAACATTGAGTGAAGGTTCACACTCTGAATGGACAGGAAGGTGAACACGGTCAGTACATGGGAGGAACCCCGTCGTTAATACCCCTCCGTTTAATGAAGGTAGGAGTGTGTCCTGCATTTAAATAGCGCCTTTCATGAGCTGAGATCGTTCCAAACAGATTCATCACTAATAAAGTGTCATTGCCCGAAAGTACTCACACTCTCGGCAATGGGATTTGAACCCACTTTTCAGCCGGAGAGTCCCACAACCTGAGCCCTAACCTTTGTTAAAGGCAAGTTACCTTGGAGATCCCATTGGCTGTGAATTGGCACGATACAGAGCCGGAAAGTGTTGCCATTGAATACAAAGTGGAAACATTAATTCACAATGTCAAAAAAACTTAATGTCAGAACTTTGCTTTGAAGACTGGTTATCTGGGAGATCACAGTAAGAGTTTTAACAACACCAGGTTAAAGTCCAACAGGTTTATTTGGTAACAAATACCATAAGCTTTCGGAGCGCTGCTCCTTCATCAGATGGAGTGGAAATGTGCTCTAAAACAGTGCACAGAAACACAAAATCAAGTTACAGAATACTGATTAGAATGCGAATCCCTACAACCAGCCAGGTCTTAAAGATACAGACAATGTGGGTGGAGGGAGCATTAAGCACAGGTTAAAGAGATGTGTATTGTCTCCAGACAGGACAGCCTGCAAGTCCAGGAGGCAAGCTGTGGGGGTTACTCATAATGTGACACGAATCCAACATCCCGGTTTAGGCCGTCCTCATGTGTGCGGAACTTGGCTATCAGTTTCTGCTCAGCGACTCTGCGCTGTCGTGTGTCGTGAAGGCCGCCTTGGGGAAAGCTGTAAACTGTGACAGATGGAGATTTGGGTGGGGGGGGGGGGGGGGGGGGGGGGGTGGGTGCGGGGTGGAATGGGCCAGAAGTAGAATGTAGAAAAGGGTAAGCGGGAGGGAGAAAAGAGGGATGAAGTAGGGGGAAGGAAAGAGTGGGGGTGAGGGGGGAGCGAAAAATGAAGAAAGACCATAAAGAAATAAAAGGTAGAGAATAGTAAAAAAATTAAATAAAATGGAATGAAAACAAAGGGGTCGAGGTGGAGTAGAGCAAATCATCTGAAGTTGTTGAATTCGATGTTGAGACCGGAAGGCTGTAAAGTGCCTAGCCAGGAGATGAGATGCTGTTCCTCCAGTTTGCATTGAGCTTCACTGGAACATTGCAGCAAGCCAAGGATAGACATGTGGGCATGGGAGCAAGTCCTTTTCTTGCTGCAATGTTCCAGTGAAGCTCAACGCATTCACTGGTTGGAATCTTGGGTAACTTGAATTTCCTCTGTTCCTTACAGAGAAACTGCATATCTCAGTCCCGGGACAGTTGATAGCTGGAAAACCAGGCCCGTTCACCTGCTCACTCACCCAGAGTTGTTCAGTTCCGGAGTTTTAACTGGGGTGGACTGGAGAAGAATCTCCCATTCTGCCGGGCGCTCTAACTTCACAACACACCAGGAACAGTTTGGAGGATTCCTGGACGGTTTCATCAACTTTCTCCTTCACCCCATCACTGGATCAGCATGGGGAACCCCTGACCTGTAAACTCATCAGTGGCGATGGGCAGACAACTGTCCAAGAATCTCTGAGACTGGATGTGCAGTGTCGGTATCTGCGCTGGGATTTATTCAACCACCCTGCCGATAAATCAGAATCTGTCTGAGTCTCGCCTGGAAAACTGAGCATTTGTAAAACTGTGATTGCATGATTTCATTTTTAAGTAGAGCGATATCAACCGCCATTGAAGTACTGAGCCGCCATGATCTATTTGTTAGGGTTGGAGGTCGTTTCTCCCCGTTGTCTATCAATCAAACTCTTAGCCGTTCCTGGTCCATCATATTATTTCACATTGTCGCTGACACACGGAGTGATATTGGTAGCTCAATGAGTTTGCTTCGAACCCACTATTATCCCACAGGTTGCTTGAAGTGGGGATATTTCGAATGACGGCCTGCTTCCTTAGAAAAACTAAATATTTTGAAAATTAAATCTCGCAAAGGCAAAATCTTTCGGTTTGAAAGCGTACCAAGATTTATTTTAAAAAACATATAAAACTTACATAGACAGACACGAACATAAAGAATGGCTAAAGGGAAATCCTCAGATTGCCAAGCTACAGAATACCACTAAGCCTTCCAAAAATCCCAACTTTGTGACTCTTACCAATTTTTACAGATGTACCATAGGAGGCATTCTTTCTGGTTGTATCACAGCTTGGTATGGCTCCTGCTCTGCCCAACACAGCAAGAAACTACAAAAGGTCGTGAATGTAGCCCAATCCATCACGCAAACCAGCCTCCCATCCATTGACTCTGTCTGCACTTCCCGCTGCCTCGGCAAAGCAGCCAGCATAATCAAGGATACCACGCACTCCAGACATACTTTCTTCCAACTTCTTCCATCGGGAAAAAGATACAAAAGTCTGAGGTCACGTACCAACCAACTCAAGAACAGCTTCTTCCCTGCTGCTGTCAGACTTTTGAATGGACTACCTTGCATTAAGTTGATCTTTCTCTGCACCCTAGCTATGACTATAAGACCACATTCTGCAATCTCTCATTTCGTTCTCTCGGAATGATATGCTTTGTCTGTATCGCGTGCAAGAAACAATACTTTCCACTGCATGCTCATATATGTCCAAAGATGTGTGGGTTAGGTTGATTGGCCAGGTCAAAAATTGTCCCTTAGAGTCCTGGGATACGTAGGTTAGAGGGATTAGCGGGTAAAATATGTGGGGGTAGGGCCTGGGTGGGATTGTGGTCGGTGCAGACTCGATGGGCCGAATGGCCTCCTTCTGCACTGTAGGGTTTCTATGTTTCTATGTGACAATAATAAATCAAATCAAATCATTCCAAAAAAATACAATTATATATTTTTCTTATTAAGTCTTTTGTTTAATTCGATTTTATTGCATGTTAAATTGCCATTCTTTACCATGTCAAACATCATAGTCAATTGCAATATGCCACCCAATATAAGATCATTAGACATAGGAGCAGAATTAGGCCACTCAGCCCATCGAGTCTGCTCTGCCATTCAATCATGGCTGATTTTCTTTCTCATTTCCATTCTCCTGATCGCCTTATTAATCAAGAACCTATCTATCTCTGTCTTAAAGAAACTCAATGACCTGGCCTCCACAGCCTTATGTGGCAAAGAGTTCCACAGATTCACCACTCTATAGTGACATAGTGATGTTTCTATTGATCCATCCCAATATCCATCAGGCTATAGGCCAAGTGCTGGCAAGTGGGATTAGGTGAGCAGGGCATTTTGTGCATCAGTGCAGACTCGATGGGCCGAGGGGCCTCTTCTGCACTGTGGGATTCTGTGATTCTATGATTCTGAATATCTGATTGCCACCGATATGGCACAATCTTAAGATGCCATTCCTTTCTTGTATTATCTGTGACATAAATACCAAAGCATCTTGATGATATCAAATCCAGGGCCCTTGGATCTGATGTTATCTCAGGCTTGTTAATGATATTCCAAATTCGATGTTGCATTGTTTGTTCTTATATTGAAACATGATGTCACTGTTAAGCAGATCATGAACATTCAAATTCCATCACTGCCGCTTCTGCATTTTTAACTAACTGCTTGGAATATTTGTAGTGTTACCATTTTTAGTGAGAGACACAGACATGTTAAATTTTAGTTAATATATATTACTTAAAAGATGTTTTCTCAGTTAAATAAAAATACTTCACAAACAGTCATAATATATAATTTCACTTCAATTAAATGCATTCACACAGAATTAAAAACCATTGATATCCAAAGCTTTTACAGAATCCTCCAGTGCAGAAGGAGGCCATTAGGCTCATCGAGTCTGCACGAACAACAATCCCACCCAAGCTCTATCCCTTAACCCCACATATTTAACATCCTAGTCCCCCTGACACTAAGGGGCAATTTGGTATGGCCAATCCACCAAACCCGCACATCTTTGGAGTGTGGGAGGAAACCGGAGCGCCCAGAGGAAACCCACGCAGACACGGGCAGAACTCCACACTGAGAGTCAACTGAGGCTGGAATTGAACCCAGGTCCCTGGCGCTGTGAGGCAGTCGTGCTAACCACTGTGTCACCGTGCTGCCAAACCGGGCCGTGGCAGTGAAAGCGCCGAATCCTAACCACTGAATCACCAGGGAGTAAGAATAATTTTAACTCTTCCCTCCCCATGTGTTACTGAAACTAAACCTATGTTATCCTCTGAGCTAAATTACATTGAGCTGAATTGTTCTCAAATCAGAAATGAATAATTTTACAACATTAGATAGAGAGAGTAATCTGATTGAATGTTGGTGAGATGTTGTCCTTCTACATTGCTAACCGTTGATATCGTGCAAGTCAGAAAATCAAATGATCATTAGTTTCTGTGTGAAGCTGCTGGGGTGTTGGTCTTGATGCTAAAATTGTGTTCTACACCATTGGGAAAGTTAAGAACTCTCAATCTGGGAAGAATGGCCTTTGGAGTTAATGGGTTTATTGATTAGAAGTTCAGCCAGGTAATTAAACAATTAACTGAAGTGAAGAATTATTTATTTATTAGTGTCACAAGTAGGCTTACATTAACACTGCAATTAAGTCACTGTGAAAATCCCCAGGTTGCAACAAACCAGCACCTGTTTGGTGACACTGAGGGAAACTTATTTTTTTAAATTTTAATCTTCATTTTCTTATAGCACCAACAAACTTGTGGTTTCAGGTGCACTTTGCAAACCAATCCTCAACACCTCTATAGTATCAGTGGAAGAAAGTTCATTCTTATTGTATTGCAAAGCTCAGGGATCCCCCCAGTCAATTTAACATTGAGTCAACGTGGGGTAGAGATCAGCAACTCTCCCGCCGCGGAGCTGAAGCTCTTCATTCACAATGTGAGTTCTGAAGATGAAGGGAATATTGGTGCGAGGCTGCAAATAATCTGGGCACCGCCAGGAGTTCCACACACATCTCCGTGCAATGTAAGTGATGAGTGGGACCCTTCAATACACACAGGGACATCAATAATGTCACTCCCATGAATTGTAACGTGTATGATATTCCCCAATGTCAACACAACAATCACCACAGGGGCCAGTGTCAGGAATATTCCCAGAAAGGTCAGGGAAAATGGGAGAAAGTGGGCCAACTGATGGAATAACCCAACCCGGTCCTTGGAAATATATTTCAGATTAGGTGGGATGTGTGGCAAATACAGAGGCAGCAATATGTTCCCTTCGTGCCTCTGGGTCTCTTGTACACCCCAGACTTTAATGACTGGATCATTGCCAGCCAGGACTTTAGTCACTTGGGCGCAAATGTTTTAAATTCCCCATCCTCGACATTCTGTCGAGCTACTCTCCTCCTTTGAGATACCGCTTAAAATCAGGCCCTTACCCTGTTTGGTGGTTGCCCTCTGAGACATCTCCTTATGTAGCTGGTCTCAACTTCTGTTTGCAAGTATGCCTCTGGAGTGATTTAGGATGATTTATTATTCCAATGTCAGTAGTATAAATTATTGCTTTTGTGACAATAGGCACCATTGGGGCTGGGAAGGACATTGTAATCTGATTTTGTAAGTCCCCTTTAAGTTTTCGATTTTTGTCAGTGTCTCACCAGTGGCTGTCACACCTCCCTACCCCCCCCCCCCCCCCCCCCCCCGCCAGACCCACTACCCCTCTCCCACCACCAGTTTATTTTTGATTATTGGGTTTATTTAAAATAGTATATACATTATTTTACCCACCTCTACTACTACCTCTGGCAACTCGTTCCAGACACTCAACACTCTCTGAGTGAAGAAAATGCCCCTCTGAGCCCTTTTGTATCTCTCCCCTCTCACCTTAAACCTATGCCTTCCAGTTTTAGACTGCCCGACCTTTGGGAAAAGGTGTTGACTATCTACCTTACCTATGCCCCTCATTATTTTATAGACATCTATAAGGTCACCCCTAACCCTCCTACCCTCCAGGGAAGAAAGTCCCAGTCTATCCAGCCTCTCCTTATAACTCAAACTATCAAGTCCCGTCAGCATCCTAGTAAATCTTTTCTGCACTCTTTCCAGTTTAATAATATTATTTATGTAATACGGTGAACAGAACTGTAAACAGTGTTCCGAGTGTGGCCGTACGAATGTCTTGTACAACTTCAACAACACGTCACAACTTAAAAATGAAATCTCGCAATCTCAGTTTTACAAATGTTCAGTTTTCCAGGCGAGACTCAGACAGATTCTGATCTGATTTACCGTCAGGGTGATTGAATAAATCCCAGCGCAGATACCTACACTGCACATCCAGTCTCAGAGATTCTTGGACAGTTGTCTGCCCATCGCCACTGATGAGTTTACAGGTCAGGGATTCCCCATGCTGATCCAGTGATGGGGTGAAGGAGAAAGTTGATGAAACCGTCCAGGAATCCTCCAAACTGTTCCTGGTGTGTTGTGAAGTTAGAGCGCCCGGCAGAATGGGAGATTCTTCTCCAATCCACTCCAGTTTAAACTCTGGAACTGAACAACTCTGGGTGAGTGAGCAGGTGAACTGGACTGGTTTTCCAGCCATCAACTGTCCCGGGTTGTATCACATTATTTGTCAGAAGTGTCTCTGGATGCCCTGGTCCTGACCAGACAGGGTAATAATTAACGGGTAAAACTGGATAAAATAGAAAAATAGAAAAACATCCTTCCCCCTTTGAACACAATTCAGTAAACACCAGTCTGTTTACTCGACCTGGGAATGATATTTCCCCTCATTCAGTTTCTTGTCCTTGCCTTGGAAACATTTTATTAATATTGAATTCTATTTTCTGAGGGAGGTTTGGACATTATCCATGGATTTTTCACTCCACA
The DNA here is from genome assembly GCF_964213995.1 of Mustelus asterias. Classification (NCBI taxonomy): domain Eukaryota; kingdom Metazoa; phylum Chordata; class Chondrichthyes; order Carcharhiniformes; family Triakidae; genus Mustelus; species Mustelus asterias. Next base: position 5,472,336 of record NC_135820.1, on the reverse strand, counting down.
CTGGAGTTTCCAGGACATTAACATTCAGTGGGATCTCCCAGATAACCTGTCTTCAAAGCAAGGTTCTGGATTTAAGTTTTTTTGATATTGTAAATTAATGTTGCCACTTTGCATTCGATGGTAACACTTTCCGGCTCTGTATCACGGCCAATGGGATCTCCAAGGTAACTTGCCTTGAACAAACGTTAGGGCTCAGGTTCTGGGACTCGCCTCTCCGGCTGAAAAGTGGGTTCAAATCTCACTGCCGAGAGTGTGAGTACATTAGGGCAGTGACACTTTATTAGTGATGAATCTGTTTGGAACGACCTCAGCTCATGAAATGTGCTATTTACATGCAGGACACACTCCTACCTTCATTAAACGGAAAATCGGGGGGAATTGGCGACGGAATTCCTCCTATGTACTGACCGTGTGCACCTTCCTGTCCATTCAGAGTGTGAACCTTCACTCAATGTTCAGTCTCTATTAAGGGTTGTTTTTCGTTGTTCTGTGTAGTTCCAAATCTTTTCCCAAGTTACATTTAGTATGTGGACAGCGGCGGGAATTTCTGCGGGTTTGGAATGTCAATAACCTGTTTGAACATAGAACATAGAACATAGAACATTACAGCGCAGAACAGGCCCTTCGGCCCACGATGTTGCACCGACCAGTTAAAAAAAAAAACTGTGACCCTCCAACCTAAACCAATTTCTTTTCGTCCATGAACCTATCTACGGATCTCTTAAACGCCCCCAAACTAGGCGCATTTACTACTGATGCTGGCAGGGCATTCCAATCCCTCACCACCCTCTGGGTAAAGAACCTACCCCTGACATCGGTTCTATAACTACCCCCCCTCAATTTAAAGCCATGCCCCCTCGTGCTGGATTTCTCCATCAGAGGAAAAAGGCTATCACTATCCACCCTATCTAAACCTCTAATCATCTTATATGTTTCAATAAGATCCCCTCTTAGCCGCCGCCTTTCCAGCGAAAACAATCCCAAATCCCTCAGCCTCTCCTCATAGGATCTCCCCTCCATACCAGGCAACATCCTGGTAAACCTCCTCTGCACCCTCTCCAAAGCCTCCACATCCTTCCTGTAATGTGGGGACCAGAACTGCACACAGTACTCCAAGTGCGGCCGCACCAGAGTTGTGTACAGTTGCAACATAACGCTACGACTCCTAAATTCAATCCCCCTACCAATAAACGCCAAGACACCATATGCCTTCTTAACAACCTTATCTACTTGATTCCCAACTTTCAGGGATCTATGCACACATACACCTAGATCCCTCTGCTCCTCCACACTATTCAAAGTCCTCCCGTTAGCCCTATACTCAACACATCTGTTATTCCTACCAAAGTGAATTACCTCACACTTCTCCGCATTAAACTCCATCCGCCACCTCTCGGCCCAACTTTGCAACCTGTCTAAGTCTTCCTGCAAACTACGACACCCTTCCTCACTGTCTACCACACCACCGACTTTGGTGTCATCAGCAAATTTGCTAATCCACCCAACTATACCCTCATCCAGATCATTAATAAATATTACAAACAGCAGTGGCCCCAAAACAGATCCCTGAGGTACACCACTTGTAACCGCACTCCATGATGAATATTTACTATCAACCACCACCCTCTGTTTCCTATCCGCTAGCCAATTCCTGATCCAATTTCCTAGATCACCCCCAATCCCATACATCTGCATTTTCTGCAGAAGCCTACCATGGTGAACCTTATCAAACGCCTTACTAAAATCCATATATACCACGTCCACTGCCTTGCCCCCATCCACCTCCTTGGTCACTTTCTCAAAAAACTCAATAAGGTTAGTAAGGCACGACCTACCTGCCACAAAACCATGCTGACTATCACCTATCAATTCATTACTCTCCAAATAACTATAAATCCTATCCCTTATAATTTTTTCCAACATCTTGCCGACAACAGAAGTGAGACTCACCGGTCTATAATTCCCGGGGAAGTCTCTGTTCCCCTTCTTAAACAATGGGACAACATTCGCTAACCTCCAATCTTCTGGTACTATACCAGAGGCCAACGACGACCTGAAGATCAGAGCCAGAGGCTCTGCAATCACTTCTCTTGCCTCCCAGAGAATCCTTGGATAAATCCCATCCGGACCAGGGGATTTATCTATTTTCAGACCCTCCAGAATATCCTGCACATCCTCCTTATCAACTGTAATACTGTCTATTCTACTCCCTTGCAACCCAGTGTCCTCCTCAGCTATATTCATGTCCCCTTGCGTGAACACCGAAGAGAAATATTGGTTCAATGCTTCACCAATCTCCTCCGGTTCCACACATAACTTCCCTCTGCCATCTATAACTGGCCCTAAACTTGCCCTAACCAACCTTCTGTTCTTGACATACCTATAGAACGCCTTAGGATTCTCTTTAACCCTATCCGCCAAAGTCTTCTCATGTCCCCTTTTAGCCCTTCTAAGCTCGCTCTTCAACTCCCTCTTAGCCAATCTAAAGCTTTCTAGTGCACTACCCGAGTGCTCACGTCTCATCCGAACATAAGCCTCCTTTTTCTTTTTAACCAACAAAGAAACTTTTTTGGTGCACCACGGTTCCCTAGCCCTACCAATTCCTCCTTGCCTGACAGGGACATACCTATCACAGACTCGCAGTAGCTGCTCCTTGAAAAAACTCCACATGTCGGACGTTCCCAGTCCCTGTAATCTCCTAGTCCAACCTATGTTTCCTAATTCTCTCCTAATAGCCTCATAATTACCCTTCCCCCAGCTAAAACCACTGGCCCGAGGTTCATGCCTATCCCTTTCCATCACTAAGGTGAACGTAACCGAATTGTGGTCACTATCACCAAAATGCACACCAACTTCCAAGTCTAGCACCTGGTCTGGCTCATTTCCCAGCACCAGATCCAATATAGCCTCACCTCTAGTTGGCCTGTCTACATACTGAGTCAAAAAACCTTCCTGCACGCTTTGAACAAAAACTGACCCCTCTAACGAGCTAGAGCTATAACAATTCCAGTCAATATTAGTCAAGTTAAAATCCCCCATAACAATTGCCCTATTACTTTCACTCCTAAGCAGGATTGACTCCGCAATTCTTTCCTCAACCTCTCTAGAACTTGTGTTGAGGTCAATACAATCAAACACATCTGGATATGGTTCACTGTACCAACCCTGGAGCTGAAGCCTTTAACATTCGCCAACAGTAACAGCACACAATGACACCCTGCTCACTGAGAAAGCGGAATATAAACTCCTCACAAATGAATGGAAAACATACCTAGAATTGGGAGAGAGACAGGAATTTTCTGAAGGTGATCTTCGGCACTATTCCAGGGAGTGGTCATCTTCACTCTGATGTAATAATCCCCTCCTTCCCCCCTCCTGAGGTCCTTTGTCAATTAGGAGCACTGTTTCCCTGTCACATTTCCCTTCAGCTCAATTCTCCCTCTATATCCCGGGGCTGCTCTCTCTGGCTCTGCGGAATCATAGATAACAGAAACCCCAGGGGTACGAGGATCAGAACCCCCCTTCAACCACAGAATCCGCGGATTGCTGTATGTGTCGGGATAATCAAATGTACACGGGATTTCTGCACACGAGCCTCTCACAGCCGTCACATTCCAGGGAATCCTCACAGACCATCGGGAACTATGGAGAACTGATAAACACATATCCATTTCATAAATAATGAGCTGACCAATGATAAACCAAATAGAATAATCCCAAAATTACAGCTCAGCACTGTTACATTTCCCTTGAAGCATCCACTGTTATATATACATCGCCAACAATTACAACTCTGCAAGTTCCCATTGAAACGATTCAAATTCTAGTAAATATTTCACTCAAACACATTGAAGTCAGAATTCTGTCAATTCAGTAAAATACAGAATAGAATTTCCAATATGAGATGCATTACTGCCTCAACATTAATTTACAAGTCTTTAATTAACCATTCTTATCTCTATAAGTAATGAATATGTTATTTTATTCACTAGGCGGATACACCCTCAATCGGAAATTATTAAAAGAATCTTGTACTTTGGATAAACGTCAGGATGAGGGGAACACACTTCATCATAATCATCACTACAGAAGGTTCACCATTGTAGGAAGGAACTGATTTCAGATTAAAACTTGGTGCTGAATTCCAGTCGCTGCTAATCGATCGCTGATCGATTACAATGGAATCGGAGCTGCTGGGCACCGCCTCATTGGGAATCGATTTAACCTCGCACAGTTTGACAATCTCACTCTCTCTCAGTGACCGCCACTAGCTGTCTCACATAGCGACAGCATGGAGCTGGGCAGTAATGTGTTACTCACACAGTTAGTGGGTGCAATGGTGCCAAACTAGTGACAAAGGCTCACCAACTGAGAATGAACTCTTCATTGTGATCGGCTGTTCAGATAACAGGACAGGAACAAACATTTTAGACTGGAAAACCAGAAATAGCCCAGCACACAAGCTTCTGCCCGCTATCTCACACATCTTTCTCTACTTTTCAGTCAATGCGCTCTGAATGTGATGTTGTGGTTATTTCTGTAACCGCTGCTTGTAAATAAGTGGCCTTCGCACCTTCAAACTTTGGCGCCAAAACATGTATCTTAAACGTCAATGGGACGTAAGCATTTTCTCAGCAAATACTTTTCCGCAGTTAATCTGCTACTTTTCGATGTGACCTCATGTGTTAATTCTAACATTTGACAAAATGAAATTCAGTCCAATTAATCCCAGCCGTACAATAATCCTCTTCAAATTGTTTTTTCTCCAGATCCCATTGTTGGTTCTGGAACTATTTTATTTTCATTCCTTCATGGGACATGGGCGACACTGGTTGGCCAGCATTTAGTGCCCATCCCCAATTGACTGAGGGCAGTTGAGAGTCAACCACATTGCCGTGGCTCTGGAGTCACATGTAGGCCAGACCAGGTAAGGACGGCAAATTTCCTTCCCTAAAGGACATTGACTTGTGCTTTATTTTGGGGGTTAAGTTTGCTAAAGGCATTTGAGGGGGACGGTTAAGAGTCAATTCCATTGGTGTTGTGGGTCTGGAGCCAGATGTAAGCCAGGCCTGGTAAGGGTGGCACAGTTCCTTCCCGATGTGGAGATGCCGGCGTTGGACTAGGGTAAGCACAGTAAGAAGTCTCACAACACCAGGTTAAAGTCCAACAGGTTTATTTGGTAGCAAATACCATAAGCTTTCGGAGCGATCCCCTGTCGTCAGATGGAGTAGTTATCTGTTCTCCAACAGTACACAGACACAGAAATCAAGTTACAAAATACTAATTAGAATGCAAATCTCTACAGCCAGCTAGGTCTTAAAAGGTACAGATAATGTGGGTGGAGGGAACCCACATTATCTGTACCTTTTAAGACCTGGCTGGCTGTAGAGATTTGCATTCTAATTAGTATTCTGTAACTTGATTTCTGTGTCTGTGTACTGTTGGAGAACAGATAACTACTCCATCTGACGAAGGGGCATCGCTCCGAAAGCTTATGATATTTGCTACCAAATAAACCTGTTGGACTTTAACCTGGTGTTGTGGGACATTTCCTCCCCGACAGGACGTTTCAACAATGGTTTCATGGTCATTAGATTTTTAGTTCCAGAGTTTATTGAATCTGTGGTGGGATTCGAATAGAGCATTGTTCTGGCCTTTGGTGACTGTATTTCCAAGTCAGATGGTGAGTGACAGTACCACTAGTGACAATACCACTCTACAATAGCCTCCCCTCTCATGGTCTTTCCGAGTATTTAGTGCGAGAAAATGCTTACGTCCCATTGACGTTTAAGATACATGTTTTGGCGCAAAAGTTTGAAGGTGCGAAGCGACTTATTTGCAAGCAGCGGTTACAGAAATAACCACAACATCACATTCAGAGCGTACTGACTGAAAAGTAGAGAAAGATGTGTGAGACAGCGGGCTGAAGCTTGTGCGCTGCTGGGCTATTTTTGGTTTTCCAGTCTAAAATGTTTGTTCCTGTCCTGTTATCTGAACAGCCGATCACAATGAAGGGTTCATTATCAGTTGGTGAGCCTTTGTCACTAGTTTGGCACCATTGCACCCACTAACTGTGTGAGTAACACATTACTGCCCAGCTCCATGCTGTCGCTGTCTGAGACAGCTAGTGGCGGTCGCTGAGAGGGAGTGAGATTGCCAAACTGTGCGAGGTTAAATCGATTCCCAATGAGGGGGTGCCCAGCAGCTCCGATTCCATTGTAATCGATCAGCAATCGATTAGCAGCGTCTGGAATTCAGCACCAGGTTTTAATCTGAAATCAGTTCCTTCCTACAATGGTGAACCTTCTGTAGTGATGATTATGATGAAGTGTGTTCCCCTCATCCTGATGTTTATCCAAGGTACAAGATTCTTTTAATAATTTCCGATTGAGGGTGTATCCGTCTGGTGAATAAAATAAAATATTCATGAAGTCCAGAGATAAGAATGGTTAATTAAAAATTTGTATTTAATGTTGAGGCTGTAATGCATCTCATATTGGAAATTCTATTCTGTATTTTACTGAATTGACAGAATTCTGACTTCAATGTGTTTGAATGAAATATTTACTAAAATTTGAATCGTTTCAATGGGAACTTGCAGAGTTGTAATTGTTGGCGATGTATATATAACAGTGGATGCTTCAAGGGAAATGTAACAGTGGCGAGCTGTAATTTTGGGATTATTTTATTCGGTTTATCATTGGCCAGCTCATTATTAATGAAATGGATATTTGTTTATCAGTTCTCCATAGTTCCCGATGGTCTGTGAGGATTCCCTGGAATGTGACGGCTGTGAGAGGCTCGTGTGCAGAAATCCCGTGTACATTTGATTATCCCGACACATACAGCAATCCACGGATTCTGTGGCTGAAGGGGGGTTCTGATCCTCGTACTCCTGGGGTTTCTGTTATCTATGATTCCGCAGAGCCGGGGAGAGCAGCCCCGGGATATAGAGGGAGAATTGAGCTGAAGGGAAAGGTGGCAAAGAAACAGTTCTCCTTATTGATAAAGGACATCAGGAGCGGAGATGAAGGGGATTATTACATCAGAGTGAAGATGACCAGTCCCTGGAATAGTGCCGAAAATCACCTTCAGAAAATTCCTGTCTCTCTCTCAATTCTGGGTAGGTTTTCCATTCATTTGTGAGGAGTTTATATTCCGCTTTCTCAGTGAGCAGGGTGTTATTGTGTGCTGTTACTATTGGCGAATGTTAAAGGCTTCGACTCCAAGGTGGTACAGTGTACCATATCCAGGTGTGTGTGATGTTATTGACCTGAACTCAAACAGGTTACTGACATCCCAAACCCGCAGAAATTCCCCCCGCTGTCCACTTACTAAATGTAATTTGGGAAAATGAACTATACAGAACAACAACAAAAAACAATCCTTAATCGAGACTGAACATTGAGTGTAGATTCACACTCTGAATGGATGGAGGGACACACGGTCAGTACATGGGAGGAATCCCGTCGTTAATACCCCTCCGTTTAATGAAGGCAGGAGTGCGTCCTGCATTTAAATAGCGCCTTTCATGAGCTGAGGTCGTCCCAAACAGATTCATCACTAATAAAGTGTCACTGCCCTAATGTATTCTCGGCAGTGGGATTTGAACCCAATTTTCAGCCGGCAAGGAGAGTCCCACAACCTGAGCCCTAACTTTATGATAAAGGCATGTTACCTTGGAGATCTCATTGGTTTTGAATGTGCGCAAAAGTGTTACCATCGAATGCAAAGTGGAACCATTAATTTACAACATCAAAAAAACTTAAGGTCAGAACTTTGCTTTGAAGACTGGTTATCTGGGAGATCCCACTGAATGTTTATGCCTTAGAAAATGTTATTATCCAGTGTGGAAACATAGAAACATAGAAAAACTACAGCACAAACAGGCCCTTCGGCCCACAAGTTGTGCCGAACACATCCCTACCTTCTAGACCTACCTATAACCCTCCATCCTATTAAGCTCCATGTACTCATCCAGGGGTCTCTTAAAAGACCCCACTGAGTTCGCCTCCACCACCACTGACGGCAGCCGATTCCACTCGCCCACCACCCTCTGTGTGAAAAACTTAACCCTAACATCTCCCCAGTACCTATCCCCCAGCACCTTAAACCTGTGTCCTCTCGTAGCAGACATTTCCACCCTGAGTCCACCCGATCTATGCCTCTCAACATCTTATACACCTCTATTAGGTCTCCTCTCATCCTTCGTCTCTCCAAGGAGAAAAGACTGAGCTCCCTCAGCCTATCCTCATAAGGCATGCCACTCAATCCAGGCAACATCCTTGTAAATCTCCTCTGCACCCTTTCAATCTTTTCCACATCCTTCCTATAGTGAGGCGACCAGAACTGAGCACAGTACTCCAAGTGGGGTCTGATTAGGGTCTTATATAGCTGCATCATTATCCCTGGACTCCGAAACTCAATCCCTCGATTGATAAAGGCCAGCACACCATACGCCTTCTTAACCACCTCCTCCACCTGCGGGGCCGATTTCAGAGTCCTATGGACCCGGACCCCAAGTCCTTCTGATCGTCTACCGTACAAAGAGTCTTTCCCTGTATATTGTACTCCTTCATCCCATTTGTCCTACCAAAATGGACCACGACGCATTTATCTGGGTTGAAGTCCATCTGCCACTTGTCCGCCCAGTCTTGCATCCTATCTATGTCCCTCTGTAACTTCTGACATCCCTCCAGATTGTCCACAACCCCACCAACCTTCGTGTCATCGGCAAACTTACCAACCCATCCCTTTGCTTCCTCATTGAGGTCATTTATGAAAATGACAAACAGCAAGGGTCCCAGAACAGATCCCTGGGGCACACCGCTGGTGACCGACCTCCATTTCGAAAAAGACAAATCTATACCCACTCTCTGCCTCCTTTGGGCAAGCCAGTTCTGGATCCACCGGGCAGCAGGCCCCTGGATCCCATGCCCTCTCACTTTTTTGAGAAGCCTTGCATGGGGGACCTTATCGAACGCCTTGCTAAAATCCATATAAACCACATCTACCGCTTTCCCTTCGTCAATGTGTTTAGTCACATTTTCGAAGAATTCCACCAGGCTCGTAAGGCACGATCTGCCTTTGACAAAGCCATGCTGAGTATTCTTGGGCATACTAAACCTCTCTAAATGCTCATATATCCTGTCCCTCAGGATCTTCTCCATCAGTTTACCAACCACTGAGGTTAGACTCACCGGTCGGTAATTACCTGGGCTATCCCTATTCCCCTTCTTGAAAATAGTAACCACATCCGCAATCCTCCAATCCTCTGGCACCTCTCCCATCTCCATCGACGATGCAAAGATCATCGCCAGAGGCTCTGCAATCTCTTCCCTTGCCTCCCACAGTAACCTGGGGTACATCCCATCCGGACCCGGCGACTTATCTATCTTGATGCCTTTCAAAGATTCCAGCACAACCTCTTTCTTAAAGTCCACATACTCAATCCTTTCAGTCCACCGCATGCCCGCAGTACATCCACCCAGGTCCTTCTCCTCTGTGAAATCCGAGGCAAAATACTCATTGAGCACCTCTGCCATTTCTACTGGTTCCGTACAGACTTTCCCGCCTTCACCTTTTATAGGTCCTATTCCGTCATGTCTCATCCTTTTACTCTTCACATATTTATAGAACGCCTTATGGTTCTCCTTAATCCTACCTGCCAGGGCCTTCTCGTGACTCCTTCTGGCTGTCCTAATTTCCTTCTTTAGTCCCTTCCTACAAGCCGTATACTCTTCTAAATCCCTATCTTCGCCAAGCTCTCTGCGCCTTTTGTACGCTTTCCCTTTCTTCTCGACTCGGTCCTGCACAGCTTTCGTGCACCACGGTTCCTTTAACCGACCAACACCTCTCTGTCTGCTCGGAACATTGTCCTGTAGAACTCTAGACAGACATTCCTTGAAAAACTGCCACCTCTCTTCAGTACATTTCCCCAAAGGAGTGAAAACTCCTTTGATAATGTCCAAACCTCCCTCAGAAAACAGAATTCAACGTTAATAAAATGTTTCCAAGGCAAGGACAAGAAACTGAATGAGGGGAAATATAATTCCCAGGTCGAGTAAACAGGCTGGTGTTTAACAAATTGGGTTCAAAGGGAGAAGGTTGTCTTTCTATTTTATCCAGTTTCCCCGTTAATTATTACCCTGTCTGGTCAGGACCAGGGCATCCAGAGACACTTCTGACAAATAATGTGATACATTCATAGGTCATTGGTCAATTCTTCAGAAAGAAGGGGGCAGATTATTAACAGAATGAACACAAGTGTGTTCCGATTGACTCGGGGGAACTTAGGGATTTTAACCTGCAGCCGATAACAGAGACAATAATCAGATAATCGATTTATTAATGTGATTATTTCTCGGACTTTGCTCTCCTCTTATTCGGTTTTGTAAATTGCAATCTTGGGTAACTCGAATTTCCTCTGTTCCTGACAGAGAAACTGCATATCTCAGTCCTGGGACAGTTGATAGCTGGAAAACCAGCCCGGTTCACCTGCTCACTCACCCAGAGTTGTTCAGTTCCGGAGTTTAATCTGGAGTGGATTGAAGAAGAATCTCCCTTTCTGCCGGGCGCTCTAACTTCACAACACACCAGGAACAGTTTGGAGGATTCCTGGACGGTTTCATCAACTTTCTCCTTCACCCCATCACTGGATCAGCATGGGGAATCCCTGACCTGTAAACTCATCAGTGGCGATGGGCAGACAACTGTCCAAGAATCTCTGAGACTGGATGTGCAGTGTCGGTATCTGCGCTGGGATTTATTCAATCACCCTGACGGTAAATCATATCAGAATCTGTCTGAGTCTCGCCTGGAAAACTGAACATTTGTAAAACTGAGATTGCGAGATTTCATTTTTAAGTTGTGACGTCTTGTTGAAGTTGTACAAGGCATTGGTAAGGCCACACTTGGAATACTGTTTACAGTTCTGGTCACTTTATTATGGAAAAAATACTATTAAATGAGAAAGAGTGCAGAAAAGATTAACCATGATGCTATCGGGACTTGATAGTTTGAGGTATAAGGAGAGCTGGATAGACTGGGACTTTTTTCCCTGGAGCGAAAGAGGCTTAGGTGTGATTTTATGAAAGTCTAGAAAATAATGAGGGGCATAGATGCGTTAGATAGTCAACATCTTTTCCCAAAGGCAGGGGAGTCTAAAACTAGAGGGCAAAGTTTTAAGGCGATGGGGAGAGTTACAAAAGTGTCCAGTGCGGCAATTTTTTCACACAGAGGGTGGTGAGTGTCTGGAACAAGCTGCCAGAGGTAGTAGTAGAGACTGGTACAATTTATTCTTTTAAAAAGCATTTGGACAGTTACTTGGGTAAGATGGGTAGAGAGGAACATGGGCCAAATGTGAGCAATTGGGAATAGCTTAGTGGTTAAAAACTGGGCAGCATGGGCATGTTGGGCCAAAGGGCCTGCTTCCATACTGTAAACCTCGATGACTAGGTGGAGATGAAGTATTATGATATCAGCCGCCACTAAAATTCTGAGCCGCCATGATCTATTTGTAAGGGCTGGAGGTCACTTCTCCCCATTGTCTATCAATCAAACTCTCAGCCATTACTGGTCCATTATATTATTTAACATTGTCGCTGACACATGGAGTGACATGTGTGGCTAATGGATGTTTGTTCCTTACGTTTGAGTTAATTTATTTGTGTCACAAGTGGGCTGACATTAACACTGCAATGAGGTTAGTGTGAAAATCCCCTAGTCGCCACACTCCGACACCTGTTCGGGTATACTAAGGGAGAATTTAGCATGGCCAATGCCCCTAACCAGCATGTCTTTCAGACTGTGGGAGGAAACCAGAGCACCCAGAGGAAACCCATGCAGACATGGGGAGAACGTGCGAACTCCGCACAGACAGTGACCCAAGCCAGGAATCGAACCAGTGTCCCTGGTGCTGTGAGGTAGCAGTGCTAACCACTGTGCCACCACTATTATCCCACAGCTTGATTAATCGCTGATATCGTGTAAGTCAGAAAATCAAATGATCATTAGTTTCTGTGTGGAGCTGCTGGGGTGTTGGTCTTGATGCTAAAACTGAGTTCAATGCCATTGGGAAAGTTAAGAATCCTCAATCTGGGAAGAATGGTCTCTGGGTTGAAAGGTTTATTGATTAGAAGTTCAGTCAGGTAACTAGACAACGAACTGAAGTGAAGATGCCGATTGAATAGATGTTTAAGTTTAACTTATGCTTAAGCAATTAGACACCAATATTTTTCCAGTTTATTTAACAAATTAAACACCATATCTAGAAGATATTCTTATTTTCTTGTTTTTTAAAATTTTAATCTTCATTTTCTTATAGCACCAACGAACCTGTGTGTTTCAGGTGCGCCTTGCAAACCAATCTTCAATTCCTCTATAGTATCAGTGGAAGGAAGTTCATTCTTATTGTGTTGCAAAGCTTCGGGGATACCCCCAGTCAATTTAACATTGAGTCGACGTGGGGTAGAGATCAGCAACTCTCGCGCCGCGGAGCTGAAGCTCTTCATTCACAATGTGAGTTCTGAAGATGAAGGGGAATATTGGTGCGAGGCTGCAAATAATCTGGGCACCGCCAGGAGTTCCACACACATCTCCGTGCAGTGTAAGTGATGAGTGGGACCCTTCAGATACACACAGGGACATCAATAATGTCACTCCCATGAATTGTAACGGGTGTGTTGTTCCCCAATGTAAACACACAATTACCACAGGGGCCAGTGTCAGGAATATTCCCAGAAAGGTCAGTGAAATTGGAGAAAGTGGACCAACTGATGGAATAACCCAACCCGGTTCTTGGAAATGTATTTCAGATTGAGTGTCAGCCAAATGATGGGATGTGAGGCAAGTACAGAGGCAGCAATTTGTTCCCGGAGGGGTGGGATTGTGTGGGAACTCAGCCGATTCCTGCAGTTAACACATGAGGCTTTTTGAGATTCCCCTGGCTGGGCCCTGATGTTCGAGAGAGTAACCTGATTGAATGCTGCTGAGGTGTTGCTCAGAACTGACAGATTCCCGGAGCGAGTCTGGGATTATTCAGAATCTGTATCCCAGCGATAGTCCATCACCTCCAGGACAGTTTATCTCACTGCTCATTGTAAACTTACAACTGTCTTACTGATTTATTACAGATTAGGAAAATGGCCACTCTGTTAAGCCATTAACCGGTTTAATGTGATTGATTCATGTTAAACTCATGGGGTGCCCAGTCCAGCAAAGTCTTATCTTTTGATTAGAAATAACTGTCTCGATTTTAAATCTCTCCATGAACTCTTCCCTCCGTATCTCTATAACCTCCCACAGCTCCAGAAACCTCTGAGTCTCCACCCTCCCTGACCTCTGGGTCTCTTGTACACCCCAGACTTTGACGACGAGATCATTTCCGGCGAGGACTTTGCCGGCTCCTTGGGCGCGAATGTTTTAAATTCCCCAATCCTTGACATTCTCTTGAGCTACTCTCCTCCTTTGAGATACCGCTTAAAATCAGGCCCTTACCCTGTTTGTGTTTGTCTAAAAGAAATCTCCTGATGTGATTGGTCTTAACTTCTGTTGATTAATATGCCTCTGGAGTGATTTGTGGGCTGGAATTTTCCCACCCTGCCGGTCCCGGAATCGGGGTGGGCGAAGCTCGCAGAATGGAATTCTCCATTGACCTCGGGCGGGATTTTACCCGCTCGCCCGAGTGAGGTCATAACATTCCGGCAGTGATGTTTAGTTATGCCCCTGTCAATATATAAATGATTGTTTCTGTGACCAGTTGGCACCGTTAGGGCTGGGTGCATCATCACCCCTGGGGTGGAGGTTTTAATTTGATTTTAATGTATTGATTTTTTGTCACAGTGCCCTCACCACCCTCAGAGTCTCTCTCACCCCTCCATGCAACCCCCTCATTAATTTATCTTTGATTAGTGTTTTTAATTAAAAGGGTAAAATATTGTCAGTGACAACCCTTTCATTACAGTTGGTTGGTCGTTAGCATAAGTTCATAGAATCATAGGATCCCTACAGTGCAGAAGGAGGCCATTGGGCCCATCAAGTCTGCACTGACAACTATCCCACCCATCCCTATAACCCCCATATTTTCACCCTTCTAATCCCCCGAACACTAAATGGCAATTGAGCATGGCCAATCCACCTAACCCACACATCCTTGGAGTGTGGGAGGAAACTGGAGCACTTGGAGGATACCCACACAGACACGGGGAGAAATGTGCAGATTCCGCACAGACAGACAGGCAGGGCCGGAATTGAACCTGGGTTTCTGGCGCTGTGAGGCAGCAGTGCTAACCGCTGTGCCACCTTGCTGGCCTTAGTCAGATAGATTTATAAAATATAACTGCATGAGTGAAAGGCTCTTAAATTCAACCCTCTCTTTTTTTTTCTCTATAGATAGACCCACAATAGTATCAGATCTGAACTGCACCAGTTTGAAGAATGTTCACTGTATCTGCCGTGTCAAAGCCAATCCCGCAGCAAACATCACATGGAACCTCGGTGGGAGAAACATCATCAGAAACATTTCAGAGATTGCACCCCACTTGCTGGAGAGTTCCCTGAGACTGACTCACCCAACTGGATCTGAAAATCTGATCTTGTGTATGGCACAGAATGAGCACGGTGTCAGTGTGAGGGAGTACCGGCTGGACTCACCAGGTACATCCTGGAATATCCTCACCCCAGCATGTTAGTATGTTTCTTAATATGCAAATGATTAAGAAGGCAAATGGAATGTAGAAGTAGGGATCAAAAACAGAAAAATGCTGTAAATTCTCAGCAGGTCTGACAGCATCTATGAGGAGAGAATAGAGCCAACGTTCCGAGTCTATATGATCCTTCGTCAGAGCCTTCGATAGAAGAAGGGACGTTTTGCTGCAGTTATGTGGGGGGTGGGAAGACCACATTTGGAGTACTGTGCGCAGTTTTGCCGTTATTTGCAAAAGGATATAATTGCATTCGAAGCAGTATGGAGAAAGTTCACTCCATTGATTCCAGGGTTCCGGGGATTACCCAATGAGGGAAGGTTGAGCAGGTTGGGCCTGTACCCAATGGAGTTGAGAAGAGTTGGGAGGCAGATCAGGCTTGAGGGGCTGAATGGCCTATTTCTCCTCCTGTTTGGGATGTTACATTTTTTAGAAAATTCATTTACAGGATGTGGGCATCACTGGCAAGGCCCAGCCTTTATTGCCCATCTCGAATTGCCCTTTGAGAATATGGAGGTGAGCTGCAGTCTTGAACCGCTGCAGTCCATGTGATGTAGGTACACCCACAGTGCTGTGAGGGAAAGAGTGGGACAGCATGGTGCCACAGTGTTTATCACTGCTGCCTCACCGCGCCAGGGACCCGGTTTCGATTCTGGCTTTGGATGACTGTCTGCGTGGAGTTTGTACGTTCTCCCCGTGTCTGCGTGTGTTTCCTCCGGATGCTCCGGTTTCCTCCTACAGTCCAAAGGCGTGCAGGTTACGTGGATTGACCTTGCTAAATTGTTCCTTGGTGTCCACAGTTGTGTAGATTATGAGTATTCACATGGTAAATATGTGGGGTTACGGGGATAGGGCCTGGGAAGGATGCTCTGGCAGACAGATGGTGCAGACTCGATGGACCACTTGGCCTTCTTCAGCAGGGATTCTATTCTATTCTATACTATTCTATCCAGGATTTTGACACAGCAACAGTGAAGGAATGGCCAATATATTTATATATTCAAAACTTATAAGCTCCTAATGGGACTTGACTGGGTGGATACTTAAATAATTCTTCCCCTTGCCAGAGAGACTGGAACAAGGTAACACCATTTCAAAATTGAAGAAAATTCCTATTTCAGATGGAGATGAGGAGAATTATTTTCTCTCAGGTTGTTGTGAGTCTATGGAAATTTCTTCCCCAAAGATGAGTGGAGGCAGGGCCAGACTGAGGTAGACAGATTCTCACTCACTCATCAATTATCAAGGGGGGAAGATGGAAAGTGGGGCTGAGGGCACAGCCACATTAGCCAGGAACTAAATGAATGGAGAGCCAGGCTTGAGGTGCCAAATGTCCTACTCCTGCTCCTAATTTGTATGTTGGCGATATTCTTGAATGTCGACCTTTTTCTCCATCCCAGGCCAGTCACCAAGACAACTGTGATAGTATCATTCCCATGAGGGTTTCCCATGAGTTTCCTCGAGTTTCCTCCCACGATCCAAAGATGTGCAGGTTAGGTGGATTAGCCATGGTAAATTGCTCCTAAGTATCCAAAGATGTGTAGGTTAGGGGGATAAGCGGAGTAAATATGTGGGGTTACGGGGATAGTGCTGGGGAGAGGGCCTGGGTAAGATACTCCGTCAGAGAGTCGGTACAAACTCGATGGGCCAAAAGGCCTCCTTCTGCATTGTAGGAATTCTATGATTCTCTGAGTTGGAAAGATCAACATTTCCTGTAATTTTGGATCAAATGGACTGTAACGTTTGAGTTGCCTATGAGGTTAGAATCATAGAATCCCTACAGTGCAGGAGAAGGCCTTTTGGCCCATCGAGTCTGCATCAACAACAGTCCCATCAAAGCCCTATATCTGTATCCCCACATATTTACACTGCTGGTCCCCCTGACACTAAGGGGCAATTTATCATGGCCAGTCCACCTAACCTGCACATCTTTAGAGTGTGGGAAGAAACTGGAGCACCCGGAGGAAACCCATGCAGACGTGGGGAGAACATGCAGACTCCACGCAGACAGTGAACCAAGGCAGGAATCGAACCCGGGTACATGGCACCATGAGGCGACAGTGCTAACCGCCAGGACTCACCGCCATCTGACTTTCCTCTGAATAAATGTATTTGATTTGATTTATTATTTTCACATGTATTAGCATGCAGTGAAAAGTATTATTTCTTGCGTGCTATACAGACAAAGCATACCATTCATAGAAAAGGAAATGAGAGAGTGCAGAATGCAGTCAGAGCTAGGGTGTAGAGAAAGGTCAACTTAATGCAAGGTAAGTCCATTCAAAAGTCTGATGACAGCAGGGAAGAAGGTGTTCTTGAGTCAGTTGGTACATGACCTCAGACTTTTGTATCTTTTGCCTGACGGAAGAAGATGGAAGAGAGAATGTCCGGGGTGCGTGGGGTCCTTAATTATGCTGGCTGCCTTGCCGAGGCAGCGGGAAGTGTAGACAGAGTCAATGGATGGGAGGCTGGTTTGCGTGATGGATTGGACTACATTCACGACCTTTTGTAGTTTCTTGCGGTCTTGGGCAGAGCAGGAGCCATACCGAGCTATGATACAACCAGAAAGAATGCTTTCTATGGTGCATCTGTAAAAGTTGGTGAGAGTTGTAGCTGACATGCCAAATTTCCTTAGTCTTCTGAGAAAGTAGAGGCATTGGTGGGCTTTCTAAGCTATAGTGTCAGCATGGGGGGATCAGGACAGGTTGTTGGTGATCTGGACACCTAAAAACTTGAAGCTCTCGGCTCTTTCTACTTCATCCCCGTTAATGTCGGCAGGAAGATATTCTCCTCTACTTTTCCTGAAGTCAATGACTATCTCCTTCATTTTGTTGACATTGAGGAAGAGATTATTGTTGCCGCACCAGTTCACCAGATTCTCTATCTCATTCCTGTACTCTGTCTCGTCATTGTTTGAGATCCGACCCACTAGGATAGTGTCGTCAGCAAACTTGAAAATCGAATTGGAGGGGAATTTGGCCACACAGTCATCGGTGTGTAAGGGATATAGTAGGGGGCTGAGAATACAGCCTTGTGGGGGGCACTGGTGTTGAGGATGATCATGGAGGAGGTGTTGTTGACTATCCTTTCTGATTGTGGTCTGTGAGTTCGGAAGTTTAGGATCCAGTCACAGCGGGACGTGCCGAGGCCCAGGCCACGGAGTTTGGAGATGTGTTTCATAGGAATAACGGTGTTGAAGGCTGAGCTGTAGTCAATAAATAGGAATCTGACATAGGTGTCTTTGTTACCTTAATGTTCCAGGGTTGAGCGCAGGGCCAGGGAGGTGGCGGCTGCTGTGGACCTGTTGCAGCGGTAGGCAAACTGTGGTGGATCCAGGTAGTCCAGGAGGCTGGAATTGCTTCGTGCCATGACTAACCTTTCAAAGAACTTTATATTGATGGATGTCAGAGCCACAGGATGATAGTCAATGTAGCACGCTGCTTGGTATTTCTTAGGTACTGGGATGAGGGTTGTCTTCTTAAAGCAGATAGGGACCTCAGATTGTTGTAAAGAGAGATTGATGATATCTGCAGACACCCCCACCAGCTGATCTGCACAGGATCTGAGTGCTCGTCCGGGTAACCCATCCGGGCCAGTCACTTTCTGTGACTCTTCGAGAAAGCTGCTCTGACATCTGCAATGGTGACCTCAGATACAGGTTCATCCAGGGTTTCCAGGGTGGAGGGCATGCTCTCGCTGACCTCTTGCTCAAAATAGGCATAGAATGCATTGAGCTCACCAGGGAGGGGTGAGTTGGAGCCGGCGATTTTACATGCCTTCGTCTTGTAGCCTATGTCTTGCAGAGCTTGCCATAGTCGGCGGGGATCTGTGTGGCTAGCCTGGGACTCTAGCTTGATCTGGTACTGTCTTTTGGCATCTTTGATGGATCTCCTTATATCGTATCTGGATTTCTTGTATAGATCAGGGTCGCCTGACTTGAACACCTCAGACTTGGACTTCAGCAAGAAGTGAATATCCCTGTTCATCCATGGTTTCAGGTTGGAGAACACATGGGTTTGCTTCTTTGGCACAGAGTCTTCTACACACTTACGAATGAAGTCAGTTACTGTCCTGGTATACTCATTCAGGCTGGTCACAGAGTTTTTAAACACTGACTTGTCCACTGACTCCATGCAGCCCCATAGGAGATTATCCGATTCCTCAGGCCAACATTGCATGACCTTCTTTGATGGATTGCCCCGCTTCAGTTTTTGCTTGTAAACCGGGAGCAGAAGCACAGCCTTGTGGTCTGATTTGCCAAAGTATGGGTGGCTGATAGAGCGGTAGACATGTTTGATATTTGTGTAGCAGTGGTCTAGGATGTTGGGCCTCTGGTGGAACAGGAGACGTGTTGGTGGTATCTTGGTAGTACGCTGTTGAGCTTGGCCTGATTGATGTCCCCGGCCATGATGAACAAGGCCTCGGGATGTTTCATCTCAAGGCTATTTGTAGTTGTGGATATTTTGTCCAGTGCGATCTTCACGTCTGCATGGCGTGGGATGTAAACTGCCGTCAGGATAATGGAGGTGAACTCCCGCGGAAAGTAGTAGGTGCGGCATTTTAGCATCAGGTATGGGGAGCGAAACTTGCCAGTGTTGCTACGTCTAGGCACCATGAGGTTTTGATGAGGAAGCAGACCCCACCTCCCCTAGCCTTGCCTGAGGCCACTCATGACCTCCTTCAGTCGATTTTTCATCACATTGTTTGTGAGAACCGATGGGTGTTAGCATTAACAGGCGATGTAGCAATCTTTAACAATTGGTCGTGATAGTGATGAGTGCATTTTTTCTGAGTGGAAGGGGTTAAATAATCCCTGTACGCTACGTTGTAACCTTATCTTTGCTTTTGTAAAAATATACTTGCATCATGCAAAACCTGAACGACTCATTACAAAACATTTCCAACTATTTTTACTGTAAGGTACGGTGATATTTACATTTTCTCCAGAGATCAAGATGTACTCTGAGGTGCTTCAGTTCAGAAATATATTTCAATATTTTCATTACAGGGTTTGTATATTCTTTACAAACTATATACATTGGTCATGTGGCGACTTACATGTTTCAATAAAGTTGCACACTTTTAGTAATCTGCATAGTTCGAGGGGTTTTACCCGGTTACTAGCCCCTTGGTCTACATTCACTGAAAGGCCTTATACTGTGGCCTTTCCCCATTGCACCTTGTCTGTTATACCTGCGGCTGTCCCAAGCAAAAATATCGAACACTTCAAGAATTTGCTTGTCATCCTTGCTCAAGGGCTATGCTAATGTACTCTGCAATGTTCTGGGGACCCAGATTCGAATCCCTTCACAGAAGATGGAGCAATTTGAATTCAATAAAAAATATCTGGGATTAAGAATCTACTAATGACCATGAACTAATTGTCGATTGTTGGAAAGATCCATCTGGGTCACGAATGTCCTTTAGGGAAGGAAATTTGCCATCCTTACCCGGTCTGGCCTACATGTGACTCCAGAGCCACAGCAACATGGTTGACTCTCAACTGCCCTCCAAGGGCAACTAGGGACAGACAATAAATGCTGGCCAGCCAGCAACACCCATATCCCATGAATGAATTAAATAGTGTATGTACTGCCGAAGCTTCATTCTAACATTGTCTTTTGATCATTTCAGGGCCATTTTGGGATTTTATCTTCCCAATAAGAGTAGCCGTCGCAATTGTCGTCTTCTTTGCCCTCGTTGCCTTGGTGACCATGGACATGAATTCACACAGGTATAATAGATAATCACTCAAACCCTGTGGCAGCAACAGATATATTCCTAAAGACTGTGTCATTAGGATTTAAACATCTGGGACTCTGTTACTTGAAATAACTTAGACATGGTTAGCACTGATCCTGAATCATAATGAAGAGATGTGGAAGGGAGAGTTCTGTGACTTTAAGTGCTTCACGGGGAAATGAGAGGAATATCACACCCACACACACAGACAAACACACACACATACACACACAGAAATATACTCAAACACACACAGATATATACTCAAACACACACATGTGCACAGATATATACTCAAACACACACATGCACACACACAGAAATATATTCAATCACACACATGCACACAGAAATATACTCAAACACACATACACTCACAGATGTATACTCAAACACACACAGATATGTACTCAAACACACACACATACACGCACAGAAATATACTCAAAAACACACACTTACACACACAGAAATATACTCAAACACACACATACACACACAGATATATACTCAAATACACACAGATATATACTCAAACACACACATGTACACTGATATATACTCAAACACACACACGTACACACAGAAATAAACTCAAACACACATGTACACACACAGAAATATATTCAACCACACACATGCACACACACAGAAAATACTCAAACACACACACAGATATATACTCAAGCACACACATACACTCACAGATATATACTCAAACACACAGATATATACTTTAACACACGTACACACACAGAAATATACTCAAACACACACACTTACACACACAGATATACACTTAAACACACATACACACAAGATATGTACTCAAACACACACGTATACACACAGAAATATACTCAAACACACACATACGCACACAGATATATACTCAAACACACACACATGCACACACAGAAATATATTCACACACACTTACACACACAGATATACACTCAAACACACACACGCACACACAGAAATATACTTAAACACACACAGATCTATACTCAAACACACACATACACTCACAGATATATACTCAAGCACACACACAGATATATACTCAAACATACACTCGCAGATATATACTCAAACACACACGTACACACACAGAAATATACTCAAACACATATTGTTGTGGGAAAAATCCACTAGTAGTCAGACTTCGAGATTCAGAAAATACGATTTATTAAACGGAGCTCCGTGGAGACAAGGCACATGTCTGTAGCAAACATTCTCTCAATCGAATGTCAGGAGCGGTTCATTTTTATACCCTTTACACAATGGGTAAACCGGTGATTCGAACATTATCACATCGTTTAAGTGAGTACAAGCAGGTATAGACATTTAACATAATATGAATGGGTACATTTCCTCATGTCTGTATCTATCAATGGTTAGTTTCGGCTCATTCAGGTGTTAATTGGTTTCCTCGCATTCATATTTTCCCGCTTCCTAAGGTTAAGCTAAGCTCTTTGTTTCGGGTTTTCCTGATCTTAAAAGATGTTTTGACCCTTGGCTTTGGCTTCCTGAGGTGTTTGTTTGCTATGAGTCAATGTCTGTGATTTGGAAGTGGCTTGTCTGTTAGGTTTTGACTTGACGTGATTTCTGAACAGCGGGAGCCTGTGTCTGCTTTTCTGGCTTCTTTCCCAGTTAACCCTTTATGTGCCAGGCAGCCATTTTAGAGTTTGCTTTCTTGTATTGCCTTTTTAAAGTGTGCCCCCTTGTATTTTTCCCCTTACAATATGTACACACAGATATATACTCAAACACACGCACGTACTGTAGAAAGATAGAAAAGAAAAGGGCTATTGGAAATTTGGCAGATTCTGCTCGAGGTTTTGTTTAATCAACTTAGATGTAGAATTCACTTTAAATCAATGGGGAGCAAGTTTGTTAGTAATTGTAATGAGGTGTTTTAAATGCTTTGTAGTTTTAAAGGTACATGTAATACCTTTTATTAGTCCATAAATATAAAGCTTCTATACATTTTTACAAGTTAAACAAAGAAACTTTGATGCACAAGTTACAGAGTGCCCTTTGATACTAAACATATGTCAGATACATTCCTTTAAAGCACCCAACTGTTGGAATCACAAAGCCATAAAGGAGACTTCATTGCCTCACCAGATATCTTATCAGAAACAACTGATACAAGAGTGAGTTTTAATGAAGCTGCCTTCACAGTTTCTAATCAAAACAGAGTCAGAAAGACATTAATGTCTTAGCTAACGAAAGAGTTATGGTCGGGGACTTAGTGGGAACTGACAAGGATTAATGGTAGCATGATGATACCCCTTTTAATTGTAGGTAGTGATAAAAAGTTCAGTCACTGAATTGATAAGCAATATATACATGTGTTTCATTATGTCGGCAATGAACAAAACTTATCAGGGCTATAATTGGGGAATATCCTGACGGCAAGTTGAGTTGACCACATCCCTTAGAGATTCAGTTAACTTCACTGACAAGGCCACAAAATACTAATGGCTTTTGTAGGCCCCTTTTATCAAATAAAGGATACCTACGTGAGACTGTTTTAGTGAAGATGCTTTGTGAGGCTGCTATCAAAATAGAGACATGATGTCTGACTTAGAGACTAGCGGACAGGCTTAGAGATGAAACATTGGGGTATCCCACGAGGTATCGTGATCTCATAGGTCAGGGTGGTTCAGTATTTTTTTCTATTGGATCAATATGTAAAGTATGTCATTTGTAACACTTTTGATTGGATTGTGTCCAACTGACTGTGAGCTGCAGAATTGTATAAACCAGGATGATTTTCTTTGTCCGTTGGAGTAGTGTCTCGACCTATTGTGCCGAGAAACTACCCCCTTGCTGGCAAGTAAATAAAGACAATCTGTCAATTAAGTATCTTGCGTTAATGCATGTTTGTGTTAAAGTGAAACGCAGAAGTCGAGATTTCGACAGTACACAAAGATTTATGCTCAAACACACACACATACACACAGATATATACTCAAACACGGGATGAATTTTCCCATTCCGGCTGCCACAGGAGGCGTAGCAGGCGAGGGGCGGACCATGGAAAGGTCTATTGACCTCGGGCGGATTTTCCAGTTTCAGGGTGAGTGTGGCTGGAAATTCCCACCCATAGTGTTGTTTTGTCAGTGCAGTCTTGATGGGCTGAAGGGTCTGAACTATACTTTTGTTATTAATTCATGGGATATGAGCGTCGCTGGCTGGCCAGCATTTATTGTCCAGCCCTAGTTGCCCTTGAACTGAATGCTTGCTAGGCCATTGCAGAGGACAGTTGAGAATCAACCACATTGCTGTTGCTCTGGAGTTACATGTTGGCCAGACCAGTTAAGATTTTCTTCCCTCAACAACATTAGTGAACCAGATGGGTTTTTCTGACAATCGACAATGGTTTCATGGTCATCAGTAGATTCTTAATTCCAGATTTTTTTTATTGAATTCAAATTCCACCGTCTGCCATGGCAGGATTCGATCCCGGGTCCCCAGAACATGAGCTGAGGTCTGTATTCAATGACATAAGCTCAAAAGCACACACAAACACATAGAAACTCAAACACACACAAATACTTATTCAAACTTATTTTCACTCTGGGTTTTCGCCTCTCCCTGGAGATCACATGGTCTGGAATGGGGGGGTGGGGGTGAGTTAATAGGTTGTGATGAACAAAGCATCGTAGCTGTGAGGGACAGCTCGGTGGATAGGATATTAGGATGTAGATAGGCTGGAAAATTGGGCGGGGATCCTGGATTCAGGATTCAATCCTGGACCGGGGAGCGGCGCGGGCTTGGAGGGCCGAAGGGCCTGTTCCTGTGCTGTATTGTTCTTTGTTCTTTGTTCTTTGTTCAAACATACATGCACACACATAAAATGCAAACACACAAATACAGGGTCACACACACACGCATGCACTCACACACACACAAATACATCCTCACCTTAAGCAATCTTCCTCCCTTTATGAAAAGTGTGTTTTCATAATCACACTCTCTCTCACAAACACATACATAATACATACACAATCCATCACGCAAACCAGCCTCCCATCCCTTGATTCTGTCTACACTTCCCGCTGCCTCAGCAAAGCAGACAGCATAATTAAGGACCTCACGCACCCAGGACATGCCCTCTTCCATCTTCCATCTCTGAGGACACGTACCAATCGACTCAAGAACAGCTTCTTCCCTGCTGTCCTCAGATGTTTGAATGGACCTACCTCGCATTAAGTTGATCTTTCTCTACACTCTAGCTATGACTGTAACACTACATTCTGCACTCTCTCCTTTCCTTCTCTATGAACGGTATGTTTTGTCTGTATAGCACGCAAGAAACAATACTTTTCACTGTATACTAATACATGTGACAATAATAAATCAACTCAAAAATAAAAGACAGAAGCACAAACACACACAATCTCTCTCTCTCTCTCTCCTACCAACACAAAAACACATCCACCCTCAGCTAACCTCTCACTGTGTAAATAAACATTTCATTGTGTTGCTGTTGGTTCTTGTCTCATTCACCATAACGGGGACATGCAGATAGCACTGACAGACTGACAGCTCTACAGGATCATCCTGTGGTTTAATCCTCACTTCAGAAAGGGAGGTGCAGGGGGAGATCTCAGTTACTCACCAAACTCAGCAAGATGTACCGGTCCACTGCAAACAAGGAATGAATTACAATCCTTTTTTTTAGTTTTATTTATTAGTCACAAGTAAGTCTTACATTAACACTGCAATGAAGTTACTGTGAAATTCCCCCAGTTGTCACACTCTGGCGCCTGTTCAGGTCAATGCACCTAACCACAGGGAGAGCTGCTCCGTGGTTCTGTTGAACATCACTGCCCAGGATTCAATCATCCATGTTTTCAAAATCCTCAAGGGCCTCACTGTTCCCTATCTCTGTAACCTCCTCCAATCCCTACAACCCTCCCTATCTCTGTAACCTCCTCCAATCCCTACAACCCTCCGTTTCTCTGTAACCTCCTCCAGCCCTTACAACCCTCCTTATCTCTGTAACCTCCTCCAGTTCCTACAACCCTCCCTATCTCAGTAACCTCCTCCAGTCCCTACAACCCTTCCTATCTCTGTAACCTCCTCCAGCCCCTGCACCCCTCCCTATCTCTATAAGCTCCTCCAGCCCCTACAATCCTCCCTATCTCTGTAACCTCCTCCAGCCCCTACACCCCTCCCTATCTCTGTAACTTGCTCCAGCCCCTACAACCCTCCCTACCTCGTAACCTCCTCCAGCCCCTACAACTCTCCTATCTCTGTCACCTTCTCCAGCCCCTACAACTCTCCCATTTCTGTAACCTCCTCCAGCCCCTACAACCCTCCCTATCTCTGTAACCTCCTCCAGCCCCTACAACCCTCCCTCTCTCTGTAACCTCTTCCAGACCCTACAACCCTCCCTATCTCTGTAACCTCCTCCAGCCCCTGCAACCCTCCCTCTCTATGTAACCTCCTCCAGCCCCTACAACCCTCCCTATCTCTATAATTCCAACCACAATGTTCACTTGATGAAGGGACAGAGTTGTAAACTATTCTGTGGCACATTGTCTATTCTGATCAATTCATTCTTCACTGTTTATTGTGCAAAAGACCATGACTTAAGTATCTAAAAAGTACCTGGACTACTTCCAGTTACCCGGGAAAGGCAAAGTATCTGAAACAATTTGACCAAGAGGTTATGCATGCTGTTACATGCTGCTTCTATGCAATGGCAATGCAAATGATATCTTTCCCTGAAAGGATATTACTGTCAAGTCAAAATCAATGTTTTTGCAGCCACACAACTGAGCAACATTTGCTATGAAGTCGATTAATTCCATGTCCCTGTGTGCTAAATTCAGTCTGTTGAGTCCCTGGTTGAGATTCTCTGACCTCCCAGCCGAATTCCCATTGACGGCACCCCATACCGGCAGGAAACCCATGGACTTCCAGAGGGACCAGAGAATCCCACCAGCATGAACGGCCGGAGAATCCCAGCCCCTGTGTGTTTAATTCACATTCTGTGGGATTTGCAACAATTACGGATGTTCCGATACTTGTCACGTTGATTTCCATCTAGTTGAAAAGGGTGGGACCCTCTGCGAATGTTTTGACAGGTCAGCTGATCAGTTCAAAAGTCAGTGAACATCACTTCTTGAGGCAGTCAGTTTGAGGGAGTCTGTCACAGACACAGGGACTGGAATAGGTTCCATTAAGTCAACGAAAGAGCTGTGGGTTGGGATTGCACGGCCTCACTCGGGTGAGACTGGAAATTGTCGCCTCAGGTCAACGAGGATTTCCGTTATCGGACCCTTGCCTGCTCCGATTCTGTGGTGGGTGCAGTGGGGTGCAGTTCCGGCCGTGGGGTGCAGATTTTAAGTAATGAGGGCTGTTGGGGCAAAGGTGCCCCTTTGGAGCAGTGGAGTTCTGCCTGTCATGACCATAGATCTGATGGTCTGCTTGTGAGTTTGTGTTGAGTGTACAGGGAAATCCAAGGAAATATCCTCTTGGAAGGCGAGATTAGAACCCTGTGAGGGGGCCAACACTTGAGTGAGAACAATATCTGTGGGTCGGATTCAAAGGAGAGATCCACAAAGGCGAAGCTCAGACACAGTTTCAAGGAGATTGTTTGACTTGGTGCTTACTGCCATCCGAGTGGGTTCTTGAAATCCATGGACTCTGTCTTGGTTGCTTGTCATGATGTGGAGACACGGGCATTCGGCCTCTGATATTCGGGTAAGCGTTCTCCAAGGCGGCCTTCGCGACACACGACAGCGCAGAGTCGCTGAGCAGAAACTGATAGCCAAGTTCCGCACACACAAGGACGGCCTCAACCGGGATATTGGGTTCATGTCACACTATTTGTAACCCCCACAGTTGCCTAGACCTGCAGAGTTTCACTGGCTGTCTTGTCTGGAGACAATACACATCTTTTTAGCCTGTCTTGATGCTCTCTCCACTCACATTGTTTTGTTTCTTAAAGACTTGATTAGTTGTAAGTTGTATTCGCATTCCAACCATTATTCATGTAAATTGAGTTTGTGTCTTTATATGCTCTGTTTGTGAACAGAATTCCCACTCACCTGAAGAAGGGGCTTAGAGCTCCGAAAGCTTGTGTGGCTTTTGCTACCAAATAAACCTGTTGGACTTTAACCTGGTGTTGTTAAACTTCTTACTTGGTTGCTTGTGTCATTTCCCCTGTAATGTGGTGTGTTTGACCACAGTTCGCCTGCTTTTTCACTTATACATCATGCTTATTCTGAATGTTAGAGAATATAATCCACATGGCAAATTATTTTATCTTTCTGACCTTTGAAAATTTTTTGTTTTTGTTTGTTCAAACCCGTGGAATCTCGTGGCTTTTTATCCATGGCCGGTATCATGAATCTCAACCTCTATCTAATTTGAACAAAACATTGTTGCTGCCTAACCGGATCTCCCTTCCCCCTCCCTTACATCCCAGGGTCTGGTCAAGGATCAGACCACATCGGGCGGGATTTTTGCGGCCTCGCTCGATCAATAATGGAAATTCCTGCTCGAGGTCAACAGAGATTTCCATTGTCGGACTGTCACCCGCTCCGATTCTGTGGCGGACGAGGTGGTAGAGTTCTGGCGATCGTGTGTGACGTTGGGTGGCAATATGATGGCCATATGCCCCAGTGATGGGCTGATCAAATCTAACAGCGAGGGCCAAATCTAGTGCTTAGCGTTTGAAGGGTTCCAACTGCTGCTCATCTCAGGAAGTCAAGTACACATTTTCCTGGCAGCATTTTATAACTCCAGGCTTCCAATGCCGGTTGCTCCATCGAAAAGCAGGCAGGCCTCAGTGTTGGAGAGCTGTGCCCTGCTGTTAACCAGACTAGCCGGCGTATTTCGGGAACCAGGAGTTTGAATCTACCGAAGCTTGTGTTAATTTTGCTATTTCCTGCTCTGC
This sequence comes from Mustelus asterias, assembly GCF_964213995.1. Lineage (NCBI taxonomy): Eukaryota > Metazoa > Chordata > Chondrichthyes > Carcharhiniformes > Triakidae > Mustelus > Mustelus asterias. The sequence continues at coordinate 5,443,965 of NC_135820.1, read as the reverse complement.
TGTTCACAGGAGAAAACGTGATTTTCACTATTTGCAATGACTCAGAATCTGACAGCCAGCATTTCCAATTCAAATTACTCCCAGCTCTGACTGAACACCAGACTGAGGGAAGAAAATCTTGGTTTAAGATTGCATGGAGCAATCCAAAATCGCTCTGCTTCACCCTCCTGACAACACTAATTCCCCTCACTGCCCCAATAGTGTTACCCCCTCCTCAGCCTCTGACAGTGCTAATCCCCCCTAATCACTAATCCCCCATAATCGCTAATCCCCCCCCTCACTCTCCAACTGCGCTAATATCCTCCACCCTCCCAACTGCACTGATAGCCCATTCACTTGCCTCCGGCAGTGCTAATCCTCCATCACTGGGGGTGGGGGGAATTGCTGTGAGCAGTGTCCCGGAGGGGGGGGGAGGGGGAGGAATTGCTGTAGGCAGTGTCTGGGGGGTGGGGGTGATTGCCATAAGCAGTGTCGGGGGGGGGGGGGGGGGGGAATTGTTGTGAGCAGTGTCGGGGGGCGGTGGGGTGGGGATTGCCTTAAGCACTGTCTGGGGGGGGTGGGAGGATTGCCGTGAGCAGTGTCAGGGGGTGGGATTGCCTTAAGTCAGTGGTTTCCAAAGGGTGCAGCGCGCCACCCTGGTGCAGCGAGAGAGGATGGCAAGCGTGGCGGGAAGATTCAAGGACAATCAAAGAAACATTTAAACATGGTTTAAACAAGCATTGTTTTATACTTTCTGGATGTCCCATGATCATATTATAAAGTAGTTGTGTTCTATGTTATGAATCAAGCACTGCTCGGAGTTGTTTTTTTTTGTTTTTGAATGTATTTCTTATCAATAAAAAATTCAGTGTGGCGTGAGCAAATCTTTATTCCGAAAGTGCTGCCCAGTGAAAAAAGTTTGGGAACCACTGCCATAAGCAGTGTCTGGGGGTCGGGGGAGGGGGGGGGGGGGGAGAGAGGGGATGGGGTAAATACTCTCCAATGTGCGGAATAGGGTCAGTGCTGTTGGGGGATTGAGGGGGTGGAGGTGATCGTTGCTGTGCTTTGACACTCCAGTGGATTTACTTTCACTGAAACCTCCTTTGCTAAACTCTGAGTAAATCTGTGTAAAAGCCAGGGTAAGTATATAACACACAGTGCAAACCAGCGTGGCACTGGCCAATCTCGACCGGCTAAAACCAGCAATTGAAAGTTTGAACTTCCTGCATAAGGATCCGGAATGTGCTCACATCGGGACATCCTAGGAGACATAGGCATACCTTTCAAGGTAATATAATCCGGGCAACGTTCCTTTGGGTATTCTTGAGAGGCAGAGTAAAGAGTGTAAACAACCAGCCCGTGGTCAAAGAACTCCTTAAAACATGCAGTGTCAGATGTGATTCTGTGATTGGGCAGCACTTACTGAACAATCCCAAGTGTGCTAATAGCTATACTAACAACCAATTTAAGCTAATCGGTCAAGCCCACCACATGGCTTATTTATACATGCTCAAAGCTACCTACATTCATACGCAAGGATGGGTGCTCAGCAAACAAAAGGAACATGTTCAATCCTTTTGCACACAATTGAAGAGCTGGAGGAGCCAATAATTCTCTGTTGCTTTCTCCATCATGTGGTGATAGTGGCACAATTGATACAAATAATTTTTTTTCTTCATGTTTCAGGGGAATGTATAAAAGTTCAGCTTTTTGCGACAGGCAGTGGATATGTCTGGTGGGAATGCAGCTCAGATTTTGGAAGAACAGGATAATTACTCATTTCAAGTGGTTATTTTAAATTGAGTTAGAACATAGACATAGAACAGTACAGCACAGAACAGGCCCTTCGGCCCACGATGTTGTGCCGAGCTTTGTCTGAAACCCAGATCAAGCTATTTCCTCCCTATCATCCCAAAGTACTCCATGTGCCTATCCAATAGCTTCTTAAATGTTCCTAAAGTTTCTGACTCCACTATCCCTACAGGCAGTCCATTCCACACCCCAACCACTCTCTGAGTAAAAAAACCTACCTCTGACATCCTTCCTATATCTCCCACCGTGAACCCTATAGTTCTGCCCCCTAGTTACCGCTCCATTCACCCGAGGAAATAGTCTTTGAACGTTCACTCTATCTAACCCCCTCATCATCTTATAAACCTCTATCAAGTCTCCTCTCAACCTCCTCCGCTCCAAAGAGAAAAGCCCAAGTTCCCTCAACCTTTCTTCATAAGACTTACCCTCCAAACCAGGCAGCATCCTGGTAAACCTCCTTTGCACTCTTCCCAGTGTCTCCACATCCTTCTTATAGTGAGGTGACCAGAACTGCACACAATATTCCAAATGTGGTCTCACCAAGGTCCTGTACAGTTGCAGCATAACCCCATGGCTCTTAAACTCAAACCCCTTGTTAATGAATGCCAACACACTATAGGCCTTCTTCACGGCTCTCTCCACTTGAGTGGCAACCTTCAGAGATCTATGGATATGAACCCCAAGATCTCTCTGTTCCTCCACATTCTTCAGAACCCTACCTTTGACCCTGTAATCTACATTTAAATTCGTCCTACCAAAATGAATCACCTCGCATTTGTCAGGGTTAAACTCCATTTGCCATTTTTCAGCCCAGCTCTGCATCCTATCTATATCTCTTTGCAGCCTACAACAGCCCTCCACCTCATCCACTACTCCACCAATCTTGGTGTCATCAGCAAATTTACTGATCCACCCTTCAGCCCCCTCCTCCAAGTCATTTATAAAAATTACAAATAGCAGAGGACCAAGCACTGATCCCTGTGGCACTCCGCTCGTAACCGGTTTCCAGTCCAAAAATTTTCCATCCACCACCACCCTCTGTCTTCTGTTAGATAGCCAGTTACCTATCCAATCGGCCAAACTTCCCTCTATCCCACACATCCTTACTTTCTTCATAAGCCGACCGTGGGGGACTTTATCAAACGCCTCACTAAAATCCATGTATATGACATCAACTGCACTACCTTCATCTACACACTTAGTTACCTCCTCAAAAAATTCTATCAAATTTGTGAGGCAAGACTTGCCCTTCACAAATCCGTGCTGACTATCCCGGATTAAGCTGCATCTTTCCAAATGGTCGTAAATCCTATCCCTAAGGACCTTTTCCATCAACTTACTGACCACCGAAGTAAGACTAACCGGCCTATAATTACCAGGGTCATTTCTATTCCCTTTCTTAAACAGAGGAACCACATTCGCCACTCTCCAGTCCTCTGGCACCATCCCCGTGGACAGTGAGGACGCAAAGATCAATGCCAAAGGCTCTGCTATCTCATCCCTTGCCTCCCAAAGAATCCTAGGATATATTTCATCAGGCCCAGGGGACTTATCAACTTTCAGTTTATTCAAAATTGCTAGTACATCTTCCCTCCGAACATCTACTTCCTCCAGCCTGTGACACCATCTCTTCCTCAAAAACATGGCCCCTCTCCTTGGTGAACACCGAAGAAAAGTATTCATTCATCACTTCTCCTATCTCTTCTGACTCCATGCACAAATTCCCACTGCCGTCCTTGACCGGCCCCAGCCTCACCCTGGTCATTCTTTTATTCCTCACATAAGAGTAAAAAGCCTTGGGGTTTTCCTTGATCCGACCCGCCAAGGACTTCTCATGCCCCCTCCTAGCTCTCCTAAGCCCCTTTTTCAGCTCATTTCTTGCTAACTTGTAACCCTCCATCGAGCCAACTTGTTTTCTCAACCTAACATACGCTTCCTTCTTCCTCTTGACAAGACATTCCACCTCTTTCGTGAACCATGGTTCCCTCACTCGGCCATTTCCTCTCTGCCTGGCAGGGACATACCTATCAAGGACACGCAGTATTTGTTCCTTGAAAAAGTTCCACTTATCATTAGTGCCTTTGCCTGACAATTTTTGTTCCCATCCTATGCTTCCTAATTCCCACCTGATTGCATCATAATTACCTCTCCCCCAATTGTAAACTATGCCCTGCCGTATGGCCCTCTCCCTCTCCATTGCAATAACAAAAGACACCAAATTGTGGTCACTATCTCCAAAGTGCTCTCCCACAACCAAATCCAACACTTGGCCTGGCTCATTTCCCATTACCAAATCTAATGTGGCCCCACCTCTTGTCGGCTTATCCACATATTGTGTCAGGAACCCCTCCTTCACACACTGCACAAAAACTGCCCCATCCGAACTATTCGACCTATAAAGGTTCCAATCAATATTTGGAAGGTTAAAGTCCCCCATGACAACTACCCTGTGACCTCCACACCTATCCATAATCTGCTTAGCAATTTCTTGCTCCACATTACTCTATTACTCTTTGGGGGCCTCTAGTAAACTCCTAACAACGTGACCGCTCCTTTCCTATTCCTAACCTCAGCCCATATTACCTCTGTAGGCAGATCCCCTTCGAAATGCCTTTCTGCAGCCGTTACACTCTCCTTGATTAACAGTGCCACTCCTCCACCTCTTTTACCAGCTACCCTACACTTACTGAAACATCTGTACCCCGGAACTTCCAACAACCATTCCTGTCCTTGTTCTACCCATGTCTCCGTAATGGCCACAACATCGTAGCCCCAAGTGCCAATCCACGCCCCAAGTTCACCTACCTTATTTCGGATGCTCCTTGCATTGAAGTAGACACACTTAGAACATAGAACAGTACAGCACAGAACAGGCCCTTCAGCCCACAATGTTGTGCCGAGCTTTATCTGAAACCAAGATCAAGCTATCCCACTCCCTATCATCCTGGTGTGCTCCATGTGCCTATCCAATAACCGCTGAAATGTTCCGAAAGTGTCTGACTCCACTATCACTGCAGGCAGTCCATTCTACACCCCAACCACTCTCTGCGTAAAGAACCTACCTCTGATATCCTTCCTGTATCTCCCACCACGAACCCTATAGTTATGCCCCCTTGTAATAGCTCCATCCACCCGAGGAAATAGTCTTTGAATGTTCACTCTATCTATCCCCTTCATCTTGTCTGCTGGTACCCACCTTTGACCATGATACCCTTCCCAGTACCTCACTACACTCACTGACCTCCTTTTCCCATCCCCCTGACAAATTCGTTTAAATCCCCCTGAAGAGCCGTAGCAAATTTCCCTCCCAGGATATTGGTGCCCTTCTGGTTCAGGTGCACCCCGTCCTGTTGGTACAGGTTCCACCTTCCCCAGAAAGTGTTCCAATTATCCACATAGCTGAAACCCTCCCTCCTACACCATCCCTGCATCCATGTGTTTAACTGCACTCTCTCCCTGTTCCTCAACTCGCTATCCCGTGGCACCGGCAACATACCAGAGATGACAACCTGTTTTGTCCTGGCTCTCAGCTTCCACCCAAGCTCCCTGAATTCCTGTTTTAAATCCCCGTCCCCTCTCTTACCTATGTCTTTGGTGCCGACATGCACCACGACTTGTGACTGTTCCCCCTCCCCCTTTAGAATCCTGAAGACGCGGTCGGAGATGTCACGGGCCCTGGCATCCGGGAGGCAACATACCATCCGTGAGTCTCTCTTGTTGCCACAGAACCTCCTATCTATCCCTCTAACAAATGAGTCCCCAATAGTTAATGGACTTCTGTTTACTTAAGTTCTTCTGGGACTTGGGATTAGACAGGGTCACATGATGATATGGTTTCTGGGCAGTCCTGGGTCTGTAGCAGAGAGAGAAACAGCTTTTGCAGAAAGGAGTTTACTTTGCAGCTGAAGCCTGGTTGAAATTAGAATGATTTTGAAAGCTTCTGGAACTCTCTCTCTGAAAGCTTCGACCACCAACACTCATTATAGCAAGTATGTTTATGATTGCTAAAGTGGCCTTTAAGTCTATAAGAGGAATGTTGCTTATTTGGAACTGAAACAGTGATAAGTTGGAAATTAAATTTGTTTGCTTTTCATTTTTAAATATTGTTCAACTATTAAGAGTTAAATTGCTTCATTTGTTAGAGCTTTATATAAACTGTGTTATTAAGTAAAGTTGGTTTCACTATAAAGATCCCGACCTTGTCAGCAAAATCATTCCTGGAAGGAAGTATCCTTTCCTCATATTTTTGCCAAAATAGAAAAATTGTTGGGGGGAGGGGGGGGGTTTAGTCTGGTTTCACAATCTATCTCAGGTTTCTGGTCCAGGACCCAGACAATGACGACATCCCAACCAGAGTGGACCGGCCAACCAATTAACACCCTTTTCTCCTGCAGTAAAAATTGTTGGGATCATATGAAATCTGACTCTCTTGCATTTGTCCTAATGAATGTGAGGTGAAAAACTTTTGGCGACACGTCTGTTAAGTGCTATTCAAGGCCAAATACATAAAATAAAAGGCACACACACACAGGCATGAGCAGTTTTACAACTTGTGTTAATTGTCATTTGGATTTCCAGAAATTATCTGATTCCCATTGACGCAGAGGGGAGGGGTTACCAAGGGGTGAGGTGGAAACTTCATTCACAGGTGGGAGAGGGAAGGGCACCCTCCCTCGTCCCACCCTCTCGATATTCCTTCCAGTTGTGAGACTTGAGGTAGTGGGAGACTGGAGGAGGATCAAGCGTCCCTCCACTTGCGAGGGTGCGAAATGTAAAACTGGAGGATGGGGTGGCGGGGGTCATACCACAATCAAGGGGGGTGAGGGAAGCGTCGGGATTCTGTATAAGTTTGTTGCTGGTCCATTAGTAAGTGTAGTTCTCGGCGTACAGCGAGTAGTTGGCAGCAATGTTCGTGTCTCCTGAGGGAGAATACTCTCCCTTGGAAGCCAGGCTGTTAATCTGCATTCAGAGAGGAAAAAAACCACGATCACCATTTAGACACGGTCCCTAACTTGTACACCAGCTGCCTTGGCTGCAAAGACTGAATGGAAAAGGCCACCTTTAGGGACACTCCCTAAATTTAAAGTTTTTTTAAAGTTTATTTATTCAAGTCACAAGTAGGCTAACATTAACACTGCAATGAAGTTACTGTGAAAATCCCCTAGTCGCCACACTCCGGTGCCTGTTCGGGCACACTGAGGGAGAATTTAGCACGGCCAATCCACCTAACCAGCACGTCTTTCGGATTGTGGGTGGAAACCGGAGGAAACCCACGCAGAAACGGGGAGATCATGCAGACTCCACACAGACACTGACCCAAGTCGTGAATCGAACCTGGGTCCCTGGTGCTGTGAGGCAGCAGTGCTAACCACTGTGCCGCCCTTTAAATCAGGCAATTGATTCAGGGAGTGTCAACCACACTCGTGGCTCAGTTCTCGTCTCAAGCACAAAACTGGGACACTAGGCCGCACAGTCAGCGGTGAGGGAGCGTCGCACTGTCAGCGGGAACTGTTTTGAACCGTTAGTGATTTCGAAGTCTGGGTGATGTGGTTTGAAACGACCCCCACGCCCGCCCCAGACTCAATGTCAAAGATGGGCCAATTTCCAACAACGGTTTTGTTTTCTGGGATCTCACTTTGCACACTTGGCAGCAACTGGCTGTCAGCAGCACCAAGCCTCGAGGCAAATGCGAACACCTCTTCCCCTCCCGCCTTCCCGCCCCCTCACCCACCCCCACCTGCCCTCCTCACCCACCTTTGCCCGCTTGCTGAAGGCCTCCTGTGTCAGCTCTGCATTCTCATCCTTCCCAGACCAGGCCAAGAGGGCCGAAGCCTGCAGGGCCCGGCCGAAAGAGAAGCTCAGCTTCCAGGGCTTGCGCAGGGGGCAGAGGTTGATGGCGTTGAGGTTCACAGACGCCTCCTCCTCACTCTGACCCCCTGACAGGAAGCAGATACCTGGGAGGGAGAGAGAGAGAGAGCATTCACTGAACTGGAACATATGACTTGCGTTTATGAAATACTGTCAATATTGAGCCACAGAGAGATGGGCGGGGAAGGGGAGGGAGGGGGGCGGAGATTGGGAGGACGGAGAGGGTGGGGGCAGAGAGTGGGGGGATGGAGAGGGTGGGGGCAGAGAGTGGGGGGACGGAGAGGGTGGGGGCAGAGAGTGGGGTGTTTCTCTCGCGCTCTCACCAGGCACTGCCACTGGCACGGTGCGGCGCAATGCGGTGACGGTTGCCATGCCGACCTCCTCGGGGCTGTACTTTTTGGTACAGCAGTGTCCAGCTGTCACCATGTTGGGTTTGAGCAGCGTCCCCTCCAGATACACATGGTGATCATTCAGAGCCTTATAGCAGGCAGCAAGAACCTGGAGAGAGGACAGAGAGAGAGAGAGAGAGCTGGTTAATCTGAGACACACAGAGAGAGAGAGAGATATCCCAATCGCAGGATCTTCCCCGTCTGCCTCCCTCATCCGCTCCCAGAATTCTCCCTCGCTCCCGCCCCCCAGAATTATTCTTCCCCTCACCCATCCTCCTCCGTCACCCCCCCCCCCCAGCCTCCTCCCTCCCATGTCATCCTTCCTTGTCCCCCCCCCTTCCTAGAATCCTCCTTCACCCCCTCCCAGCCTCCAGCCTTTGCCCTCACCCCGAGCCTCCTCCCCCCACCCCACGCCTGCACCCTCTTCCTCGTCCCCCCTCCCAGCCCTGTCCCAGAATGCTCCCTGTTCTCCACCCAATCAGAGGGCAGGCTGGGGGTGCTGCCACCCCCGAGCAGCCAATGGGTGGGGGGTCCTCACCTTCTCAGTGACGTGCTGACAGCGCTGGAGGTCGTGACTCCCGTCGGTCAGAATCTCCGGCTCCACGATGGGCACCAGGCCTTGCTGCAGGGAAGCAGAGAGTGGGTGAGTGCGGCCATTCAGGGTGTGGCGGGGAGAGGGGGGGGGGGGGGGGTGGGCAATAGATACTGCCCACGGGAGACAACAACAACAACCTGCATTTCGACACCACCTGTCAGCCCCAGTAAACCTTCCAAAGCAGCTTCCGAGGCTCAGCTTTGAGATTTTTCCTCACGTATTCAATGTGATGTGGTTGATTGAGGTTGATCCTTGTTGAGGTGGGCGGCGGGGAGAGGCGGCGGGGAGAGGCGGCAGGGAGAGGCGGCGGGGAGAGGCAGCGGGGAGAGGCAGCGGGGAGAGGCAGCGGGGAGAGGCGAGGAGAGGTGGTGGGTGCGTTTAGAAACCACTGCTTAATCCTCAGTGCCAGTCTCAAAGGCATCAGCTCAAAAAACCGGGGATGGGAGAGCAAGGGAGAGAGGGGGGGGGGAAGAGAGAGAGAGAGAGAGAGAAAGGGGGGAGAAGAAAGAGAGAGAGAGAAGGGGGGGAGAGAGAGAGAGAGAGAGTGAGAGTGAGAAGGGGGTGAGAGAGAGAGAGAGAGAGAAGGGGGGGAGAGAGAGAGAGAGAGAAGGGGGGGAGAGAGAGAGAGAGAGAAGGGGGGGAGAGAGAGAGAGAGAGAAGGGGGGGAGAGAGAGAGAGAGAGAAGGGGGGGAGAGAGAGAGAGAGAGAGAGAGAGAGAGAGGGGGATGGGGCAGTTGGTTTTAAATTCCACCAGTTTGCAATGATGGGATTTGAACCTGTAACCCCAGGGGTTCAGCCTGGGATTACCAGTCTCGTGACATTATCACCACAGTACCATCTCCCCAGGCTGTATCGGTGCCAGGGAGGGATTATCAAGACCCAAGACTCCTGCTCGATACCTGCGCTCATGAACCAGCTCACTGCCTGGGCTCAGGAACAGCCTGGCAGCACCAGCTCGCTCCTACCTGCTGGCAGATACTGGCGTAACGCGCCAGCACCCAGGCATTCTCCTCGATGGCCAGCGCTGAGGGCGCCTTCTCCGTGATCCGCAGCACACTCCGCCACTTGGCAAACTCAGCACCATCCTTCTTGTACTGGGCACAGCGCTCAGCCAGGCCGTCCAGTCCTGCCAGAGGAGCACAGAGAACATCAATCATTACACCCCGGGGAGGAGGTGCTCACCCAAGAGGCAGCAAGCGGTCTGTGGCACAGGGTCAGTGAGAAGGGACGGAGCGGGGCAGGTGTGGGTGGTCAGAGGGTTTGGAAAGATCAGTGAGGGGGACAGAGGGTGTGTAGGGGTCAGTGAGGAGGTCAAACAGGGTGTCGGGGTCAGTGAGGTGGTCAAACAGGGTGTCGGGGTCAGTGAGGTGGTCAGAGGGGTTACAGGGTCAGTGAGGGGGTCAGAGTGTGTGTACGGATCAGTGAGGAGGTCAAAGGGTGTGCAGGCGTCAATGAGGGGGGTCAGAGGATGTGCAGGGGTCAGTGAGAGGGTCAGAGGGTGTGTAGGGATCAGTGAGGGGTTTACAGGGTGAATACAGGTCAGTGATTTGGGCTTGGGGTGTGCTATCTGAGATTTGGGAGAGTTTTTGAGTGAATCAATCCTCCCACCTCCACTCACCCTGTGTCACTGTCTCTCCATCAGTCCCAGCCAATGAAACCACTCCTTTATCGACCTGTGAGCAGCAGAAAGAGACAGTTCAGATCAGTCAGTCCATGGTCAGTGACCAATGGCACCCACCACAAGCTCCATTCAGCGGATGCCAGCGGGGAGCTGGTCAAGATATTCAACCAGAGGGTGCATCACAGAAGGGGTGATCCATGCCCTGTATCTCACTCCACTGTCCCTCCTCAAAACAGCACACCCTCGCCCTGACACCCACACAAATACATTCATTCTCACACACACACTTTCACACACTGACATGCGCACGCACAGTCGCACACTCACAATCGTAATCTCCTTCAGCCTGTCTCTCTCATTCCTCCTCCCCCCAGCATTCTGCCACCAACCCCACCCCTCCCGGAATGCAGCACAGTCTGAGACACCCAGCCAGGAGGTGGGGCTGGGAGAACTCACCCAACAAGCTGGGTAGGATCAGTGCGGAAACGGCCAAACCTCAACCAACACAACGTAGAGTAGAGAGAGAGAGACACACACAGACAGAGACGGGGGGGGGGGGGGGGGGGGGGGGGGGCATAGAGAAATACAAACACAAAGGCTGGAATTTTACTGTCCTGCCCGTCATGGGAATCGGAGCGGGCGAGGGGCGGACCATCGAAAGACCCATTGACCTCAGGTGAGATTTTAGGCTGTGGGACGAGCAAGGCCGTAAAATCCCACCCAATCTTCCCGTCCCGCCCACAACGGAGCGGACGGGACACAGACCATGCAGAAGTCTGTTGACCTTGCACAGGATTTTCCAATGTGGCCAGAAAGTCCTGCCCAAAGAGCAAGACAGGGAAAGTGAAAGAGAGAGGAGACACAGAGAGGGAGAGAAAACAAGAGAGGTACTGACCCTCTGACAGTGCGGCACTCCCTCAGTACTGACTCTCTGACAGTGCGGCACTTCCTCAGTACTGACCCTCTGACAGTGCGGCACTTCCTCAGTACTGACCCTCTGACAGTGCGGCACTCCCTCAGCACTGACCCTCTGACAGTGCGGCACTCCCTCAGCACTGACCCTCTGACAGTGCAGCACTCCCTCAGTACTGACCCTCTGACAGTGCGGCACTCCCTCAGTACTGACCCTCTGACAGTGCGGCACTCCCTCAGCACTGACTCTCTGACAGTGCAGCACTCCCTCAGCACTGACCCTCTGACAGTGCAGCACTCCCTCAGCACTGACCCTCTGACAGTGCAGCGCTCCCTCAGCACTGACCCTCTGACAGTGCAGCACTCCCTCAGTACTGACCCTCTGACAGTGCGGTTGTGACCTCCTGACCCAGGAGTTCAGAGTGCGCCGGGTGCCTCACCTTGATTCCCACGACGATGCCCTTGTCTTTGATGAGTTGGGGGAATGGGACTCCATCGTCTGTTTTCTGGTACAGGGTCTCTTGGAAGAAGATGATTCCGCCGATGCAAGCAGTAACCTCGCTGTTTGTGGTGAACAGAATTTGCCGGAAAAACCTCCGGTTCTCATCCGTGTTTTCCACATTGATGTTTTTCAGCCGTTTGCCCATGGTACCTGTGGGGAGATCAGAACGGGGCGGGAGGGTCATTGTGAGCTTTGGGCAGAGAGTGAAATAGAGAGAAGGCCTTGACATTCAGCCCGAAATTATTTCCTTCCTTCAACACTGTCTCCATTCCTCTTCCTGCAACTCCCACCCCCACCCCACCTTGCCCCCACCCTACCTTGCCCCCACCCCACCTTGCCCCCACCCCACCGTGGATGAACCAGAATGTTCGCTACCAGAGCCTCACATTTAATTCTGCACAATCTCAGCACAGCTTCCACTCAAAGCCTCACTTGTCAATCATTAACTCGAGGCTCAACTAATCCAAAGTCTTCCTGACTGGTCGCACACATTCCCATCCAGCCCAGACATCGCTCCCTATCTCTGTCATCTCCTCCCGCCCCTGCAGCCCACCCTACCTCTGTAACCTCCTTCCATCCTTACAACCCTCCCTATCTCTGTAGCCTCCCCCAACAACCCTCCCTCTCTCTGTAACTTCCTCCAACCTTCTCCAGCCCCACAACCCTCTATCTGTCTAACCTCCTTTATACCCAGACTCACTCGTACATTGAAATCATGAGTGTTCTTGCACACTCGGGTTCTCTTACTCACTTTGAAATCTCTATTCCCTCAGACGTGGGCTCACACAGCAGACAATTTTAGGTGTCGCAAATTCGTCAAATTACACGCCCAGTTGATCGCCCACAGAATGCTTCACAGAGACCATAGCCACATCCCTTCACTCCGCCCTCCCCCAACTCACCAACGGATTCATCGGCTGCGAGGATGCCCTTTCCCGGGGCAACGATCCTCTGGGCAATGCCAGCAAGTTCCGCCTTTTGTTCTGGAGTAAGTGTTACAAACTGATGTGTCATGGCGACAGCTGGGATGGAGAGAGAGAGAGAGGGAGGTCAGCAAAGAGAAACAAGGATTCATTAAAGAGACCACTGGTCTCTGCAGCTCCCGATCATCAGCAATTTTCACGGTGGCAGAGTGGTTAGCACTGCTGCCTCACAGCGCCAGGGACCCGGGTTCAATTCCCGGCTTGGGTTACTGTCTGTGCGGAGTCTGCACATTCTCCCCATGTCTGCATGGGTTTCCTCCGGGTGCTCTGGTTTCATCCCACACTCCGAAAGATGTGCTGGTTAGGCGCATTGGCAGTGCTAAATTATCCCTCAGTGTACCCGAACAAGTGCCGTAGTGTGGCGACTAAAGGATTTTCACTGTAACTTCATTGCAGTGTTAATGGGAGCCTACTTGTGACAATCGTAAATAAATTTCCACAATCCCAGCACGTCCTCAAATGTAAATATATATCCTGAAGATTCAACCCATAATCCAGCTCAACACCCCATCGTGCTGCACTCCCTCAGTGCTGGGCACAATCAGAGGAAGAGTTTTAACAACACCAGGTTATCAGAGGGTCAGTACTGAGGGAGTGCTGCACTGTCAGAGGGTCAGTACTGAGGGAGTGCTGCACTGTCAGAGGGTCAGTACTGAGGGAGTGCTGCAATGTCAGAAGGTCAGTGCTGAGGGAGTGCTGCACTGTCGGAGGGTCAGTACTGAGGGAGTGCCGCACTGTCAGATGGTCAGTACTGAGGGAGTGCTGCACTGTCAGAGGGTCAGTTCTGAGGGAGTGCTGCACTGTCAGAGGGTCAGTGCTGAGGGAGTGCTGCACTGTCAGAAGGTCAGTGCTGAGGGAGTGCTGCACTGTCAGAAGGTCAGTGCTGAGGGAGTGCTGCACTGTCAGAGGGTCAGTACTGAGGGAGTGCTGCACTGTCAGAGGATCAGTACTGAGAGAGTGCTGCACTGTCAGAGGGTCAGTACTGAGGGAGTGCTGCACTGTCAAAGGGTCAGTACTGAGGGAGTGCTGCACTGTCAGAGGGTCAGTACTGAGGGAGTGCTGCACTGTCAGAGGGTCAGTGCTGAGGGAGTGCTGCACTGTCAGAGGGTCAGTGCTGAGGGAGTGCTGCACTGCCAGAGGGTCAGTACTGAGGGAGTGCCGCACTGTCAGAGGGTCAGTACCGAGGGAATGCCGCACTGTCAGAGGGTCAGTGCTGAGGGAGTGCTGCACTGTCAGAGGGTCAGTGCTGAGGGAGTGCCGCACTGTCAGAGGGTCAGTACCGAGGGAGTGCCGCACTGTCAGAGGGTCAGTGCTGAGGGAGTGCTGCACTGTCAGAGGGTCAGTACTGAGGGAGTGCTGCACTGTCAGAGGGTCAGTACTGAGGGAGTGCTGCACTGTCAGAGGGTCAGTACTGAGGGAGTGCTGCACTGTCAGAGGGTCAGTACTGAGGGAGTGCTGCACTGTCAGAGGGTCAGTACTGAGGGAGTGCTGCTCTGTCAGAGGGTCAGTACTGAGGGAGCGCTGCACTGTCAGAGGGTCAGTACTGAGGGAGTGCTGCACTGTCAGAGGGTCAGTACTAAGGGAGTGCTGCACTGTCAGAGGGTCAGTTCTGAGGGAGTGTTGCACTGTCAGAGGGTCAGTGCTGAGGGAGTGCCGCACTGTCAGAGGGTCAGTGCTGAGGGAGTGCTGCACTGTCAGAGGGTCAGTGCTGAGGGAGTGCCGCACCGTCAGAGGGTCAGTGCTGAGGGAGTGCTGCACTAAGGTTTATCTTTCGCAGTGCCCCACTTTAATTGAAACTCTCGCCTTCAATACTTGGTTGTTTACCAGCCATGTGTTGCTGATCTCATGGTGACTCAGGGCTTTGATCAGTTGGGCAATGTCCAATTTGGAGGTAAGAATTGTGAGCAGGCTGGGGCTGGACTGTTCTGTGCTTTGTGGGGCAGGTTACAGTGCGACAAAGACATGTGGACACGGATTAAAGATTCCATCCTGGAAACGTCTCGGAATCCCAATGACCACTGGCTCCGCGTCACAAGCCCCAATATTCGGAGCAGTGTGGGCGGTGGAGATTGGGGTTAGGCATGGTGAGGGGGCGTAATAGGTAATCACAGGCAAATAACTCGCCTCCGACAAGTGATCTCTGTTAATGCCCAAGAGAAGCGAATTATCCAAATGTAGAATGGGATATAATTAATGTAGAGTGGGAGATGATTAAGAAATGAAGTGGGACACCCTTCACTGTGGATAACCGAAAGGGAATTTTTAAAAAATGAAGCTGATTACATAGGAACAAAGCAAATGGGAGCAGGAGTAGGCCACTCGGCCCCTCAAGCCCGCTCTACCATTCAACCAAATCACTTTCACCTGATTTTCCTGCGCTGTCCCCTTATCGTCATTCCTGTCTCAATATCTGTCAGTCTCAATCTTAATCACACTCAGTGACTGAGGCTCTGCAGCTCTCGGGGGTGGAGAACACCCCCACCCCCCCTTCACCACCTCCCTGTCGACTGTTGGACCACCTCTCTGCCTCGCAGCCCTCCCTTCTGGCCTGCGTCTCCACCAGTTCGCAAGTGGATAGCAAGGCCTCTCACAGCTGACCTTCAACACATAAGAACATAAGAACTAGGAGTCGGCCATCTTGCCCCTCGAGCCTGCTCCACCATTCAATCAGATCATGGCTGATCTTTTCATGGACTCAGCTCCACTTACCCGCCTGCTCACCATAGCCCTTAATTCCTTTACTGTTCAAAAATTTATCTATCCTTGCCTTAAAAATATTCAATGAGGTAGTCTCAACTGCTTCGCTGGGCAGGGAATTCCACAGATTCACAATCCTTTGTGTGAAGAAGTTCCTCCTCAACTCAGTCCTAAATCTCCTTCCCCTTACTTTGAGGCCATGCCGTCTAGTTTCACCCGTCAGTGGAAACAACTTTCCTGCTTCTATCTTATCTATTCCCTTCAGTCTTACATGTTTCTATAAGATCTCCCCTCATTCTGCGGAATTCCAGTGAATATAGCCCCAGTCTACTCAGTCTTTCCTCACAAGCCCACCCTCTCAACTCTGGAATCAACCTAGTGAATCTCCTCTGCACCCCCTCCAGTGCCAGTATATTCTTTCTCAAGTAAGGAGACCAAAACTGTACACAGTACTCCAGGTGTGGCTTCACCAGCACCTTGTACAGCTGCAACATAACCTCGCTGTCTTTAAACTCCATCCCTCTCGCAATGAAGGACAACATTCCATTTGCCTTCTTAATTACCTACTGCACCTGCAAAACAACTCCTTGTGATTCTTGCATAAGGACACCCAGGTCCCCCTGCACAGCAGCATGCTGCAATTTTTTACCATTTAAATAATAGTCCATTTTGCTGTTATTCCTACCAAAATGGATGACCTCACATTTACCAACATTGTACTCCATCTGCCAGACCCTTGCCCACTCACTTAGACTATCTATATCCTTTTGCAGATTTTCAGCGTCCTCTGCACACTTTACTCTGCCACTCATCTTAGTGTCATCTGTGAATTTTGACACACTACACTTGGTCCCCAACTCCAAATCATCGATGTAAATTGTAAACAATTGCATTCCCGACACTGACCCCTGAGGCACACCACTAGCCACTGACTCCAACCAGAAAAACACCCATTTACCCCCACTCGTTGCTTTCCGTTAGTTAATCAATCCTCTATCCATGCTAATACATTACCCGTAACACTGTGCACCGTTATCTTATGTAGCAGTCTTTGGTGCGGCACCTTGTCAAATGCTTTCTGGAAATCCAGATACACCACATCCACAGGTTCCCCATTGTCCACTGCACATGTAATGTTCTCAAAAGAATTCCACCAAATTAGTCAAACATGACCTTCCCTTCACGAACCCATACTGCGCCTTACCAATGGGACAATCCTGCAGCCTGGACCCCCCGCAACAAACCACCCCCCACCCCCATATCTGTTTAAGCTGTGTCTCAGTCAGTGGGACTCTAATGTGGAACCTTGGCGTGTCAGTCAGCGAGCAGACGCTCCAGAGAGGTACTGAGAGAAGTGTCACACTATCAGAGGTGCTGTTTTTTGACCTGCCTGTGCAGGTCGATGGGAAAGAGGGGGGAGTTTTCTCCTGGGTCCTGGCCAATATTTATCACCCCTCAATCGATGTTACAAAAAAATGATCTGGGTGTTATCGGTAACCACATTCGCAAGAAATGCTTTACTCTGTAAACATCAGCCCTGACATTCAATGGCATCACCATCACTGTAACCGCCATTATCAACATCCTGGGGGTTATCATTGACCAAAATCTAAGCTGAACTGGCCATATAAATACCAGAGCAGGTCAGAGGCTGGGAATCCTGTGGCAGGTTACTCACCCCCGTGAGCCCCCAAAGCCTGTCCACCATCTCCAAGGCACAAGTCAGGAGTGTGATGGAATACTCCCCACTTGCCTGGATGGGTGTGGCTCCAACAACACTCAAGAAACCTGACACCATCCAGGATAAAGCAGCCCTGCATGATTGCTACACCATCCACAAACATTCATTCCCTCCACCACTGACGCACAGTGGCAGCCGTGTGTATCATCTACAAGATGTACTGCAGGGCGGCACAGTGGCATAGTGGTTAGCACTGCTGCCTCACAGCGCCAGAGACCCGGGTTCGATTCCCGGTCTGGGTCACTGTCTGTGCGAAGTTTGCACGTTCACCCGTGTCTGCGTCGGTTTCCTCCGGGTGCTCTGGTTTCCTCCCACAGTCCAAAGACGTGCTGGTTAGGTACATTGGCCATGCTAAATTCTCCCTCAGATGTACCCGAATAGTTACCGCAGTGTGGCGACTGGGGGATTTTCACAGTAACTTTAATGCAGTGTTAATGTAAGCCTACTTGTGACTAATAAATAAACTTTTACTTTTTCACCAAGGATCCTTAGGCAGCACCTTCCAAACCTATGACCGCTACCATCTAGAAGGACAAGGGGCAGCGGATACCTGGGAACGCCACCACCTGGAGGTTCCCCTCCGAGTCACTCAGCATCCTGACTTAGAAATATATCGGCTGTTCCTTCACTGTCCCTGGGTTAAAATCTGGGAACTCCCTCCCTAACAGCATTGTGGATGTACCTACACCTCATGGACTGCAGCGGGTTCAAGAAGGCAGCAGCTCACCACCAAGGGGGAATTAGGGATGGGAAATAAATGCTGGGCCTGGGCAGCAATGCCCACATCCCGTAAAATTAAAAGAAGATAGCGACACATCCAAAACAGAAACACCGACTGGTTGTCACCTTGGCCCAGTGAGCTGATTTACACATGACGTTAGCAGCAAATTGGCAATGAAAATCCAACCCCTCTCCCGCCCTCCCTCCGTGTGAGAGGAGGATGGCCAATCGAGATCCTCCTCCTCCTCACGTGAGCTGGCGGGAGATCTGACTTATCAATGGAACTTACACAAACACACCCCTCTATACAAACACAAAACACACACTGCACCACAGCTTGACTGAAGGTCAACCAAGAGTCAGAGTCCACATGGAGAGTGTGGGATGATTGTTCACCTCCTGTCCCTGTGCAACAGCGCAGAGGGGCCGGATGACTTGCTCCTATTTTTAGCAACAGCCTGGAGGGCTGAATGGCCTCATCCTACCCCTATGTAACTGTCACTGGGGAGGGGCTGAATAGCCTCATTCTATTCCTTCGTAACTAGCTCATGGGCGGTGAATGGCCTCCTCCTGTTCCTGCGCAACAATCTCAAGGGGCTGAATGTGGCAGCACAGTGGTTAGCACTGCTGCCTCACAGCTCCTGGGTTCGATTGCCGGCTTGGGTCACTGTCTGTGTGGAGTTTGCACATTCTCCGTGTCTGCGTGGGTTTCCTCCGGGTGCTCCGGTTTCCTCCCACAGTCCAAAGATGTGCAGGTTAGGTTGATTGGCCGTGCTCAATTGCCCCTTAGTGTCCCAGGGTGCATAGGTTAGAGAGATTAGCAGGGTAAATATGTGGGATTGTGGGGATAGGGCCTAGGTGGGATTGTTGTCAGTGCAGACATGATGGGCCAAATGGCCTCGTTCTGCACTGTAGGGTTTCTATGAATGGCCTCCTATTCTTCTTTAACGGACTCAAGGAGCTGAATGGTCCTTCTTCATTCTATTTAACAGATTAGAGGGGCTGAATGGCCTCCTCTTGTTGGCTCCTGTTTGCGATGACACTGCCCCATTTAAGACAGGAATGCAGTTTGCTGGGGCCCACGTTGGGCTAATCCATACACAAAGAACTGCTTTCAAAATTTTGTCAAAGCACAGATTTATAAAAGTGTTTTACTCTTGGCAGAGAGATGGGGAAATATTCAAAAATTCTCTCTCATCAGTAGACACAGGAGATTACACACCATTTGAAATGCACAGAGATGTAAAAAAACACTTCAAGAAAATCAGAATGGACACAAAATGTAACTCAATTTCTAGCAAGCCTCTCACTAGCTCAGCTCCAAAATGTTCTACAACCACTATTGTATTTCTGAAATGGAATTACTGTTGTAATGTAGGACACATGCAGTGAATGTGTGCACAGCAAGCAACAATGTGATAAATTACCTTTCTACTGATGGTGGTGACCCTCTGTTGTGCAGCACTCCCTCGGTACTGACCCTCTGACAGTGCAGCACTCCCTCAGTACTGACCCTCTTGACAGTGTGGCACTCCCTCAGTACTGACCGTCTGACAGTGCAGCACTCCCTCAGTACTGACCCTCTTGACAGTGCAGCACTCCCTCAGCACTGATCCTCTTGACAGTGTGGCACTCCCTCAGTACTGACCCTCTGACAGTGCAGCACTCCCTCAGTACTGACCCTCTTGACAGTGCAGCACTCCCTCAGTACTGACCCTCTTGACAGTGCAGCACTCCCTCAATACTGACCCTCTGACAGTGCAGCACTCCCTTGGTACTGACCCTCTGACAGTGCAGCACTCCCTCAGTACTGACCCTCTGACAGTGCAGCACTCCCTCAGTACTGACCCTCCGACAGTGCAGCACTCCCTCAGTACTGACCCTCCGACAGTGCAGCACTCCCTCAGTACTGACCCTCTGACAGTGCAGCACTCCCTCAGTACTGACCCTCTGACAGTGCAGCACTCCCTCAGTACTGACCCTCTGACAGTGCAGCACTCCCTCAGTACTGACCCTCTGACAGTGCAGCACTCCCTCAGTACTGACCCTCTGACAGTGCGGCACAATGGGTGTTGCAGGGACTCACCTTTGTGTGCTGATCTCTCTCACTGAGGTTGTCCTGACTCGCTGTAAAGCAGATGGGGAAACGTGCCTGAGTGATCTCTCCGTAGGAAGAGTTGAGTGGTCAGGACTTTAAGGTGGAGTGGGCGTGGTTTAAACAGACGTGTGCCACACGGCACAATGGAGGGGGAGGGGATCCCGGACATCATATCCCATTGGCCAGGAGCGGAACAAACTTTCAACCAATGGGTGGGCTGAGACCGGGAGGGGTCGGGGCCTGAAGTTGCTGCTAACTTTGTTCTGAACCTTTTGCCACTGTGTCAATTCCGGCATCTTTGGAACGGGACTGTTAATTTCCACAGGCCGGTTGCAGACGATGCTTCAATTGCCAATGAATTTCACATGGGGGGGGGGGGGGACTGGAAAGTAGCTAGTTTGAACAAAATATCTTTGAAAGACAAAACTCAAAGTTGTTTCAGTGCCACGTTGCTGGTTTTGAAATTGTTAATTTTTAACCAGAGACTCCTGTTTTTCCTGTTTTTCTCATTCCATTTTGTTCCCATCCCCCCATCCACATTTTTATCATGTGTAAACACAGGGTGCGACTGCACCAGGGACCGTCTCCAAACGTCTCACCCCAAACAATAACATCCAATTTTTTCACACCCGTGGTGGTAATCACATCATGGGACCAACTTTAGAGAGCAGATCAGAGGCTGGGAATCCTGTGGTTTGTAACTCACCCCCTGACTACCCGAACCGCCCTGCAACCTCCCCCCCCCCCCTCCTCCCAAATCCCCAGGCCAAACCCTGCCCATCATCTGCAAGGTACAAGTCAGGAGTGTGATGGAATACTCCCCACTTGCCTGGATGGGTACAGCTCCAACAACACTCAAGAAGCTCAACACCATCCAGGACAAAGCAACCCCGCTTGATTGGCACAAACATTCACTCCACCGCCGACACATAGTGACAGCTCTACATACCATCTATAAGATGATCTACAGGGACAGCACGGTGGCACTGTGGTTAGCACTGCTGCCTCACAGCTTCAGGGACCTGAGTTTAATTCCCAGCTTGGGTCACTGCCTGTGTGGAGTTTGCACATTCTCCCCGTGTCTGTGTGGGTTTCCTCCGGGTGCTCCGGTTTCCTCCCACATTCCAAAGATGTGAGGGTGAGGTGCATTGGCTATGCTAAATTGCCCCTTAGTCTCCTGGGATGAGTAGGGATTAGCAGGGTAAATAAATGGGGTTACAGGGATAGGGCCCAGGTGGGATTGTGGTCGGTGCAGACTCAATCAGCTAAATGGCCTCCTTCTGCACTGTAGGGTTTCTATGATTCTAACTCACCATGGCTTCTTAGGCAACACCTTCCAAACCCATGACCACTACCATCTAGACCAACAAGAACAGCAGATAGCTGGGAACACCACCACCTGGAGGTTCCACTCCAAGACACTCACCACCCTGATTGGAAAAATATTGCAATTCGTTCACTGTCGTTGGGTCAAAACCCAGGAATTCCCTCTCAGCACTATGGGTATACCTGCACCTCAGGAATTGCAGCGTTGCAAGAAGGGAAATTATTGGAGGATTCTTCAAGACAGGATTTACTCCCACTTGGAAATAAGTGGACATATTAGCGATGGCAACATGGTTTTGTGAAGGGGAGGTCGTGTCTCACTAACTTGATCAAGTTTTTCGAGGAAGTGATGAAGATAATTGATGAGGGTAGGGCAGTGGATGTTGTCTACGCGGACTTCAGTAAGGCCTTTGACAAGGTCCCTCATTGCAGACTGGTGCAGAAGGTGAAGTCGCACGGTATCAGAGGTGAGCTGGCAAGGTGGATACAGAACTGGCTCGGTCAAAGAAGACAGACGGTAGCAGTGGAAGGGTGCATTTCTGAATGGAGGGCTGTGACTAGTGGCGTTCCTCAGGGATCAGTGAACAAAGAACAAAGAACAAAGAACAATACAGCACAGGAACAGGCCCTTCGGCCCTCCAAGCCCGCGCCGCTCCCCGGTCCAGGATTGAATCCTGAATCCAGGATCCCCGCCCAATTTTTCAGCCTATCTACATACCTGTGTTGTATGTACCAATATCCTATCCACCGAGCTGTCCCTCACAGCTACGATGCTTTGTTCATTACAACCTATTAACTTACCCCCACCCCCCCATTCCAGACCATGTGATCTCCAGGGAGAGGCGAAAACCCAGAGTGAAAAACCCCAGGGCCAATATGGGGAAAAAAAAAATCTGGGAAATTCCTCTCCGACCCCCTGAGGCGATCGAAACGAGTCCAGGAGATCACAATGGCCCTGATCGGAAAATGCTTCCCAACCCGTCATTTCCACTTCCACGAACACCATATGAATTCCCTGCCCCCGAGACAGGTTCCCAACTATTCGCAGTCTCGCTCTGTACTGGCACCAGCAAGATG
This sequence comes from Mustelus asterias, assembly GCF_964213995.1. Lineage (NCBI taxonomy): Eukaryota > Metazoa > Chordata > Chondrichthyes > Carcharhiniformes > Triakidae > Mustelus > Mustelus asterias. The sequence goes on along the minus strand of NC_135820.1, from coordinate 5,421,645 downwards.
ATCATAGAATGAAGCCTTGAAACGAGAAACAAGGAACAATTAGCTCCGTGGTCCAAACTAGACCACTCTTTTGTATCCCTCCATTCCCACTCCGTTCATATAGCTGTCTAGATAAGTCTTAAACGTTCCCAGTGTGTCCGCCTCCACCACCTTGCCCGGCAACACATTCCAGGCCCCCACGACCCTCTGTGTGAAATATGTCCTTCTGATATCTGTGTTAAACCTCCCCCCTTCACCTTGAACCTATGACCCCTCGTGAACGTCACCACCGACCCGGGGAAAAGCTTCCCACCGTTCACCCTATCTATGCCTTTCATAATTTTATACACCTCTATTAAGTCTCCCCTCATCCTCCGTCTTTCCAAGGAGAACAACCCCAGTTTCCCCAATCTCTCCTCATAACCAAGCCCCTCCATACCAGGCAACATCCTGGTAAACCTCCTCTGTACTCTCTCCAAAGCCTCCACGTCCTTCTGGTAGTGTGGCGACCAGAACTGGACGCAGTATTCCAAATGCGGCCGAACCAACGTTCTATACATCTGCAACATCAGACCCCAACTTTTATACTCTATGCCCCGTCCTATAAAGGCAAGCATGCCATATGCCTTCTTCACCACCTTCTCCACCTGTGACGTCACCTTCAATGATCTGTGGACTTGCACCCCCAGGTCCCTCTGCGTCTCTACACCCTTTATGGTTCTTCCATTTATCGTGTAGCTCCTCCCTGCATTATTCCCACCAAAATGCATCACTTCGCATTTATCAGGATTGAACTCCATCTGCCATTTCCTTGCCCAAATTTCCAGCCTATCTATATCCTTCTGTAGCCTCTGACAATGTTCCTCACTATCTGCAAGTCCTGCCAGTTTTGTGTCGTCCGCAAACTTACTGATCACCCCAGTTACTCCTTCTTCCAGATCATTTATATAAATCACAAACAGCAGAGGTCCCAATACAGAGCCCTGCGGTACACCACTAGTCACAGGCCTCCAGCCGGAAAAAGACCCTTCCACTACCACCCTCTGTCTTCTATGACCAAGCCAGTTCTCCACCCATCTAGCCACCTCCCCCTTTATCCCATGGGATCCAACCTTTTTCACTAGCCTACCATGAGGGACTTTGTCAAATGCTTTACTAAAGTCCATATAGACAACATCCACGGCCCTTCCTTCGTCAACCATTTTGGTCACTTCTTCAAAAAACACCACCAGGTTCGTGAGGCATGACCTCCCTCTCACAAAACCATGTTGACTATCGTTAATGAGTTTATTCCTTTCTAAATGCGCATACATCCTATCTTTAAGAAGTTTCTCCAACAACTTCCCCACCACGGACGTCAAGCTCACCGGCCTATAATTACCCGGGTTATCCTTCCTACCCTTCTTAAATAACGGGACCACATTGGCTATCCTCCAATCCTCTGGGACCTCACCTGTGTCCAGTGACGAGACAAAGATTTGCGTCAGAGGCCCAACGATTTCACCTCTCGTCTCCCTGAGCAGCCTTGGATAGATTCCATCAGGCCCTGGGGATTTGTCAGTCTTTATATTCTGGGAGTGCTGGGAGCTTTACTGTTTGTAATATATATAAATGATTTGGAGGAAAATGTAATTGGTTTGATTAGTAAGTTTGCGGACAACACAAAGGTTGGTGCAATTGCAGATAATGATGAGGATCATCAGAGGGTACAGCAGGATATAGATCGGTTGGAGACTTGGGCGGAGAGATGGCAGATGGAGTTTAATCTGAACAAATGTGAGGTAATGTATTTTGGAAGGTCTAATACAGATGGGAAATATACAGTAAATGGCAGAACTCTTAAGAGTATTGATAGGCAGAGGGATCTGGGTGGACAGGTACACAGAACACTGAAAGTGGCAACACAGGTGGAGAAGGTAATCAAGAAGGCATACGACATGCTTGCCTTCATCGGCCAGGGCATTGAGTTTAAAAATTGGCAAGTCATGTTGCAGCTTTATAGAGCCTTAGTTAGGCCGCACTTGGAATATAATGTTCAATTCTGGTCGCCACACTACCAGAAGGATGTGGAGGCTTTGGAGAGGGTACAGAAAAAATTTACCAGGATGTTGCCTAGTATGGAGGGCATTAGCTAAGAGGAGAGGTTGTTGGAGAAACTTGGTTTGTTCTCACTGGAATGACGGAGGTTGAGGAGCGACCTGATAGAAGTCTACAAGATTATGATGGGTATGGAAAGATTGGATAGATAGAAGCTTTTTCCCTAGGGCGCAAGAGTCAATTACCATGGTCATAGGTTTAAAGTGCAAAGGGCAAAGTTTAAAGGAGATGTACGAAGCAAGTTTTTTTTACACAGAGAGTAGTGGGTGCCTGGAACTCGCTGCAGGGGGAGGGGGAAGCAGATACGCTCGTGATTTTTAAGGGGCATACTGACAAATATATGAATAGGATGGCAATCAAGGGATATAGTCCCTGGAAGGGTAAGGGGTTTTAGTTCAGCCGGGCAGCATGGTTGTTGCAGACTGGGAGGGTCAAAGGGCCTGTTCCTGTGCTGTAATTTTCTTTGTTCTTTGTAAAGCAGTGGTTAGCACTGCTGCCTCACAGCGCAGGGACCCAGGTTTAATTCCAGCCTTGGCTGACTGTGTGGAGTTTGCACATTCTCGCCGTGTCTGCACGGGTTTCCTTCGGATGCTCGATTTTCCCTCTCAGTGAAAGATGTGCAGCTTAGGTGGATTGGCCATTTTAAGTTGTCCCTTAATGTCCCAAGATGTGTAGGTTAGATGTATTAACCATAGCAAATATGTGAGGTTACCAGGATAGGGTGGGGAGAGGGCCTGGGTGGGACTGTTGTCAGTGCAGATTCGATGGCCCAAATGGCCTCCTTCTGTATTGTAGCAAATTCTGTCATTCTATAATATTATTATTTCCCCGTTTTCATGTCTATTCCTTCTGGGGGAATGATAGAACATAGAACATTACAGCGCAGTACAGGCCCTTCGGCCCTCGATGTTGCGCCGACCAATGGTACCAATCTAAAGCCCCTCTAATCTACACTATTCCAATATCATCCATATGTTTATCCAATAACCATTTGAGTGCTCTTAATGTTGACGAGTCCACTACTGCTGCAGGCAGGGCATTCCACACCCTTACTACTCTCTGAGTAAAGAACCTACCTCTAACATCTGTCCTATATCTCTCACCCCCCAATTTAAAGCTATGTCCCCTCGTGCTAGCCAACACCATCTGAGGAAAAAGGCTCTCACTATCCACCCTATCTAATCCTCTGATCATCTTGTATGCCTCTATTAAGTCACCTCTTAACCTTCTCTCTAATGAAAACAACCTCAAGCCCCTCATCCTTTCCTCATACGATTTTCCCACCATACCAGGCAACATCCTGGTAAATCTCCTCTGCACCCTTTCCAACACTTCCACATCTTTCCTATAATACGGCGACCAGAACTGTACGCAATACTCCAAATGCGGCCGCACCAGAGTTTTGTACAGTTGCAGCATGACCTCCTGGCTCTGAAACTCAATCCCTCTACCAATAAAAGCTAACACACCGTACGCCTTCTTAACAACCCTATCAACCTGGGTGCCAACTTTCAGGGATCTATGCACATGGACACCCAGATCCCTCTGTTCATCCACACTACCAAGTATTTTACCATTAGCCCAGTACTCTGTATTCCTGTTACTCCTTCCAAAGTGAATCACCTCACACTTTTCCGCATTAAACTCCATTTGCCACCTCTCAGCCCAGCTCTGCAGATTGTCTATGTCCCTCTGTAACCTGCCACTTCCCTCCACACTGTCTAAAACTCCACCGACTTTAGTGTCATCCGCAAATTTACTAATCCATCCTTCCACGCCCTCATCCAGGTCATTAATAAAAATGACAAACAGCAGTGGCCCCAAAACAGATCCTTGCGGTACACCACTAGTAACTGAACTCCAGGATGAATATTTCCCATCAACCACCACCCTTTGTTTTCTTACAGCTAGCCAATTCCTGATCCAAACCACTAAATCACCCTCAATCCCATGTGTCCGTATTTTCTGCAAAAGCTTACCATGGGGAACCTTATCAAATGCTAGGGAGGGCTGTTGGTTGTGGAGACTGTTCGTGTGGCAGCAAGATCATGAGGAGGATTCAGAGAATGCTGCAGTGCAGAAGCCGACTATTCAGCCCATCGAGGCCACACAGACAACAATCCCACCCAGGCCCTATCCCGCACGTATTTAACCTGCTAATCCCCCTGACACTAGAGTCAATTTAGCACGGCCAATTCACCTAACCTGCACATCTTTGGAGTGTGGGAGGAGACTAGAGCACCCAGAAGAAACCCACGCAGATACGGGGAGAATGTGCAAACTCCACATAGGCAGTGACCGGAGGCTGGAATTGAACCCGGGACCCTGGCGCTGTGAGGCAGCAGTGCTAACCACCGTGCCACCGATTCGAAAACAAAAATAGTACTTTGAGGTATTGCTGGATTGGGAGCCAATGTGGGTCAGTGAGCTGAGGGGGTTGATAGATGAACGTGATGTGGGAGTGAGTTAGGACATGGGCAGCAGAGTTTGCTGATATTTATTTGAACATTCTATCTCAGTGACCAAGTCCTCTGACGGTTGCACTATTTGCTGATTTCTGTATGGTCCAGAGGTCAAAAGTCCAGAGATCACTGCACGGGGATGTCTATCAGTCCCCGTTTGTTTATCAGTGGGCCCCTGTAACCAGCAGCTTACACTGCGATTTCTGTTCATTTCCACCTTTAACCTCCTCACTCAGAGCACGCACTAAGTCAATGTGTAACTAGAGGTTATCGGCAAGCTGGCTGGGAGAGGGTGAGGGAGGAGGAGGGAAAGGGGACGAGGTGGGGAAAGAGAGGAAGATGTCAGGGTAGAGGATCAGATAGGGGATGAGGAAAAGAGGGAGGAGGTGGAAAGTGAGGAGCGAGGGAGGGAGGGGTTGAGAAGTTGGGGGAACACAGCGAAGGGGTGTGAGGCAAGAGTGAGAAAAGGGATGGTGAAGGGGAGAGAGGGAGAGGAGGGAAAAGGAGGGGAACATCAGGAAAAGGAGAGAGGACATGAAGATGATGTGGAGTGAGTGAAGGAGGGGAGGGTAGCTGGGGGGAGGAGAGGGGAGGGGAGCTGGGGGAAGAGAGGGGAGGGGATCTGGGGGGAGGAGAGGGGATCTGGGGGGAGGAGAGGGGATCTGGGGGGAGGAGAGGGGATCTGGGGGGAGGAGAGGGGATCTGGGGGGAGGAGAGGGGATCTGGGGGGAGGAGAGGGGATCTGGGGGGAGGAGAGGGGATCTGGGGGGAGGAGAGGGGAGCTGCGGGGAGGAGAGGGGAGGGGAGCTGGGGGGAGGAGAGGGGAGGGGAGCTGGGGGGAGGAGAGGGGAGGGGAGCTGGGGGGAGGAGAGGGGAGGGGAGCTGGGGGGAGGAGAGGGGATGGAAGCTGGGGGGAGGAGAGGGGAGGGGAGCAGGGGGGAGGAGAGGGGAGGGGAGCAGGGGGGAGGAGAGGGGAGGGGAGCAGGGGGGAGGAGAGGGGAGGGGAGCAGGGGGGAGGAGAGGGGATCTGGGAGGAGGAGAGGCGATCTGGGGGGAGGAGAGGCGATCTGGGGGGAGGAGAGGCGATCTGGGGGGAGGAGAGGCGATCTGGGGGGAGGAGAGGCGATCTGGGGGGAGGAGAGGCGATCTGGGGGGAGGAGAGGCGATCTGGGGGGAGGAGAGGCGATCTGGGGGGGGGAGGAGAGGGGAGCCGGGGGGAGGAGAGGGGAGCCGGGGGGAGGAGAGGGGAGCCGGGGGGAGGAGAGGGGAGCCGGGGGGAGGAGAGGGGAGCCGGGGGGAGGAGAGGGGAGCCGGGGGGAGGAGAGGGGAGCCGGGGGGAGGAGAGGGGAGCCGGGGGGAGGAGAGGGGAGCCGGGGGGAGGAGAGGGGAGCCGGGGGGAGGAGAGGGGAGCCGGGGGGAGGAGAGGGGAGCCGGGGGGAGGAGAGGGGAGCCGGGGGGAGGAGAGGGGAGCCGGGGGGAGGAGAGGGGAGCTGGGGGGGAGGAGAGGGGAGCTGGGAGGAGGAGAGGGGAGCTGGGGGGAGGAGAGGGGAGCTGGGGGGAGGAGAGGGGAGCTGGGGGGAGGAGAGGGGAGCTGGGGGGAGGAGAGGGGAGCTGGGGGGAGGAGAGGGGAGCTGGGGGGAGGAGAGGGGAGCTGGGGGGAGGAGAGGGGAGCTGGGGGGAGGAGAGGGGAGCTGGGGGGAGGAGAGGGGAGCTGGGGGGAGGAGAGGGGAGCTGGGGGGAGGAGAGGGGAGCTGGGGGGAGGAGAGGGGAGCTGGGGGGAGGAGAGGGGAGCTGGGGGGAGGAGAGGGGAGCTGGGGGGAGGAGAGGGGAGCTGGGGGGAGGAGAGGGGAGCTGGGGGGAGGAGAGGGGAGCTGGGGGGAGGAGAGGGGAGCTGGGGGGAGGAGAGGGGAGCTGGGGGGAGGAGAGGGGAGCTGGGGGGAGGAGAGGGGAGCTGGGGGGAGGAGAGGGGAGCTGGGGGGAGGAGAGGGGAGCTGGGGGGAGGAGAGGGGAGCGGGGGGGAGGAGAGGGGAGCGGGGGGGAGGAGAGGGGAGCGGGGGGGAGGAGAGGGGAGCGGGGGAGGGAGGAGAGGGGAGCGGGGGTGGGGAGGAGAGGGGAGCGGGGGTGGGGAGGAGAGGGGAGCGGGGGTGGGGAGGAGAGGGGAGCTGGGGGGAGGAGAGGGGAGCTGGGGGGAGGAGAGGGGAGCTGGGGGGGAGGAGAGGGGAGCTGGGGGGGAGGAGAGGGGAGCTGGGGGGGAGGAGAGGGGAGCGGGGGTGGGGAGGAGAGGGGAGCTGGGGGGAGGAGAGGGAAGCTGGGGGGAGGAGAGGGGAGCTGGGGGGAGGAGAGGGGAGCTGGGGGGAGGAGAGGGGAGCTGGGGGGAGGAGAGGGGAGCTGGGGGGAGGAGAGGGGAGCTGGGGGGAGGAGAGGGCAGCTGGGGGGAGGAGAGGGGAGCTGGGGGGAGGAGAGGGGAGCTGGGGGGAGGAGAGGGGAGCTGGGGGGAGGAAGGGGGAGCTGGGGGAGGAAGGGGGAGCTGGGGGAGTAAGGGGGAGTTGGCGGGAGGAAAGGGGAGCTGGCGGGAGGAAGGGGGAGCTGGCGGGAGGAAGGGGGAGCTGGGGGGAGGAAGGGGGAGCGGGGGGGAGGAAGGGGGAGCGGGGGGGAGGAAGGGGGAGCGGGGGGAGGAAGGGGGAGCGGGGGGAGGAGAGGGGAGGTGGGGGGAGGAGAGGGGAGCTGGGGCGAGGAGAGGGGAGCAGTGGGGGAGGAGAGAGGAGCGGGGGTGGGGAGGAGAGGGGAGCGGGGGTAGGGAGGAGAGGGGAGCTGGGGGGAGGAGTGGGGAGCTGGGGGAGCAAGGGGGAGCTGGGGGGAGGAAGGGGGAGCGGGGGGGGAGGAAAGGGAAGCGGGGGGGAGGAAAGGGAAGCGGGGGGAGGAAAGGGAAGCGGGGGGGAGGAAGAGGGGAGCTGGGGGGAGGAAGAGGGGAGCTGGGGGGAGGAAGAGGGGAGCTGGGGGGAGGAAAAGGGGAGCTGGGGGGGAGGAAAGGGGAGCTGGGGTGGGGGGAGCTGGGGGGGGAGGGTAGGGGAGCTGGGGGGAGGAAGAGGGGAGCTCGGGGGGAGGAAAGGGGAGCTGGGGGGGGGGAGCTGGGGGGGAGGGAAGGGGAGCTGGGGGGCGGGGGGGGGAGCTGGGGGGGGAGGGAAGGGGAGCGGGGCGGGGGGACAGACTTTCGTCAGAAGAATTGAATGAACCTTCCCTAGATTTACAGGGCAGGGGAGAGGGGGGCCGCGAGTCGGACTAATTCGACAGCTCCTTCAGAGAGACACACGGGGCTGAATGGCCCCCTCTGATGCTTTACCATTTAATCCTCGTCAACACTTTACATTTAAACAGTGTTGTCAATGTAATAACACCATCTGGGCATTTGCAGGGGGGTTTATCAGTGAGCACTTTGATCCCCTCGCCACACAAAGCTTGCTCACAGAGCCTGGTGTTCAGAGTGTCTGAAAGTAGGGCAGCTGAGTTTGAAGTTTATGGAGGCAGTTGGGAGGCTTTGGCCCCAGACACTGCAATCCAGTGTGAACAAACTAAATCTTTCCTGGGAGAGAGTTCCTGATTTCCACTCCTGTTGGGGTGAGGAAGTGCTTCCTGACATCACCCCCCTCAACAATCTGGCTCACATTGTAACCTCCTGTTCTCAACCGGAGCTCTTCATTAATGTCAGCATCAGAGAGGGTTCATTCAATACTGTCCTGCTCCAATTTACGACCTGTGGAGCTATCAACTCCAGAGGCTGCTGCCCGAACCTCCTCCAGCCCCGACAACTCTCCCTATCTCTGTAACCTCCTCCAGCCCCGACAACCCTCCCTATCTCTGTCACCTCCTCCAGCCCCTATGACCCTCCCTATCTCTGTAACCTCCTCCAGCCCAACCCTCCCTATCTCTGTAACCTCTTCCAGCCCCATGACCCTCCCTATCTCTGTAACCTCCTCCAGCCCCTACAACCTTTCCTATCTCTATAACCTCCTCTCGCCCGTACAACCCTTCCTATCTCTGTAACCTCCTCCGGCCTCTATGACCCTCCCTATCTCTGTAACCTCCTCCGGCCTCTATGACCCTCCCTATCTCTGTAACCTCCTCCAGCCCCTACAACCTTTCCTATCTCTGTAACCTCCTCCAGCCTCTACAACCCTATCTCTATAACCTCGTCCAGTCCCTACAAGCTTATCTCTAACCCCACAACCTCCCCTGTATCCTGTTCCTGTGTAATCGGCTCGAGAGGCCTAAATGACCTCCTCCTGTTCCTGACGGACTGGAAGGGCTGAATGGCTTCTTCCTGATCCTGTGTACCAGACTGAAATGACTGAATGCCAGCCTCATGTTCCTGACGGACTTGAAGGGCTGAATGGCCTCCTCCTGTTCCTGTGCAGTAGACTCGAGGGGTTGAATTGCCTTCTCCTGTTCCTGTGTACCAAGACTTGAGGGGCTGAATGGCCTCCTCCTGTTCTGGTGCAACACACACTAGGGCTGATTGGTCTCCTCCTGTTCCGGTGTAACAGGATCGAGGGGCTGAATGGCCTCTCCCAGTTTCTACAACTGGTGATTTTGGTAACAGGACGAACAGCAAAACCAGGCCGATTCTGGGCTGCTTGCCCTCTGACCCCCTTCTTGACTTCACAGACCATGGGGGTCGCTCGCTCCCAAATCCAGACTACGGCCTCCAAACCCCACCCATCCCTGATCGTGGCTGGTTAGGTCCAGGTGAAAGGTCAGAGGGTTGCTGACAGGTCAGAGGTCAGCCCAGGGTTAAAAGTATGACATACCTCCTCCACCCAGGGTGGGGGAAGCGTATACGGCATTTGGGTTGGGGGCGTAGAATGGAAGATGGAGGAAATGGAGGTCACAAGGTACGAAAATACCTTCACAGTGTGAGCCCTCCAACCCCAACCCCATAAGTCAGGGAGTCTCCTTTTAACCTGCGCAATAGTCAGAGATCCCGAGGCAGTATGGACTGCGCTGGATCTGTGAGAGACCCAACCCGCCCCTTATCCTTCCATCAGCGGTCTGAGACACAAATCAACTGGCAAGACTAAAGGTCATTTTTATTGGGATCGCACGCTGCATATAGAATCTTCATCTTGCAGTCATCCTCAGCAGATTCCAATCGCAAATCGAGTTTCCTTCCTAAACAGGTTTCCCCAGGAAAAAGACCAGCAGTGACGCGGCAGCAAGCGAACAGCAGAGTCTACGGAGACAGAAATTAATGAAACAGCAATTTAATATAGGGTCAGTGCTGAGGGAGTGCTGCACTGTCAGAGGGTCAGTACTGAGGGAGTGCTGCACTGTCAGAGGGTCAGTACTGAGGGAGTGCTGCACTGTCAGAGGGTCAGTACTGAGGGAGTGCTGCACTGTCAGAGGGTCAGTACTGAGGGAGTGCTGCACTGTCAGAGGGTCAGTACTGAGGGAGTGCTGCACTGTCAGAGGGTCAGTACTGAGGGAGTGCTGCACTGTCAGAGGGTCAGTACTGAGGGAGTGCTGCACTGTCAGAGGGTCAGTACTGAGGGAGTGCTGCACTGTCAGAGGGTCAGTACTGAGGGAGTGCTGCACTGTCAGAGGGTCAGTACTGAAGGAATGCTGCACTGTCAGAGGGTCAGTACTGAGGGAGTGCTGTACTGTCAGAGGGTCAGTACTGAGGGAGTGCTGCACTGTCAGAGGGTCAGTGCTGAGGGAGTGCTGCACTGTCAAAGGGTCAGTACTGAGGGCGTGCTGCACTGTCAGAGGGTCAGTACTGAAGGAATGCTGCACTGTCAGAGGGTCAGTACTGAGGGAGTGCTGTACTGTCAGAGGGTCAGTGCTGAGGGAGTGCTGCTCTGTCAGAGAGTCAGTACTGAGGGAACGCTGCACTGTGAGAGGGTGAGTACTGAGGGAGCGCTGCACTGTCAGAGGGTCAGCGCTGAGGGAGTGCTGCACTGTCAGAGGGTCAGTGCTGAGGGAGTGCTGCACTGTCAGAGGGTCAGTGCTGAGGGAGTGCTCCACTGTCAGAGGGTCAGTACTGAGGGAGTGCCGCACTGTCAGAAGGTCAGCGCTGAGGGTGTGCCGCACTGTCAGAGGGTCAGTACTGAGGGAGTGCCGCACTGTCAGAAGGTCAGCGCTGAGGGTGTGCCGCACTGTCAGAAGGTCAGTACTGAGGGAGTGCCGCACTGTCAGAAGGTCACTGCTGAGGGAGTGCCACACTGTCAGAAGGTCACTGCTGAGGGAGTGCTGCACTGTCAGAGGGTCAGTACTGAGGGAGTGCTGCACTGTCAGAGGGTCAGTACAGAGGAAGAACTGCTCTGTCAGAGGGTCAGTGCTGAGGACGTGCCATACTGTCAGAGGATCAGTCCTGACGGTGTGCCGCACTGTCAGATTGTCAGTACCCAGAGATCTCCCCGTCAGCAGCTGAGGGATGAAGCTCTGATGGGGCATTAATTGCCCTGAAAGGCTGAAGGTGGGAGTGGGGTGGGCAGGCTGCCCACATGCCAACCCAGCACTGCATTAATCAAGGCACCAATCAATGCGCCTCCCCCATCCCCCCCAAACCCAACCAGCCATCAGGGAGGGAATTAGATTCCGCCCCAGGAGTCAGTACAATCCACATGGTCAGGTGAGGGGGGGAGGGGGGGGAGAGGAAGAATGTAACAAGAAGGTGGGAGGCATGTCAGGACCCCTCCCCCAGAACTTGCCGGAATGCACTAGTCACAGTCGCCGAGTGTGTCCAATAGCGATAAGGTTCCACTTGGAAAACCGGGTGTGTCTTATAAGTCCTCAAGATCTTCCTTGCCCTGGAATAGGAGGTCACAGGGTCAGAGCGTGGGTCAAAAGGCAGGAAAACAACATGCATGAATTATTACTCATTCCTTCACTAACCGGACTTGTGAGCGGCAAAGCCCACGCTTCAAAGGAGTCTCTCTCCGCCAGGGACCCCGCTTAAAAAGGGGGGTCACTCTGCCAGGGACCCCAGTTAAAAAGGGGGGTCACTCTGCCAGGGACTCCGGTTAAAGAGGGGGTCTCTCCGTCAGAGATCCCGCTTAAAGAGGGGGTCTCTCTGTCAGGGACCCCATTTAAAGAGGGGGTCTCTCTGTCAGGGACCCCATTTAAAGAGGGGGTCTCTCTGTCAGGGACCCCATTTAAAGAGTGGGGTCTCTCTGTCAGGGACCCCATTTAAAGAGGGGGGTCTCTCTGTCAGGGACCCCATTTAAAGAGGGGGGTCTCTCCGTCAGACACCCTGTTTAAAGAGGGGGTCACTCTGTCAGGAACATTCCTGCCTTTAGCTTATGGATCACTCACCCTTTCCACTCGTTCGTAGCGATCAGGTAGTGCCTTGGACTCTCCTTCCTGACGTCGAGGGAACAGAATGTCGCAAACTCCTTGGCAATCTCGGCAGGGCTGGAACTCCAGCCACGACGCACCTTCACCAGCAGAATGGGAGGTCGCTCAGCCTGTGGATCAGCTCCTGACAGAGACTGGGAAACACAAGATTCACATTCAGAGTCAGACTCACAACACAGGTACAGCACGGCGTTAGATACAGAGAAAAGCTCCCTCTACACTGTCCCCATCAAACACTCCCAGGACAGGTACAGCACGGGGTGAGATACAGAGAAAAGCTCCCTCTACACTGTCCCCATCAAACACTCCCAGGACAGGTACAGCACGGGGTGAGATACAGAGTAAAGCTCCCTCTACACTGTCCCCATCAAACACTCCCAGGACAGGTACAGCACGGGGTTAGATACAGAGTAAAGCTCCCTCTACACTGTCCCCCATCAAACACTCCCAGGACAGGTACAGCACGGGGCTAGAAACAGAATAAAACTTTCTGTCCCATATCCATTAACCAACAGAAATCAATCCCAGTTCTGACATTTTAATTAACCCCCATGTTTAGGATTGTGTAGGGTGACAGATCAAGTTCCCAATTTCCATTCCCCTTCATGTTGCCAATTGATTCTGACATCACTCTCTAAATGGCGTGGCTCAAATTTTAAGGTTGTGCCCCCTTGTTCTGGACTCTCTCTGAGAGAAATTGAAATAATTTGTATCGATGGACCTTATTGAATCCTCAAAGCCCTCGATTAGATCCCCTTCATCTTCGAGACTCGAGAGAATACAGACTAATCTGTGTGAGCTGCCCTCCGATTTGAACTCTTCAACCCCGCAGGATCACCTGGTGAACGTGTGTTATACGTACTCCGATGTCAATCTCTATCCTTTCCGAGATAAGGTGCCCCCACCCAGTTACTCCAGATGGGATCTCGGAGCTTTCCACCAACAGCAATGTGACTTTCACTCCTCAGTAACGCACCACACGCCCCAATCCCCCTCACACCCGCCCTGGACTCACTGTGAAAGAAACGCGAGCCCGGATCAGATTGACATTGTTCTTGTGCGGTTCAACTGCAGCCAGGTACTCCGCAATCAGTGGCATCTGGGACTCATAGACACTTGTGTGTGGAGGGGGTGGGGGGGGGGGGGGGGAAGAGTGAGGTGAGAGAGAGAGAGGAGGGGGGGACGGAGAGAGAGGGGCCGGGGGAGAGGGGGCGGGGGAGGAGACAGAGAGAGAAACATTAGAAAAATATAATCACTGCAAAATCTGGTCATTGATCACTTTGTGGGATCTTACTGTGCCTGAATTGCCTGGTTGGTTTCGTTATGTTAGTCACAGACTGACATGCCGGTCATCACCCTTCATTGGAGGCAAGGCAGTAACTGCTGTGTCAATGGTCACAAAAGACAGACAAACATGGGGGAAGGTCTGCCCGCCGCCCCCCCCACCCCCACGCGTGCACAGGGGAGGGTCCTCCCCCCGCCCCCCCACCCCCACGTGTGCACAGGGGAGGGTCCTCCCCCCCCACCCTCATGCGGGCACGGGGGAGGGTCCGCCCCTACACGCGGCCACGGGGGAGGGTCCACCCCCCCAACGCGGGCACAGGGGAAGGGTCCGCCCCCCCACGCGGGCACAGGGGAAGGGTCCGCCCCTCTACGCGGGCACGGGGGAGGGGAGGGTCCACATGTGTGAGAGAACCAATCATGTTTGCTGTTGACCACTGGACTTACTTTCGCTGATTGGTCAGCAGCAGTTGAGCCAATTGCAGCAACACTGCAAAATGAATGGGAATGAAAACATAAGTTAGTGTTCGTGTTATAACTTTCAAAGCCCGCCTCTCACCCGCTCCTGAAGTCATCCACAATGCCCCCCCCCCCGCACCCCCACTCAATGAGAGTCGGGAGGAGGGACGCCTTCCCACATTAGAGAGCACAAAGACTGATTAACTCACACATTGTAGTGCCACAATGTGCCATTTTCCTACACTCGTCTAACGCAATACAACCTGTTTCTCCCGAAAACATGCGGCCCGCTCTCCCCATTCTGGACCAAATAACATCTTAACCTGAGCAACTCTGGAAAGGGGCAGGAGGAGGGAAGATTAGTGCTGTGCTTGCCTCAGAGGGTGGCAGAGGCAGGTTCAATTGAAGTCTTACTCTCTTCAAGTATGTGCGCGGTTACCGGGGTACGGCAGGGGAGTGGGATTAAGTCCACTGATCCCTCAGAAAGCCAGTGTAAACCTGATGGGCTGAATGGACTCCTTCTGCACTGCCGAGATTCTGTGACTTCCGACCAGGTTGTCTGAGACCATCCCCATTTCCCAGGAGAATAGGTGAGTCTGGGGAAGGGAAATCTTCCACCTGCTCCAGGAATCGCCTCCAAATTGAGCTCCAGGCTCTAGTATGGGCTATTTGCCATTGGGCCCCACAGAACCTAAGAGATGGGCCCAGCTGACCAGGACAATCCCACTCCAGAAACGCATTTCAGCAAGTGGGAGGTGCTGCATTTTTGTCGGAAGGATTGAGAAGCCCAAACGTTGCTTGGAAAATAGGAGCATTAACAGGAGTAGAGGAACTGAGGAATCTTGGGATACAGTACGCAAATCATTAAAAACTAGGTGGGGGTCAAGTTAATAAGATCATAAAAAGAGAACTGGGGCCCATTTTCAGAAGGATCTTTCATTGAAGCAGAGATGCTTCATTAAACTGGTTTCAGATGTTGATTAGACTGTACAAAGTACCAGTCTCCATATACCTTGTAAGACCACATTTGGAGCAGTGTGCACAGTTCTGGTCTCTATATCCCTTGGTGGAGCACGGTATACAGTTAGACCTGCTTGCTTGGTTTCATTGGTCAGAACATTGAATACAGGAATTGGGATGTCTTGTTGAAGTTGTACAAGACATTGGTAAGGCCACACGTGGAATACTGTGTACAGTTCTGGCCACCCTATTATAGAAAAGATATTACTAAACTAGAAAGAGTGCAGAAAAGATTTACTAGGTTGCTACCAGGACTTGATGGTTTGAGTTATAAGGAGAGGCTGGATAGACTGGGACATTTTTTCTCTGGGGCATAGAAAGCTGAGGGGTGATCTTTTAGAGGTCTATAAAATAATGAGGGGCACAGATCAGCGAGATAATCAATATCTTTTCCCAAAGGTAAGGGAGTCTAAAACTAGAGGGCATAGGTTTAAGGTGAGAGGGGAGAGATACAAAAGTGTCCAGAGAGGCAATTTCTTCACACAGAGGGTGGCGAGTGTCTGGAACGAGCTGCTAGAGGTAGTAGTAGAGGCAGGTACAATTTTGTCTTTTAAAAAGCATTTAGACAGTTATATGGGTAAGATGGGTATAGAGGGATATGGGCCAAATGCGGACAATTGGGACTAGCTGAGGGGTTTAAAAAAAAAGGGCGGCATGGACAAGTTAGGCTGAAGGGCCTGTTTCCCATGCTGTAAACCTCTATGACTCTAAACCACACCTGGAGCACTGTGCACAGTTCTGATCTTAATATACCTTTGGTTAGATCACACTTGGAGCAGTGTGCACAGTTCTGGTCTCCATATACCTTGGTTAGACCACACCTGGAGCACTGGATTAGAGTAGATGTGAGAAGGATATTTTGACTTGAGCTAGGGAACGTCAATATCAGATAATCACTAATATAACCAAATGGGAATTCAGGAGAAATTCCTTTACCCAGAGAGTGGTTAAAACGTGGAATGTATTCAAAGGGAGTGGTTGAGTATGGATATATTTAAAGGGAGGGAGGGGGGAGCTGGGTAAACACACGAGTGGGAAAGGAATGGAAGGATATGGTGGTGGGGAGTGAGATGAAGAGGAGGTGGGAGGAGTCTTTGGAGGACAATAAACAGCAGCATGGAGGAGATAGATAGACCAAATGGCTGTAAATGCCACATTATCAAGAAACTGAACAATCCTAATCTGATCAACAGACCTGTACCACAGACAAAGGCGTCGAATCCGGCTTCATGAGGATAGCCTCCTTCAGCTAAAACACAACAGGAGAGTTGGAGGTTAATTCATTTGCAACAATGTTCATCTACCTGACTGGTGTCTCTCAGTCCCCTCTCTCTCTCAGGGTGATATCTGTACGCTCGCTGGTGTCTCTCAGGGTGATATCTGTACATTCACTGGTGTCTCTCAGTCCCTCTCTCTCTCAGGATAATATCTGTACACCCACTGGTTTCTCTCAGTTCCTCTCTCAGGGAGATATCTGTACATTGACTGTGTCTCTTATAGAACATAGAACATAGAACATTACAGCGCAGAACAGGCCCTTCGGCCCACGATGTTGCACCGACCAGTTACAAAAAAAAAACCTAAACCAATTTCTTTTCGTCCATGACTCTATCTACGGCTCTCTTAAACGCCCCCAAACTAGGCGCATTTACAACTGATGCTGGCAGGGCATTCCAATCCCTCACCACTCTCTGGGTAAAGAACCTACCCCTGACATCGGTCCTATAACTACCCCCCCTCAATTTAAAGCCATGCCCCCTCGTGCTGGATTTCTCCATCAGAGGAAAAAGGCTATCACTATCCACCCTATCTAAACCTCTAATCATCTTATATGTTTCAATAAGATCCCCTCTTAGCCGCCGCGTTTCCAGCGAAAACAATCCCAAATCCCTCAGCCTCTCCTCATAGGATCTCCCCTCCATACCAGGCAACATCCTGGTAAACCTCCTCTGCACCCTCTCCAAAGCCTCCACATCCTTCCTGTAATGTGGGGACCAGAACTGCACACAGTACTCCAAGTGCGGCCGCACCAGAGTCCCTCTCTCTCAGGGAGATGTTTGTACACTGACTAGTGTCTCTCAGTCCTCGCTCTCTCTCTCTCTGAAAGGTATCTCTACACTGACTGATGATTTTTGATTTGAGTTATTATTGTCACATGTATTTACAGTGAAAAGTATTGTTTCTTGTGCCTATACAGACAAAGCACACCGTTCATAGAGAAGGAAACGAGAGTGCAGAACGTGTTACAGTCATAGCTAGGGTGTAGAGAAAGATCAACTTAATGCAAAGTAAGTCCATTCAAAAGTCTGACAGCAGCAGGGAAGAAGCTGTTCTTGAGTCGGTTAGTACGTGACCTCAGACTTTTGTATATTTTTCCCGATGGAAGAAGGTGGAAGAGAAAATATCCGGGGTGCGTGTGGTCGTTAATTCTGCTGGCTGCTTTGCTGAGGCAGCGGGAAGTGTAGACAGAGTCAATGGATGGGTGGCCGGTTTGCGTGATGAATCGGGCTATATTCACGACCTTTTGTAGTTCCTTGCAGTCTTGGTCAGAGCAGGAGCCATACCAAGCTGTGATGCAACCAGAAAGAATGCTTTCCATGGTGCATCTGTAAAAGTTGGTGAGAGTCGTAGCTGACATCCAAATTTCCTTAGTCTTCTGAGAAAGTAGAGGCGTTGGTGGGCTTTCTTAACTATAGTGTCAGCATGGGGGGACCAGGACAAGTTTTTGGGAGATCTGGACACCTAAAAACATGAAGCTCTCGACCCTTTCTACTTCATCCCCTTTAATGTAGACAGGGGCTTCCTGAAGTTGGTGACAATCTCCTTCGTTTTGTTGACATTGAGGGAGAGATTATTGTTGCCGCACCAGTTCACCAGATTCTCTATCACATTCCTGTACTCTGTCTCAGCATTGTTTGAGATCCGACCCATTATGGTGGTATCATCAGCAAACTTGAAAATTTGGCCACACAGTCATAGTTGTATAAGGAATATAGTAGGGAGCTGAGAACAGAGCCTTGAGGGGCACTGTTGTTGAGGATGATAGTGGAGGAGGTGTTGTTGCCTATCCTTACTGATTGTGGTCTGAGAGTTAGGAAGTTCAGGATCCAGTCACAGAGGACGGTGCCGAGGCCCAGGCCACAGAGTTTGGAGATGAGTTTCGTGGGAATAATGGTGTTGAAGGCTGAGCTGCAGTCAATAAATAGGAATCTGACATTGGTGTCCTTATTATCTAGGTGTTCTAAAGTTGAGTGCAGGGCCAGGGAGATGGCGTCTGCTGTGGTCCTGTTGCAACTCACTGATGTCTCTCTGAGCATGTCCCCCCCCCCCCCCCCCCCCCACCGCCACCCCGTGACTCTCCCTCCCCTTATCTCTCCATCTTTCCCCTGCTAACCTATCTGTCTTTAGCTCTTCTTCCATCTCTCAGTCTCTCTCTCTCTCCTTCTGTCTCTCCTCCCACTCAGCCCATCTCCTTTCTGCCTCTCTTGTACACTTCCCGCATTTCTTCCATCTCTCGCTTTGTCCTCCCTCAGGCCTCTGCCATCCTATCAGCAAACCCCCGCTCTGATTATCTGTATCTCTGCATCTCCTCATCTCTTTTTACGTGACTGATTCTCTCCCTTCTATTGTCTCCCATTCTCTCGCTTTCGTTTTTCTTTCCATTCTCTCTCCTTCAAGCTCTAATATCTGTCTGACTCTGGGTGGGAGGGGGACAGGATTAGTCAGTGATCCCACTCACCGTATTTTTCACAGCCTGTGATGTGCTTCATTGAGGGTCCGTGCTGTGCGAGGTCGACCAGCCTGCTGAACGAACACAAGGTGAAGGGTGAAGCTGATCAATCTTCAGCGTCAGTCTCTGTTAACCCAGCACCCACTCTGCTCACTGACCTGCACAAGTTCCCAGTCCAATAACACCTCCATCCTCCATCTGAAGTCTAGTTTTCAATTCCCACCATCATCTCACCTCTCGTGATTGCTGTTCCCTCCTCCAATCACTACAAACTTACCTTATTAACCTCCTGCAGCCCCTACAACCCTCCCTATCTCCGTAACTTCCTCCAGCTCCTACAAACCTCCCTATCTCTGTAACCTCCTCCAATCCCTACAACTCTCCCCATCTCAATAACCTCCTCCAGCCCCAACAACCCTTCCTATCTCTGTAACCTCCTACAGCCTCTACAACCCTCCCTATCTCTGTAACCTCCTCCAATCCCTACAACCCTCCCTATCTCTGTAACCTCCTCCAGCCCTGACAACCCTCCCTATCTCTGTAACCTCCTACAGCCTCTACAACCCTCCCTATCTCTGTAACCTACTCCAATCCCTACAACCCTCCCTATCTCTGTAACCTCCTCCAACCCCGACAACCCTCCCTATCTCTGTAACCTCCTCCAATCCCTACAACTCTCCCCATCTCAGTAACCTCCTCGAGCCCCAACAACCCTCCCTATCTCTGTAACTTCCTACAGCCTCTACAACCCTCCCTATCTCTGTAACCTCCTCCAGCCCCTACAACCCTCCCTATCTCTGTAACCTCCTCCAGCCCTACAACCCTCCCTATCTCTGTAACCTCCTCCAGCCCTGACAATCCTCCCTATCTCTCTAACCTCCTCTAATCCCTACAACTCTCCCCATCTCTGTAACCTCCTCCAGCCCCGACAACCCTCCCTATCTCTGTAACCTTCTACAGCCTCTACAACCCTCCCTATCTCTGTAATCTCCTCCAGCCCCGACAACCCTCCCTATCTCTGTAACCTCCTCCAGCCCCAACAACCCTCCCTATCTCTGTAACCTCCTCCAGCCCCGACAACCCTCCCTATCTCTGTAACCTCCTCCAGCCCCGACAACCCTCCCTGTCTCTGTAACCTCCTCCAGCCCCTACAACCCTTCCTATCTCTGTAACCTCCTCCAGCCCCTACAACCCTTCCTATCTCTGTAACCTCCTCCAGCCCCTACAACCCTCCCTATTTCTGTAACCTTCTCCAGCCCCTAGTCTCTGCATTCTTGCAATTGCAGCCTGTTGTCCCTCCCCATTCCCTCACTCCACCACTGGGGGCTGTGCCTGGGGCTCCAATCTCCAGATTTCCCTCCCTGAACCTGTTCACCTCTTTCCCGCTTAAAAGACTCCATAACTCCGACCTCTTGAACTTAACTTTTGGTTACTTGCAGTAATGCCAACTACAGGGAGGTGAAAGCTCAGTGTTTGACCCACTGCCCTTGTTTATTCTCAATCCCGTCTCCACTTACCTTTCCAAAGCAGAATGAAGAGCAAAGAGATTATGAATTTGGAGGGACTGAAATTCCTGAAAAATACAAAAAAAAAATCACCTCTAACTGGGGGAAAAAACCCACTGACCCCACCCTCACACACTCCTGTATCTGGGGAGGTCTCACTAATCTCACCCTCACACACTCCTGTATCTGGGGAGGTCCCACTGACCCCACCCTCACACACTCCTGTATCTGGGGAGGTCTCACTAACCCCACCCTCACACACTCCTGTATCTGGGGAGGTCCCACTGACCCCACCCTCACACACTCCTGTATCTGGGGAGGTCTCACTAACCCCACCCTCACACACTCCTGTATCTGGGGAGGTCCCACTGACCCCACCCTCACACACTCCTGTATCTGGGGAGGTCTCACTAACCCCACCCTCACACACTCCTGTATCTGGGGAGGTCTCACTAACCCCACCCTCACACACTCCTGTATCTGGGGAGGTCTCACTAACCCCACCCTCACACACTCCTGTTTCTGGGGAGGTCCCTCTGACCCCACCCTCACACACTCCTGTATCTGGGGAGATCTTACTAAAACCCACCCTCACACACCCCTCTATCTGGGGAGGTCTCACTAAAACCCACCCTCACACACCCCTCTATCTGGGGTTGTCTTAGTAAAGCCCACTCTCACTCCCCTGTATCTGGGGAGGTCCCAATGACCCCACTCTCTCACACACCCCTGTATCTGGGGAGGTCCCACTATACCCATCCTCACACTCCCCGGTGAAAGGGTTGAGAATCTTACCAGTTTAAAAAAATTACACAAGTTGGTCACTGTTAAATATGGTCTCACAGGGAGGCTCTGACAAACCAGTGCTTCAACTCGAATCAGACCCAGATAAGAGTCAAGGACCACAATAGAATCCCTACTGTGCAGGAGGCGGCCATTCGGTCCATCGGGCCAGCATCGACAACAATACTTACCTACGCTTTATCCCTGTAACCCCATGTATTTACCCTGCTAATCCACCTAACCCTCACATCTTTGGATTGTGGGAGGAAACCGGAGCACCCAGAGGAAACCCACGCAGACACGGGGAGAGTGTGCAAGCTCCACACAGTCATCTGAGGCCAGAATTGAACCTGGGTCCCTGGCGCTGTGTGCCACAAAACTCCCAGTTTCCAGGCCGGCTTCAGTAACAGTGAATCAAGTGCTCATTCAGGAGTATATGGGGATGACAGCTCCCTCTAGCTGCGATGCAGGTTGCTGCAGCCGACCAATTTCTCCCAAAAACTGTTTGGGATTTGGAGCAAGAAGTCTCACAACCCCAGGTTAAAGTCCAACAGGTTTATTTGGAATCACAAGCTTTTGAAGCGCTGCAGCGCTCCGAAAGCTCGTGATTCCAAATAAACCTGTTGGACTTTAACCTGGTGTTGTGAGACTTCTTACTGTGCCCACTCTAGTCCAACGCCGGCACCTCCAACTCATGGAATTTAGAGAGAGAAAGAGGCAGCCAAACACAAAGAACAAAGAGAATTTGGGAAAAGGAAACATCCATCTCTGCGTAATTCTTCCCCAGCCCGGGTATGGATGGCCCCGTATCAAAGGTGGTGAATGCACAGTGCAAACAGATTCAGATGAGGAATGTCATAATAAGTTATAATGAAGGATCTTGTTTGTTATTCTAATCAAGGGGTTGAGAGCTTGTAGTGCTCCGTCGCTTTACAAAGCCAACGTTATCTCCTGGACTAGTTTTGATTGCTTAAGGGGGTCAGGGGGGAATCTTCCAGTTTTCTCCCCTCGAATTGGCCCGAGTTTTATTAAATCTATTTTATGACTTTTTCATTTGCCCTGTTTGATTCTGGGCGAAGGAAGAGAGGTGGTGGATGTACGTTTTGTGATGAATAAAGAACCACAGTGTGGGACAGGCTGGAGAACCAGGAGATCTTTTCCATATGTCCAATCTATAGTTGGAGAGAATGCGGAGAATTAACTGTTTGAAATCTACGAGCTGTGAGAACGTGTGTTCTGCTTGTTTTATGTGGGTGTTCGTAGTTTTGTATTATCAATCCTTGAGTTTTTAATTACAGGCATTTTTGGAAGTTTAAAACAGAACCACGAAAACGCTTGCAGAATTAAATTTTGATTATTGTTGTTTTAAAGCATGTGCTATGTTTCTCTGCTCGTGGATGGATAATAATATTTGTGGCTTGTACTGTTTTCTGTCTGATATTGTGATTTTGCGATCAAAGTCTAGGGGGGTTTAAGTCAAACGAATAGAAAGGAAGTGCAATTAATAAAGCTTTCTTTTCAAAAGTTATTAACCGGGATTCATGTTTATTGGCCAGAGGCAGGATCCCAGGATGTTTTGCTAAACATGTGGGAATTTTAATCCAGACACAAATTCATGCAGGTAAGAATGAGATTGTTTTAATATCGAGGATTCATGAGGGGAAAGTCGTGCTTGACGAACTTGTTGGATTTTTATGAAGATGTGACTAGTGCGGTTGCCGGAGGGGAACCGGTGGATGCGGTGTTCTTGGATTTCCAAAAGGCGTTTGATAAGGTGCCTCACAAAAGGTTGCTGAAGAAGATTGGGTCACACGGAGTTGGGGGTAGGGTGTTAGCATGGATTGGGGATTGGCTATCCGACAGGAAGCAGAGAGTCGGAATAAATGGGTGCTTTTCTGGTTGGCAGATGGTAACTAGTGGCGTGCCGCAGGGATCGGCACTGGGCCTCAACTATTTACCACTTATATAGACGATCTGGAGGAGGGGACTGAGTGCAGGGTAACAAAGTTTGCAGACGACACAAAGATAAGTGGAAAAGTGAATCGTGTGGAGGGCGTAGAAGGTCTGCAGAGAGATTTGGACAGGCTGAGTGAGTGGGCGAGGATCTGGCAGATGGAGTATAACGTTGACAAATGCGAGGTTATTCACTTTGGAAGAAATAATAGCAAATTGGATTATTATCTAAATGGAAAGAAATTACAACATGCTGCTGTGCAGAGGGACCTGGGAGTCCTTGTGCATGAGACGCAAAAACCCAGTCTGCAGGTGCAACAGGTGATCAAGAAGGCAAATGGGATGTTGGCCTATATCGCAAGGGGGATAGAATATAAAAGCAGAGATGTCTTGCTGCATCTGTACAGGGCATTGGTGAGGCCGCAGCTGGAATACTGTGTGCAGTATTGGTCCCCTTATTTGCGGAAGGATATAATGGCCTTGGAGGGAGTGCAGCGAAGGTTCAGTTGATACCAGAGATGAGGGGTGTTGATTATGAGGAGAGACTGAGCAGATTGGGTTTGTACCCGTTGGAATTTAGAAGGCTGAGGGGGATCTTATAGAGACCTGTAAGATAATGAAGGGGCTGGATAGGGTAGAGGTGGAGAGATTCTTTCCACTTAGAAAGGAAACTAGAACTAGAGGGCACAGCCTCAAAATAAAGGGGGTCAGTTTAGGACAGAGTTGAGGAGGAACATCTTCTCTCAGAGGGTGGTGAATCTCTGGAATTCTCTGCCCACTGAAGTGGTGGAGGCTACCTCATTGAATATGTTTAAATCACGGATAGATGGATTCCTGATCGGTAAGGGAATTAGGGGTTATAGGGAACAGGCGGGTAAGTGGAACTGATCCACTTCAGATCAGCCATGATCTTATTGAATGGCGGGGCAGGCTCGAGGGGCTAGATGGCCTACTCCTGCTCCTATTTCTTATGTTCTTATGAGTGCAATTCAATTCAGTGGACTATTTCAATCTGGCACTGATGTAAATTCTAGTGAAGGGAAAGTATAAATGGGGCTAATAAATTGATAGCTTTCACTTGGTAATATTTGTGTTCGTGTTAATTTCTTTTTTCAGAGAACAAAACTTGATACTCTGACTGCCACTTGAAGCATTTCGACAATATGTGGAGAGATGAGTAAAGACTTCAAGATCTTTTGATAAGATCGCCTAACAGTCAAGGTGGTGTTGGTATGATATTGCAGTCCTGCATAAGTGTGCAGATGAGTTGCGTACAAAGTAACTAATAGACCATTCATGCAGACCTCGATAAGTGTCAAGGACTATAGAAACTCCCAGTTTCCAGGCAGACTTCAGTCACACAATATACATATAAGACTTCCACTGAATCATGTGCAGCTCCAGCTTGTAACTATCTGTTGTAACAGGCAACAATGGACATAGGACATTTGTCAGACATATATCTATCATAGTCATGTCTGAAGGTTGGTCGATAAGTAAAGAAAAACACTTGCTTGATGATATAATTAGATAGAAGTGCACAGGTTGTAATTAGACACCTAAACAACATAAACACAAACCTCTATCAGGGGACGTTCCTCTCTTGCTCACACACTGACAACACACTCCCGTATCTGGGGAAGTTGCACTATCACAAACGTTTGAGATGGTGTTGGATGTATTGTTTACCTGTTTCATCCGCTTGCTGATGTGTTTGGTGTCAAAGACGGAGGGGAAGAGTTTGTGAATATTGGCCTTAAATTCAGCAAAACTCTCTGAAAACAAACCAGAGAAAGAGAGATTCAGGAAGGGGACATTGAAACGACACAGTCAGCACAGGAAGGTGAGGCAGGCAGGCTGGGTAGGCACACAGGTGGGGCATTCGGGGTGGGTTGGGGGGATGGAGACGGAGCTTGGCAGAGACAGAACAACAGAAAATGAGCCTCACGCTCTATTTATGGACAGGTATCTTGTTACCTGGCAGTGATCTGTAAAACTTGTCGTGGATATACATCAAGTCCAATAGCATATTGTGACCAACCAGAGGCTGCAAAGAGACAGAAAATGATCAGACCCAACAATCTAATCATGGTTTTCGACACCACCATAGCTGGTGCAGTCAGCTCTCAAAACAAATCCTGACTCACAGACCCTAATTTTTATTGTTTCATTCAGAGATGTGAATGAACAGAATCCCTGCAACTACCAATTAACTTTTAAAATAGTAAAACATTTATCAAACATGAAAACATTGGACAACTGGATCACGATTCGACAATGACTTTTTATTCAGAGGAACAACGTTAGAATTGCGACACTCCCTACCACACATCTATTCAACTTCCAGGGTCAAGAATCTCGTTGCTGTTTTCACGACAAAGGTCGAACAATTATTCCGATTTATCCTGTCAAGGCCTTTTCCACAATACTTCAGAGATTTCTTTAAGTTCATCAAGTTTTAACTGAAAATTGACCGTTGCTAAGTTTGCTTTTACAAGTTTATCATTTCGACAGTTCAATTCCTCAGTCACGTGTTCCAGCTTCCATGACTGATTCTCAATTCTTCTCACCGATTCCCTTTTTCCATTCGCAAAGCCCTCTTTCATATGTGAAACCTGATCTTTCTCCATTAATTGGATTTTCCTTCAGTTGCTTGCTATCTGTAACATGTGTCTCATTTTTGTCCACGATATTTTCTGAAAATTGATTAGAGATTGACACGCCTGTTGCAATGCAGTTGTCATAGGCGATGGCCTAGTGGCATTATCGCTAGATTATTAATCCAAAAACGCAGCTAATGATCTGGGGACTGGGCTTCCAATCCTGCCAGGGCAGATGGTGGAATTTGAATTCAATAAATAAATACCTGGCATTAAGAATGTGCCAATGACCCTGAAACCATTGCCAATTGTCGGAAAAACCCATTTGGTTCACTAATTTGTGACATTTGGTTCACTAATGTTCTTTAAGGGGAGGAAATCTGCCGCCCTTAACCGGTCTGGCCCAGGTGGGACTCCAGAGCCACAGCAATATGGTTGACTCTCAACTACCCTCCAAGGGCAACTAGGGATGGGCAATAAATGCTGGCCAGCCAGCGACGCCCATGTCCCACGAATGAATTAAGCAAATATATTGCTGACTCCAGAAGGAAAATTATTACCCAGAATGAAATCTATTCCTCCAATAGGTACTTTGAGAATAATTCCTACTGTAAAAATTCCATTTACAAACTTATTTCTTAAACTAACTTTACACAAAGAAACAGGTTCATCCCTTATGAATACTATCACCTTCATAAACCTTTCAGGAATACAAACTGTATCCTGAGCCACCAATGATTAATCCGCTCCTGCATCTCTCAAAATTGTCAGACGAGTAAGGGAAAACTTCTCCCTTCAAAACAAAACATCCAGAACTTCTAATAGCCCTACCTCCTTCACCAGTACGCAAACAATTCTCAAATATCTCAAGACTTATCCCCTTTCTCATGGATTCTGAGGGAGCACGTTTCACCTGCCTCACTGCTGCAGTGTTCACAGCCATTTCTTATTGAGAGGCTACCTTCCCTGCTACTGCAACTGGTCTCCCATTCAGTTTCCAGCAATCTGCCCAAATATGTCCCACCTTCTTCCAATGGAAACACTTGGGCCTCTGAATGTCACTGCCACCCTCGGCACTTTCCTTTCTGATCCCAGGTGAAATTTCCTAACCGTGCCCAACTGTTCCTCCTCTTCCCTGACTACTTATTTTCCTTTCACCCTCCCACCTTCTATCCTTCTCAGATTTATAAGGATGATAGAAAAAAACATTTGGTTCTATGGACCAGTTTGTAGCCATCTGTCAGTTCTGCTACCTGCCTAGCAGTTTCAATTTTACATTCCCCCAATTAGTTCACATCATCGGAGGTAGTGAATCTTCCAATTCTCCCAAATGATTCATTTATCTATAGGCTTTGTCTGTTCCCTCTAACTTTACTGCCCGTATTCAATAATCAAAATTACTTTGCTTTACCCTCTCAAAATCAACACAGGTGTGTCCAGGCTGTTATCTTGTAAGAATCAACTCATATGCACAAAGGAAAACTTTCCTTACTGCATCATACTCTGAAGACACCTGTTCGGACAGAGACACATACACCTCATGAGCTCTACCTACCAACACTGTGAACCAACTGTACTGGAACTCTTGGCTTCCACACGAGTGTTTCCAAACTCCACTGTCAGGGGGAAAAGAAAATACGCTCTGGAATCTTCTCTATAACAATGCTTTCTCTTGGATGTCATCACCAAGGATCCACTTCCAGGATTTCCAGCTCTCCTTTCAGAATTCCTCTGCCCTGCATTGTCTCATGTACTCGAGCTTCCACACAATCCCTCAGGTATCCAGAATGCCACTGCTTCACAGGCTGTATTCAGATGTCACTAAACTTTTGATTTATCTCGGATGTCTAGCTTCTCACTTGAAATCTGGTTCTTGCTGCTATCCCTTTAACTTCACCCAACAGGACCTTATTCAACATCTTGCTCTTTGTCTCAGGAAGACAGTTACGTTGAAGGAAGAGTCTCTTTGTCCCAACTCCCCAAATGAAATTCCAGAAACCAGGAAGTTTTAGTTTTGCTGCTCTGTTGTCCTGTCCACCTCTTTCTGCTCCAGTTTAAAACTAAACTCAAAAATGTATTCTAAGCTAGGGTGATCCTGGTTGCTGAGCAACAGCTTATTTTTAAAAAAAGTTTTATAATTGCTTTTGCGCCGTGTTTAATTTCAATGCAGGCACATATTTAAATGTAATAAAAAATCACATACACACAGGCACCTTTGTTTAACATGAAGCTAACTGATGTTTTACTCTTTCTGACACAGAAACACAAAATCAAACCTATGTAACACTACACCTTACTACTAAAACCCACAAACAGAAATTTAGATTAGTTAAAACTGCCTTTGTTTCCTGACACCACAGTAAATATCCCTGTCCACTGTCCCCAGGACAGGTATAGCACAGGGTTAGATAGAGTAAAGCTCCCTCTCCACTGTCCCCATCAAACACTCCCAGGACAGGTACAGCACAGGGTTAGATACAGAGTAAAGCTCCCTCTACGCTGTCCCCCATCAAACACTCCCAGGACAGGTACAGCACGGGGTTAGATACAGAGTAAAGCTCCCTCTACGCTGTCCCCATCAAACACTCCCAGGACAGGTACAGCACAGGTCTAGATACAGAGTAACGTTCCCTCTTCTCCACCCTGACAATGTGCCTCCCACTCAATCCCTGATATTAGGTTGAAATTTTCTCCGGTTGCATGCTCCTTACCTTGTTGGCTCCAACTAGATCACGGAACACCTGGGTAAATCCTAATGCTGCCTCTAGCACCCGATCCACACGGCAACCATCTGTCACCGAGTTTTCCAACTGTGTCCGTTTGGAATAACTGACCTTCTGAACCACAACCTGAGCGAGGGGGGGGAAGAGGGAGGGCCAGGAAGCAGGGGTGGGAGAGGGGGGAGTGGGGGGGGAAGAAAGAGACCGTGGGACAGAGGGAAACAGAGGGAGAGAATCCGGGATAGAGGGGCACAGACAGAGAAAGGGACAAGTTTGTGTTAGAAGGGAATAGATGATTAAATTTGGTGGTGCTTTTCCTCGGTAACCGTTATGAACTGATGGCATTTCCGGCCACCAGCTCCCCCTCCCTTGCACACTAACCTCACATTCTCAGCTTCCCTCGCCCACCAGCTCCATTCCATCCCCACTGAAATCCCCACTCTTCACAACCCCCTCCCTCCCTTCCACCCCACTGCCCTCTATATCCCCACAACCCGTGCTCCACCCCAGCTGTCCACCACCCCCTCTGCACCAGAATCCCATCCCCACTAAAGCACCCCCCCACCAACAATTTGCCCCATCTCCCACCAACAACCCGCCCCTGCATAAACCTGCACCACTCGAGCTCGGAGTCCTTTCCATCTGCACCCTCTCCCTCTCCAGACCGTCCCACCTCGCCCCAACGATAAATACTCTCACTTCACGCAGACTTCCTCGTTGATTTCTAATCCCCATTTTGCCTCCAGATGTCAGCATTCACCTTGTCCTGATCTTCAATCTCAGTCCAGATATTGGATATCCCTCGTCTCAACATCAACTGCACCTCGAACACCTGGAGACCTGCAAGGAGTTAGAGCACGTTAACTAACTCTGCAAAAGCACCCCCCTCAGCACTGACCCTCTCACAGTGCGGCGCTCCCTCAGTACTGGCCCTGACAGTGCGGCGCTCCCTCAGCACTGACCCTCTCACAGTGCGGCGCTCCCTCAGCGTTGACCCTCTGACAGTGCGGCGCTCTCTCAGCGCTGACCCTCTGACAGTGCGGTACTCCCTCAGTACTGACCCTCTGACAGTGCGGCGCTCCCTCAGCACCGAGCCTCTGACAGTGCAGCACTCCCTCAGCACCGAGCCTCTGACAGTGCAGCACTCCCTCAGCACTGAGCCTCTGACAGTGCAGCACTCCCTCAGCACTGAGCCTCTGACAGTGCAGCACTCCCTCAGTACCGACCCCTCAGTGTTGCCTATTAGTGGGTAGCAGTAGGGTGGGACTGCTTTGTCACAGAGTCTTGCTACTTTGCTGACCGGAGTGGCGAGGTGGTGTTGACAATGATGCGTTTACCTGGCAGGCCGGACAGTGTGAGCGAGTCTCCCTCCCGAGCATGAACAAGCCACTCGGACACCTCCGCAATCATCATCTTCAACAGGTCCTTCAAGGCAGAGCTGGGGGACACATTGAGAAGCGATCGGTTCTAAATGGAAATTAAGTCTTTCAGCACCTCAGGACACCCCAATGTGTTTCACATTCCAATCAGCTACTCGCAAGGCCCACTCATTGCTGTAAACACTACCACAGATTTGAGTACAGCAAGATCCCACAGGCGCCAAATTGCTGATGCCCACATCACGCGTTTCTTGTGATTTTGGGCGAGTGATAAATTCTGTCATCAGAACAGCGAAACACAAAGTCCTTTCCCATTTTGACAGAACACTAACATCCACAAGAGGATAGACAGCACCTCGGATTCAATACTGACCCTCTGACAGTGCAGCACTCCCTCAGTACTGACCCTCTGACAGTGCAGCACTCCCTCAGTACTGACCCTCTGACAGTGCAGCACTCCCTCAGTACTGACCCTCTGACAGAGCGACACTCCCTCAGTTGTGATTTGTGTTTCAACAAATATCAGTCCGTCTTACTTTCTTTAGAGAGATATAAAGTGTTTCCCCCTTTCAATAAAGTGATTACTTCCTTTTTTCCTTATTTCTCTTTGCAATTACAATTGCTAATATGAAAAAATGTCATTACCATAATTATTGACTAAAGTTGTTGATGTTTACTACAATCCCTCTCATCGTTACTCTTTCTTGCTCGGTCCCAAGCATGACATTGGTCAGGGCAGGCGTCGGATAGATCATTCAAAGGGCTAGTCGAAGGCAAAATGGGCTGAATGGCCTCTTCCTGAGCTGAGACACACTGATTCATACATTTTAGAAGGTGGGAGAGTTGCGGAGGTGGAGGGGTGAGGGGGGGGGGGGGGGGGGAGGAGTTGCAAGGAGACCCGGCCCAGGTTCGGAGTCGGGCCTGGGAGTGGAGCTGGGGTTCTCCAGGCTCTGGCAGCCTCATCCCAGTCCACCGCTGACACGTGTCAATCCCGGGTTAGCTCCCAGGTGGGGGACTCTGGACTAATCCCAGGAGAGGGACTCTGGACTAATCCCTGGCCTGGAGACGGAAGGCAACCTGCACATTGGCGCAGAATGAGGTTCAAATGATGGCAGGGCATGATGCCTCTCCCAGTCAGACAGCCTGCAGTACCGTTCGGATAAGACCCGCGCGAGGAGTCGCCACCCCCTCTCCTTACTTGCTCAAAGACCAGGTTCCAGCGGTGAGAAGGTCTTGAAGTCTCGATTCCTGTTCCTTGTTTAGGTACGGGATTCCCTCTCTGAAAAACTGAGGGGGAGAGAAGATCACAATCTGGAGTTCATCTTTCCCGAGCGATAGCCGCACTCCCTGACAGCAAATCCCCACCATGGAGCAAGCCCTACAACCTGACAATGTCTACCCCAGGCCCTGTTCCCTAGTGACGACCCCCAGACCCCACTCGCTATCAACATCCCCCTCCCACAGGCCCCTCTCCCTAGCGACAGCACCCCCTCCTGGGCCCGGCTCCCTCACAACTGCCCCCCGCCACCAAACCCAGCCCACTGACACACTACCCCCCCACCAACTCCACTCCCCAGCAAGAGGTCCCATCCCCAGGTCCCACTCCCCAGCAACAGCACCCCCCCCCCCCCCCCCCAAGGACCCTGCTTCCTAGCGACAGCCCTCTCCCCCAAGCCCTGCAGCCCACTGGCTGACCCTCGGGACCCCACTCCCTAACAACGGCTCCCCCTCCTGGGCCCTTCTCCCTTGCAACGGCCCCTCCAAACCCAGCCCACTGACACACCATCTCTCAGCCCCATCCCTAGCAATAGCCCCCGGGCCCACTCAACAATGACCATAACACCCGCCTCCCCCCAACCGGCCTGCTCCCTCGCAACAGTCCCCAGGCTCGCTCCCCAATGACAGGCACCCCATCCCCACTGATTGACCCCCCCCCCCGGGCCCCACTCCCTAACAGCTCCGCCGGGGCTCAGACCCACCGCTAGCCAACAGCTCCCTTACACTCCACCCCGTGCCCCTTGCGATAGCTTTTCCCCACCCAACGGGCCCCAATTCCTGTTGATAGCAGCCACCCTGCACCCCCCACCCCCCCGCCATCTGAACCCTTCAGGCCGCCTAGGCCCTGTTCCCCCAGCAACAATCTCCAAGGCTTCAGCTCCTAGCAACAGCCCCACACTTCCCCGACCCCATCGACAGCCTCCTCCCACCCCCACTACTCCCCGTGGCCTCACTCCCCGCCGGCGTCGATTCCACTGACAGCCCCCCGAGCAAACACCACCCCCACCCCCCTCCACAGACCTTGCTCCCTAACAACAGCACCCCCCGCAGGCCTCAGTTCCCACCAACACCCAGAGGGCCCTGTCCCCATAACAACAGCCCGTGGGCCCTGCTCCCTCAGCGGCGGCCTCACAGTCTCTACTCACTCAGGCCAGCGACCTACCTTCTCGAAATCAAACCCGTATTTAGTGAGGAAAGAGCAGCTTGAGGACTGGAATGTGAATTCGGCATCCAGAGGCCCGAAACTCGGCGGGAAGAGGTAGAAGTTGTAGCAGAGAGCAGAAAACCTGGGCGGTGAAGGGGAATTAAACAACCGTAACCTAAAAGCTGAATATAGGAATCTATACTTACCTAATAACAGGTAAGAAGTCCCAAAGTGTTTCACAGGA
Organism: Mustelus asterias; assembly: GCF_964213995.1. Lineage (NCBI taxonomy): Eukaryota > Metazoa > Chordata > Chondrichthyes > Carcharhiniformes > Triakidae > Mustelus > Mustelus asterias. The sequence goes on along the minus strand of NC_135820.1, from coordinate 5,389,661 downwards.
ATAGCAATGAGACAAATATTTGAGTCCGAGCCACATAATGAGATGTTAGGGACCAGCGGTAAAGAGCTTGGTCAAAGCGATCGACTTTATGAAGTGTCTTAAAGAGAGAGACAGAGAGAGGGAGAGGAGGAGGAAGAGGGAGAGGGTGGGACAGAGGGAGGGCAGTATAGAGATTTAGAGACAGAATTCCAGCGCTTTAGGACCCCCCCAGCAGCCTCAGATCTCAGAGGCTCGTGGAGGTCACAGAGATAGGGAGGGTTGTAGGGGCTGAAGGAAGTTACAGAGATAGGGAGGGTTGCCGGGACTGGAGGAGGTTACAGAGATAGGGAGAGTTGTAGGGGCTGGAGGAGGTTACAGAAAAAAGGAGGGTTGTAGGGGCTGGAGGAGGTTAGAGAGATGGGGAGAGTTGTAGGGGCTGGAGGAGATCACAGAGATTGGGAGGGTTGCCGGGACTGGAGGAGGTTACAGAGATAGGGAGGGTTGTAGGGATTGGAGTAGGTTACAGAGATAGGGAGGGTTGTAGAGGCTGGAGGAGGTTACAGAGATAGGGAGGGTTGTAGAGGCTGTAGGAGGTTACAGAGATAGGGAGGGTTGTAGGGGCTGGAGGAGGTTACAGAGATAGGGAGGGTTGTAGAGGCTGTAGGAGGTTACAGAGATAGGGAGGGTTGTAGGGGCTGGAGGAGGTTACAGAGATAGGGAGGGTTGTAGGGGCTGGAGGAGGTTACACAGATAGGGAGGGTTGCAGGAGCTGGAGGAGGTTACAGAGATAGGGAGGGTTGTAGGAGCTGGAGGAGGTTACAGAGATAGGGAGGGTTGTAGGGGCTGGAGGAGGTTACAGAGATAGGGAGGGTTGTAGGGGCTGGAGGAGGTTACAGAGATAGGGAGGGTTGTAGGGGCTGGAGGAGGTTACAGAGATAGGGAGTGTTGTCGGGGCTGGAGGAGGTTACAGAGATAGGGAGAGTTGTAGGGGCTGTGGAAGTTAGAAAGGTCGCAGTAAGTGAAGGGTCAGACCCTGACCTCCCAACCCCTGATGAACCTACTCACGCATTGGTTGTATCAGACTGTTGGGTAAACAAGGAGAGGCCTTTAAAGAGAAAAAAAAGGTATTTAAAGACTGACAGTGACCAGAAAATCTGGATAAATCCACCCGGGCTGGGTGTTGTCTTCATCGCAGATTTTGTATATTATTTATTAAAAGGGGACATTACAGGGGTTTCACAGCACAGACCATTTGGCCCACCTGCTCCATGCTGGGGTTTATGTTCCATCGAGCCTCCTCACATCCTCTCTTTATCTCACCTCGTTACAATATCCTTCAATTCCTTTCCCTCACATGTTTATCCAGCTTCCCCCAAAATATAACTACACGCTTCACCTCAACTATTCCCCGTGGGAGCGAGTCCCCGCAGTCTCCCCCATGGGGGCGCGTCCCCGCAGTCTCCCCGTTCCCCCATGGGGGCGCGTCCCCGCAGTCTCCCCCATGGGGGCGAGTCCCCGCAGTCTCCCCGCTCCCCCATGGGGGCGAGTCCCCGCAGTCTCCCCCATGGGGGCGAGTCCCCGCAGTCTCCCCGCTCCCCCATGGGGGCGAGTCCCCGCAGTCTCCCTGCTCCCCCGTGGGGGCGAGTCCCCGCAGTCTCCCCGCTCCCCCCTGGGAGAGAGTTCTGCGTTCTCCCTACTCCTCAGTGTGGGTGAGTCCCCGCATTTCTCCCACTTACCCCCATGGGGGGTGAGTCCTGCATTCCCCCCGCTCCCCGTGGGGGGCAAGTCCCCTCGGGGGGGGGGACCCCGCATTCTCCCCACTCCCCCCCCCCCCCCCCCGGGAGAGAGTTCTACACCACTCCCTGGGTAAAGGAAGTTCTCAATTCCCCATCTGTTCATGATTCTCTGATACTGAAGGTCTCTCGTTCGGGTTCCACCCACCAAAAACACAGAACCATCTTCTCTACTTCTGACCTAGCAAAACCCCTTTCCTCGTTTCGAAAGCCATTCCCCCACCCCCCGCCCCCCGCGACCTGGTCCCATCTTTGGAAATCTGCCCCCTGTTGGTTTAGTCTTTCCCGTTCCTCCCATGGGTTACTTTGACTTCTGCTGTTCGAGCGACAAGAGACTGCGGCTCAGGAGGCCCTTTGGCCCAGTGATCCTTGTGATAGTCCTTCCAAAGAGCATCCGGTGTGCCACCAACCCCATTCCCGTCCCCTCGCTGTCGTCCCCTCCCCATGATGAAGGGGAGAGATAGAGTGAACGTTCAAAGACTATTTCCTCGGGTGGATGGAGCTATTACAAGGGGGCATAACTATAGGGTTCGTGGTGGGAGATACAGGACGGATATCAGAGGTAGGTTCTTTACGCAGAGAGTGGTTGGGGTGTGGAATGGACTGCCTGCAGTGATAGTGGAGTCAGACACTTTAGGAACATTTAAGCGGTTATTGGATAGGCACATGGAGCACACCAGGATGGTAGGGAGTGGGATAGCTTGATCTTGGTTTCAGATAAAGCTCGGCACAACATCGTGGGCCGAAGGGCCTGTTCTGTGCTGTACTGTTCTATGTTCTATCCCAGAAAATGATTCCTTTTCCAAGAATCAGTCCGGATTCCACACCGTTTATGTCCAATTTGCCAGCCGCTTACCGATCTGGGACACGGTGAACCTCGTCACACTTGGCCTCAGTTTCCCGTAGCGTTCCTCCGGGGAGTCAAACAAGCTGCAGTCAGGGAAACTCTGGTTAATAACTTCCTTCTCCAACCTTCCCCACATCCTGACTCCATTCCCAGCCTGACCAATTCTCGTCCTTCCCCCTCCATTCTTTAATGGGGGATGTGGGCATCGCTGGTTAGGCCCAGCATTTATTGCCCACCCCTAATTGCCCCTTGAAAAGGTGATGCTGAGCTGACTTCTTGAACTGCTGCAGTCCCTGGGACGTAGGTACACCTGCAGCGCTGTTAGGGAGGGAGTTCCAGGATTTTGACCGAGCCACAGTGAAGGAATGGTCGATATATCTCCAAGTGAGTGTCTTGGAGGGGAACCTCCAGGCGGTGGTGTTCACATGTATCTGCTGATCTTGTCCTTCTAGATGATAACAGTTGTGGGTTTGGAAGGTGCTGCCTAAGGAGCTTTGGTGAGTTCCTGCAGTGCATCCTGTCGATGGTACACACAGGGCTGTCACTGTGCTTCTGTGGTGGAGGGAGTGAATGTTTGTGGAAGGGGTGCCAATCAAGTGGGGCTGTTTTGTCCTGGATGGTATTGAATTTTAGTGTTGTTGGAGTTGCACCCATCCAGGCAAGTGGGGAGTATTCCATCACACTCCTGACTTGCGCCTTGTAGATGGTGGACAGGCTTTGGGGAGTCAGGAGGCGAGTTACTCCTTGCAGGACTCCTAGTCTTGGACCTGCTGTTGTAGCCACAGTATTTATATGGCTAGTCCAGTTCAGTTTCTGGTCAGTGGTAACGCCAGAGTGTTGATAGTGGGGGGGCTCAGTGATGGTGATACTATTGAATGTGAAGGAAATGGTGAGATCCTCTCTTGTTGGAGATGGTCATTTCCTGGCACTTGTGTGGCGTGACTGTTCCTTGTCAGTCCAAGTCTGTACGTTGTCCAGGTCTTGCTGCATTTGGACACAGACTATCCCAAGCTCCTATTCTGTTCCAATTAAATTCACTGTTTCCCTCTTTCCAACTGTCCCTGCCTTATACTCGTCAAAACCTGTTACATCTCTGACATGTTCCAGTTCTGCTGCAGATTAAATGGGCGGAAACATTAACTCAGTTTCTCGCTCCACAGACATGACTTATTCTGCTCTGTACTTCCAGCCATTTCCATCTGTTGTATTTACCTACCGCGTCAGAAAATCCTCCTCACCGTCCGAGGCAAACCATTCGGAACCTCAAGATACAATCCTGGGATGGTCACATCGCAAAAACCATGACCGTTAACTTCCACACACACTACATTGTCCGCCTTTGTAACATCCGTGTAACTGTTACCCCCGACTATTCTCAACCCCCCTGTCCAGATTCCTATTCCGACCCACATCTAATCTGAGTCCTTGCAGTTTCCAATCCTGCCGGCATCAACACCCATTTGTTTATGATTCCTGTGCTCGGAGTCACAGGGTCAGCGCTGAGGGAGCGCCGCACTGTCTGGGGGTCAGCGCTGAGGGAGCGCCGCCCCGTCAGGGGGGACAGCGCTGAGGGAGCGCCGCCCCGTCAGGGGGTCAGCGCTGAGGGAGCGCCGCCCCGTCAGGGGGTCAGTGCTGAGGGAGTGCCGCACTGTCAGAGGGTCAGTACTGAGGGAGTGCTGCACTGTCTGGGGGTCAGTACTGAGGGAGCGCCGCACTGTCAGAGGGTCAGTGCTGAGGGAGTGCCGCACTGTCAGAGGGTCAGTACTGAGGGAGTGCTGCACTGTCTGGGGGTCAGCGCTGAGGGAGCGCCGCCCCATCAGGGGGTCAGTGCTGAGGGAGCGCCGCCCCGTCAGGGGGTCAGCGCTGAGGGAGCGCCGCCCCGTCAGGGGGGACAGCGCTGAGGGAGTGCCGCACTGTCTGGGGGTCAGTGCTGAGGGAGTGCCGCACTGTCAGAGGGTCAGTACTGAGGGAGTGCTGCACTGTCAGAGGGTCAGTACTGAGAGAGTGCTGCACTGTCCGGGGGTCAGCGCTGAGGGAGTGCTGCACTGTCAGAGGGTCAGTACTGAGGGAGTGCTGCACTGTCAGAGAGTCAGTACTGAGGGAGTGCCGCACTGTCAGAGGGTCAGTACTGAGGGAGTGCCGCACTGTCAGAGAGTCAGTACTGAGGGAGTGCCGCACTGTCAGAGGGTCAGTACTGAGGGAGTGCTGCACTGTCAGAGAGTCAGTACTGAGGGAGTGCCGCACTGTCAGAGGGTCAGTGCTGAGGGAGTGCCGCACTGTCCGGGGGTCAGCGCTGAGGGAGTGCCGCACTGTCAGAGGGTCAGCGCTGAGGGAGTGCCGCACTGTCCGGGGGTCAGCGCTGAGGGAGTGCCGCCCCATCAGGGGGTCAGCGCTGAGGGAGCGCCGCACCGTCAGAGGGTCAGCGCTGAGGGAGCGCCGCACTGTCAGAGGGTCAGCGCTGAGGGAGCGCCGCACTGTCTGAGGGTCAGCGCTGAGGGAGTGCCGCACTGTCAGAGGGTCAGCACTGAGGGAGCGCCGCACTGTCAGAGGGTCAGCGCTGAGGATGCGCCGCACTGTCCGGGGGTCAGCGCTGAGGATGCGCCGCACTGTCAGAGGGTCAGCGCTGAGGATGTGCCACGCTGCACTGTCAGACAGTCAGCACAGGGGGAGTGCTGCACTCTCTGCACCCTCTCCGTTGGACAAAAAGGATGCCACCAGTTCCACTATTCTCCTTGGAGGCCTGGGGTTCAGTATTTCTCCATCAGGCTACATCACTATAATATATTCTTGATGACTATCACATTGCTGTTTGAGAGAGTTTTCTTTGTGTGAAATAGCTGCTGCATTTCCAACATTACAATGGAAATTACATTGGCTGTAATGTGATTTGAGTTGTTTTGTGATGGTGAAAGGCAATGTTGTAATTCTGTTCCATTGTCTGCTTTAATGCTACAGCATATTAGAATGTTAAAGCACTGTGCAAATGTTAATTATTGATTTTGTTGTTACACAAGTCACTGATTTCTTTCAAGTCAGTCAGAAGTAGCAAAACAATCATCAAATTATACAGAAGGGAGGCTATTTGGTCATCGTGTCCTGTGCCAGCTCTGTGATACATCGCCCCAGTTAGTCCCACGCTTCCCTATTTCTCAGTAAATTATTCCTTTTCAAGTATATCCCTCTTTTGAAAGTTCCTGTTGAATCTGCTTCCACCGCCCTTTCAGGCAGCGCCTTGCAGGTCACAACAACTCGCTGCGTTTAAATACAAATTCTCCTCATCTCCCCTTCTGGTTCTTTTCCCGATTCTCTTTAATCTGTGTCCCCTCTGGTTATCCACCTTCCTGACACTGGAAACACTTTCTGCTCATTCACTTTATCCAAAACTGCCCCAAGATTTGAACGCTTCAATTCAATCTCTTCCTTAACTTTCTCTGCTCAGAGGAGAACAATCCCAGCTTCTCTCCGGCACGAACTGATGCTCCCTCATTCTTGGCGCCGTGCTGGTAAATCTCCCATCATGTTCTCAAGGAAACAATCTCAGCTTCCATAAGTCCTTCCAGGTTAGTGAGCTTGAACGACCAGAGCAGTCCTTACCTCAGCTGTCCAGTGGGGGAGCTGCTGGAATGCAAACCTGTCAACTCCGTGTCGATCGCTAGATATAAACGACACACATTCCAGTTAGATAACATCAGTTAAACATTTCTTTCGCAAGGTTTAAACAAACCCAACAACATTCATCAGAGAAGGTCTGCACATAGTCGAAATGTCTCCTGTTGTAAAGCTGGTCAGTCAATGACTGATTTCACATTTTTTCCTGGCCATTAAACTGTTCAGCAAAGCGAGGACACACAACCTATTGCTCAATGCAGCTTCCTTACAGTGTAGCACGAAGGGAGTGCTGCACTGTCAGAGGGTCAGTACTGAGGGAGTGCTGCACTGTCAGAGGGTCAGTACTGAGAGAGTGCTGCACTGTCAGAGGGTCAGTACTGAGGGAGCGCTGCACTGTCAGAGGGTCAGTACTGAGGGAGCGCTGCACTGTCAGAGGGTCAGTACTGAGGGAGCGCTGCACTGTCAGAGGGTCAGTACTGAGGGAGCGCTGCACTGTCAGAGGGTCAGTACTGAGGGAGCGCTGCACTGTCAGAGGGTCAGTACTGAGGGAGCGCTGCACTGTCAGAGGGTCAGTACTGAGGGAGCGCCGCACTGTCAGAGGGTCAGTACTGAGGGAGCGCTGCACTGTCAGAGGGTCAGTACTGAGGGAGTGCTGCACTGTCAGAGAGTCAGTACTGAGGGAATGCTGCACTGTCAGAGGGTCAGTACTGAGAGAGCGCTGCACTGTCTGAGGGTCAGTACTGAGAGAGCGCTGCACTGTCTGAGGGTCAGTACTGAGAGAGCGCTGCACTGTCTGAGGGTCAGTACTGAGGGAGTGCCGCACTGTCTGAGGGTCAGTACTGAGAGAGCGCTGCACTGTCAGAGGGTCAGTACTGAGGGAGCGCTGCACTGTCTGAGGGTCAGTACTGAGGGAGCGCTGCACTGTCTGAGGGTCAGTACTGAGAGAGCGCTGCACTGTCTGAGGGTCAGTACTGAGGGAATGCTGCACTGTCAGAGGGTCAGTACTGAGAGAGCGCTGCACTGTCTGAGAGTCAGTACTGAGGGAGTGCTGCACTGTTAGAGCTTGTTTTCCTAAATAACTTGCAAGTCCTGGAAGGAAATAAACAAAGCAACACCACATGCAAGTGGCAGCTCAGCGACTTGCATTCATAACTCCCAAACAGAGAGCTCTGAATCTGGACTCCAAGCTTTCTTTGCAGTTGTGTGGTCTGGAAAACAAAATTAGGTTTTCCTATCCCTCACCAGCTTGGTCTGGTGGCTGCAACACACAACACTTCTGGCTATCCTGCCTGTTGTACAAGTTTAAAGTCTGATTTAACCAGATCCTAACAGTGAAAATGACTCTCATTCAGAGCAGCATTTCAGGCGGGTCTGTAAGAGTCCTGTTGGTTTTGAGAGAACCAGTGGTGCGGTCATACAACAGACAACTGAGAGAAAAATTATTGCAGACAAGCTTTGGAAGTGTCTTCGTTGAAAACAGAACCGGAATGTAGCTAGGGAATGAATTCTCCCCCTGTTCCTGCTTAATTGCAGGATCCTCACCTACAAAGTCACAATTTGCAATCTCCTCCTTGATCTGAGGGTACATCAGCTGGAAATTTGCTGCTGTCACCTCACACATGGTAACTTTCCCAATTCACTCTGTCTCAGGCTCTGCCCTTCCACGTGGTCCCGCCGCGCCTTTCAGACGTCACGGCCTGCCCTGAATGGAGACACGCGCGGGAACAGCCAATCAGCGCTCGACTCCCCAGGCCCCGCCCTCCTCCCCCAAACATAGTCTAAAGGGCGGGGCTTAGGCCAGGGTCAGCCACAGGCGGATTTAAAGGGGCGTCTGTCTGTCAGAAGCATTCTCCAACCAGACCCACTTGTGGTGGAATAGGCACCACCCTGAACGCCCCCTCCTCCATGCAAAGGGACATTTGACCCTGATAGGCTTCACATTTGTTTCTGTTCATTCATGGAATGTGGGCGTCTCTGGCTAAGTTTTAAGTTTATTTATTCATGACAGAAGTAGGCTTACGTGAAAACTGCAATGAAGTTACTGTGAAAATCCCCCAGTCGCCACACTCTGGCATCCCTTCGGGTACACTGAGGGAGAATTTAGCACCACTGATCAACCTAACCTGCAGATCTTCAGACTGTGGGATGAAATTGGAGCACCCGGAGGAAACCCAATACAGACTCAGGGAGAACATGCAGCTTGGATCGGAAATGTCTCAACTTGTTGAGACTCTGAATTGGACTTGATTTGATTGAATTGGAAAAGTATAAAATAAAAAAAAAACAAGCTTTCGGAGTCTCACTCCTTCTTCAGGTGAGTGGGCGTTCTGTTCACAAACAGAACATATGTAGACACAAACTCAATTTACAAGATAATGGTTGGAATGCGACTCTTTACAGGTAATCAAGTCTTAAAGGTACAGACACTGTGAGTGGAGAGAGGGTTAAGCATAGGTTAAAGAGATGTGTAATGTCTCCAGCCAGGACAGTTAATGAGATTTTACAAACCCAGGCAAGTCGTGGAGGTTACAGATGGGGTGACATGAACCCAAGATCCCAGTTGAGGCCGTCCTTATGTGTGCGGAACTTGGCTATCAGTTTCTGCTCAGCGATTCTGCGTTGTCGTATGTCGTGAAGGCCACCTTGGAGAACGTTTACCCAAAGATCAGAGGCTGAATACCCTACTGTGACTACTGAAGTGTTCCCCGACTGGAAGAGAACACTCCTGCCTGGTGATTGTCGAGCAGTGTTCATTCATCCATTGTCGTAGCGTCTGCATGGTCTCCCCAATGTACCATGCCTCGGGACATCCTTTCCTGCAGCGTATCAGGTAGGCAACATTGGCCGAGTCGCAAGAGTATGTACCGTGTACCTGGTGGATGATGTTCTCACATGAGATGATGGCATCTGTGTCGATGATCCGGCACGTCTTGCAGAGGTTGCTGTGGCAGGGTTGTGTGGTGTCATGGTCACTGTTCTCCTGAAGGCTGGCTAGTTTGCTGCGGACAATGGTCTGTTTGAGGTTGTGCGGTTGTTTGAAGGCAAGAAGTGGGGGTGTGGGGATGGCCTTGGCGAGATGTTCGTCTTCATCAATGACATGTTGAAGGCTCCGGAGAAGATGCCGTAGCTTCTCCGCTCCGGGGAAGTACTGGATGACGAAGGGTACTCTGTCCGCTGTGTCCCGTGTTTGTCTTCTGAGGAGGTCGGTGCGGTTTTTCACTGTGGCACGTCGGAACTGTTGATCGATGAGTCGAGCGCCATATCCTGTTCTTATGAGGACGTCTTTCAGCATCTGTAGGTGTCTGTTGCGATCCTCCTCATCTGAGCAGATCCTGTGTATACGGAGGGCTTGTCCGTAGGGGATGGCTTCTTTAACGTGTTTAGGGTGGAAGCTGGAGAAATGGAGCATCGTGAGGTTATCCGTGGGCTTGCGGTACAGTGAAGTGCTGAGGTGACCATCCTTGATGGAGATGCATGTGTCCAAGAATGCAACCGATTCCGGAGAGTAGTCCATGGTGAGTCTGATGGTGGGATGGAACGCCGACAACTGCCAATCTCCAGATGCAATTCTACAACTCATCTGCTTCATCCTGGACCACAATGTCTTCACCTTCAACAACCGGTTCTTCATCCAAACACACGGAACAGCCATGGGGACCAAATTCGCACCTCAATATGCCAACATCTTCATGCACAGGTTTGAACAAACCTCTTCACCGCACAGGACCTTCAACTGATGCTATACACTAGATACATCGATTACATTTTCTTCCTTTGGACTCATGGTGAACAATCACTGAAACAACTATATGATGACACCAACAAGTTCCATCCCACCATTAGACTCACCATGGACTACTCTCCGGAATCGGTTGCATTCTTGGGCACACGCATCTCCATCAAGGAAGGTCACCTCAGCACTTCACTGTACCGCAAGCCCACGGATAACCTCACAATGCTCCACTACTCCATCTTCCACCCTAAACACGTTAAAGAAGCCATCCCCTACAGACAAGCCTTCCGTATACACAGGATCTGCTCAGATGAGGAGGATCGCAACAGACACCTACAGACGCTGAAAGACGCCCTCATAAGAACAGGATATGGCGCTCAACTCATCAATCAACAGTTCCGATGCGCCACAGTGAAAAATCGCATCGACCTCCTCAGAAGACAAACACAGGACACGGCGGACAGAGTACCCTTCGTCGTCCAGTACTTCCCCGGAGCGGAGACGCTACGACATGTTCTCCGGAGCCTTCAACATGTCATCGATGAAGATGAACATCTCGCCAAGGCCATCCCCACAGCCCCACTTCTTGCCTTCAAACAACCGCACAACCTCAAACAGACCATTGTCCGCAGCAAACTACCCAGCCTTCAGGAGAACAGTGACCACGACACCACACAGCCCTGCCACAGCAACCTCTGCAAGACATGCTGGATCATTGACACGGATGCCATCATCTCACGTGAGAACACCATCCACCAGGTACACGATATGCTGCAGGAAAGGATGTCCCGAGGCATGGTACATTGGGGAGACCATGCGGATGCTACGACAACGGATGAATGAACACCACTCAACAATCACCAGGCAGGAGTGTTCTCTTCCAATTGAGGAACGCTTCAGCAGTCACGAGCATTCAGCCCCTGATCTTCGGGTAAGCGTTCTCCAAGGCGGCCTTCATGACATACGACAACGTAGAATCGCTGAGCAGAAACTGATAGCACAAACGAGGACGGCCTCAACTGGGATCTTGGATTCATGTCACACTATCTGTAACCCCCACGACTTGCCTGGGCTTGCAAAATCTCACTAACTGTCCTGGCTGGAGACAATACACACCTCTTTAACCTGTGCTTAACCCTCTCTCCACTCACATTGTCTATACCTTTAAGACTTGATTACCTGTAAAGACTCGCATTCCAACCATTATCTTGTAATTTGAGTTTGTGTCTATATATGCCCTGTTTGTGAACACAACTCCTCACTGACCTGAAGAATGAGCGAGACTCTGAAAGCTTGTGCTACCAAATAAACCTGTTGGACTTTAACCTGGTGTTGTGAGATTTCTTACTATGTAACTACACCCACAGTGCTACTGGGGAGGGAGTTCCAGAATTTTGACCTGGCAACAGTAAAGGCGCGGCTGATATATTTCCAAGTCAGGATGGTGAGTGTTCGGACATTGTGATAAATGAGAAATTTAAGAAATCCAACGTATTCTTGTGGTTGTCTTTTTAAAGCAAAAACAAGCTCTTTTCAAAATGGAAATGGGAAAAAAGACAGATCAGCTGGATGGATGGAACTAAGGCTTTGATGTGCTGATTAGGTTAGCAACACTGTGAATCAATGTTTACCAAAGACAAATTGGTAACAATAGGTATGGAGTGTCAAAAGTTAAAGTAGAGATAGTAAAACTTCAAAAGAGAAGATGAGCTGAAATTCACATTTATATTCCAAAAGTTGAGCTCATGTAATAAAGGTAATCAAGAGGGATTTCTGAGAAAGTTAGTTCAGATAATGGAAGATCCAAAGAGAAAAACAGCTAGTCAGAGGCAAGTTCACCCCTATGTAAGGGAGCTGTTTTGAGCCCACAGCAGGAGGAAACTGTGCCCACCCCCAACAGGCTATGTCTGAAAAAAGCCTGTTTTGAGAAGCAAATTGTCTCCATCCTAAATTGGAAGCAACACCAAAAGATACTTGGTGCCTGGTGTGGTATCAATTGCTGGATTTTGCTTATAGTTTTAAAACCTTTTGGATGTTGTTTGGGGAGGCTTAGCTCTGAGGCTGGGAAAATAGAGGGGGTGGGAACAGGGTAAATTTAAAGATGTTGTGGATAACCATGAATGTGTATTTTAGTTGACTTTCTTGTGTGTTTTTCTATTTAATCAGCACTTATTTTTAAAAAATTATCACAAAAGAGTCTGGGACAGCTTTCATTGCCGTTTACATTTTTACTCCCATTATACCAAATTGCGAAATACAACTGAGGGCAGGAGCTCGAGTTCCCTTCTGGGTTTTGGATTACCCAAGCATTTAAAATCACTGTGCTTTTCACAGTGAGTGGCATGGGGGGAACCTCCAGGTGGTTGTGTTCCCATGTGTCTGCTGCCCTGGTCCTTCCAGATGGTAGCGGTTGTGGGTTTGGAAGGTGCTGTCTCATAAGCCTTGAGGAGATCCTGTGATGCATAATTTTTTACAGCACTGAAACAGGCCATTCGGCCCACTTAGTACCTGCTAGCCCAGAATGGAAAATCAGCAAAACTTTGGAAATGGATGCTATTTGTCTGAACTGGTCTTGTAAACCTTGAACTGGACATCCAGTTTGAACCAGCACCAATCATTTCACAAGTTTTACTGGTTTTTCCTTCTGGGTGCTTTGGTGCCTTCCACTTAATCCTTTGCCCACCCTTCCTCAACTCACCCCAACAACAACTCCGATTTATTTTTCCCTCGTGTTTATCTAACTTCTTCTTAAATGTATCTCAACTATGCACCTCAACCATTCCCTGCAGTAGCGAGTTCCACTTTCTGGGTAAGGACGTTTCTCCTGAATACCCTACTGAATCCCTTAGTGATTATCCTTTATTATGGCTGCCAGGTTCTGATCTCACCTATAAAAGGAAACACCTTCCCTAGGTTTACTCTATCAAACCCCTTCATTGTATTAAAGACCTCGGTGGGATCACTCCTCAGCCTTCACATTAATCCCCAAGGTTTATGAGACAGTACATAGAACATAGAACAGTACAGCACAGAACAGGCCCTTCGGCCCACGATGTTGTGCCGAGCTTTATCTGAAACCAAGATCAAGCTATCCCACTCCCTATCATCCTGGTGTGCTCCATGTGCCTATCCAATAACCGCTTAAATGTTCCTAAAGTGTCTGACTCCACTATCACTGCAGGCAGTCCATTCCACACCCCAACCACTCTCTGCATAAAGAACCTACCTCTGATATCCTTCCTATATCTCCCACCATGAACCCTATAGTTATGTCCCCTTGTAATAGCTCCATCCACCTGAGGAAATAGTCTTTGAACGTTCACTCTATCTATCCCCTTCATCATTTTATAAACCTCTATTAAGTCTCCCCTCAGCCTCCTCCGCTCCAGAGAGAACAGCCCTAGCTCCCTCAACCTTTCCTCATAAGACCTACCCTCCAAACCAGGCAGCATCCTGGTAAATCTCCTCTGCACTCTTTCCAGCGCTTCCACATCCTTCCTATAGTGAGGTGACCAGAACTGCACACAATATTCCAAATGTGGTCTCACCAAGGTCCTGTACAGTTGCAGCATAACCCCACGGCTCTTAAACTCCAACCCCCTGTTAATAAAAGCTAACACACTGTAGGCCTTCTTCACAGCTCTATCCACTTGAGTGGCAACCTTTAGAGATCTGTGGATATGGACCCCAAGATCTCTCTGTTCCTCCACAGTCTTCAGAACCCTACCTTTGACCCTGTAATCCACATTTAAATTCGTCCTACCAAAATGAATCACCTCACATTTTTCAGGGTTAAACTCCATTTGCCATTTTTCAGCCCAGCTCTGCATCCTATCAATGTCTCTTTGCAGCTTACAACAGCCCTCCACCTCATCCACTACTCCACCAATCTTGGTGTCATCAGCAAATTTACTGATCCACCCTTCAGCCCCCTCCTCTTAGTCATTAATAAAAATCACAAAGAGCAGAGGACCAAGCACTGATCCCTGTGGCACTCCGCTAGCAACCTGCCTCCAATCCGAAAATTTTCCATCCACCACCACCCTCTGTCTTCGATCAGACAGCCAGTTACCTATCCAATCGGCCAACTTTTCCTCTATCCCACACCTCCTCACTTTCATCATAAGCCGACCATGGGGGACCTTATCAAACGCCTTACTAAAATCCATGTATATGACATCAACTGCCCTACCTTCATCAACACACTTAGTTACCTCCTCAAAAAATTCTATCAAATTTGTGAGGCACGACTTGCCCTTCACGAATCCGTGCTGACTATCCCGGATTAATCCGCATCTTTCTAAATGGTCGTAAATCCCATCCCTCAGGACCTTTTCCATCAATTTACCAACCACTGAAGTAAGACTAACCGGTCTATAATTACCAGGGTCATTTATATTCCCTTTCTTAAACAGAGGAACAACATTCGCCATTCTCCAGTCCTCTGGCACCATCCCCGTGGACAGCGAGGACCCAAAGTTCAAAGCCAAAGGCTCTGTAATCTCATCCCTTGCCTCCCAAAGAATCCTAGGATATATTTCATCAGGCCCAGGGGACTTATCGACCTTCAGTTCATTCAAAACTGCCAGGACATCCTCCCTCCGAACATCTATTTCATCCAGCCTATTAGCCTGTAACACCTTCTCTTCCTCAAAAACATGACCCCTCTCCTTGGTGAACACTGAAGAAAAGTATTCATTCATCACCTCGCCTATCTCTACTGACTCCATACACAAGTTCCCACTATTGTCCTTGACCGGCCCTAACCTCACCCTGGTCATTCTTTTATTCAGTAAGAAGTTTGACAACACCAGGTTAAAGTCCAACAGGTTTATTTGGTAGCAAAAGCCACACAAGCTTTCGGAGCTCCAAGCCCCTTCTTCAGATTCACCTGAAGAAGGGGCTTGGAGCTCCGAAAGCTTGTGTGGCTTTTGCTACCAAATAAACCTGTTGGACTTTAACCTGGTGTTGATAAACTTCTTACTGTGTTTACCCCAGTCCAACGCCGGCATCTCCACATCGTGACTACCATCCCCGTGGACAGTGAGGACCCAGAGATCAAAGCCAAAGGCTCTGCAATCTCATCCCTTGCCTCCCAAAGAATCCTAGGATATATTTCATCAGGCCCAGGGGACTTATCGACCTTCAGTTTATTCAAAACTGCCAGGACATCCTCCCTCCGAACATCTATTTCCTCCAGCCTATTAGCCTGTAACACCTTATCTTCCTCAAAAACATGGCCCCTCTCCTTGGTGAACACTGAAGAAAAGTATTCATTCATCACCTCGCCTATCTCTACTGACTCCATACACAAATTCCCACTACTGTCCTTGACCGGCCCTAACCTCACCCTGGTCATTCTTTTATTCAGTAAGAAGTTTAACAACACCAGGTTAAAGTCCAACAGGTTTATTTGGTAGCAAAAGCCACACAAGCTTTCGGAGCTCCAAGCCCCTTCTTCAGGTGTGAAGAAGGGGCTTGGAGCTCCGAAAGCTTGTGTGGCTTTTGCTATCAAATAAACCTGTTGGACTTTAACCTGGTGTTGTTAAACTTCTTACTGTGTTTACCCCAGTCCAACGCCGGCATCTCCACATCATTCTTTTATTCCTCACATAAGAGTAAAAAGCCTGGGGTTTTCCTTGATCCGACCCGCCAAGGACTTCTCATGTCCCCTCCTAGCTCTCCTAAGCCCCTTTTTCAGCTCATTCCTTGCTAACTTGTAACCCTCAATCGAGCCATCTGAACCTTGTTTCCTCATCCCTACATAAGCTTCCCTCTTCCTTTTCATAAGTACCTTCCAAACCCACAACCGCGAGCATCTAGAAGGACCAGGGAAGCAGATACATGGGAAGACTCCCACCTGGAGGTTCCCCCCAAGCCACTCACTATGAAGTGTACAGTGATTTAAATGTTTTGGTGTTCCAAAACCCAGAAGGGAACTCTGGAGTTCCTGTCCTCAGTTGTATTAATAGAAAACAGCCTCTGCCTGTTCAGTCTTCCCTGATAGTTGCAACCTCTGAATTCTGACATCTTTCTTTCCTGATTGGCATAGCCTTAACATCCCAGTGGCTGTTTCATTCCCCCTCCCTTCCTTTCTTTATTTATATGTTTGTACATCATCATGAGGGTGTCATTGGCTGGGCCAGTATTTGTTGACCCTTCCAAATTGCCATTGAGAAGATGCTGGTACCTGTACAAAACCATTGGAGTCCATGTGGTGTAGGAACTCCCAACACACGGTCCTGAAGGGAGGTACAAGAGTTTGACCCAACGCTCATTAAGGAACGTCTGTTTTATTTCCAAGTTGGAATGATGTGTGTGAGAGGGATTTTGCAGATGGTGATGTTCCCATTGTCCAAGCTAGCTTGTCCTTCTGGGTGGTAGAGGTAATTGTTTAACAGAGAAATGTAAGTTGACAGTCAAGTGGAACAGTGTGAAGAATCGTTGATGGCGCCCCTTCGCTTTGCAAAAGGAATATATTTGTGTGGAGTCTTTCCTGTGCCTCTCGTGGAGGAGGTTGTTTGGGTTGGCTCTGCTTGGACTGGGCGTGAAGGTCATCCCCTTGCTTTCTGCTGATGACGTGCTCCTCATGCTCACAGACCCAAGTGATCAACTGGTGAAAATGTTTCGGATTCCCAGTCAGTCATCGCTATGTAGGATCTCAGCCCTTTTGCCTGGAGCGTCTGCCATCTCCTTCACTTAGGTGGGCGGCGCAGGAGGGAAGCGGGGGGAGGTGCAGTGGGGGGGAGGCTATCTTCCCCTTGCTGAGGGATCCTGGTCAAGAAACTGGCATGAAATTGAGGCTAAAGTTACCACTTGCTCAGGGTGCTGGATTGGACTTCTCCATTGAGACCCGACAGGGGCTGGGCGCTGGTTATAAACCAACTGATTGCCATAAAGTTGTGGTATCAGTTGCTCACTTTGATCCCTCCCCCTGGAGAAGCTCATCAACTTTTTCTGGGACAAAAGGATGCACTGAATCGCTGCTGAGGTATTGAGACTCCTGCTTCAGGAGTCTGGTCAGACTCTGGTATGCCTTCGTACCCAGGGGGTGACTTTCCACCTTCAGACCCTGCAATGATACCCCCTCTCCAATCGTGTGTCCTGGTGATGCATTTCTTCCGCCAATTGCATGGCCTCAAATCTGACCTGCCCTTCCTGTTTATAGGCCTGTGAGGACACCAGGAAACCCATGCAGACACGGGGAGAACACGCAGACTCCACACAGACAGTGATCCAAACCTGGGTCCCTGGCGCTGTGAGGCAGCAGTACTAACCACTGTGCTACCGTGCCACTCATCCGGACCTCTTACCATCGTCTGAGAGCCACTGCTCAGGAATCTGCAACTCCGTCAGTATGGAATCAGATGGCTGGCGAAAGGAAGGCTTGGGCCTGTGGAGTGACCGAAGTTGGAAGATGTGCAGAGGAACGGAGGTTGGACGACGCTGCAAGAATCTGCTAGGTGCATGTCTGTTAATGTGCAAGTCTCAGCCAACCCCATCCACAGCCTTAAAACCATGGTGCACAGCCCCAACTGCACTCTCTAGATGTTAAGTCTGCGGTGGACTCCCAACTGAACTGACCCTTTCCCCCACCCTGTCCAGAGAGAATTTCACATTGTCCCTGTGTCTTTAAAGATCCCTCGTGAACCCCACAATTTGAGCTGAATCATGGAAATTATCTTTGCATGTTTCCACTCTGCATGGTGGAGTTCCCTGAACAGGCTGCTGCTGTACACCCTTCACTCTCTCGCTCTTGTCAACCACCCAGACACAATGTGGTGTTCCTCCCTGCCAACTGGGAGTGGCAGGGGAGCCTCCAGTGGAGGGCACCCTACGTGGGAGTCTTCCCCTTTACCATCGGGGATTTGGTGTGGAGCATCTCGCGGGCAGCCGTCCCATGCAAGATGCGACGAAGATGGTTCAGGGACCTCCCAGTCTGCCTGTCTTTTCTGCGGCCTTGAGGAGTCAGTGCCCTTGTTTATTGAGGTTGCCAGCAGTTGTGGCCCCTTTGTTTTTTTGACTATTTGAAGGGGCTGCTCCTCAGGTTTTGGTTGCACTTCAGCCCCATGTGTTGGCCACCTGGTGTGGAGAGAGAAGGTGGTGGGACGACCTCCTCCTGGAGCTGGCCAAGGTGGCTTTAACAGATCCAGACAGCAGGCTGTGGAGGGTGCAATCAGACCTGACTATCTGCCCCTATTCTGTGGTTGCGGTCACACATGGGTGTCGCTGGACAGGGAGCATGTGCTTTTGCCCATACACTTGAGGCCTCCAGCCATTGGTGGACACTGCAGGGGCTGAACCAGCCCTGAAAACATTAAAGAAAACTTCTAAAATTAAATTGAAATAAAGTTTTTTGTCTTTTTGTGACACAGCACAATAGGAGCTCCACAATTTTATATCCAGATTATATTATGTGAAGAATCTTTGCCCTCTCTGCACTAAATTGATTTTGTGTTTTTTTATGAGGTAAGTGAAAAATGCAGTGAAACATCTTGGAAACATAGAATAAAACCTTTAGCATGATCCAGAGTATACTGTTAAACATTGACAATTTATTGCAGAGTATATACTTACAGATTACAGCAAAGTTTACCGATTCCCATTCTGATTGTGATTAATATCCGATAATTGAATCACATTTATATATTGCAAACTGAAATAATCCCAAACTACAATCTCCAGTCGGAATGATTAATGGAACTCATGTACAGTATCTGGTGACAGACTGAACGCACCAACTTCCTTTTCCAAATCTCAATCCCTTACAGCATTTTCACCTCATCAACCTGTGTCCACAGCAGATCTAATCTAGATACTGAAGAGGAGGCAGTGGTGTAGTGGTATTGTCCAGTGACAATCCAGAGACCCAGGATAACCCTCAGGGGACCCGAGTTTGAATCCCACCACGGCAGATGGTGAAATTTAAATTCAACAAAAAATCTGGAATTAAAAGTGAAAAGGTGATTTGAAACCATTGTCGATTATGAAAAAATCCATCTGCTCAACTAATGCCCTTCAGGGAAGGAAATCTTACCTGGTCTGACCTATGTGTGACTGCAGACTCACAGCAATGTGGTTGACTCAAAAAATATCCTCAGGAAGAGCAATAAATGTTAGCCCAGTCAGTGACATTCACATCCCATGGATGAATGAAAAAAGCACTTTGGTGAGACCCAAAGGCAAGTTCCAGTTCCAGAAAGAGAGATGAGATAATGACAAGAAAATCTGTTTTTGTGATGTTGGTTGAGGGACGAAGACAGTGGGGAGAACTCCCCAATTCACTTTTGAAGAATCTTTTATCCATCTGAGGACAGGTTCGGAACCAGTTTAACCTTTCATTTGAAAGACAGAATCTCTGACAGTGCAGCACTGACCCTCTGACAGTGCAGCACTCTCTCAGTACTGACCCTCTGACAGTGCAGCACTCCCTCAGTACTGACCCTCTGACAGTGCAGCACTCCCTCAGTACTGACTCTCTGACAGTGCAGCACTCCCTCAGTACTGACCCTCTGACAGTGCTGCACTCCCTCAGCACCGACCCTCTGACAGTGCAGCACTCCCTGAGTCCTTTACTGGTTGCGTAACCCTTGACTTTGTGCTCAAGTTCCAGGAGTGGAACTCAAACCCACAACATCCTGACTCAGAGCTTAAAGCGTGACTAAGTGAACCATGATGAACATGGGGGAATATCAGTGCAGATGGTGGCAGACGCAGAGAGGGATTATTTTGCTGGACCAAGTAGAAGACAGGAACTTGATCCATGGATGGGTCTGTACAGAGATTCTATACCAAGAAATATCATTGAGAGATTCGAACCAAACCAAATATGGAGACCTAGAAATGAGATATAGTTTGGAATTAGCAAGGGAAGTCACCCCCTTTTATGTCACAGATCCCGACAGATCATTATCTTAGAGCACAGAAAGAAGCCATTTGGCCCATCATGTCTCTTCTGGAAATTCCTAAGTGTCATCCAGTTAGTCCCACTCACCCATAGCTCTGTGAATTTCTCTTTCTAAAACAGTTATCCAATTCACATTTTCAAAGCTCTGACTGAACCTGCTTCAACTGCTCTTTCTGTGAGCGCACCCAACATCACAACATCGAATAAGAGAGAAAAAAATTTACCTCACCTCCAACAGAATCTTCTAAAAATTTACTACAGCTAAGACTGAATTTTTCAGAGCCCTGGTTAAAACAGACAGAATATCAGACCGAATATTGTCAGGATAAGGAGGGTCATGGTATGAGCGGGTGTAATCTATGTTGCACTGCTCCCTGGATTGATACTCCAACGATTACACCCATTCCCTGTGCAGCAGTAGAAGTCTTGCTTCGATTGGATGTTATAAAAGCTCAGCACACTTGGGTTGTTGCAGATACTCTCAGAAGCACAGCCTTTAATGAAGCCATCCCTGGAATTCTCTAAGAAAGTCAACATTAGGATGAAGTAAAATTGATGGAGTAATGTTGCCAAAACATTGTTGTTAATTTGGTGTTGCACTGATGTTCTGCCATTGTTACATTAATGTTCTGTCCGTGTTACATTGACGCTGTGTCGGTGTCACATTGACGCTGTGTCAGCGTTTCATTGATGCTGCACCGGTGTTACATTGACGCTGTATCGGTGTTGCGTTGGTGCTGTGTTGGTGTTACATTGACGCTGTATCGGTGTCACATTGACGCTGTGTCGGTGTTACATTGACGCTGTATCGGTGTTACATTGACGCTGTGTCGGTGTCACATTGACGCTGTATCGGTGTTGCGTTGGTGCTGTGTTGGTGTTACATTGACGCTGTATCGGTGTCACATTGACGCTGTGTCGGTGTTACATTGACGCTGTATCGGTGTTGCGTTGGTGCTGTGTTGGTGTTACATTGACGCTGTATCGGTGTCACATTGACGCTGTGTCGGTGTTACATTGACGCTGTATCGGTGTTACATTGACGCTGTGTCGGTGTCACATTGACGCTGTATCGGTGTTGCGTTGGTGCTGTGTTGGTGTTACATTGACGCTGTATCGGTGTCACATTGACGCTGTGTCGGTGTTACATTGACGCTGTATCGGTGTTGCGTTGGTGCTGTGTTGGTGTTACATTGACGCTGTATCGGTGTCACATTGACGCTGTGTCGGTGTTACATTGACGCTGTATCGGTGTTGCGTTGGTGCTGTGTTGGTGTCACATTGACGCTGTGTCGGTGTGACATTGACGCTGTATCAGTGTTGCGTTGGTGCTGTGTTGGTGTTACATTGACGCTGTATCGGTGTCACATTGACGCTGTGTCGGTGTTACATTGACGCTGTGTCCGTGTTCTATTGCAGTTATAGATGAATTAACATCTTAATCATACCTATTGTTGAGGAGTGGAGGCACCTCGTTTGCTTCCCGACACATTTCACCAAAGTGTTGGGATCAAAACAATTCCCGGTTGAATATCGTGTGCATCCATAACATTGAAGGCCATTAAAGGCGTTTGGTTGCCCTGACCAACAAACAGGAAAATTCTGGTCAGATTCCTTCAATTGCTTCTAAACAAATCAATTTATACATGCAGGGGTTGGAGATCTACCTTGGACAGCCGTACTGATTGTATTACATTCGTTGTGACATATAGCATTTCCGCACCCTTAACCTCCCGAAATTCTATTCCATTGATCTTATCTGGACTAGCACAGTGGTTAGCACTGCTGCTTCACAGCTCCAGGGACCTGAGTTCGATTCCTGGCTCGGGCCACTGTCTGTGTGGAGTTTGCACATTCTCCTCGTGTCTGCGTGGGTTTCCTCCGGGTGCTCCGGTTTCCTCCCACAGTCCAAAGATGTGCGGGTTAGGTTGATTAGCCAGGTTAAAAATTGCCCCTTAGAGTCCTGAGATGCCTAGGTTAGAGGGATTAGCGGGTAAATATGTGGGGCCTGGGTGGGATTGTGGTCGGTGCAGACTCGATGGGCCGAATGGCCTCCTTCTGCACTGTAGGGTTTCTATGATTTCTATGATAGTACACGGACTTTGACCCAGACCATCGTAAGAATTCTCTATTCAGTTTTAGTGATCTGGAATTTTGATCCCCTCCCAAGAAGTTCCAGGAGGGGTGCGGAGTCTACATATTGTGGTACAAAAGGATCACAATTGTGTGGGACAGGCTGGGTGAACAAAAGGCTCATAATTTCTCATTTGTATTCTTTTCTTTTACTGACCTTACCTGCCTAACCCTGTAACTACCTCCATCCCTTACAACCCTCCCTCTCTCTGTAACCTCCTCCAGTCCCTACAACCCTCCTTCTCTCTGTAACCTCCTCCATCCCCTCCCTTACTCAATAACTTCCTCCAGCCAGTCCAACCCTCCCTATTTCTGTAAACAGCTCCAGCCCCTCCATCCCTCCCTAACTCAGTAACTTCCACCAGCCCCTCCAACCCTCCCTATTTTTGTAAACTCTTCCAGCCCCTACATCCCTCCCTATCTCTGTAATATCTTCCAGACCCTATATAACTCTCACTATCTCTGTAACCTCCTCCAGTCCTCCAATCCTCCCTAACTCTGTAACCTCCTCCAACTCCTACAACCCTCTCAATCCCTGTAACTTCCACCAGCTCCTACATTCCTCCCTATCTCTAACCTCCATCAGCCCCTACACCCTTCCCTATCTCTGTAACCTCCTCCAGCCCTTACAAACCTCACAATATATGTAACCTCCTCCAGCTCCTACAACCCTCCCTATCTCTGCAATCATCTCCAGCTCCTCCCACCCTCCCTATCTCTGTAACCTCTTCCAGCCTCTACAACCCTCCAAGACCTATGTGGTCTGCCATTTCTAGTCTCTTGAGCATCCCCCAATTTTGATTGCTCCAGCATTGGAGGCTGTGTCGTCAGCTGGCTGAGCCTTAAGCTCTGGAATTCACCCCCTATACCTTTGCAAAGATTTATCCTCCAAAGGCTGTATAAAAGCAACCTCTTTGACCAAGCATTTTTGTTACCTGGCATCATGTCTCCTTAACATTGACACCCCGTGCCAGATAATGAACTGCTTTGGCACATTTGACTGTATTAACATTGGCATTATGGGATCTGGAGATAGGGTGGAATAGTGCAATTGAGTTAGACCATCAGAGAAGGATTGAATGGCGTGCTCCTATACTGTAGAAAGTTTCTAATCATTTGACATGGATATAAAGTTGAAACTTCCTATGCATGTGTTTGTTCCATACCTGTGATGGTGCCAGTGTTGCAGTTGTCAGATGTGCAGCAATTATCAACTCTTTCCACTGAGAATTCACCAGCGTTAAAGGACAGAGTTCCAAAACAATTTCCGCAACCCTTAATAAGAAGCTCTTGGGATGTTCCACCTGTGAAAATTGAACCATGAAATTGTATTCAATTACAGACTGGGAGGACCGTGCAGCCTGGTTTCTGCCTTGTCCTCCTGAAGACAGTTCATTCATGCAGCACTCCACCATTAAAGGCAGCCTTCAACCATCTTCCCCATGTTGGTGTCCTTCCGGACTAACACAGAATTGATGGAGACAGACCATTTGGCCCATCGTGGTGCTTTTGCTCCAGACTAATTTCCTCCTCCAGCCCCTACAACCCTCCCTATCTCTGTATGCTCCTCCAGTCCCTACAACCGTCCCTATCTCTGTAATCTCCTCCAACCCTGACAAATTTCTCTTTCTCTATAACCTCCTCCAGCCCCTACAATCCTCCCTATCTCTCTAACCTCCTCAAGCCTCTAAAACTCTTGGTATCTCTGTAACCCCTCCAGCCTCTACAAATGTCCCGATGTCTATAACCCCCTATAGTCACTACAAACCGCTCTATCTCTGTAACCTCCTCCAGTCCTAACAACCTTTCCCATTAAAGGACAGAGTTCTCCAGATCCTACAACCCTCCTTATCTCTGTAACCTCCTCCAGGGCCTACAACCCTCCCTAACTCTGTAACTTCCTCCAGCCCCTACAACCCTCCCTAACTCTGTAACTTCCTCCAGCCCCTACAACCCTCCCTATCTCTGTAACCGCCTTCAGTCCCTACAACCTTCCCTCTCTCCGTAACCTCTTCCAGTCCCTACAACCCTCCCTATCGCTGTCACCTTCCCCAGCTCCTACAACCCTCCCTTATCTCTGATTTGATTTATTATTGTCACATGTATTGGGATACAGTGAAAAGTATTGTTTCTCGTGCTCTATACAGACAAAGTATAGGGTACGTAGGGGAGAAGGAAAGGAGAGGGTGCAGAAAATAGTGTTGCAGTTACAGATAAGGTGAAGAGAAAGATCAGCTTAATATGTTATTGGACCATTCAAGAGGCTGATGGTAGCAGGGAAGAGGCTGTTCTTGAGTCGGTTGGTATATTTTTTCAGACGTTTGTCTCTTTTTCCCAGTGGAAGAAGGTGGAAGAGAGCATGTCTAGGGTGCGTGGGGTCCTGGATTATGCTGGTTGCTTTCCCGAGGCAGCGGGAAGTGTAGCTGAAGTCAATGGATAGGAGGCTGGTTTGCATGATGGACTGGGCTATGTTTACAACCCTTTGTAGTTTCACATACCAAGCCATGATGCATCCGGAAACAATACTTTCCACGGTGCATCTGTAAACATTAGTGAGAGTCAAAGAGGACACGCCGAATTTCCTTAGCCTCCTGAGAAAGTAGAAGCATTGGTAGATTTTTACTCCAGTGTCGGCGTGGAGTGACCAGGACAGATTGTTGGTGATTTGAACACCCCATAAACCTGAAGCTCTCGACCATCTACACTTCATCACCTTTGATGTAGACATGGTCTCACTATGTTTTCTGAAGTCGATGAGTATCTCCTTTGTTTTACTGACATTCAGGGAGAGATTACTGTCATTGCAACATTGCACCAGATTCTCTCCCTCCTTCCTGTACTCTGTCTCTTCATTGTTTGAGATCCGACCCACTACGGTGGTGTCATCAGCAAACTTGAAAATGAAGTTGGAGGGGAATTTGAACATACAGTCATAAGTGTATAAGGAGTGTAGTAAGGGGCTGAGGAGACAACCTTGTGAGGCACTGGTGTTGAGGATAATCGTGGAGGAGGTGTCGTTACCTATTCTCATTGATTGCAATCTTTGTGTTAGGAAGTCTAGGATCCAGTCACAGAGGGAGGACCTGAGCCCTCGGCCACAGAGTTTGGAGATGGGTGTTTTGGGATAATAGTGTTGAAGGCTGAGCTGTAGTCAATAAATAGGAGTCTGACATAGGTGTCTTTGTTATCCAGGTGTTCCAGGGTTGTGTGTAGGGCCAGCGTTTTGGCGTCTGCTGTGGACATGTTGCAGTGATAGGCAAACTGTAGTGGATCCAGGCAATCTGGGAGACTGGAGTTGATGTGTGCCATGACTAACCTTTCGAAGTACTTGATAATGATGGATGTCAGAATCACTGGGCAGTAGTCATTAAGACATGCTGCCTAACTTCCTTTTGGTATAGGGATGGTGGTAATCTTCTTGAAGCAGGTAGGAACCTCAGATTGGAGAAAGCTCAGAGGTTAAAGACGTCTGCAAATATCCCCACCAGTTGCTCCCCACAGGATCTGAGTGCTCGTCCGGGTACCCCATCTGGGCCAGTTGCAATCTTGTCACCTCCCCCAGCCCCTGCAGTCCCCCAAGACATCTGCACTCCTCCAATTCTGGTGTCTTGCACATTCCCTGATTTCCATCGTTCTACCATTGGCGGCCCTGCCTTCAGCTGCCTGAGCTGGAAGCTCTGGAATTCCCCCCCCAAAACCTTTCAGCCTCTCGCTGTCTCCTCATGTAAGATACTCCTGAAAATCTAACTCCGCAACTAAGTTTTTGGTCACCTGTCCAAATATCCCCATAAGTACTGAGGGCAGGAATTTTCCAACCCCATCCACCTATCCTAATATCTCCATTATTGACTCGAGGTCAACATTGTTTCACAACATACCTATGAAAGACTCTTTACACCTAAAGGCATTGTCTACAGACAAGATGTTGCTGGTATGTTGTTTGAGGCTCCATAAATATCAATGTACTGCAGTAACACTGAATCTAAAGTATGAACAGTTAATGTTTTGAAAGAACAATGATACTTTTAAGCACCGTTTGCCTTGGGTCACTTACTGATGACTTGTTTGAAATAGGCTGTTATACAGCTTGAAGAGATGCATTGTATTGGAAAGGAAGAGCAGTTTCCAGGCGGCCCGATACAGGTGTGACATTGTCGTCCTTAAGTGGAAGAAAAACAGACTATTAGTCTCAGTGACTTCACACATTAACTTCAGTACCCCGTGTATCCCGTGCCTAGTAATGGGTACCTGGGAGGGTCGTGCCCTTGTTGCACCGGTTCCCCTGACAACAATGGATGTCTGAAGCGTGTTGTACTCCGAAGATTGATAGTTTGGGCAACTGGCAGGTGCTCTCTGATAGACAACCTTTGATAACAGCGCGCACCCCAACTGTTGGTAACAGAAAGATAAAAGTTATTTTTGGCCATTCTGATGTTTGTCTCTTCAATCAAATCCCAGCTCCCCTGAGGAATTCTGCAAACTGTAGAGTACTAAAGATCAAATTAAAATCTTCATGTGTTTACAAAAGAAATCCAGCTCCACAGACTGGGATTGGAATTCAGGTGAGGTTTGCACTTGCACAATGAGAATCCCCCCTCCCTCCTCTTCCCAAACTTACTCTGAATCTACAGGACAGACACAGGCCATTCAGCCCATTAGTTCAATGTCAGCCTTTATGATGCTCACAGTCCCCTTCCCATCTTACTTCATCTGAACCTATCAGTGCAGCTTCCTGTTCCTTTCCTCTCTCTTGTCCTTATCGAGTTCTGACTGTGGTGACCCACTGTAATTACATGTTGTATGCCTGGACACACCCATGCTGCATCTGGCCCGAGACTCCTCCCTTTCCACCTGAGACTCCTCCCTTTCCACCTGAGTGAGGTATAAAGGTGATGGTTCCTCCTCCTTGCCTCAGTCTGGGCCAGGTTAGCTGCAAGGGTGTGCTCCAGTTCTTTGCGATTAAAAGCCTGTTATTTCACTCACTCGCTGGAGTCCTCGTATCGTAATTGATAGTGCATCACTGACCTGAAATGAATTTGGGCGATTTTCACCTCTGGCTCAACTGGATGCAAACGTACAGATCAGCCCTGCCCCTAATTTAGCAGAAATCTCATTCTCTCTCCCCAGAAATTGGTAACCAACCTGTATGGGTAAGGATGGCAGAGGATTGGAATGTGAAGTGTGTGTTTGTTTGTAGCCTGTAAATTGCTCCAACCCTTTCAATCCTCCCTATCTCTGTAACGTTCTGCAGCCCCGATAACCCTCCCTATCTCTGTAATCTCCTCCAGCCCAAACCTTCCTTACCTGTGTAACTTCCTCAATTCCATCCAACTCTCCCTATTTCTTTAACCTTCTCTCCTACAACCCCAAGATCTCAATGCTCTTCCAATTCTGGCCTTTTGCACATTCCCTGATTTCCATCACTCCACCATTGGCTGCTGGGTACTAAGCTCCGGGATTCTTTCCCTGAACCTCTCCAGCTTGATGATACACCAAATGTTACCTGCTGAATCAATTTGATTGATTCAGTAGAAGGTCTGCAGAGAGATTTGGACAGGCTGAGTGAGTGGGCGAGGATCTGGCAGATGGAGTATAACGTTAACAAATGTGAGGTTATTCACTTTGGAAGAATTAATAGCAAATTGGATTATTATCTAGATGGAAATAAATTACAACATGCTGCTGTGCAGAGGGACCTGGGGGTCCTTGTGCATGAGACGCAAAAATCCAGTCTGCAGGTGCAACAGGTGATCAAGAAGGCAAATGGGATGTTGGCCTATATCGCAAGGGGGATAGAATATAAAAGCAGAGATGTCTTGCTGCATCTGTATAGGGCATTGGTGAGGCCGCAGCTGGAATACCGTGTGCAGTATTGGTCCCCTTATTTGCGGAAGGATATATTGGCCTTGGAGGGAGTGCAGCGAAGGTTCACCAGGTTGATACCAGAGATGAGGGGTGTTGATTATGAGGAGAGGCTGAGCAGATTGGGTTTGGATTCGTTGGAATTTAGAAGGCTGAGGGGGGATCTTATAGAGACCTATAAGATAATGAAGGGGCTGGATAGGGTAGAGATGGAGAGATTCTTTCCACTTAGGAAGGAAACTAGAACCAGAGGGCACAGCCTCAAAATAAAGGGGGGTCAGTTTAGGACAGAGTTGAGGAGGAACTTCTTCTCTCAGAGGGTGGTGAATCTCTGGAATTCTCTGCCCACTGAAGTGGTGGAGGCTACCTCATTGAATATGTTTAAATCACGGATAGATGGATTCCTGATTGGTAAGGGAATTAGGGGTTATAGGGATCAGGCGGGTAAGTGGAACTGATCCACTTCAGATCAGCCATGATCTTATGGAATGGCGGGGCAGGCTCGAGGGGCTAGATGGCCTATTCCTGCTCCTATTTCTTATGTTCTTAATTAGATACAAGTGATGGGGCAAAGTTATTTTGCTGACTCCATTCCTAGAATAGTTCATCGATTTATGATTCACTCCATCCCTACAAATATAAATGAAATAACATTTCATAACTCATCTGGAAGTCACTCCTCAATTTGATTCACATTCAATTCTCTGGGAGATCCCTTTCATCAAACGAGAGATCTCTCCTAATCCAGGATACATTTTAACTCTTACCATGATATGTCAACAGGGAAACTTACTAGTGGGTAGTTGAGTGTAAGGGTAGCTACAGCGATTCTGATTTCCTACACATTTCACGATGCTCATACTGTTGGCACAGGCAGCAACAGAATCACTTTGGCATGCATAACACTCCAGACCATTCGGTATTGTGCTCTCTTCCACTGAAATAGGAAGACAAAATATTAATGATTCCAGAAGCACTGTCTTGGGGGTGGAGATACCCAAGTTTGTTAATTTCATTGAGAAGCACTCAGTGTATCATCAGTTACATAGAACCGCACAGCACAGGAAGAGGCCATTCAGCCCATCATTCTCATGCTCGCAGCATCTTCCCCAGAGCTCTGTAATGAGTTCCTTTTTGAGTATACAATCCATTTGTGGGTTCTGACTGGCTTCACGTGCTTAAGACCTTACCTTTGTGACTGACATTGTTACATAAGTCAGAAGTGGAACATTTGGATCCTTTGAAATATGTGAATGAACCTGTGTTGAACGAAACAGGTTTGGCACAATTCCCGCAGCCTTTGGTAATCTGTTTCGCAACATTTGAACCTGGAAACATGCAGAGTTTGGTCATGTTCAACTCGATATAACAACCACTGTCCATCTATCATTCATCTATACATCTTCTTTTCCATCTACTTACTGTCTATTGGGTGGCACAGTGGTTAGCACCACTGCCTCACAGCGCCAGGGACCTGGGTTCGATTCCCAGCTTGGGTCACTGTCTGTGCAGAGTCTGCACATTCTCCCCATGTCTGCATGGGTTTCCTCCGGATGCTCCGGCTTCTTCCCACAGTCCAAAGAAGGTACTGGCTAGGTGCATTGGCCATGCTAAATTCTCCCTCAGTGTACCCAAACAGGCGTCAGAGTGTGGTGACCGGAGGATTTTCAAAGTAGCTTCTTGCAGTGTTAATGTTAGCCTACTTGCGACATTAATAGATTAAAGTTAAACTTATATTATCTGCCAATCTTTCTAACTTTAATTAATCTATCTATTTGACTATCAACCTATCATTTATCCATCTCACTGTCTCCCTATCTACCTGTCTATCTATTAGCCTGTCTTTCTGTCAATCTTCCAATTTATCTATATTTCTGTCCATCTCTCTGTCTATTTCTCTATTTATCCACTGTTGTATCTGTGCAGTATGACAAGGATTTATCAGTTATTTGGAGGCATTCTCACCAACTCTTGTTGTGTTCCTCATTGTTCCACTGGAGCAAGCAGAGAGGGAGTGATTGGAGGCAGGAGTGCTGGTGAGAGATTGATTGAATTATTTATTTATTTAATTAGTCAGCTGGTGTGTGTTTTTTTTTGGCCTCTACTTTTGTAGTAGTATTTTTCTTAAGTTTAAAGTGAAAACCGGAAGTGGGCTGCTAAGGAGTCTGGGAAGGGTTTTTATTTTTAACTTTAAAAGTCAGTTACCTGGGATACCTACATATGCAGTAGAACTCCATTCCAGCTTATCATATTAATTTTATCTCGAGGCATGTTATAGTCCAATAACATATTCTAATAGGTTTGAAACAGAAATCAAACATTCAATTGATTCCAGGCATTAGCATTTTTTCGTTGCCTCATTCCCTGAAACAGCATTCTCCTTTTCTCAAAAGTAACCATTAGACTGTGCCTGGCCTTTTCATTTTGAAAGTATCCCAACTTCGGAAAGCATGCTGCTGAGCTGGCTCCAAGTATATTTTAAACCTTTCTTTTGTTTTAGCCCAGAGAGTTGAAGCCGTTTGAAGTAATGTCAATTATTGTCAAATCTTTTAAAATAAATGTTCCCTTTCCACTTTGGGATCAAAGCACAAATCTTCTTAAGAGGTTTCTAACCCAATGCTAATCCAACTTGGGATCAGTTTTCAACATTGCAATTTACACTATCAAAATTAAAATGGTTCCCCCCTCATGTGAGAATTGTATCCTGACTTATCAACACATAGGGCGAGATTTACTGGGCCCGTTCACAATGGCCGCAAATCTCGTTATGGTCACTAAATCTCTCGAGAGGGCCATAATGGTATTTGTGCCAGCGAGCTCATTCCCAGCCCCCACTGGCGATGTAGTCAGGTTCACGGCACGATGGCACAGTGGTCAGCACTGCTGCCTCACAGCGCCAGGGTCACGGCTTTGTTTCGTGGCTTGGGTTACTGTCTCTTCTCCCCACGTCTGCGTGGCTTTCCTCTGGGTGCTCCGGTTTCCTCCCACAGTCCGAAAGGTGTGCTGGTTAGGTGCATTGGCCGTGCTAAAATTCTTGCCTTCAAACAACCGCGCAACCTCAAACAGACCATTGTCCGCAGCAAACTACCCAGCCTTCAGGAGAACAGTGACCACGACACCACACAACCCTGCCACAGCAACCTCTGCAAGACGTGCCGGATCATCGACACGGATGCCATCATCTCACGTGAGAACACCATCCACCAGGTACACGGTACCTACTCTTGCAACTCGGCCAACGTTGTCTACCTGAGACGCTGCAGGAAAGGATGTCCCGAGGCATGGTACATTGGGGAAACCATGCAGACGCTACGACAACGGATGAATGAACACCGCTCGACAATCACCAGGCAAGACTGTTCTCTTCCTGTGGGGGAGCACTTCAGCAGTCACGGGCATTCAGCCTCTGATCTTCAGGTAAGCGTTCTCCAAGGCGGCCTTCATGACACACGACAGCGCAGAGTCGCTGAGCAGAAACTGATAGCCAAGTTCCGCACACATGAGGACGGCCTACACCAGGATGTTGGATTTATGTCACATTATCAGTAACCCCCACAGCTTGCCTCCTGGACTTGCAGGCTATCCTGTCTGGAGACAATACACATCTCTTTAACCTGTGCTTAATGAACCCTCCACCCACATTGTCTGTATCTTTAAGACCTGGCTGGTTGTAGGGACTCGCATTCTAATCAGTATTCTGTAACTTGATTTTTGTGTCTCTGTGCCCTGTTTGAGAGCACATTTCCACTCCATCTGATGAAGGAGCAGCGCTCCGAAAGCTAATGGTATTTGCTACCAAATAAACCTGTTGGACTTTAACCTGGTGTTGTTAAAACTCTTACTGTCTACTATAAGATTGCCAGGCTCTGCTAGGGTATTTGTTTAATCAACTTAGATGTAGAGGTCACTTTATCAATGGGGACCAAGTTTGTTAGTAATTGTAATGAGCTGTTTTACATACTTTGTAGTTTTAAAGGTACATGTAATACATTTAATTAGTCATACATATAAATATATCTTCTGTACATTTTTAGAAGTTAAACAAATAAGTTTTGCTGCACAGTTACAGAGTGCCCTTTGATACTAAACATATGTCAGATACATTCCTTTAAAGCACCCAACTGTTGGAATCACAAGGCCATAAAGGAGACTTAATTGCCTCACCAGACACCTTATCAGAAACAATTGATACAAGAGTGAGTTTTAATGAAGCTGCCTTCACAGTTTCTAATCAAAACAGAGTCAGAAAGACATTAATGTCACAGCTATCGAAAGAGCTATGGTCGGGAATTTAGTGGGAACTGACAAGAATTAATGGTAACATGATGATGCCCCTCAAAATTGTAGGTCGCTTCTCGGCCTTTTGGCTAAGATCAAGTGTAGTGTGGTCGGCAGCCCATGGTCGGCCGCACTTGGTTGAGGTCATTAGGTTACACTGAGGCTTCATATGTTTCATATGAAGCAATTTTTTAAAGCGGCATCTCGGCCTTTTGGCTAAGATGCAAATGGGCTCAAGTCTTGGAGGAGGAACCTCCCCCTTCTCCAATCAGCTTGGCTCATGTAGATCAGGCCCAGGACAGGGTGGTTTGGTCGCTCGCCCTGTCTTGTCAGCCTGGATCTGAAATGTCTCAACTTGTTGAGACTCTGAACTGGATTTGATTTGATTGAATTGGAAAAGTATTTTTTTTTAAATTGTAGGTAGTGATAAAAAGCTCAGTCATTGAATTGATAAGCAATGTATACATGTGTTTAATTATGTTGGCAATAAACAAACTTATCAGGGCTATAATTGGGGAATATCGTGAATGCAAGTTGAGTTGACCACATCCCTTAGAGATTCAGTTAACTTCACTGACAAGGCCATAAAATACTAATGGCTTTTGTAGGCCCCTTTATCAATTAAAGGATACCCATGTGAGACTGCTTTAGTGAAGATGCTTTGTGAGACTGCTATCAAAATAGAGACATGATGTCTGACTAAGAGACTAGAGGACAGGATTAGAGATGATATATTGGGGTATCCCATGGGATATCGTGATCTCATAGGTCAGGGTGGTTCAGTATTTTTTCTATTTGGATCAATACGTAAAGTATGTCATTTGTAACACTTTTGATTGGATTGTGTCCAACTGACTGTGAGCTGCAGGATGATTTTCTTCGTCTGGCGGAGTGGTGTCTCGACCCATTGTGTCAAGACGCTCCCCTTGCTAGCAAGTAAATAAAGACAAACTGTTGGTTAAGTATCTTGTGTTAATGTGTGTTTGTGTTAAAGTCAAACTCGGAAGTCGAGATTTCGACAGTATTCCTTGGAGGTTCCACGGAGATCGCTTGCTCCTCGCTGGTGAGTAAACAGCACAGCGACTCTCCAAGGAATGACTCTAACTGGCCAGTAAAAAAAAAAGGGGCCCTCCCTTGGATGGTTCAAAGTGCAATCTGTTTGTCCCGGCGGGTGTACTGCGATATTTGACTTATTTCAGGAATGGGTTAACCTTTTTTAATCACTTCCTCTTTTTAGCTTGACGACAGAGTGGGACAGACTATTGAAATTCCATCCCTGAACAGACCGGGCAGATTGTGTAAGTGAGACTCAAGGAAAGACATCATAAGAAAGAGAGAAAGGTCGTTGTTCCCTCAGAGAGGAACAAGCCCTTATTTGATGGGGCGAAAAAGGTGAAAGGGACAGACAGGGTCCTTTTTGTGATTGGACCGATCCTTGTGTGATAGGATCATAAGTAAGATTAAGTAAAGTGCACTGTTAGAGTTTAAGATAATGTGATAAGGGCTCTGTCTGCCGTGGCGAACAACGCAGATAGATAATTGTTTATCTGTTTAGTTAAAGTATAAGTTTGTACTGTTTGTGATATTTGTTGTGAGTTTTGTACTTTATGTTCCTGTCAAGCTCTTGGGAATCAAATCACTGGGAGGTAACAGGGAGTTACACAATAAATCACCCTTAACTGGGTATCTCAGACACCCAGACTGAGGCGGAATTAAGAGCCCAAATGAGTCACATGAAGGCCAGGTGAAATGGGAGTAGAGAACACTGATTGGAGCAATGGAACTGTGATACCGTGATCTGTGCCAACTCAATCAGTTAAGAGAATGGGAGCTGGTTCGAGTAAAATCCCCCAGAAGGGAACACCAGCTTATTTTATGTTTCAAAATTGCAGTCAGTCATCAATCAGTGACCTGCAAAAATGGGTAGAATGGACCAAGGGTAAGAATAAATCTTTCCCACTTGATGGTACATTCAACCTCGATAGAATAACCTATTGAGAAGAATGCCTTTTGAACAGAGATCCTGGGAAGGAAAAAAAAGAAGGGAAATTGGTCAGCTTTTGAAGATTGGAAAAGGGGGGATTGGCAGACTATATTTTAAAAACATGGTATGCATCAGGTATTTCAGCAATCACAAAACAAATTAGTGAAAGACGTGTTACCTGTCAAACCATGAATCCGGGAAAAACAGAAAAGGTACAGGCTGCCTCTCACCCAAATCCAACAGGACCCTTTGTAAACATGCAAATGAATTTTATTGAATTACCCCTATGTATGGGATTTAAGTATGTATTAGTAATTATAGATGTATTTTCTAGATGGATTGAAGCCTTTGTGATGCTACTACTATTGCTAAATATTTGCTAAAAAACATTGTGCCACGATTTGGCGTACCTGTACAGATTTCAAGTGATAATGGATCACATTTTACCGGAACAGTTATGAAAGAAATGTGCTGAGCATTGCAAATCAATCAGCATTTTCATTGCAGTTATCACCCACAGTCAGCTGGACTGGTGGAGAGATATAATGGAATGCTGAAGAACAAGCTGGCAAATCTTTGTGCTGAGACCGGACTAAAATGGGTTGAACTGTTAATGGTAACGCGGTCAGTGACAAACAGTACAACTGGGCTATCACTGCACAAAGTCGTTATGGGATGAGCCCCCAACATTTGCCTTTTTCTGCACCACTTACTGTTAAGCAGATGGATATCAACAGAATGGAAGAAAATATGCTAAACTATTGTATTGCATTAACAAAATGTATTTCTAGTTTCCATTCTCAGATTGATCCCGCAGAAGGGAGGTGCCGCAGCTTAGAACCGGACGACTTCATTTATGTGAAGGTGTTTAAAAGAGAGAATAGTCTTCACCCAAGATTTGAGGGCCCCTCTCCAGTCTTGTTGACCACCAACACCGCGATCAAGGTGAAGGAAAGACCAACATGGATCCATGCATCTCATTGCAAGAGGGCTCCAGGTCCCAAGGAAAAGGAATCATCAGCCTCACCAATGGAGGAAAGTGGACATTAAGACTCTATTTTCTTGTGACATTTACAATACCTGAATTGCACATAAATACTTTCAGGCACATGTCATGCACCTTTGCCAACGCTTCCAGCTGTTGGATGTGTACACATGTACTGACACTGCTCGAAGGGAGGTATTCCTTTTAAGACCAATTCCTTTCAATGAATCAGAATCAGCAAAATGGTGGCTGACTCAGAAAAGGTTGCCCAAAATCAGAACAACAGTAGTACTTCCTAAGGAAGGACTAAAGGATAGCAAGGAACATTGGGAATCAGATAATATGAATAAATTTAAGGGATGGTTCCAACTTGATTCTAACCTTTCTCAGAAGTTCCCTGTCTTGTTCCTTACGAACACAACAGGATTAGGGAGACCCAATGAACAATTTGTCTGGTCAGTAAACAGACAGGTGGGTGGAATGTAGGAACAAGTAAGTTTAACCATTCACTGATCCTCACATCTGCAAACACTATAACTGAAGGAAATGTTATCAGTTTACGAACCTTAAATGGAACATACTTTGTTTGTGGACACAAAGCATATCCCTGGTTGCCATTAAATTGGGAAGGGTCATGTTACCTGGGATATGTAATACCTTATATCCATCATTGCCCTCACTAACACATCACCCCCTTTATCGGTCTAAACGAGCCCTTACAGAAACACAACAATTCTTCTCTATCCTTTTACCCTCTGTCAGAGTGGGATTTACCTCAGTCGAAATAATAAAATTAGCTAAATTATTAGAATGGGCAGCACGGTAGCACAATGGTTAGCACTGCTGCTTCACAGCGCCAGGGACCTGAGTTTGATTCTCGGTTTGGGTCACTGTCTGTGTGGAGTTTACACGTTCTCCCTGTGTCTGCGTGGGTTTCCTCCGGGTGCTCCGGTTTCCTCCCACATTCTGAAAGACGTGCTGGTTAGGTGCATTGTCCCGAACAGTAACTTCATTGCAGTGTTAATGTAAGCCTCACTTGTGACTAATAAAACTTTAACCTTAAGTGGTGCAAATGATACTACCAAAGCTATGAAAGGGTTAAGCGGTGAGATGACAGCCATAAGAACAGTGACTTTACAGAACAGGATGGCCTTAGATTATTTGTTGGTGGAAAAAGGTGGTTCATGTGCTATAATAGGATCTGAATGCTGCACATACATCCCCGACCATTCTGAGGAAAGATGTAGTTTAGTGGACCATATCCCAAAGGAGGTTAAGAAGTTTAAGGAACCAGGTTCTTGGGGAATGTTTGGTTGGGCGGGGGGATGGTTAGATGCAATAGGTAAGTCCATAGTACATGGATTAATCATATTTTTGGCTGTTATCTTTACCCTATGTCTGGTATTTGCCATGATAAAGTGTTGCTGTGCACAACTTGGAAATGCAGTTATTCCAGGAGCTGCAACCACTCTGATGATAATAACAACTCTAGAACTCTCAGAGAATGCAGTAGACAAGGAAATGAAGAGACTTTACAAGATTCGGATAGATTGAAATTGTTGTCCTTGAGAAGGACAAGAGGAGGGAATGTAGAAAGATAGAAAAGAAAGGGCGACTATAAGATTGGCAGACTGCTAGGGTTTTTGTTAAATCAACTTAGATGTAGAGGTCACTTTATCAATGGGGAGTAAGTTTGTTAGTAATTGTAATGAGCTGTTTTACATACTTTGTTGTTTTAAAGGTACATGTAATACCTTTTATTAGTCCATAAATATAAATATATCTTCTGTACATTTTTAGAAGTTAAACAAATAAGTTTTGATGCACAGTTACAGAGTGCCCTTTGATACTAAACATATGTCAGATACATTCCTTTAAAGCACCCAACTGTTGGAATCACAAGGCCATAAAGGAAACTTAATTGCCTCACCAGACACCTTATCAGAAACAACTGATACAAGAGTAAGTTTTAATGAAGCTGCCTTCACGGTTTCTAATCAAAACAGAGTCAGAACGACATTAATGTCTTAGCCAACCAAAGAGTTATGGTCGGGGACTTAGTGGGAGCTGACAAGGATTTTTGGTAACATGATGACACCCCTTGAAACTGCAGGTAGTGATAAAAAGCTCAGTCATTGAATTGATAAGCAATGTATACATGTGTTTCATTATGGTGGCAATAAACAAACTTATCAGGGCTATATCCTGATGGCAAGTTGAGTTGACCACATCCCTTAGAGATTCAGTTAACTTCACTGACAAGGCCATAAAATACCCCTTTTATCAATTAAAGGATACCCATGTGAGACTGTTTTAATGAAGGTGAGGCTGCTATCAAAATAGAGACATGATGTCTAAGAGACTAGCGGACAAGCTTAGGGATGATATATTGGGGTATCCCATGAGGTATCGTGATCTCATAGATCAGGGTGGCTTAGTATTTTCATTCTATTGGATCAATACGTAAAGTATGTCATTTGTAACACTTTTGATTGGATTGTGTTCAACTGATTGTGAGCTGCAGAATTGTATAAACTAGGATGATTTTCTTTGTCCGGTGGAGTGGTGTCTCTGGCCATTGTGTCAAGACGCTCCCCTTGCTAGCAAGTGAAATGAAGACAATCTGTCAGTTAAGTATCTTGTGTTAAAATGTGTTTGTGTTAAAGTCAAAGTTGAGATTTCGACAGGTATCCGGATGAGCACTCAGATCCTGCTGGCGGGGGGTGTCCGCAGACATCTTTAACCTCTCTTTACAACAATCTAAGGTCCCTATTTGCTTCAAGCAAACAACTATCATCCCAGTACAAAAGAAAAGCCAAGCAGCCTGCCTTAATGACTAATGTCCGGTGGCTCTGACATCCATCAGTATGAACTGCTTCGAACGGCTAGTCATGTCACAAATCAGTTCCAGCCTCCTGGACTGCCTGGATCCACTACAGTTCGCCTACCGCCACAACAGGTCCACAGCAGACGCCATCTCCCTGGCCCTGCACTCAACCCTGGAACACCTAGATAACAAAGACACCTATGTCAGACTCCTATTTATTAACTGCAGCTCAGCCTTCAACACCATTATTCCGATGAAACTCATCTCCAAATACCGTGGCCTGGGGCTCGGCTCCGCCCTCTGCAACTGGATCCTGAACTTCCTAACCCACAGACCACAATCAGTAAGGCAACCACGATCATCCTCGGCAACCACGATCATCCTCAACACCCACAAGGCTGTGTTGTCAGCCCCTGACTATACTCCTTATACCCCTATGACTGTGTGGCCAAATTCCCCTCCAACTCAATTTTCAAGTTTGCTGACGACACCACCGCAGTGGTTGGATCTTAAGCAATGATGAGACAGAGTACAGGAAAGAGATAGAGAATCTGGTGAACTGGTGCAACAGCAATAATCTGTCCTTCAATGTCAGTAAAATGAAGGAGATAGTCATTGACTTCAGGAAGCACAGTGGAGAACATGCCCCTGTCTACATTAATGGGGATGAAGTAGAAATGGTCGAGGGCTTCAGGTTTTTAGGTGTCCAGATCACCAACAACCTGTCCTGGTCCCCCTATGCCAACACAATATTTAAGAAAGCCCACCAATGCCTATATTTTCAGAAGGCTAAGGAAATTTGGCATTTCCGCTCCGACTCTCAGCAATTTTTACAGATGCACCATAGAAAGCATTCTTTCTGGCTGTATCACAGCTCGGTATGATTCCTGCTCTGTCGAGACCGCAAGAAACTACAAAGGGTTGTGAATGTAGCCCAATCTGTCACGCAAACCAGCTTCCCATCCATTGACTCTGTCTACACTTCCCGCTGCCTCAGAAAAGCAGCCAGCATAATTAAGGGCCCTTTGCACCCCAGACATACTCTCTTCCACCTTCTTCTGTCGGGGAAAAAATATATAAAAGTCTGAGGTCACGTATCACCCAACTCAAGAACAGTTCTTCCTTGCTGCCATCAGACTTTTGAATGAACGGTATGCTTTATCTATGTAGCGTGCAAGAAACAATACTTTTCACTGTATGCTAATACATGTGACAATAATAAATCAAATCAAATCAAAATGATGAGTTGTTTTGTGTGTAACTCACATATTTCTGGTTTAACTAAAATGAAGGCCTTATTGGGATGGAATCCTGCTGTGGGCCAATGAAATGATCAGAATGTCGGAATAACTGGTGACAGATAAGAGAGGAATGAGGAACTTTCAGCACCACAGAATTTTCAAAAATTCATTTACAGGGATGTGGATGTCAGTGGCCGAGGCCAGCAGACATTGTCCATCCCTAACTGTCCTGGAGGGGGCATTTCAGAGTCAACCACATTGCTGTGTCTCTGGAGTCACATGTACCCAGACCGGGTAAGGGTGGCAGATTTCCTTCCCTAAAGGACATTAGTGAACCGATGGTGAACAATTGACGATGGTTTCATAGTCATCATTAGACTTTGAATTCCAAATTTTTTTGTCATTGAATTCGCATTGTGTGATTCGAATCCAGATTTCCAGAGCATTACATTGGGTCTCTGGATTATTGATCTACCACTTTCTCTCACATAGAGACTGCCAATTGAGTGACTATCTTTTCGCTCAGAGTAACCTGAATGTGCTGAGCCAGAAATGTCCACCATCATAAAACCCCAACATTGTGAAATATTCCTTTACTCACTGCATTGAAGTGCTGCGGTCTTTTGGCTATGATTGAGTGTAGTATCTTTTCTTCTCAGTTTTTGCAAAGAGCAACTGGATGTCAGTGTGGGTTGTGCATTGAAGAAGACAGCGGGAAAGGAGACCCAGAAAAAGACAATGCTTGAGCTCTGCTGCTACTGGTGGATCTTCATGCTGGTTTCAGCCTTTGGGTTTGTATCTAATACCGGTACAGCACAACTCAGTGTTTGGGCTATGGTTGCAGCTACTTCTCGACCACCAGGCCGAGGGGTATGGAACACTGTCCTTGTGACAGTGAAGACATTGGGAGGGGACCTGCCTATGGATCGAACCTACTTTTTGAAGTGAGTGCTCTTCGAATGCTGCAGGTTTGAAGTGGCAAATATCTTCTGCCTGCAGGATTTCCCCCAGCAGTGAGTATTTTGACCTTCTTGAGTGTTGCAGGATGTATTAAGCTTCTGAAGGCTTTCAAGGAAAAAGACAAACAGGGGTCCCTCTCCACCCTGACTGCGGAGCCTCCGTCACAGCGGAACCAGGTTGTTACATTCCACATGTACAACCCCCAGTTCACCATGGTGTATGTAAAGGGCAACGACAAAGGCTTTTGGCATTCTGGCCTTCATCAGTCAGGGCATTGAGTATAGAAGTTGGGGAGTTATGTTGCAGTTGTACAGGACATTGGTGAGGCCGCACCTTGAGTATTGTGTTCAGTTTTAGTCGCCATGCTATGGGAAAGATGTTATTAAACTATTAAACTGGAAAGAGTGCAGAAGAGATTTACAAGGATGTTGCCAAGACTCAAGGGACAGAGTTATATGGAGAGATTGGACAGGCTGGGGCTTTTTTCTTTGGAGTCTAGGAGACTGAGGGGTGATCTTATCGAGATGTATAAGGTCATGAGAGGCATGCATAGGGTGAATGCACTCTGTCTTTTTCCCAGGGTTGGGGAATCGAGAACTAGAGGGCATAGGTTTAATTTAAGAGGGGAAAGAATTAATGGGAACCTGAGGAGTAACTTTTTTT
This sequence comes from Mustelus asterias, assembly GCF_964213995.1. Taxonomy (NCBI): domain Eukaryota; kingdom Metazoa; phylum Chordata; class Chondrichthyes; order Carcharhiniformes; family Triakidae; genus Mustelus; species Mustelus asterias. The sequence goes on along the minus strand of NC_135820.1, from coordinate 5,348,860 downwards.
ACACAGAGGGTGATATGTGTGTGGAATGAGCTGCCGGAGGAAATGGTTGAGGCAGGGACAGTGACAACATTTAAAAGGCATTTGGACAGATACATGGATAGGAAAGGTTTAGAGGGATATGGGCCAAATGCAGGCAAATGGGGTTAGTTTAGATGGGCATTTTGGGCCGAAATGCCTGTCTCCATGCCATAGATTCTATGATTCTATGACGTGTTCATGTTCCTTGCCAGGTATGTTGAGTTGAATGGGAACAGCACTGAGGTGAAGGACAACTTTGGCATTTGGATCAGCAAATGCCAGGACAAAATGACCTTGAGAACAGATGTGAATGTAGGCCTCCTGTATCTCCCCCACCCCTTTTCACAAACACCCAACACCAATGCCCTTTAGGGAAGGAAATCTGTTAGCCTTACCCGTCCGACACGTGACTCCCAAACCAAAGCAACATGGTTGACTCTTTAATGAAAAGGAATGAAACTGGATGGACGATCTGCCATTGACTGAGGCACCAGAAATGACATCAGTACAGTCAGCTCTATCATGACTGGGGATTCCAGCAGTGCAAAAGACAAGGCATTTGCAACCATCAGTGCCAAGTGATCCATGTTGCCCTCCTGTTGCTGTTCCCACAGATGCCAGTCTTCAGCCAATTCGATTTACTCCACATGATATCAAAAAATGAGTGAAGGCATTGGATTGAATACACAAAGGCTATGGGCCCTGACAACAGTCCAGCAATAGTACTGAAGACGTCTGCTCCAGAACTAGCTGCACCCCTAGCTGTTCCTGTACAGCTATAACACAGGCTCTCGCCAGCAAATTGCCCAAGAGTGTTCTGTCCACAAAAAATCAGGACAAATCCAACAGGCCAATTACCACCTTATCAGTCTACTCTCGATCATCAGCAAAGTAACGGGAAGGGTCGTCAACACTGCCATCAAGTGACACCTACTCAGCAATCACTCACCAATGCTCAGTTTGGGTTCTGCCAGTCCACCCAGCTCCTGAATTCATTACAACCTTGGTTCAAACATGGACAAAAGAGCTGAACTCCAGAGGTGAGGTGAGAGTAACAACCATTGACATCAAGGCAACATTTGACCGAGTGTGGCATCAAGGAGCCCTAGCAAAACTGGAGTCAATGGGAATCAGGGATGAAAACTCTCTACTGGTTGGAAACTGTTGTGTATTTGGGGAACGACAGTCCGTGGCATGGCCCCTTTAAGAGGACGGACACGTGATTGCTCTGTGACATTATTGGGGTCTCCACAGCATGCTGGCAGTTGGGGAATTCAGGCCTGTACAGCGCACACTTAAAAATAAACCCGCCTGTTTTTATTAAAACTTACGTGGACCTCCTGAATTGAATCGATCCTATATCAACCCCCCACCCACTGACAACACAACAAAGCTGACGACGAGGCGGGATGAAAAATAAACAGAAACAGTCCAAAAGACAGTCTGTCTTTTCAGGCTGATCACGGTTGCTGCTGCACATTCGCCAAGCGTTGCTTTTTCTGCCTCTGTTTCTACAACTGGGGGCTTTCAGCGAAGCCTTTCTGCTTTTCACTTTTGCCATTGGAAACTTTTCTGTGCTTCTTTGTTCTCTTTGAAGGGCTTTCAGTGCCTAACATCTGTGACGTTAGTATACCTTTAAGAGATTTTTTTAAAAATCAGGCTCTCTGCCTTCGTTGATGTCATTGTTGCCAGGCTGTCTACGAAGATTCCTTTTATTGCTCCTTAAGTGGTTTAAATGGGAGTTGTTTATGGGATTAGTTTTATGGCCCTGCATTGTTAGGAGAAAAGGCATTGAGTTCTGGGTAGGTTTTTTTCTCTTCCCAGGAAGTTTAAGGTTTTTTTTCCTGTTTGGCTGCAGTTAGAGCTTAATTGTTTTAGAAGGGGCATCACGCTAAAGGGAAGTCTCTCTCTCTCTCTCTCTCTCTCTCCCTGGATTTGGAAATTCTGCAGGTTAGCTGAAAACCTTCCTGGAGTAGAAAATCTGCTGTTGGTGGTTTGACCAGAGTCTGGGGTTCTGGGAAGCTGTTCTGACTTCAAACTGTTCTGGATGTGTCAAGAGGTGCTAGAACTTACAAGACTGAGAGTTTTCAATTCTCCAACCAAAGGATTCAATTCCAGTATCACGTGAACATTAGACTTTGCCGTGTTGAACTTATTTAAAGAGTTTTGTCTATGGAAGCTTTTGTTTTGATTGGAACATCTTATACATTATCGTGGCTGTTTTGTTCTTGTTTGTAATTGACAAAGTTATTGCTAATGTTCTTTCCATACATGTTAACTATATTCCTAAATAAACTTTGTTTGATAAAAGCTTCCTAGTGGGTCATTTGAATCATACCTGAGGTGAAACATATCATGCTTACCCTAGCCAAATTCAAAGTGCAAAACGTAGGATCCAGGTGGGCGCCATAAAACACCTGAACCATAACACATTGGCAACTCAAAGCCAGTCCAGCCCCAAACCAGCAGCTATGTCACACCAGTGGGGTGGCAGTCAAAGACAGCAAGTGGGGTGTACCCATTGACCGTACCTTCTTCATTAAGAGAATTCTCCCCATGTCTACGTGGTTTTCCTATGGGTGCTCTGGCCTCCTCATACACTCTTAACGATGCGCAGGCTAGGTCGACTGCCCATGGTAAATTATGTATTATGTCCAGACAAATAATTTATGGTCCCAACCTTTCTCAGCACAATTGGAAGTAAAACCTTTAACTTACTCTGCAGTTTGGTCCAGCCAGAGAAGCCAGGTACCAAATCCCTCGAGCAATTGGTGAAAGCCCTCAAGGAACATTATTCGCTGAAGCCATTGGTTATCCCGGAACAGTTCAGGTTTCGAAGAAACAAACCAGAGGATGAGAATATTTCATGGTTTGTAGCTGCCTGCGCAATTGTTTGGTCTGCAGGTTAAGAAATGAGGCAATCCAGCAGCACTTGCTCCCCGAGTGCACTTTAAGCTTAAATCCAGCTCTGGAAATTGCAGTCTCGATGGAGCTCGCAGCAAGAGAGAGACTTCACAGTTGGGAACTGGCACATAGGATGGGGCGCCACCCAGAGGAAGCCTACCTGACTACAGGCATGCCAGAATGGGCCGTTCACCGGCTGATTGTTGGAGCAAAGACAGTCAGTGCAAGAATTGTGGCAAGGTTGGCCACATTGTAAGAGCATTGTTGGGAGGGATCAGGGTTCCCTGAACAGAGTGGGCAGAAAAATAACCCAGACACAGGTAATGAGAGGACTCAGACAAATCCAGCAAAATTAATTTATAACATGGCTGATGAGAATGACAGCAGTCAGGAAGAGGTGTTTCAGGAGTCGGATGAGGAGCTAAGGTTGAACATGTTTCAGTCCAAAGGGAATCTCACTGATTTTGGGTGGTCGCTACGCTGAATGGACAACTGGTCAAAATGGAAGTTGGCACAGGTGCCACTGTATCTTTAATCCCCGAGACCATATATCAACAGAAACTAAAGCATCTTCCCTTAAGGCCAGCATGTGTGATCTTAATAGGAACGCATGTGGAAGAAATTCGGCCACTGAAAGGCTACATCATCGTCAAGGTGAAGCTGAGTGCCCAAAGGGCGGGCTACCTCTTCACTTGGTCTGAGGAGACTTCCCACCTCTCTTTGGACAATCTTGGTTAGAGAAGACCAAGCTGGACTGGAGCGCTGTAAACTGATTGGTTAACTCCAAGGCGGACCAACAGCACATCCTGGACAGATGCAAGAGTGCATTCGAAGATACACTTGGCTCAATGGAAGGGGTGCAAGTGAAACTCAAGATCAAACCAAATCGCCAACCAAAAGCCTCAAGTTGAGAGCGGTGCCGAATTTGTCCGAAGTTGAATTGGAGTTAGAACGACTTGTCGATACTGGTATTTCAGAACCTGTTATCACGAGCGGCTGGGCTACACCAAATAGGATGGTACAGTCTACATTTGTGGAGATGACCATCAATCTGGTGTTGTGTGTGGGTCAGAATCCACTTCCACTGATCGAGGATCTGTTCTCCAGCCTATCAGGTGGGCCAAAGTTTAGCAAAACCATCCCTTCGCAGCCTTACCTCAAATGAAGATCGCAATTGAATCACAACCCTTGCTTACCATTGTTACCCACAAAAGCCTGTTCCACACAAACGATTGGAATCACTTCGGCCCCTGCGTTATTTCAGCGGTCAATAAACCAAATACTTATTGGTTTACCCGGGATGCACTGTTATCTTGATAGTATTTTGGTTACCGGGGCTAGTGACTGAGAACATTTGACGAACTTAGAATCCACACTGCAGCATGTTCAAATACGTGGCCTGCGTGTCAAGAAAGAGAAATGCAACTTTCTCTGAACTTTGATACAATACTTGAGCCACATTATCGATAACAAAGGGCTACAAAAAGAACCAAAGAAGATGGACGCCATCGTGAAAGCTCTACGTCCAAAGAACGTGACGCAATTAAGATCATTTCTAGGTCTAGTCAACTTTTATGGGAAATTCATCTCTGATTTAACTAACTTGTTGAAACCCCGACATAATCCATTGTGCGTTAAACAGTCTTGGCATTAGATACCCACATGTGAGGGAGCATACAAGGCAGTGAAGGACACTTTGCAGAAGTCCGATGTCTTAGTTCATTTTAACCCAAAAGTGCCATTGCAACTCGCTTGTGATGCTTCTCACATGGCGTTGGGGCAGTCATCTCACACATTTTACCTTCAGGAGAGGACAGACCCATAGCTTTCACTTCCCAGACACTGGCGACTATGCTCAATTGAAGAAGGAAGCATTGAGTATCATCTTTGGAGTCTGGAAGTTTCACCAGTACCTGTACAGCTGACATTTCATAGAATCATAGAATGTGCGGCACAGTGACGGGCCCTTTGGCCCAAACTGGTCCATGCTGACTAAAAAGCCCATCCAGGCTAGCTCCATTTGCCTGCATTTGGCCCATATCCCTCTAAACCTTTTCTATCCATGTATCTGTCCAAATGCCTTTTAAATGTTGTCAACATCCCTGCCTGAACCACTTCCTCCGGCAGCTCAGTCGACCCTATTAACAGATCACTGACCATTGATAATCCAGTACTGGCTTGCCCAAAGGAACACCATCTCTTTAACCTGTGTTGAATGTTCCCTCCACCCACATTGTCTGTACCTTTAAGACCTGACTGGCTGTAGAGATTCGCATTCTCATTAGTATTCTGTAACTTGATTTCTGTGTCTGTTTGCACTGTTTGAGAGCACATTTCCACTCCATCTGACAAAGGAGCAGTGCTCCGAAAGCTTATGGTATTTGCTACCAAATAAACCTGTTGGACTTTAACCTGGTGTTGTGAGACTTCTTACTGTGTTTGCCCAAAGGAGGCAGAGAGTGGGTATAGATGGGCCTTTTTCCAAATGGAGGTCGGTCACCAGTGGTGTGCCCCAGGGATCTGTTCTGGGACCCTTGCTGTTTGTCATTTTCATAAATGACCTGGATGAGGAAGCGGAGGGATGGGTTGGTAAGTTTGCCGACGACACGAAGGTTGGTGGGGTTGTGGATAGTCTGGAGGGATGTCAGAAGTTACAGGGGGATATAGATAGGATGCAAGACTGGGCGGACAAGTGGCAGATGGACTTCAACCCAGATAAATGCGCGTGGTCCATTTTGGTAGGTCAAATGGGATGAAGGAGTACAATATAAAGGGAAAGACTCTTAGTACTGTAGAGGATCAGAAGGACCTTGGGGTCCGGGTCCATAGGACTCTAAAATCGGCCCCGCAGGTGGAGGAGGTGGTTAAGAAGGCGTATGGTGTGCTGGCCTTTATCAATCGAGGGATTGAGTTTAGGAGTCCGGGGATAATGATGCAGCTAAAAAAGACCCTCGTCAGACCCCACTTGGAGTACTGTGCTCAGTTCTGGTCGCCTCATTACAGGAAGGATGTGGAAAAGATTGAAAGGGTGCAGAGGAGATTTACAAGGATGTTGCCTGGATTGAGTGGCATGCCTTATGAGGATAGGCTGAGGGAGCTCGGTCTTTTCTCCTTGGAGAGACGAAGGATGAGAGGAGACCTAATAGAGGTGTATAAGATGTTGAGAGGCATAGATCGGGTGGACTCTTGGAGGCATTTTCCCAGGGTGGAAATGTCTGCTACGAGAGGACACAGGTTTAAGGTGCTGGGGGGTAGGTACAGGGTAAATGTTAGGGGTAAGTTTTTCACACAGAGGGTGGTGGGCGAGTGGAATCGGCTGCCGTCAGTGGTGGTGGAGGCGAACTCAATAGGGTCTTTTAAGAGACTCCTGGATGAGTACATGGAGCTTAATAGGATGGAGGGTTATAGGTAGGTCGAGAAGGTAGGAATGTGTTCGGCACAACTTGTGGGCCGAAGGGCCTGTTTGTGCTGTAGTTTTTCTATGTTTCTATGTTTCTATCTTCAGGCCATGTAAAGGGTGATGGTGACGGAAGACTGGCCTTGGTAAGATTATTACACCTGCTAAGTGCTCTCAAGGACAATAAGGGATGGGCAACATCCATGTCCCATGAAACAATGAAAAACGATAAACTCAGGAGTCTGGTTCCTGCATTGAAGTATTTCAGCCAGTAGATGGCACTCCTCTCCAGCTAAATCGACCAATAGCAACAAAGCAATGGCACCCCCAGGTGACCAAAGGCTAATATGGCAGGGAGACCATGAAGCAACCTGGAAGAAAAGACTGGTAAAGATAAAAAATGTTTGCAATGACGGGGTGCACCTGAACCAGAGGGGCACCAATATCCTCGGAGGGAAATTTGTTACGGCTCTTCAGGGGGGTTTAAACTAATTTGTCAGGGGAGTGGGAAAGGGAGTTGTAGTCCAGAAGTCAGTGAGGGTGGTGAGGTATTGGGGAAGGTATCAGGGTCAAGGGTGGGTACTGGTAGACAGGAAGGTGGGTTGAAGTGTGTCTACTTCAATGCAAGGAGCATCCGGAACAAGGTAGATGAACTTGGGGCGTGGACTGGTACTTGGGACTACGATGTTGTGGCCATTACGGAGACGTGGGTAGAACAAGGACAGGAATGGTTGTTGGACGTTCCGGGGTATAGATGTTTCACTAAGTGTAGGGAAGCTGGTAAAAGAGGTGGAGGAGTGGCATTGTTAATCAAGGATAGTTTAACGGCTGCGGAAAGGCACTTCGTGGGGGATCTGCACACTGAGGTAATATGGGCTGAAGTTAGAAATAGGAAAGGAGCGGTCACGTTGCTAGGAGTTTACTATCGGCCCCCAAATAGTAATAGAGATGTGGAGGAAGAAATTGCTAAGCAGATTATGGATATGTGTGGGGGTCACAGGGTAGTTGTCATGGGGGACTTTAACTTTCCAAATATTGATTGGAACCTTTGTAGGTCAAATAGTTTGGATGGGGCAGTTTTTGTGCAGTGTGTGCGGGAGGGTTTCCTGACACAATATGTGGATGGGCCGACGAGAGGTGAGGCCACATTGGATTTGGTACTGGGAAATGAACCAGGCCAAGTGTTAGATTTGGTTGTGGGAGAGCAATTTGGAGATAGTGACCACAATTCGGTGTCTTTTGTTATTGCAATGGAGAGGGATAGGGCCGTACGGCAGGGCAAGGTTTACAATTGGGGGAGGGGTAATTATGATGCGATTAGGCAAGAATTAGGGGGCATAAGTTGGGAACAGAAACTGTCAGAGAAAGGAACTAATGAAAAGTGGAACTTTTTCAAGGAACAAATACTGGATGTCCTTGATAGGTATGTTCCTGTCAGGCAGGGAGGAAATGGCCGAGTGAGGGAACCATGGTTCACAAAAGAGGTGGAATGTCTTGTGAAAAGGAAGAGGGAAGCTTATGTAGGGATGAGGAAACAAGGTTCAGATGGCTCGATTGAGGGTTACAAGTTAGCAAGGAATGAGCTGAAAAAGGGGCTTAGGAGAGCTAGGAGGGGACATAAGAAGTCCTTGGCGGGTCGGATCAAGGAAAACCCCAAGGCTTTTTACTCTTATGTGAGGAATAAAAGAATGACCAGGGTGAGGTTAGGGCCGGTCAAGGACAGTAGTGGGAACTTGTGTATGGAGTCAGTAGAGATAGGCGAGGTGATGAATGAATACTTTTCTTCAGTGTTCACCAAGGAGAGGGGCCATGTTTTTGAGGAAGAGAAGGTGTTACAGGCTAATAGGCTGGAGGAAATAGATGTTCGGAGGGAGGATGTCTTGGCAGTTTTGAATAAACTGAAGGTCGATAAGTCCCCTGGGCCTGATGAAATGTATCCTAGGATTCTGTGGGAGGCAAGGGATGAGATTGCAGAGCCTTTGGCGTTGATCTTTGGGTCCTCGCTGTCCACGGGGATGGTGCCAGAGGACTGGAGAATGGCGAATGTTGTTCCTCTGTTTAAGAAAGGGAATAGAAATGACCCTGGTAATTATAGACCGGTTAGTCTTACTTCGGTGGTTGGTAAATTGATGGAAAGGGTCCTTAGGGATGGGATTTACGACCATTTAGAAAGATGCGGATTAATCCGAGATAGTCAGCACGGATTCGTGAAGGGCAAGTCGTGCCTCACAAATTTGATAGAAGTTTTTGAGGAGGTAACTAAGTGTGTTGATGAAGGTAGGGCAGTTGATGTCATATACATGGATTTTAGTAAGGCGTTTGATAAGGTCCCCCATGGTCGGCTTATGATGAAAGTGAGGAGGTGTGGGATAGAGGGAAAGTTGGCCGATTGGATAGGTAACTGGCTGTCTGACCGAAGACAGAGGGTGGTGGTCGATGGAAAATTTTCGGATTGGAGGCAGGTTGCTAGCGGTGTGCCGCAGGGATCAGTGCTTGGTCCTCTGCTCGTTGTGATTTTTATTAATGACTTAGAGGAGGGGGCTGAAGGGTGGATCAGTAAATTTGCTGATGACAACAAGATTGGTGGAGTAGTGGATGAGGTGGAGGGCTGTTGTAGGCTGCAAAGAGACATTGATAGGATGCAAAGCTGGGCTGAAAAATGGCAAATGGAGTTTAACCCTGATAAATGTGAGGTGATTCATTTTGGTAGGACAAATTTAAATGTGGATTACAGGGTCAAAGGTAGGGTTCTGAAGACTGTGGAGGAACAGAGAGATCTTGGGGTCCATATCCACAGATCTCTAAAGGTTGCCAGTCAAGTGGATAGAGCTGTGAAGAAGGCCTATAGTGTGTTAGCTTTTATTAACAGGGGGTTGGAGTTTAAGAGCCGTGGGGTTATGCTGCAACTGTACAGGACCTTGGTGAGATCACATTTGGAATATTGTGTGCAGTTCTGGTCACCTCACTATAAGAAGGATGTGGAAGCGCTGGAAAGAGTGCAGAGGAGATTTACCAGGATGCTGCCTGGTTTGGAGGGTAGGTCATATGAGGAAAGGTTGAGGGAGTGAGGGCTGTTCTCTCTGGAGCGGAGGAGGCTGAGGGGAGACTTAATAGAGGTGTATAAAATGATGAAGGGGATAGATAGAGTGAACGTTCAAAGACTATTTCCTCGGGTGGATGGAGCTACTACAAGGGGGCATAACTATAGGGTTCGTGGTGGGAGATACAGGACGGATATCAGAGGTAGGTTCTTTACGCAGAGAGTGGTTGGGGTGTGGAATGGACTGCCTGCAGTGATAGTGGAGTCAGACACTTTAGGAACATTTAAGCGGTTATTGGATAGGCACATGGAGCACACCAGGATGATAGGGAGTGGGATAGCTTGATCTTGGTTTCAGATAAAGCTCTGCACAACATCGTGGGCCGAAGGGCCTGTTCTGTGCTGTACTGTTCTATGTTCTATATGAAGATTTTGAGAATTGTTTCGTGTGCATTAGGTGCTGACAAACAAGTCTGGAACATTTTTTTTAACCTCTTCTACCACTTTCAACACCAACTGGATGTATTCCTGGACATGGCATCACATGAAGGTCTTTGTCCAATTGCCCCACCCCTAAACTCCTCCCATTGGCCACTTAACTGACCAATCACAGTGCCACACCTCCTCCCCATGGCCAATCGGAAAACAAACACTATTTATTTCCTCCAATTGGATGTTCATTAACTATTGGTCAAATAGGACTTTTCTCTCCCAGATCTCCAACAAATGTCGATCAAATGAACAAAAAAGGTTGAAAGTTTTTATTTTGAAAGATCCCTGTGGTTTTTATCCAGGGTTTAGCTCCCAGCAGTGTCCTGGAGTGAAGGGTTGTGTGATGCAGAGGGTAGTGTCTCTACGTTTGAGCCTGAAACAGGGTGTAGGGGAAGATGTGCAACAAATAGTGGCACAGGACAAGGGAAGGCCATTCAGCCCCTTGAATCTGTTCCACTGTTCAGTGAGGTAATGCTGATCTGTGACCTAACTCCATATAGAAATCATGGAAATCATAGAAACCCTACAGTACAGAAAGAGGCCATTCGGCCCATCGAGTCTGCACCGACCACAATCCCACCCAGGCCCTAGCCCCATATCCCTACATATTTACCCACTAATCCCTCTAACCTACACATCTCAGGACACTAAGGGCAATTTAGAATGGCCAATCAACCTAACCCGCACATCTTTGGACTGTGGGAGGAAACCGGAGCACCCGGAGGAAACCCACGCAGACACGAGGAGAATGTGCAAACTCCACACAGACAGTGACCCAAGCCAGGAATCGAACCCAGGTCCCTGGAGCTGTGAAGCAGCCGTGCTAACCACTGTGCTACCGTGCCGCCCCAATTGATCCTTTAACATCATTGGCTCACAAAGATCCAATCAATCTGTGATTTCAAATTAACATTGAGCAAACATCATTTATTGTTTGTATATCAAAGTGTTTCTTAATTTCACTCCGAAAGATCTGCCTCTAATTTTTAAACTCTGGCCCCCAGTCCTCGACTCCCCAACCAGAAGGAATCGTTTCTCTCTATCTGCCCCTCAAAATTTCCCTTAGAGACTTGAAAACTGCATCCCTTAACATCCTAAATTTTGGGGAATGAAACTCCATTTTGTGTAATCTCTCCCAGTGATTTTACCCAAGGAATCCCGGTGTCATTCAGTTAAATATACACAGCACTCTCTCCAAGGTCAATATATCCTTCCTGAGGTGTGAGGCCCAGAACTGTTCACAGTGACTCCCGGTGTGATCTAAACTGGGCTTTGTATAACTGTAGTGGAGTGGAGGGAGGGGAGATTTGGGGGTTCAGGAATGGTTAGAATTAATGAGTGGGGTGTGAGCTTTAGGGATGAGAATTCAGAAAGATGTGGGGGTTCATCAGTGTGGGCAGGAGTGTCAGGAGTGCGGGCAGGAAAGTTGGAGGTTCAGGAGAGGAGGAGGAGAGTTGGAAGTTCAGAAGAGATTGAGGTTCAGGGGAGTTGGGGGTTCAGGAAAGTTGGGTGTTCAGTGGAGATGGGGTTTCAGGCAAATCTTTTTATTCATTTTGCAGCATTTTGGAGTTGTTGGCTAGGCCACCATTTATTACCCATCTCTAATTGCCCCCTTGAGAAGGTGTTGGTGAGCTGCCTTCTTGAACCACTGCAGCCCCTGAGGTGTAGGTACACCCACAGTTGCTGTTAGGGTGACCCAGCAACAGTGAAGGAACGGCTGATAAATTTCCAAGTCAGGATGGTGAGTGGCTACAACCCCTAGGTGGTGGTGTTCCCAGGTATCTGCTGCTCTTGTCCTATTAGATGGTGGTGGTCATGGATTTGGAAGCTTATGCCTAAGGAACTTGGTGAGTTCCTGCAGTGCATCTTGTAGATGGTGCACAGGGCTGCCACTGTGCATTGGTGGTGGAGGGAGTGAATGCTTGTGGAAGGGGTGCCAATCAAGGGGCTGCTTTGTCCTGGATGGTGTTGAGCTTCTTGAGTGTTGTTGGAACTGTGGTCATCCAGACAAGGATGAATGCACTCATCCACTCCTGACTTGTGCCCTATGGATAATGGACGGGCTTTGGGGGTCAGGAGGTGAGTTACTTGCTGCAGGATTCCTATACTTTGACCTGTTCTTATAAACACAGTATTTATATGGCTAGTCCAATTCAGTTGCTGGTCAAAGAATGTTGATAGTGGGGGATTTAACAATGGTAATACCATTGAATGCCAAGGGGCGATGGTCAGATCCTCTCTTGTTGGAGATGGTCATTTCCTGGCACTTGTTTGGTGCGAATGTTACTTGCCACTTGTCAGCACAAGCCTGGACATTGTCCAGGTCTTGCTGCATTTGGACATGAACTGCTTTAGTATCTGAGGAGTCGTGAATGGTGCTGAACATTGTGCAATCATCTGCAAACATCACCACTTCTGACCTTATGCTGGAAGGAAGGTAATTGATGAAGCAGCTGAAGATGGTCGGGCCTGGGACACTACCCTGAGGATCTCCTGCTGTGATGTCCCGGAGCTGAGATGATTGACCTCCAACCACCACGACCGTCTTCCTTTGTGCCAGGTATGACTCCAATCGGTGGAGTGTTGTCCCCCTGATTTCCATTGACTCCAGTTTTGTGTGGGCTCCTTGATGCCATACTCGGTCAAATGCTGCCTCAATGTCAAGGGCAGTCACTCTCACCTCACCTCTGGCGTTCAGCTCTTTTGTCTATGTTTGAACCAAGTCTGTAATGAAGTCAGGAGCCGAATGACCTTGGCGGAACCCAAACTGAGCATCCATTAGCAAGTTATTGCTGAGTAAGTGCCACTTTATAGCGCTGTTGATGAACCCTTCCATTACTTTACTGATGATCGAGAGTAGACTGATTGCATGGTAATTGTCCAGGTTGGTCCTTTTTCTTGTGTACAGGGCATACCTGGGCAATTTTCCACTTTGCCCATTAGATGCCAGTGTTACAGCTTTACTGAAACAACTTGGCTCGGGGCACAGCAAGTTCTGGAATGCAAGTCTTCAGTATATTTCCGGAAAATTGTTAGGGTCCATAGTCCTGGCAGTATCCAGTTGTTTTTTTAATATTCTTTATTAGTCACAAGTAGGCTTACATTAACACTGCAATGAAGTTACTGTGAAAATCCCCTAGTCGCCACACTCCGACTAGGCACACTGAGAGGCAGTTTAGCATGGTAAATGCACCTAACCAGTATGTCTTTCGGACTGGGGGAGGAAACCAGAGCACCTGGAGGAAACCCACCAGACATGGGGAGAATGTGTAGACTCCGTGTCTGCGTGGGTTTCTTGATATTACATGGAGTGAATTGAATTGGCTGAAGGCTGACATCCGTAATGCTGGGAACGGAGGCCGAGATGGATCATCCACTTGGCACTTCTGGCTGAAGGTTTTTGCAAATGCTTCAGACTTATCTTTTGCACTGATTGGCAGCATCTATCAACTCTTTCCACTGAGAATGCACCAGCATTAAAGGACAGAGTTCCAAAACATTTCCCACAACCTTTAATGAGAAGCTCTTGCAATTTTCCATCTGTGAAAATTGAACCATGAAATTGTATTCAATTACAGACTGGGAGGACCGTGCAGCCTGGTTTCTGCCTTGTCCTCCTGAAGACAGTTTGTTCATGCAACACCCACCATTAAAGGCAATCTTCCCCATGTTGGTGTCCTTCACCAGTAATGCATATTTGACAGAAATACCACCCATCGTGGTGCTGTCGCTCTACCCAGGCCTCCTCTCACCTTTTTTCATCTGACTCGAGTGTGGGCACTATGCTCATTTGTACTTCGTTTTCTAAGCTGTTTCGCACCATTGAAAATGCTGTGTAATCAGCGATAAGAACAATTCTCTGTCTGAACAGATCCCAATGATGCTGCAGTTACTGGTTATTTCCACTAGAGGCACTGCTGCTCTCCTGTATCCTGAACCATGATTAGAATCAGCCATTGAGCAGGCTAAGAGTCCATTCAGCCCCTCATACCTATTCCAGTCCAATCATACAACTTTGTTGTGTGGTAATTTTGAATTCACGTCATTGTTTTAAAATCTGTCCATGGTCTTACCCCTTCCCGATCTCTGTAACCTCCTTGAGCTTCGATGACACTCCCTGTCTCTGTAACCTCCTCCAGCCCCTTAAACCCTCCATATCTCTGTAACCTCCTCCAGCCCCTTAAACCCTCCCTATCTCTGTAACCTCCTCCAGCCCCTACAACCCCCCCTATCTCTGTAACCTCCTCCAGCCCCATAACCTTCCCTATCTCTGTAACCTCCTCCAGCCGCTAAAACCCTCCCTATCTCTGTAACTTCCTCCGGCCCCTACATCCTTCTCTATCTCTGTAACCTCCTCCAGCCTCTACGTATGTACATCAACAGGTACATACATAAAGTCGGACACTTTAGGGACTTTCAAGCAGTTATTGGATAGGCACATGGAGCACACCAGAATGATAGGGAGTGGGATAGCTTGATCTTGGTTTCGGACAAAGCTCGGCACAACATCGAGGGCCAAAGGGCCTGTACTGTGCTGTACTGTTCTATGTTCTATACATACATTGACCAAACTAAGCATAAGTAGATTTGAGCTTTAATTCTTTGTGAGTAGATATAGCGAAAACCAATAAAACTGTGATATAAATTAAAGCATCACTAGTGATTTGCCTGTGGTTGCGGTACAGTTTACCCAACAGTTCAGGTGTCCCTGGATGGTCCCAATTGGAAGTGATTTTAAGTTACTCTGGGTTGGACCACCAAACTCTCGGACAAGGACAATTATAGTAGGAAGGGAATTTAGTTACTGCAGGACTGGACCCCTTTCAGACTACAGAGAAGTACATCCTAATCACCCAGCCTGAGCCTGAATTAAGCGGGCATTAGCCCAAGATTGAAGAGGTGACAAAGTAAATTAATGAGGGAAGGGCTACGAATGTAGTTTATATGGACTTAAGTAAGGCTTTTGACAAGATCCCAAAAGGCAGACTGGTACAAAGACTAAAATCACGTGGGATTTGGGGTGGGTTAGCGAGATGGATACAGAACTGGCTTGGTCATAAAAGACAGAGAGTAGGGGTGGAAGGTTGTTTTGCAGAATGGAGATCTGTAGCTAGTGGTGTTCTGCAGGGATCTGTGCTGGGGCCTCTGTTGTTTGTAGTATAGAATCATAGAATCATAGAAACCCTACAGTGCAGAAAGAGGCCATTCGGCCCATCGAGTCTGCACCGACCACAATCGGTGTCTTTTGTTATTGCAATGGAGAGGGATAGGGCCGTACGGCAGGGCAAGGTTTACAATTGGGGGAGAGGTAATTATGATGCGATTAGGCAAGAATTAGGGGGCATAGGTTTGGAACAGAAACTGTCAGAGAAAGGAACTAATGAAAAGTGGAACTTTTTCAAGGAACAAATACTGGATGTCCTTGATAGGTATGTCGCTGTCAGGCAGGGAGGAAATGGCCGAGTGAGGGAACCATGGTTCACGAAAGAGGTAGAATGTCTTTTGAAAAGGAAGAGGGAAGCTTATGTAGGGATGAGGAAACAAGGTTCAGATGGCTCGATTGAGGGTTACAAGTTAGCAAGGAATGAGCTGAAAAAGGGGCTTAGGAGAGCTAGGAGGGGACACGAGAATTCCTTGGTGGGTCGGATCAAGGAACACCCCGAGGCTTTTTACTCTTATGTGAGGAATAAAAGAATGACCAGGGTGAGGTTAGGGCTGGTCAAGGACAGTAGAGGGAACTTGTGTATGGAGTCAGTAGAGATAGGCGAGGTGATGAATGAATACTTTTCTTCAGTGTTCACCAAGGAGAGGGGCCATGTTTTTGAGGAAGAGAAGGTGTTACAGGCTAATAGGCTGGAGGAAATAGATGTTCGGAGGGAGGATGTCCTGGCAGTTTTGAATAAACTGAAGGTCGATAAGTCCCCTGGGCCTGATGAAATGTATCCTAGGATTCTTTGGGAGGCAAGGGAAGAGATTGCAGAGCCTTTGGCTTTGATCTTTGGGTCCTCGCTGTCCACGGGGTGGTGCCAGAAGACTGGAGAATGGCGAATGTTGTTCCTCTGTTTAAGAAAGGGAATAGAAATGACCCTGGTAATTATAGACCGGTTAGTCTTACTTCGGTGGTTGGTAAATTGATGGAAAAGGTCCTTAGAGATAGGATTTACGACCATTTAGAAAGATGCGGATTAATCCGGGATAGTCAGCACGGATTCGTGAAGGGCAAGTCGTGCCTCACAAATTTGATAGAATTTTTTGAGGAGGTAACTAAGTGTGTTGATGAAGGTAGGGCAGTTGATGTCATATACATGGATTTTAGTAAGGCGTTTGATAAGGTCCCCCTTGGTCGGCTTATGATGAAAGTGAGGAGGTGTGGGATAGAGGGAAAGTTGGCCGATTGGATAGGTAACTGGCTGTCTGATCGAAGACAGAGGGTGGTGGTGGATGGAAAATTTTTGGATTGGAGGCAGGTTGCTAGCGGTGTGCCGCAGGGATCAGTGCTTGGTCCTCTGCTCTTTGTGATTTTTATTAATGACTTAGAGGAGGGGGCTGAAGGGTGGATCAGTAAATTTGCTGATGACACCAAGATTGGTGGAGTAGTGGATGAGGTGGAGGGCTGTTGTAGGCTGCAAAGAGACATTGATAGGATGCAAAGCTGGGCTGAAAAATGGCAAATGGTGTTTAACCCTGATAAATCTGAGGTGATTCATTTTGGTAGGGCTAATTTAAATGTGGATTACAGGGTCAAAGGTAGGGTTCTGAAGACTGTGGAGGAACAGAGAGATCTTGAGGTTCATATCCACAGATCTATAAAGGTTGCCACTCAAGTGGATAGAGCTGTGAAGAAGGCCTATAGTGTGTTAGCTTTTATTAACAGGGGGTTGGAGTTTAAGAGCCGTGGGGTTATGCTGCAACTGTACAGGACCTTGGTGAGACCACATTTGGAATATTGTGTGCAGTTCTGGTCACCTCACTATAAGAAGGATGTGGAAGCGCTGGAAAGAGTGCAGAGATTTACCAGGATGCTGCCTGGTTTGGAGGGTAGGTCTTATGAGGAAAGGTTGAGGGAGCTAGGGCTGTTCTCTCTGGAGCGGAGGAGGCTGAGGGGAGACTTAATAGAGGTTTATAAAATGATGAAGGGGATAGATAGAGTGAAAGTTCAAAGACTATTTCCTCGGGTGGATGGAGCTATTACAAGGGGGCATAACTATAGGGTTCATGGTGGGAGATATAGGAAGGATATCAGAGGTAGGTTCTTTATGCAGAGAGTGGTTGGGGTGTGGAATGGACTGCCTGCAGTGATAGTGGAGTCAGACACTTTAGGAACATTTAAGCGGTTATTGGATAGGCACATGGAGCACACCAGGATGATAGGGAGTGGGATAGCTTGATCTTGGTTTCAGATAAAGCTCGGCACAACATCGTGGGCCGAAGGGCCTGTTCTGTGCTGTACTGTTCTATGTTCTAAGTCTGCTGAGAACTTCCTCCAAGTTCTGCAGATGTTCCGCCCTTGTTTTACCTGGTTGTGGGAAAACCACCGGAGTCAGACTTGGATGTTTCAACAATACAGTTTTATTTAACGAAGCTTCATGGCGAAAAGGCACTGGCACTCCGCAGTACATTAGGCAGCTACCTTCTCTCAATGATACAATAGGAGTGGTTCGTTTTTGTACTTTTCAGACAATGGATAGTCCGTATATTAGCCATTTAACACATCATTACAGTCGAGTCGGATCGATAGTTAACACATCGTTACAGCCAGACATAGGCTTTTAACATCGCATTGTTTCATAGAATGGGTACATTTTCCCTATCAATGACTTAGTTTCGGTCTATTCATACAGTAATTGGTTTTCCTGCATTTATGTATTCCCGTTCCCATCTGTGGCTAATCTCTTTATCAGACCCTATTGTCCTTAGCTTAAAGTGCCTAAAGCCCTGGCTGGCTTCCTGCAGTATCTGATTCCTGCATGTTTAACTTTAAATAACTGTCTGTCCTTCATGTTTTAATGTCAAGTAGCTGTCTGCACTAAAAGTCAGTGCCTGTTTAATGTCTCTTTCCCAGGTGACTTTTTATGTGCCAGGCAGCCATTTTGTGTGTTATGTCCCCATCTTTATGTTTTTCCCCATTTCAACCCGTAATGAGGACATCATCTAGGTAAATTGCAACCTGTGGTAACCCTTGTAGGATGCTCTCCATGGTCCTTTGGAACAAGCTGACGATACCCCGAAAGATAATCTTTTATACTGGAAGAGGCCTTTCAGCGTATTTATTGTGGTGAATTTTTGCGAATCCTCGTCCAGCCGTAGTTGCAGGTGTACATGGCTCATGTCCAGTTTTGTGAATAGGAGTCCTCCTGCCAACTTTGCGTATAGGTCCTCGATCCTGGGGATTGGGTGTTTGTCTAGCTGAGTAACGATTTATCGTCTATTTGTAATCACCACAAAGGCGCACCGAGCCGTCCGGCTTTAAGGTAGGAACCACAGGTGCTGCCCATTCCGCGAACTAGACCAGTTTTATTATTCCTTTGTGCTGCAATCTTTTGATCTCCGCATCGATCTTTTCCCTTAATGTAAACGGTACCGGTCGGGCTTTGCAAAACTTTGGGACAGCCTCTGGGTCGACATGCAATTTTGCCTTTACTCCTTTGATTGTTCCCAGGCCTTCCCGAAAAACTCCGGATATTTGTTCAGGGCCTCACTCAGGCGACCATTTCCCAACTGGAAGATCTTTGTCCAATCTAGCTGGACCTCTTTTAGCCAATTTCGCCCTAGTAGGCTCGGTCCCGAACCTTCCACTACCATTAATGGGAGCCTAACTAATTGTTTCCCATAAGCAACTGGCACAGGGGTTGTACCCATCACTTTCAGTGATTCCCGCGTATAGGCCCTCAGCCTTGCCAAAGTTTTGGTCAGGGCTAAGGGTTGGAGTCCAGTGCGTATCTTGTTAAACACGGTCTCCTCTATGACTGATATGGCTGCACCTGTGTGGGCCTCCATTAAAATTGAGCGTCCATTCAGTCTCACTGACAATTTGATGGGTTCTGATTTTGTCATCGCTACGCACAGTAGCTATTCCTCATCAGAGATAGAGGGAACTTCCAAGTTGTGCATCCTCCTGTCCCTCGGCCTATGTGTTCTTTTTGGCCATGTTGCTTTTGGAGACTTGTTTTTTCTCTGTGCCTCTTGACACTAGCAACCATAGCAATGTCATGTCGGGCGGAGCTCTACAGGAACTGCTCTGGGTTAACCTGACCTTGTCTAGGTGCGGTTCTATAGGCGGACTTAGGCACCCACGTATCCGAATCCTTCCAGAGGACCGCTATGTAGTGGCCTGCCCCATAGTGGTAATCCCCAAACCCAGTCTCCCTCGTGATGGCCTCTACCTCCATCGGGATACCTTAGAGCTCATGCGTTCCTCTTGCCGCTTTTTCTAACGACAAGGTCAGCTGTAATGCCTGTTTACGGTCCAGCTGGGCCTCCGCCAACAGGTGTTTCTGCATAGTCATATCGTTAATTCCGCACACCAATTGGTCTCGGAGCATTTCATTTAGTGTCCTCCCAAATTCACAAGCCTCTGCCAGACGTCTTAGTCTTGTTAGGAAACTGGTGATCGACTCCCCCGCTTCTCTAAATGTGGAGTAAAAATGGTACCTCCGCAGGATCAGGGTTGGTTTAGGCATAATATTCTTGAACTAAGTTTGACTTGGAAAGATTTTGTGTCCGGTGCCTCTGGGAAAGTTAAACTGTGCATAAGTACAAAAGCTGCTGGTCCACACACAGTCAGCAGGATAGCCCTTTGCTTCTCATCTGAGGCTGTGTCGTTTGCCCTGAAGAAATACTTCAGCCTTTCCACATATTGGGCCCAATCCTCCACTGCGGGGTCAGAAGAGTCCAACTTCCCAAACAGCAGCATGTTTTCTCAACAATGGCTTACCCTCAATATGTGCGGTGATTCAGCAAGTTCCTTCAAGTCACTCCTTTTTCATTGTCGCCACTGTAATAACTCCACAGAGGCAAAAGTCCCGTTACCAAGTTACTTTATTTACACCACACATCTGTACACAGCCAGCTCTCCAGTTGCTCCCTGCTGAATGAAGTCTGGGAGTCTGACACACCTGCTTTAAATAGGGACCATGAGACTCCCTGATTTAACCATCAATTAGGACTCATCAGGTAGCTCTTTCGGCACCAATCAAGTAAACGAACTCAAATTAACTTAGGGACAAAGTAAAAGGGGCGGCTCCCCAAAAGGAAGGGGGGAACAGCCCGAACCAAAAACAAAGTCGAAAGGAAACTTAAAACATCAAATTAAAATATGATTATCGGGTTTTATAATGCCCCCCAGCCCCTGCGGTGCCCAGCGGGTGCGGAAGGCGACAACTGCGCCCGTGGACACCGCATGCTCCCTCTCTACGGACACCTGGCCGTGAATATAGCCACGGTAGAGGGGCAGACAGTCAGGATGGACTCATCGGGTATCTGTTTTGATACCAACCAAATAAACAAACTCAAATTAACTTAGGGACAAATTAAAAGGGGCAGCTCCCCAAAAGGAAGGGGAAACAGCCCGAACCAAAAACAAAGTCGAAAGGAAACTTAAAACGTCAAACCAAAACGTGAATATCAGGGTCGATAATA
This sequence comes from Mustelus asterias, assembly GCF_964213995.1. Taxonomy (NCBI): domain Eukaryota; kingdom Metazoa; phylum Chordata; class Chondrichthyes; order Carcharhiniformes; family Triakidae; genus Mustelus; species Mustelus asterias. The sequence goes on along the minus strand of NC_135820.1, from coordinate 5,328,371 downwards.
CACCCCAGCCCCTGCGGTGCCCAGCGGTCGCGGAAGGCGTCAACTGCACCCGTGGACACCGCATGCTCCCTCTCCAGGGACACCTGGCCGCGAATGTAGCCACGGTAGAGGGGCAGACAGTCAGGATGGACTCATCAGGTAGTTCTAGCAAGCCAACCTCATTAGTCTGGCTGAAGTCATCACAGTCAGCAGGTACATGCGAACATCACCACCTGGAGCTTCCCCTCCAATCCACCTGACTTGGAACTATACAAACTGTTCCTTCATTGCCACTGGCTCAGAATTCTGGAATCTCCTTCCTGGCAGGACTCTGGGTGCACTTACACCACATAGACTACAACAATTGAATAGAAATGCTCACTGCCACCTTCTCAAGATCTATTAGGGTTGGGTAACAAATGCCAGGCTTACCAACAACAGCCATTTCCAATGAATAAGTTGCAAAAGCTCCAACATATCATTCGTATAATAAGCATTGCTTTAAAACACTCTCCATATGGGAACAGAATATCATTCACATATATAATTGTGCCACTTTATTTCATGAAAATAATTAACATGGAAGTGATCACTAAGTGAACTATTGAATAAAAAGTCTCACCTCCAGTCACTAGAGCACCAATGATGAAAATTCCAGAGAACAACTTCATCTTGCTTTGATCTTTGATGTTCCTCGTGCAGTCCAGTGACACAAACCTCTCTCCTCAGTGCTCTGTGGATGGTGTCTATCAGTCGGCAAATATATCCATGAGGGGGTGTAACCAGAAACAGAATTTCCAGCTTCCTTGTGGCTTTGCCAAGCTGGTTTCACTTTCAATTAATGAGAATAACAAGGTGTTGTACTGCCTACCTCCGTTTGCCAGAATCTAGGCTGTCTGTTGTACAGCACTATTGCTGATCCTGTCTTAAGATGGTGTGATGAGGACTGTTGGGGTGAAAAGGCCCAGAGTGATCATTGCTTACAAGACATCATGTGAGGGAGTGTTGCTCGGGCTGCAGTAGAGTGTGACAGTTGGTGTCTCAGTGAGGGAGTGCTGCTCGGGCTGCAGTAGAGAGTGACAGTTGGTGTCTCAGTGAGGGAGTGTTGCTCGGGCTGCAGTAGAGAGTGACAGTTGGTGTCTCAGTGAGGGAGTGTTGCTCGGGCTGCAGTAGAGAGTGACAGTTGGTGTCTCAGTGAGGGAGTGCTGCTCGGGCTGCAGTGGAGAGTGACAGTTGGGGAAGTTTTTTTTTTTGTTTTTTGTTTTCTTTTTTTCTTGCTGGTAATGGCTTCAGGGATGGCAGTTCAGGCAGTATGCTGCATCTCCTGTGGGATGTATGTGGTGAGGAAATCCAGTAGTGTTTCAGGAGATTTTAGTTGTAAGAAGTGCATTAGATTGCAGCTTCTGGAGGAGCGTGTAAAGGAGCTGGAGGGGGAGGTAGAGGAACTCCGCATAATTCGGGAGGCGGAGGTGGAAGTTGATAGGAGTTATAGAGAAATAGTAACTCCTAGAAATGAGGCTTGGGTCAATGCCAGGAGGAGGGGTAAGAAGCAATCGGGAAGACAATCCCCTGGGGCGGTTCCCCTCCATAATAGGTTTTCGGTGCTGGAGGCTACAGTTGAGGAGGAATCAACTGAGCATAGAGAGCAGATCTCTGGGGGTGAGCCGAGTGAGAAAGCTCAGGTGGTTAGGGGCTGTAAAAGACTGGGCCTTGTGATTGGGGACTCCACAATTAAGGGGACAGATAGGAGGGTCGGAACTAAAGGTAGGGACTCAGGGTTGGTGTGTTGCCTACCAGGGGCTGGGGTCCGGGATGTGTCTGACAGGGTATTCAGGACTCTTAGGGGGGAGGGAGATAAACCACAAGTTATTGTACATGTGGGGACACACGACATAGGGAGGATAGGGGAAGGGGATATTAGGCAGGGATTTATGGAGTTGGGGTGGAAACTAAAGGCCAAGACTGACAGAGTGGTTATCTCTGGACTCTTGCCTGTACCACGGGATAGTTTAGAGAGGAATAGGGAGAGGGAAGGTTTGAATTCATGGCTGAAGGGATGGTGCAGGAGGGAGGGGTTCAGGTACTTAAGCAATTGGGGCTCGTACTGGGGAAGGTGTGACCTCTATGAGAAGGATGGTCTACACCTTAATCAGAAGGGGACCAATATCCTGGGGGGTAAATTTGCTAAGGCCATGCAGGGAGGTTTAAACTGATTCGGGGGGGGGGAGGGATCCTGAGTAGTGGGGCTGAAAGTGAGGGATGCATGGATGGGGACTGCAATGCACGGCATTGCAGAGGTGGGGTGGAGCAGGGTTTGAAATGTGTATACTTCAATGCCAGGAGTATTCGCAATAAAGTGGGTGAACTTGCAGCGTGGATCAGTACCTGGGACTTCGATGTTGTGGCTATTTCAGAGACATGGATAGAGCAGGGGCAGGAATGGATGCTGCAGGTCCCGGGGTTCAAATGTTTTAGTCGAAGTAGGGAAGGAGGTAGAAGAGGGGGAGGGGTAGCATTATTGGTCAGAGATTGTATCACAGTGTCAGAGAGGAGGTTTGATGAGGACTTATCTGTTGAGGTAGTATGGGCGGAGATTAGAAATAGGAGAGGAGAGGTCACCCTGTTGGGAGTCTTTTATAGACCTCCTAAAAGTTCTAGAGAGGTTGAGGAAAGGATTGCGGAGTCAATCCTGCTTAGGAGTGAAAGTAATAGGGCAATTGTTATGGGGGATTTTAACTTGACTAATATTGACTGGAATTGTTATAGCTCTAGCTCGTTAGAGGGGTCAGTTTTTGTTCAAAGCGTCCAGGAAGGTTTTTTGACTCAGTATGTAGACAGGCCAACTAGAGGTGAGGCTATATTGGATCTGGTGCTGGGAAATGAGCCAGACCAGGTGCTAGACTTGGAAGTTGGTGTGCATTTTGGTGATAGTGACCACAATTCGGTTACGTTCACCTTAGTGATGGAAAGGGATAGGCATGAACCTCGGGCCAGTGGTTTTAGCTGGGGGAAGGGTAATTATGAGGCTATTAGGAGAGAATTAGGAAACATAGGTTGGACTAGGAGATTACAGGGACTGGGAACGTCCGACATGTGGAGTTTTTTCAAGGAGCAGCTACTGCGAGTCTGTGATAGGTATGTCCCTGTCAGGCAAGGAGGAATTGGTAGGGCTAGGGAACCGTGGTGCACCAAAAAAGTTTCTTTGTTGGTTAAAAAGAAAAAGGAGGCTTATGTTCGGATGAGACGTGAGCACTCGGGTAGTGCACTAGAAAGCTTTAGATTGGCTAAGAGGGAGTTGAAGAGCGAGCTTAGAAGGGCTAAAAGGGGACATGAGAAGACTTTGGCGGATAGGGTTAAAGAGAATCCTAAGGCGTTCTATAGGTATGTCAAGAACAGAAGGTTGGTTAGGGCAAGTTTAGGGCCAGTTATAGATGGCAGAGGGAAGTTATGTGTGGAACCGGAGGAGATTGGTGAAGCATTGAACCAATATTTCTCTTCGGTGTTCACGCAAGGGGACATGAATATAGCTGAGGAGGACACTGGGTTGCAAGGGAGTAGAATAGACAGTATTACAGTTGATAAGGAGGATGTGCAGGATATTCTGGAGGGTCTGAAAATAGATAAATCCCCTGGTCCGGATGGGATTTATCCAAGGATTCTCTGGGAGGCAAGAGAAGTGATTGCAGAGCCTCTGGCTCTGATCTTCAGGTCGTCGTTGGCCTCTGGTATAGTACCAGAAGATTGGAGGTTAGCGAATGTTGTCCCATTGTTTAAGAAGGGGAACAGAGACTTCCCCGGGAATTATAGACCGGTGAGTCTCACTTCTGTTGTCGGCAAGATGTTGGAAAAAATTATAAGGGATAGGATTTATAGTTATTTGGAGAGTAATGAATTGATAGGTGATAGTCAGCATGGTTTTGTGGCAGGTAGGTCGTGCCTTACTAACCTTATTGAGTTTTTTGAGAAAGTGACCAAGGAGGTGGATGGGGGCAAGGCAGTGGACGTGGTATATATGGATTTTAGTAAGGCGTTTGATAAGGTTCACCATGGTAGGCTTCTGCAGAAAATGCAGATGTATGGGATTGGGGGTGATCTAGGAAATTGGATCAGGAATTGGCTAGCGGATAGGAAACAGAGGGTGGTGGTTGATAGTAAATATTCATCATGGAGTGCGGTTACAAGTGGTGTACCTCAGGGATCTGTTTTGGGGCCACTGCTGTTTGTAATATTTATTAATGATCTGGATGAGGGTATAGTTGGGTGGATTAGCAAATTTGCTGATGACACCAAAGTCGGTGGTGTGGTAGACAGTGAGGAAGGGTGTCCTAGTTTGCAGGAAGACTTAGACAGGTTGCAAAGTTGGGCCGAGAGGTGGCGGATGGAGTTTAATGCGGAGAAGTGTGAGGTAATTCACTTTGGTAGGAATAACAGATGTGTTGAGTATAGGGCTAACGGGAGGACTTTGAATAGTGTGGAGGAGCAGAGGGATCTAGGTGTATGTGTGCATAGATCCCTGAAAGTTGGGAATCAAGTAGATAAGGTTGTTAAGAAGGCATATGGTGTCTTGGCGTTTATTGGTAGGGGGATTGAATTTAGGAGTCGTAGCGTTATGTTGCAACTGTACACAACTCTGGTGCGGCCGCACTTGGAGTACTGTGTGCAGTTCTGGTCCCCACATTACAGGAAGGATGTGGAGGCTTTGGAGAGGGTGCAGAGGAGGTTTACCAGGATGTTGCCTGGTATGGAGGGGAGATCCTATGAGGAGAGGCTGAGGGATTTGGGATTGTTTTCGCTGGAAAGGCGGCGGCTAAGAGGGGATCTTATTGAAACATATAAGATGATTAGAGGTTTAGATAGGGTGGATAGTGATAGCCTTTTTCCTCTGATGGAGAAATCCAGCACGAGGGGGCATGGCTTTAAATTGAGGGGGGGTAGTTATAGAACCGATGTCAGGGGTAGGTTCTTTACCCAGAGGGTGGTGAGGGATTGGAATGCCCTGCCAGCATCAGTAGTAAATGCGCCTAGTTTGGGGGCGTTTAAGAGATCCGTAGATAGGTTCATGGACGAAAAGAAATTGGTTTAGGTTGGAGGGTCACAGTTTTTTTTTTTTTTTTTTAACTGGTCGGTGCAACATCGTGGGCCGAAGGGCCTGTTCTGCGCTGTAATGTTCTATGTTCTATGTTCTATCAGTTACATTAAAAGCTACAAAAAAAAACAGGGCAGAATGATTGTTTTGGTATTTATGATCCAACCTTTTTTTCCTTTCACGGGATGTGGATGTCCCTGGATGGACCAGCACTTGTTGCCCATCCCTAATTATCCTTGAACTGAGCGGCTTGCTAGCCCACTGCAGTGGGAGTCACATGTAGGCAACTCCAAGCAAGTTTGGCAGATTTCTTTCCCTTAAGGGCATCAGTGAACTGGATGGGTTTTTTACAACTGTGCTAACACCCACAAGGTCCATGGGGAATCACTGACTGATCTCCCTGTGGGGCTCAGTGAGTATCAGTGTCCCTGGTAACAGGCAGTGGCCTGCCCAGCTGGAACTCATTACCTAAGCCTTTTATAAGGCAGGCCCAGGACTGGGCCTGCTGAACAGTAGTCCAGGCAGGGACTAGTGTGTGTACACCATGGAAATGCTTTTACTTTGCAATAAACTTTGTTCCTTTCCAGTCGGGCTTCCTGAGTCATTACAATGACAATCAATGCCAGTTTCATGGATCACCATTACAGAGACTGACTTTTAATTGAATTTAAATGCCACCAGCTGCTGTGGTAGGATTTGAACACATGTCACCTGAGCATTAGCCTGGGGTTATCGATTAGTAACCCAGCACTAATTACAGAATCACTGTGGCACCATTCCCCCCTGCCCCCCCCAAAAAATTATAAAGTCGACACAAGAGATTTACCGGAATGGATACAGAATTGAGGAAATACAATAATCTGGAGAGTCTGGAGAAGTGGAGCTCTGTTCCCTGATGGTAGAGGAGGTGAAGAACAGATTTAATCGGGACATTCAAAATGTTGAACAGTTTTTATAAGGGAAAAACTGATTCCAGTGTGTCAAAGATCAGTAACTAGATGGCAGAGATTTACCATGGTTGAGAACAACCAGAGGTTGCAGAAGGAAACGCTTTTTCAGAAAATCAGGAACAACGATAGCTCTTCTGAAATTTACATTACCCATCAATGGTGGATTCAATCTAATTCCAGCAGTCTGATCCAGCCAGACTCAATATTTCCAGTGAGGGTCAGTGAGTGAGGGTCAGTGAGAGTCAGTGAGTGAGGGTCAGTGAGTGAGGGTCAATGAGGGACAGTGAGAGTCAGTGAATGAGGGTCAGTGAGTGAGGGTCGTGAGTGAGGGTCAGTGAGTGAGGGTCAGTGAGTGAGAGTCAGTGAGTGAGGGTCAGTGAGTGAGGGTCAGTGAGGGAGTGTCAATGAGGGACAGTGAGAGTCAGTGAGTGAGGGTCAGTGAGTGAGTGTCAGTGAGTGAGGGTCAGTGAGTGAGAGTCAGTGAGTGAGGGTCAGTGAGTGAGGGTCAGTGAGGGAGGGTCAATGAGGGACAGTGAGAGTCAGTGAGTGAGGGTCAGTGAGTGAGGGTCAGTGAGTGAGGGTCAGTGAGGCTCAGTGAGTGAGGGTCAGTGAGTGAGGGACAGTGAGTGAGGGTCAGTGAGTGAGGGTCAGTGAGTGAGTGTCAGGGAGTGAGTGTCAGTGAGTGAGTGTCAGTGAGTGAGGGTCAGTGAGTGAGGGTTAGTGAGTGAGAGTCAGTGAGTGAGGGTCAGTGAGTGAGGGTCAGTGAGTGACTGTCAGTGAGTGAGGGTCAATGAGTGAGGGTCAGTGAGTGAGGGTCAGTGAGTGAGAGTCAGTGAGTGAGGGTCAGTGAGTGGGGGTCAGTGAGTGAGGGTCAGTGAGTGAGGGTCAGGGAGTGAGGGTCAGTGTGTGAGGGTCAGTGAGTGAGGGTCAGTGAGTGAGGGTCAGTGAGTGAGGGTTAGTGCGGGTCAGTGAGTGAGGGTCAGTGAGGGTCAGTGAGTGAGGGTCAGTGAGTGAGGGTCAGTGAGTGCGGGTTAGTGCGGGTCAGTGAGTCAGGGTCAGTGAGTGAGGGTCAGTGAGTGTCAGTGAGAGTCAGGGAGTGAGGGTCAGTGAGTGTGGGTCAGTGAGTGAGTATCAGTGAGGGTCAGTGAGTGAGGGTCAGTGAGCGAGGGTCAGTGAGGGTCAGTGAGGGTCAGTGAGTGAGGGTCAGTGAGTGAGTATCAGTGAGGGTCAGTGAGTGAGGGTCAGTGAGTGAGGGTCAGTGAGTGAGAGTCAGTGAGTGACTGTCAGTGAGTGAGGGTCAGTGAGTGAGGGTCAGTGAGTGAGGGTCAGTGAGTGAGAGTCAGTGAGTGAGGGTCAGTGAGTGGGGGTCAGTGAGTGAGGGTCAGTGAGTGAGGGTCAGGGAGTGAGGGTCAGTGTGTGAGGGTCAGTGAGTGAGGGTCAGTGAGTGAGGGTCAGTGAATGAGGGTCAGTGAGTGAGGGTCGTGAGTGAGGGTCAGTGAGTGAGGGTCAGTGAGTGAGAGTCAGTGAGTGAGGGTCAGTGAGTGAGGGTCAGTGAGGGAGGGTCAATGAGGGACAGTGAGAGTCAGTGAGTGAGGGTCAGTGAGTGAGTGTCAGTGAGTGAGGGTCAGTGAGGGTCAGTGAGTGAGGGTCAGTGAGTAAGGGACAGTGAGTGAGGGTCAGTGAGTGAGGGTCAGTGAGTGAGTGTCAGGGAGTGAGTGTCAGTGAGTGAGTGTCAGTGAGTGAGGGTCAGTGAGTGAGGGTCAGTGAGTGAGGGTCAGTGAGTGAGGGTCAGTGAGTGAGGGTCAGTGAGTGATGGTCAGTGAGTGAGAGTCAGTGAGTGAGGGTCAGTGAGTGAGGGTCAGTGAGTGATGGTCAGTGAGAGAGTGTCAGTGAGTGAGGGTCAGTGAGTGAGGGTCAGTGAGGGTCAGTGAGTGAGGGTCAGTGAGTGAGGGTCAGTGAGTGAGGGTCAGTGAGTGAGAGTCAGTGAGTGACTGTCAGTGAGTGAGGGTCAGTGAGTGAGGGTCAGTGAGTGAGGGTCAGTGAGTGAGAGTCAGTGAGTGAGGGTCAGTGAGTGGGGGTCAGTGAGTGAGGGTCAGTGAGTGAGGGTCAGGGAGTGAGGGTCAGTGTGTGAGGGTCAGTGAGTGAGGGTCAGTGAGTGAGGGTCAGTGAGTGAGGGTTATTGCGGGTCAGTGAGTGAGGGTCAGTGAGTGAGGGTCAGTGAGGGTCAGTGAGTGAGGGTCAGTGAGTGCGGGTTAGTGCGGGTCAGTGAGTGAGGGTCAGTGAGTGAGGGTCAGTGAGGGTCAGGGAGTGAGGGTCAGTGAGTGTGGGTCAGTGAGGGTCAGTGAGGGTCAGTGAGTGAGGGTCAGTGAGTGAGTATCAGTGAGGGTCAGTGAGTGAGGGTCAGTGAGTGAGGGTCAGTGAGGGAGGGTCAGGGAGTGAGGGTCAGTGAGTGAGGGTCAGTGAGTGAGTGTCAGTGAGTGAGGGTCAGTGAGTGAGGGTCAGTGAGTGAGGGTCAGTGAGCGAGGGTCAGTGAGGGTCAGTGAGTGAGGGTCAGTGAGTGAGTATCAGTGAGGGTCAGTGAGTGAGGGTCAGTGAGTGAGGGTCAGTGAGGGAGGGTCAGGGAGTGAGGGTCAGTGAGTGAGGGTCAGTGAGTGAGTGTCAGTGAGTGAGGGTCAGTGAGTGAGGGTCAGGGAGTGCGGGTCAGTGAGTGAGGGTCAGTGAGTGAGGGTCAGTGAGTGACGGTCAGTGACTGACTGTCAGTGATTGAGGGTCAGTGAGTGGCTGTCAGTGAGTGAGGGTCAGTGAGTGAGGGTCAGTGAGTCAGGGTCAGTGAATGAGGGGCAGTGAGTGAGGGTCAGTGAGTGAGGGTCAGTGAGTGAGGGTCAGTGAGTGAGGGTCAGTGAGTCAGGGTCACTGAGTGTCAGTGAGTGAGGGTCAGTGAGTGAGGGTCAGTGAGTGAGGGTCAGTGAGTGAGGGTCAGTGAGGGTCAGTGAGTGAGGGTCAGTGAGTGAGGGACAGTGAGTGAGGGTCAGTGAGTGAGGGTCAGTGAGGGTCAGGGAGTGAGGGTCAGTGAGTGAGTGTCAGTGAGTGAGGGTCAGTGAGTGAGAGTCAGTGAGTGAGAGTCAGTGAGTGAGGGTCAGTGAGTCAGGGTACGTGAGTCAGGGTCAGTGAGTGTCAGTGAGTGAGGGTCAGTGAGTGATGGTCAGTGGGTGAGTGTCAGTGAGTGAGGGTCAGTGAGTGAGGGTCAGTGAGCGAGGGTCAGTGAGTGAGGGTCAGTGAGTGAGGGTCAGTGAGTGAGAGTCAGTGAGTGAGAGTCAGTGAGTGAGGGTCAGTGAGTGAGAGTCAGTGAGTGAGGGTCAGTGAGTGAGAGTCAGTGAGTGAGGGTCAGGGAGTGAGGGTCAGTGAATGAGTGTTCGGGAGTGAGGGTCAGTGAGTGAGTGTCAGTGAGTGAGGGTCAGTGAGGGTCAATGTGGATCAGTGAGTGAGAGTCAGTGAGTGAGGGTCAGTGAGTGGGGGTCAGTGAGTGAGGGTCAGTGAGTGAGGGTCAGGGAGTGAGGGTCAGTGTGTGAGGGTCAGTGAGTGAGGGTCAGTGAGTGAGGGTCAGTGAATGAGGGTCAGTGAGTGAGGGTCGTGAGTGAGGGTCAGTGAGTGAGGGTCAGTGAGTGAGAGTCAGTGAGTGAGGGTCAGTGAGTGAGGGTCAGTGAGGGAGGGTCAATGAGGGACAGTGAGAGTCAGTGAGTGAGGGTCAGTGAGTGAGTGTCAGTGAGTGAGGGTCAGTGAGGGTCAGTGAGTGAGGGTCAGTGAGTAAGGGACAGTGAGTGAGGGTCAGTGAGTGAGGGTCAGTGAGTGAGTGTCAGGGAGTGAGTGTCAGTGAGTGAGTGTCAGTGAGTGAGGGTCAGTGAGTGAGGGTCAGTGAGTGAGGGTCAGTGAGTGAGGGTCAGTGAGTGAGGGTCAGTGAGTGATGGTCAGTGAGTGAGAGTCAGTGAGTGAGGGTCAGTGAGTGAGGGTCAGTGAGTGATGGTCAGTGAGAGAGTGTCAGTGAGTGAGGGTCAGTGAGTGAGGGTCAGTGAGGGTCAGTGAGTGAGGGTCAGTGAGTGAGGGTCAGTGAGTGAGGGTCAGTGAGTGAGAGTCAGTGAGTGACTGTCAGTGAGTGAGGGTCAGTGAGTGAGGGTCAGTGAGTGAGGGTCAGTGAGTGAGAGTCAGTGAGTGAGGGTCAGTGAGTGGGGGTCAGTGAGTGAGGGTCAGTGAGTGAGGGTCAGGGAGTGAGGGTCAGTGTGTGAGGGTCAGTGAGTGAGGGTCAGTGAGTGAGGGTCAGTGAGTGAGGGTTATTGCGGGTCAGTGAGTGAGGGTCAGTGAGTGAGGGTCAGTGAGGGTCAGTGAGTGAGGGTCAGTGAGTGCGGGTTAGTGCGGGTCAGTGAGTGAGGGTCAGTGAGTGAGGGTCAGTGAGGGTCAGGGAGTGAGGGTCAGTGAGTGTGGGTCAGTGAGGGTCAGTGAGGGTCAGTGAGTGAGGGTCAGTGAGTGAGTATCAGTGAGGGTCAGTGAGTGAGGGTCAGTGAGTGAGGGTCAGTGAGGGAGGGTCAGGGAGTGAGGGTCAGTGAGTGAGGGTCAGTGAGTGAGTGTCAGTGAGTGAGGGTCAGTGAGTGAGGGTCAGTGAGTGAGGGTCAGTGAGCGAGGGTCAGTGAGGGTCAGTGAGTGAGGGTCAGTGAGTGAGTATCAGTGAGGGTCAGTGAGTGAGGGTCAGTGAGTGAGGGTCAGTGAGGGAGGGTCAGGGAGTGAGCGTCAGTGAGTGAGGGTCAGTGAGTAAGTGTCAGTGAGTGAGGGTCAGTGAGTGAGGGTCAGGGAGTGCGGGTCAGTGAGTGAGGGTCAGTGAGTGAGGGTCAGTGAGTGACGGTCAGTGACTGACTGTCAGTGATTGAGGGTCAGTGAGTGGCTGTCAGTGAGTGAGGGTCAGTGAGTGAGGGTCAGTGAGTCAGGGTCAGTGAATGAGGGGCAGTGAGTGAGGGTCAGTGAGTGAGGGTCAGTGAGTGAGGGTCAGTGAGTGAGGGTCAGTGAGTCAGGGTCACTGAGTGTCAGTGAGTGAGGGTCAGTGAGTGAGGGTCAGTGAGTGAGGGTCAGTGAGGGTCAGTGAGTGAGGGTCAGTGAGGGTCAGTGAGTGAGGGTCAGTGAGTGAGGGACAGTGAGTGAGGGTCAGTGAGTGAGGGTCAGTGAGGGTCAGGGAGTGAGGGTCAGTGAGGGAGGGTCAGGGAGTGAGCGTCAGTGAGTGAGGGTCAGTGAGTGAGAATCAGTGAGTGAGAGTCAGTGAGTGAGGGTCAGTGAGTCAGGGTAAGTGAGTCAGGGTCAGTGAGTGTCAGTGAGTGAGGGTCAGTGAGTGATGGTCAGTGGGTGAGTGTCAGTGAGTGAGGGTCAGTGAGTGAGGGTCAGTGAGCGAGGGTCAGTGAGTGAGGGTCAGTGAGTGAGGGTCAGTGAGTGAGAGTCAGTGAGTGAGAGTCAGTGAGTGAGGGTCAGTGAGTGAGAGTCAGTGAGTGAGGGTCAGTGAGTGAGAGTCAGTGAGTGAGGGTCAGGGAGTGAGGGTCAGTGAATGAGTGTCAGGGAGTGAGGGTCAGTGAGTGAGTGTCAGTGAGTGAGGGTCAGTGAGGGTCAATGTGGATCAGTGAGTGAGGGTCAGTGAGTGAGTGTCAGTGAGTGAGGGTCAGTGAGTGAGGGTCAGTGAGTGAGAGTCAGTGTGTGAGGGTCAGTGAGTAAGGGTCAGTGTGGGTCAGTGAGTGAGGGTCAGTGAGGGTCAGTGAGTGAGGGTCAGTGAGTGAGGGTCAGTGAGGGTCAGTGAGTGAGGGTCAGTGAGTGTCAGTGAGTGAGGGTCAGAGAGTGCGGGTCAGTGAGTGAGGGTCAGTGAGTGAGAGTCAGTGAGTGAGGGTCAGTGACTGAGGGTCAGTGAGTGAGGGTCAGTGAGTGAGGGCCAGTGAGTGAGGGTCAGTAAGTGGGGGTCAGTGAATGAGGGTCAGTGAGTGAGGGTCAGTGAGTGAGGGTCTGTGAGTCAGGGTCAGTGAGTCAGGGTCAGTGAGTGTCAGTGAGTGAGGGTCAGTGAGTGAGGGTCAGTGAGTGAGGGTCAGTGAGTGAGTGTCAGTGAGTGAGGGTCAGTGAGGCTAAGTGAGTGAGGGTCAGTGAGTGAGGGACAGTGAGTGAGGGTCAGTGAGTGAGGGTCAGTGAGTGAGTGTCAGGGAGTGAGTGTCAGTGAGTGAGGGTCAGTGAGTGAGGGTCAGTGAGTGAGGGTCAGTGAGTGATGGTCAGTGAGTGAGAGTCAGTGAGTGAGGGTCAGTGAATGAGGGTCAGTGAGTGATGGTCAGTGAGTGAGTGTCAGTGAGTGAGGGTCAGTGAGTGATGGTCAGTGAGTAAGTATCAGTGAGTGAGGGTCAGTGAGTGATGGTCAGTGAGTGAGAGTCAGTGAATGAGGGTCGGTGAGTGAGGGTCGTGAGTGAGGTTCAGTGAGTGAGGGTCAGTGAGTGAGAGTCAGTGAGTGAGGGTCAGTGAGTGAGCGTCAGTGAGGGAGGGTCAATGAGGGACAGTGAGAGTCAGTGAGTGAGGGTCAGTGAGTGAGTGTCAGTGAGTGAGGGTCAGTGAGGGTCAGTGAGTGAGGGTCAGTGAGTGAGGGTCAGTGAGTGAGTGTCAGTGAGTGAGGGTCAGTGAGTGAGGGTCAGTGAGTGAGAGTCAGTGTGTGAGGGTCAGTGAGTGAGGGTCAGTGAGGGTCAGTGAGTGAGGGTCAGTGAGGGTCAGTGAGTGAGGGTCAGTGAGTGAGGGTCAGTGAGGGTCAGTGAGTGAGGGTCAGTGAGTGTCAGTGAGTGAGGGTCAGTGAGTGCGGGTTAGTGAGTGAGGGTCAGTGAGTGAGAGTCAGTGAGTGAGGGTCAGTGAGTCAGGGTCAGTGAGTGAGGGTCAGTGAGTGAGGGCCAGTGAGTGAGGGTCAGTAAGTGAGGGTCAGTGAATGAGGGTCAGTGAGTGAGGGTCAGTGAGTGAGGGTCAGTGAGTCAGGGTCAGTGAGTCAGGGTCAGTGAGTGTCAGTGAGTGAGGGTCAGTGAGTGAGGGTCAGTGAGTGAGGGTCAGTGAGTGAGTGTCAGTGAGTGAGGGTCAGTGAGGCTCAGTGAGTGAGGGTCAGTGAGTGAGGGACAGAGTGAGGGTCAGTGAGTGAGGGTCAGTGAGTGAGTGTCAGGGAGTGAGTGTCAGTGAGTGAGGGTCAGTGAGTGAGGGTCAGTGAGTGAGGGTCAGTGAGTGATGGTCAGTGAGTGAGAGTCAGTGAGTGAGGATCAGTGAATGAGGGTCAGTGAGTGATGGTCAGTGAGTGAGTGTCAGTGAGTGAGGGTCAGTGAGTGAGGGTCAGTGAGGGTCAGTGAGTGAGGGTCAGTGAGTGAGGGTCAGTGAGTGAGGGTCAGTGAGTGACTGTCAGTAAGTGAGGGTCAGTGAGTGAGGGTCAGTGAGTGAGGGTCAGTGAGTGAGAGTCAGTGAGTGAGGGTCAGTGAGTGGGGGTCAGTGAGTGAGGGTCAGTGAGTGAGGGTCAGGGAGTGAGGGTCAGTGAGTGAGGGTTAGTGCGGGTCAGTGAGGGTCAGTGAGTGAGGGTCAGTGAGTGAGGGACAGTGAGTGAGGGTCAGTGAGTGAGGGTCAGTGAGGGTCAGTGAGTGAGGGTCAGTGAGTGAGAGTCAGTGAGTGAGAGTCAGTGAGTGAGGGTCAGTGAGTCAGGGTAAGTGAGTCAGGGTCAGTGAGTGTCAGTGAGTGAGGGTCAGTGAGTGATGGTCAGTGAGTGAGTGTCAGTGAGTGAGGGTCAGTGAGTGAGGGTCAGTGAGCGAGGGTCAGTGAGTGAGGGTCAGTGAGTGAGAGTCAGTGAGTGAGAGTCAGTGAGTGAGGGTCAGTGAGTGAGAGTCAGTGAGTGAGGGTCAGTGAGTGAGAGTCAGTGAGTGAGGGTCAGGGAGTGAGGGTCAGTGAGTGAGTGTCAGGGAGTGAGGGTCAGTGAGTGAGTGTCAGTGAGTGAGGGTCAGTGAGGGTCAATGAGGGTCAGTGAGTGAGGGTCAGTGAGTGAGTGTCAGTGAGTGAGGGTCAGTGAGTGAGGGTCAGTGAGTGAGAGTCAGTGTGTGAGGGTCAGTGAGTAAGGGTCAGTGAGGGTCAGTGAGTGAGGGTCAGTGAGGGTCAGTGAGTGAGGGTCAGTGAGTGAGGGTCAGTGAGGGTCAGTGAGTGAGGGTCAGTGAGTGAGGGTCAGAGAGTGCGGGTCAGTGAGTGAGGGTCAGTGAGTGAGAGTCAGTGAGTGAGGGTCAGTGAGTGAGGGTCAGTGAGTGAGGGTCAGTGAGTGAGGGCCAGTGAGTGAGGGTCAGTAAGTGAGGGTCAGTGAATGAGGGTCAGTGAGTGAGGGTCAGTGAGTGAGGGTCAGTGAGTCAGGGTCAGTGAGTCAGGGTCAGTGAGTGTCAGTGAGTGAGGGTCAGTGAGTGAGGGTCAGTGAGTGAGGGTCAGTGAGTGAGTGTCAGTGAGTGAGGGTCAGTGAGGCTCAGTGAGTGAGGGTCAGTGAGTGAGGGACAGTGAGTGAGGGTCAGTGAGTGAGGGTCAGTGAGTGAGTGTCAGGGAGTGAGTGTCAGTGAGTGAGGGTCAGTGAGTGAGGGTCAGTGAGTGAGGGTCAGTGAGTGATGGTCAGTGAGTGAGAGTCAGTGAGTGAGGGTCAGTGAATGAGGGTCAGTGAGTGATGGTCAGTGAGTGAGTGTCAGTGAGTGATGGTCAGTGAGTGAGTGTCAGTGAGTGAGGGTCAGTGAGTGATGGTCAGTGAGTGAGAGTCAGTGAATGAGGGTCGGTGAGTGAGGGTCGTGAGTGAGGTTCAGTGAGTGAGGGTCAGTGAGTGAGAGTCAGTGAGTGAGGGTCAGTGAGTGAGCGTCAGTGAGGGAGGGTCAATGAGGGACAGTGAGAGTCAGTGAGTGAGGGTCAGTGAGTGAGGGTCAGTGAGTGAGGGTCAGTGAGTGATGGTCAGTGAGTGAGAGTCAGTGAGTGAGGGTCAGTGAATGAGGGTCAGTGAGTGATGGTCAGTGAGTGAGTGTCAGTGAGTGAGGGTCAGTGAGTGATGGTCAGGGAGTAAGTGTCAGTGAGTGAGGGTCAGTGAGTGATGGTCAGTGAGTGAGAGTCAGTGAATGAGGGTCGGTGAGTGAGGGTCGTGAGTGAGGGTCAGTGAGTGAGGGTCAGTGAGTGAGAGTCAGTGAGTGAGGGTCAGTGAGTGAGCGTCAGTGAGGGAGGGTCAATGAAGGACAGTGAGAGTCAGTGAGTGAGGGTCAGTGAGTGAGTGTCAGTGAGTGAGGGTCAGTGAGGGTCAGTGAGTGAGGGTCAGTGAGTGAGGGTCAGTGAGTGAGTGTCAGTGAGTGAGGGTCAGTGAGTGAGGGTCAGTGAGTGAGAGTCAGTGTGTGAGGGTCAGTGAGTGAGGGTCAGTGAGGGTCAGTGAGTGAGGGTCAGTGAGGGTCAGTGAGTGAGGGTCAGTGAGTGAGGGTCAGTGAGGGTCAGTGAGTGAGGGTCAGTGAGTGTCAGTGAGTGAGGGTCAGTGAGTGCGGGTTAGTGAGTGAGGGTCAGTGAGTGAGAGTCAGTGAGTGAGGGTCAGTGAGTCAGGGTCAGTGAGTGAGGGTCAGTGAGTGAGGGCCAGTGAGTGAGGGTCAGTAAGTGAGGGTCAGTGAATGAGGGTCAGTGAGTGAGGGTCAGTGAGTGAGGGTCAGTGAGTCAGGGTCAGTGAGTCAGGGTCAGTGAGTGTCAGTGAGTGAGGGTCAGTGAGTGAGGGTCAGTGAGTGAGGGTCAGTGAGTGAGTGTCAGTGAGTGAGGGTCAGTGAGGCTCAGTGAGTGAGGGTCAGTGAGTGAGGGACAGAGTGAGGGTCAGTGAGTGAGGGTCAGTGAGTGAGTGTCAGGGAGTGAGTGTCAGTGAGTGAGGGTCAGTGAGTGAGGGTCAGTGAGTGAGGGTCAGTGAGTGAGGGACAGAGTGAGGGTCAGTGAGTGAGGGTCAGTGAGTGAGTGTCAGGGAGTGAGTGTCAGTGAGTGAGGGTCAGTGAGTGAGGGTCAGTGAGTGAGGGTCAGTGAGTGATGGTCAGTGAGTGAGAGTCAGTGAGTGAGGATCAGTGAATGAGGGTCAGTGAGTGATGGTCAGTGAGTGAGTGTCAGTGAGTGAGGGTCAGTGAGTGAGGGTCAGTGAGGGTCAGTGAGTGAGGGTCAGTGAGTGAGGGTCAGTGAGTGAGAGTCAGTGAGTGACTGTCAGTAAGTGAGGGTCAGTGAGTGAGGGTCAGTGAGTGAGAGTCAGTGAGTGAGGGTCAGTGAGTGAGGGTCAGTGAGTGGGGGTCAGTGAGTGAGGGTCAGTGAGTGAGGGTCAGGGAGTGAGGGTCAGTGAGTGAGGGTTAGTGCGGGTCAGTGAGGGTCAGTGAGTGAGGGTCAGTGAGTGAGGGACAGTGAGTGAGGGTCAGTGAGTGAGGGTCAGTGAGGGTCAGTGAGTGAGGGTCAGTGAGTGAGAGTCAGTGAGTGAGAGTCAGTGAGTGAGGGTCAGTGAGTCAGGGTAAGTGAGTCAGGGTCAGTGAGTGTCAGTGAGTGAGGGTCAGTGAGTGATGGTCAGTGAGTGAGTGTCAGTGAGTGAGGGTCAGTGAGTGAGGGTCAGTGAGCGAGGGTCAGTGAGTGAGGGTCAGTGAGTGAGAGTCAGTGAGTGAGAGTCAGTGAGTGAGGGTCAGTGAGTGAGAGTCAGTGAGTGAGGGTCAGTGAGTGAGAGTCAGTGAGTGAGGGTCAGGGAGTGAGGGTCAGTGAGTGAGTGTCAGGGAGTGAGGGTCAGTGAGTGAGTGTCAGTGAGTGAGGGTCAGTGAGGGTCAATGAGGGTCAGTGAGTGAGGGTCAGTGAGTGAGTGTCAGTGAGTGAGGGTCAGTGAGTGAGGGTCAGTGAGTGAGAGTCAGTGTGTGAGGGTCAGTGAGTAAGGGTCAGTGAGGGTCAGTGAGTGAGGGTCAGTGAGGGTCAGTGAGTGAGGGTCAGTGAGTGAGGGTCAGTGAGGGTCAGTGAGTGAGGGTCAGTGAGTGAGGGTCAGAGAGTGCGGGTCAGTGAGTGAGGGTCAGTGAGTGAGAGTCAGTGAGTGAGGGTCAGTGAGTGAGGGTCAGTGAGTGAGGGCCAGTGAGTGAGGGTCAGTAAGTGAGGGTCAGTGAATGAGGGTCAGTGAGTGAGGGTCAGTGAGTGAGGGTCAGTGAGTCAGGGTCAGTGAGTCAGGGTCAGTGAGTGTCAGTGAGTGAGGGTCAGTGAGTGAGGGTCAGTGAGTGAGGGTCAGTGAGTGAGTGTCAGTGAGTGAGGGTCAGTGAGGCTCAGTGAGTGAGGGTCAGTGAGTGAGGGACAGTGAGTGAGGGTCAGTGAGTGAGGGTCAGTGAGTGAGTGTCAGGGAGTGAGTGTCAGTGAGTGAGGGTCAGTGAGTGAGGGTCAGTGAGTGAGGGTCAGTGAGTGATGGTCAGTGAGTGAGAGTCAGTGAGTGAGGGTCAGTGAATGAGGGTCAGTGAGTGATGGTCAGTGAGTGAGTGTCAGTGAGTGATGGTCAGTGAGTGAGTGTCAGTGAGTGAGGGTCAGTGAGTGATGGTCAGTGAGTGAGAGTCAGTGAATGAGGGTCGGTGAGTGAGGGTCGTGAGTGAGGTTCAGTGAGGGAGGGTCAGTGAGTGAGAGTCAGTGAGTGAGGGTCAGTGAGTGAGCGTCAGTGAGGGAGGGTCAATGAGGGACAGTGAGAGTCAGTGAGTGAGGGTCAGTGAGTGAGTGTCAGTGAGTGAGGGTCAGTGAGGGTCAGTGAGTGAGGGTCAGTGAGTGAGGGTCAGTGAGTGAGTGTCAGTGAGTGAGGGTCAGTGAGTGAGGGTCAGTGAGTGAGAGTCAGTGTGTGAGGGTCAGTGAGTGAGGGTCAGTGAGGGTCAGTGAGTGAGGGTCACTGAGTGAGGGTCAGTGAGTGAGTATCAGTGAGGGTCAGTGAGTGAGGGTCAGTGAGTGAGGGTCAGTGAGTGAAGGTCAGTGAGTGAGTGTCAGTGAATGAGGGTCAGTGAGTGAGGGTCAGTGAGTGAGTGTCAGTGAGTGAGGGTCAGTGAGTGAGGGTCAGTGAGTGAGTGTCAGTGAATGATGGTCAGTGAGTGAGGGTCAGTGAGTGAGAGTCAGTGTGTGAGGGTCAGTGAATGAGGGTCAGTAAGGGTCAGTGAGTGAGGGTCAGTGAGGGTAAGTGGGTGAGGGTCAGTGAGTGAGGGTCAGTGAGTGAGGGTCAGGGAGCTAGGGTCAGTGAGGGTCAGTGAGCGAGGGTCAGTGAGTGAGGGTCAGTGAGGTTCAGTGAGCGAGGGTCAGTGAGTAAGGGTTAGTGAGTGAGTGTCAGTGAGTGAGGGTCAGTGAGTGGCTGTCAGTGAGTGAGGGTCAGTGAGTGAGGGTCAGTGAGTGAGGGTCAGTGAGTGAGGGTTAGTGAGTGAGGGTCAGTGAGGGTCAGTGAGTGAGGGTCAGTGAGTGAGGGTCAGTGAGTGAGGGTCAGTGAGTGAGTGTCAGTGAGTGAGGGTCAGTGAGGGTCAGTGAGTGAGGGTCAGTGAGTGAGGGTCAGTGAGTGAGGGTCAGTGAGGGTCAGTGAGTGAGGGTCAGTGAGTGAGGGTCAGTGAGTGAGAGTCAGTGAGGGTCAGTGAGTGAGGGTCAGTGAGTGAGGGTCAGTGAGGGTCAAGAGAAATAATCTGGCTCTGTATTTGTTGTAGTTTGGAAGAGTGACGGTTGACCTTATTCAAACATGTAACATCTTGAGGGGGCTTGACAGGGTAGATGATGAGATGTTTTTTCTCATGGGAGATTCTCAAACGAGGTGCCATAGCCACAAGTTAGGGGGATGATCATTTAAAACTGAGGTGAGTATAAATTGCTTCTCGCTGAGGGTGGTGAATCTCTGGATTTGATTCCTGGGACACTGTCAGCAGGACTGTGTCAGGGGGGAACTGCGCCAGTGGGATAGACTTCATCTGAACCAGAATAGAATCCAGTTAGAACCCCAACAGTACTGAAAGAGGCCATTCAGCTCTTCGAGTCTGCACCGACCACAATCCCACCCAGGCCCTTTTCCCTTAACCCCACATATTTACCCTATGAGTCCCCCTGACACTAAGGGACAATTTAGCATGGCCAATCTACCTAACCTCCGCATCTTTGGACTGTGAGAGGAAACCGGAGCAGCTGGAGGAAACCCACAGAGACACGGGGAGAATGTGCAAATTCCACACAGACAGTGACGCAAGCTGGGAATTGAACCCAGGTCCCTGATGCTGTGAGGCAGCAGTGCTAACACTGTGCTACCGTGCCGCCCAGTTCCCAGATAAAAGGGTAATTTGGGCTTTAAAACGAACTTGGAACCAATAAAGAGAAGAGAGTGACTGAGTAACTAATTTATAAACTGAAGATAAAAAGAATACGGTAAATGACGAATCTAATTTTTATATACATGCAGGGAACAGAACAGATTATAGGACGTAATAAAATGTTTGTTAATATTCCAACGTCTGTTAATAATAAAACAGTAGCTATAAAATACTAAAAACAAGTTAAACTCTGAGCAGAGAACAAAGTGAGGTGGTTTATTGAATGTGTAAGAAAAAGAATGAGGTGGAAATGGAGATGGCGGGAATTAGGGGAATGTTGGCTTCATGGTAATGATACTTGGCAAGTCCTAATGATCTTGGTTCAAATCCCAGCATGGAAACATCTGGAATTTAAACCTAACTAATAAATCAGGAATTTAAAAACTATCCTGAGTAATGGTGATCATAAAATTATTGAATTGTTGCCACTCTGGGAAGGAAAGTGGTTTGCTTTGATCATTACAATTTGTCATACCAAACCACAACACAAACATCAATAATATTGGATCAAGCTAGGAATTGGAAACGACAGCAATACATTGTGCCCACTCGAACCTACAAAGTCCTCCTTTGTAGCATCTGGGGTAAGAGGAAAATTGGGAGAGCTGTCCCATTTCCTAGTTAAGCAATAGCCTGACACAATCACAGAGTCATAGCTTGCAGCCAATGTTGCAGACACCACCATCACGAGAGGTGGCGGCGTAGTCACGAGAGAATTACACTGGAAAGACTCAACGTTGACTCTGGGACCCGTGAAGTCTGATGGCATCACATCAGACATGGACAAGGAGACTTCTAGTTGGTTACTCCCTCAGCAGATGAATCAGTATTCCTCCACATTAAACACAAGTCAGGAGAAGCACTGAGGGTGGCGAGGGAACAGAATGTATTTTGGATGTGCTGTGTCTGTGTTGTCTATCTCTTTAAGACATTACAGCAGAAGTGAGTCACCTAACTTGAGAGATCAATGGAGAACTGAGAGTGAGTGATTACTACAGAGGGTGGAGTCTCATTGAACAGCCATGTTGTAAGCATGTAAGACTGGACCTCTGCCCTGAGTTGCAACCCTTCTGTACCAAGTATTGCTTATCAATAAATACATTCCTTGCTCCTAACAAGGCCTGAAATCTCTTGACCATGCCATAACAGCCACACCATAAAAGGAGACTTCAATATCCATCACCAAGAGTAGCTCAGTGTAGCATCAGTGACCAATTCCCAAAGGACATAGATTCTGGGCTGGTTGGAGAAGGAACCAACAAGAGGGATAAACTTACTTGACTATGTCATCACCGACCTAACTGTTGCAGGTGTTACTATCCATGACAGCATTGGTAGGAGTGACTACTGCACAGACATCATGGAGACAAAGGGCCCGAATTTACCATCAAGGGCTTGATTTTACCAAAATAGCGGTAAAGTTGGGCGTCGGGCCTATACCACGATCTGCACCCGATTCCAAGCAGATCGCGGCTTTACCGACTCCTGATTCGGGTGCGGGCCTGGCCTGCGCCCGAATCGGGCGGCCCGACCATTTAAATGCATTTAAATCAATTGAATGAACCGTACGCCCAACTCTACCGCCAAATCCCACTTCACCGTCTTCTGGCCCGATCCGCGTCCGCGCTGTAATTGACCTGCCGAATAAAAGTCTGAAGTCGCCGCTGCAGCCTCCGAAGAGCGGGGTCAGAGACTGCAACGGCTCTCTGACCCAGGTCATCCTCTGGTCGGGGGAGGAGGGGGGTGGGGAAGGAGAGGGGGTGTGATGTATCATCCTCTGGTCGGGGGGGTTCCACTGCCAGTCTGCGGCCGATCCCTCCTGCCGGAGTGGACGTGCGGCCATGCCATCCCACAAAACCTTCAGGATGAAGCGATTCCTCACTAAGAAGATGAAGCAGAACTGGCCGATTCCACAGTGGATCCGCATGAAAACCGGCTACAAGATCAGTACAAGTCCAAGAGGAGAGACTGGAGAAGGACCAATCTGGGCCTGTAAAGGGATACACCATCACTGGTACACTACCAGCCACAGCCATCTCTCCCGCTCTCTTGCCCCTGCAGGGACCAGAGGATGATACGTCACACCCCCTCTCCACCTTGCCCCCCACCAGGGGATGATCGGTCACACCCCCCCCCCTCCACTCCCCCCGCACCCCCCCCCCCCCCCCCGCGACCAGAGGATGACCGTCAGAGCTCTCTCCGCTTTCTGCTTTTTCTTTCTTTCGCGCCCAGGCGCTCTGTCAGATTTTTTTCGAACTGCGCATGCGCAGTTTAGAGCTCTGATTAGTCCGGCAGCGCTAAGCCCCGCCCACAGCGCAGATCGGGCCGGAGCCGGCAAAACGCGTATGGGCGCGCTGGAAAGAGGATTCCAGGCATGGATCTATTTGACACCCGGGTTCGGCACTTGGACTCAAAATGGTAAATTTCGCCCCCCCAAGGTGCACCCGTTTTCGGGTACAAAAACTTGGTAAAGTCGGGCTTGAGACGGGTAGCGTGATCCGTGCCCGCCTCCACGCCAGTTCCCCCTTTACCAAGGCCTGAAAATGGCTGCGATTGGGACCACACCTAAAATGGGAACGACGGCCATTTAAATGCATTTGCACGCATTTAAATTGACTTAATGGGCTGCACGCCCAATCTTACGGGCACTTCCTCATTTAATACCGTGTTCACCTATCTGGAATCGGTGCAAAATAGACATGCTCCACAAAAGTCTGATTCGGGCACTCCACTTAGTGAGGAGGTAAGTACCGAGCGTCCGATGGCTCTCTGCTTGAGATCAGTGGAGGGAGAAAGGGGGGTCCGTTGCCACTCTGCCTGTGATCAGTGAAAGGGAAGGAGGGATCTGCTGCCACTCTTCCTGAAGTCGGTGTGGGGGAAGTGGGGAGGGGCCCATGATTGGTCTGGGTGGCAGAGGGGGTAGGGGGATAAGGGGGCCAGTAATGTTGTGGGGGTCGGGCATTGTCTGTGGGAGCCAGGGGAGGCATTATCCAGCCCGGGAGCGATGTGGCAGAGGAGCCGCATTCTATCATTTTTTTTCTTCTGCGGTTGCACAGTCGGAGGCACCGATCGGAGCTGCAGGATTTCAGGCATGTTAAGCCCCGTCCACAGGCTTCTGCAGTGAAATTCGAAATTGCTGATATTTTTTCAGGCAGAGTGCGTATGGGGGTGCCTGAGAATGGGTCTAAAAATCAGATCTAAAACACTCCCAGTTTCAAGTCCGCCCAGCACTTAGAATCAAAATGGGTAGTTCTGGTCACCCTATTATAGAAAGGATATTATTAAACTAGAAAGAGCGCAGAAAAGATTTACTAGCATGCTACTGGGACTTGAAGGTTTGAGTTATAAGGGGAGGCTGGATAGACTGGGATTTTTTTCTCTGGAGCGTAGGAGGCTGAGGGGTGACCTTATAGAGGTCTATAAAGTAATGAGGGGCATAGATCAGCTAGATAGTCAATATCTTTTCCCAAAGGTAGGGGAGTCTAAAACTAGAGGGCATAGGTTTAAGGTGAGAGGGGAGAGATACAAAAGTGTTCCAGAGGGGCAGTTGTTTCACACAGAGGGTGGTGAGTGTCTGGAACAAGCTGCCAGAGGTAGTAGTAGAGGCGGGTACAATTTTGTCTTTTAAAAAGCATTTAGACAGTTACATGGGTAAGATGGGTATAGAGGGATATGGGCCAAATATGGGCAATTGGGACTAGCTTAGGGGTTTGAAAATAAAAGGACGGCATGGACAAGTTGGGCCTGTTTCCATGCTGTAAACCTCTATGACTCTATGAATCCGCACATCTTTGGACTGTGGGAGGAAACCGGAGCACCTGGAGGAAACCCAAGCAAACACAGGAGAATGTGCAAACTCCACACAGACCGTGGTCCAAGTCAGGAATCGAACCCCGGTCCTTGGAGCTGAAGCAGCAGTGCTAACCACTGTGCCACCATGCCACCCGCTTCTCCTATTCCAACTCTGTGTGACAAGCTGAATATCCCATTATAACCACATTGTTCCTGCTCTTTTTCTTTCTTTCAGCCAATCACTGTCAAATAGTCTGGAGACAGTTCTACCCAGGGTCCTCCACCCTTTGTCATTCTTCAGTTGAACCCAAACTCTTTCCACTGCCTGTTTAGCCTGATTGAAATCCCTCTCTTCCACTGTTGTAATTGTGGGAGAAGAATTACCATGCTCCACAGAGTTGCGACATGTCTGTGCTGGTTTCAGTGGAAGTAGGCAGCACACAAATTTAGTGCTGCTCTCTCATTTCCCTGATGAGAAGGTGAGGGTGAGCCTCTGTCACAATGCTGGTTGCCTCTGCACTCAGCAGAGGGCCAAGTAACGTGCACTAATAGCACACATGGTGCAGCTAGACTTCTGTTCTTAAAGGCTGTTGTCCCTCTTGAAGGTAAGTTGTACTGAATTAAAGGAATATGCTGCTGAATGATATTGCTGCATTTCTAAGCAAGAGAAATGGAATGTTAGGACAAACAAGCCTCCGTGGTCATTAATACAGGGCTTTTGGGTTAATAGTGGAGGTGCACAGGAGGAGAGATATCTAGGGACTTTGGAGGGGGTCAAGTAGTTTTGGCAGGTGGTCCTCGAGGACATCCCTCAGAAAGGCTTGGGACTACATGGCCAGGGAAGACAATTCCCTGCATCTGGAGTTGAGGACCTGGCAACAGTATCACAAGAAGTCTGTGAAGAGACCGCACACAAGTAATCCAGGTCATTGAGTGCATCTTATTTATTCATTCGTGGGATATGGGTGTCACTGGCTGGCCAGCATTTATTGCCCATCCCTGGTTGCCTGAGGGCAGCTGAGAGTCAACCACATTGCTGTGGCTCTGGAGTCATATATAGGCCACACCAGGTAAGGACGGCAGATTTCCTTCCCTATAGGACATCGGTGAACTAGATGGGTCTTTCCAACAATCAACAAGGTTTCATGGTCATTAGTAGATTCTTAATTCCAGATATTTTTTATTGAATTCAAATTCCACCATCTGCTGTGGCGGGATTCAAACCCGGGTCCCCAGAACATTAGCTTAGTTTCAGGATGAATAGTTTAGTGATAATGCCACTAGGCCATTGCCTCCCCTGGAGGAGGCAACAACATCTACCCATCACACACCAGGCCTCTCTCTTAAATGTACCACACACCCATCACTCACTACGCATCAGTCCTTGACATTCATGACTCACACCTAACATCTTGATGGTTCACCACTCTCTCGCAATCTACTAATGCTGATAACCTCACACCCACTTCTCGCTACCTTCCTATAACTCCAGCTAATCAACTTTGATAGCTATGTCATCAAAACACGGTGCAGCACAGTGAAGCACAATCACTGATTTCATTTTCCCTCGCCAGGATGTGGTGGTACACAATCCATAGTGGCAGTATAGGACTGGCAGAGGGCAAGTATACCTGGATCGACTGTGTCCTTGGGAGGAGATGGCTTTCAGCATCATGGGATTGGCAGCAATGGGGCTGTGGTAAGCAGCATCACTGAGAACACTGAGGATAACAGTTCATTTTTGATTTATGTCCTTTCTCAACTTCCAGTTCACCACCATCTCCCAATCTGGCATGATGAGCAAGCTGAAGATGCTGTGGCCATGGGCTTCTTGTTTATAAACTAGCCCACTTCCCTCATACCAATCTTCCCATTCTAAGGTCCTGCTTCCAGCCACCCAAAACCAACATCTGATCAGCCCCATGAGTAACAGAGCAACAACACGCTGCTCATGAGGAGGACATGTCATTTGATCCGACACTCACAGCCAGTGGCTTAAATACTGGTGAGGCACAAACCTTAAAGGCTCTTATAGAGCCAGGATTAGCATGTGCTGTGCCACTGGGTATAGCCAGACCAGGGGTAAAGGATGGTCCATGTGCCAGCTCACCAAAATGTGTTCACAGCTGAATTCTGCTGCAGGACACACTGGATGGAATTCTCCCAAAAAGGTTGTAAGTGTCGAAAGCATGGAAAAGCTGGAGTAATTCATGTTGGTTTTTTCACTGGGAGCTCACACAAGAATCTCCCACACTTTGTGCAACGCAGAGGCCACTGCCTGGTTATCATTAAATTTCAGGAGGCGGGGTCTATTAACATTGGAGAGGCTGAAACCAGCGGGCCTCGGTGCATGCGCAGTGGTCCCAAACTGTCAGTCTCTGGTTTGCTGGCCAGCTCAATCACTGGCCAGCCCGAGACCCCCGCAGTGCTGCCCCCCCAACCTCTCAATAGGCCGATAACGGCCCGCCGTCCATTCGTAGGCCAGCCCTGAAACCCCTAGCCCGGCCTGCCCCGATCTGCAGACCTACCACGCACACCCTCCCCCCACCGCCGCGGCAAACCCTCCCCTGGCTGACCACCCCTCCCCCCCAGGCCGCCCCGATTTCTGGTTTCCCTCCAGCCCCAACCAGATCACAATGCAGAGTGGCAGCGGAACTCCCTCCCCCCGCCCCCCACCCGCACCGATCATCCCCTAAATTCTGCACCCTGAGCACTGCCCCACGCTAAGTTGGCAGTGCCAAGGTGCCCCCTCGGCTTGAGCACTTTGCCCCTTGGGCAGTGCCCAGGGGGCACAGGCTGGTGCTGCTAGGGTGTCTATGTCCAGAGGCCACCAACCTCCTGCCACCTGACCCCCCTCGGGAGGCCCCAATTGCCCCTCCCCTTCACTCCAGTGGAGTCGCCCAGCTAGTTCCCCAAAAGTGGGTAGTTAATCTGAGCCCCACTGGAGTGAAATAGTCCTGATTGGTTGGAAGGTGCGAGAAAAAATGCCTGGAGGATTCAGTTCTGGGCCCGCTAATCACATTGGAATAACATAAAACTAGTATGTAAAATACTGACCTGGTCTTCCCGTCGGTTTCCAGCACAATTCAGGTGGCGCCGGAAATCTGGCGATGGGAGATGCATACGTGGCGGGAACGCGAATCTCATGCATGCCCGGGTGCGAGATTCTCCCACCACATTGTGCTAGAAAATGAGCATGGCGGGGTGGGAGCATGGCCCCCACTATTGGGGATCTTAAAGGGATGGTACCAAGAGGAAGATTGATAGAAATGTATTCTGAGATAGTAGATTCGTTGGCTGCCTGTCAGACTCCTGTCACTGTAAAGGAGCAGAGGAGAATCGGCTCAAAGCCAGCAGAGGACATTATACAGATCTTTTCCTCTCCACAGCCTCTTGTCCATCTCCCTGCTCTTCTGCAGACCCAGAGGTGCAGCAACCTCAGCTCCCAAACTTGTTGAAATCACCAAAACCTCAGATCCCACTGTAAGGCTGAACCCTGCGCCTAAAGCAGGAACTCATCCTTCCAAAGACCTTCGAAAAATCAACTGCAGCAGTTATTCAGATTTGTCTGAAAGTTGTTTGCTTGACATTTTAAGTAAGGCTAATGCTAGGCCCCACTCACATGTGAAAGCTCGACCTTAGAATCATAGAATCCCGACAGTGCAAAAAGAGGCCATTCGGCTCATCAAGTCTGCACCAACTCTCTGATGGAGCATCTTACCCAGGCCCTTTCCCTCTGTCCTATCCCCATAACCCTACTTATTACCCCGTTAATCCACTTAACATACACATCTTTGAACACTAAGGGGCAATTTACCATTGCAAATCCACCAAACCTGCACATCTTTGGACTGTGGGAGGAATCGCACCCCAGACATTCTCTCTTTCACCTCCTTCCTTCGGGTAAAAGATACAAAAGTCTGAGTTCACAACCAACCAACTCAAGAACAGCTTCTTCCCTGTTGCCATCAGACTTTTGATTGGACCTACCTCGCGTTAAATTGATCTTTCTCTACACCCCAGCTATGACTGTAACACTACATTCTGCACTCTCTCCTTTCCTTCTCTATGAATGAACTTTGTCAGTATAGCACGCAGGAAACAATACTTTTCACTGTATACTAATACATGTGACAATAATAAATCAAATCAAAACTGGAGTACCTGGAGACATGGGGAGAACGTGCAAACTCCATGCAGTCATCCAAAGACGTAATTGAACCCGGGTCTCTGGAGCTGTGAGGCTAACCACTGTGCCGCCATGCCACCCTTGGGAATGGGGCATGCTGAGGGTGGCACAGTGGCACACTGGTTAGCACTGTTGCCTCACAGTGTCAGGGACCAGGGTTCAATTCTGGGCTTGGGTCACTGCATATGTGGAGGTTGCACATTTCCCCTGTGTCGAAGTTGGTTTCCTCCGGGTGCACCAGTTCCCTCCCACAGTCTGAAAGATGTGCTGGTTAGGTGCATTGGGCCATGCTAAATTCTCCCTCAGTGTACCCAAACAGGCACCGGAGTGTGGCAACTGGGGGACTTTCACAGTAACTTCATTGCAATGTAAGCCTACTTCTGACACTAATAAATAAATAAGCTTTAGAAAAAAACTTTAAATACGCAAATTTAGCCAAAGAAGCTGTGCTGTCCAAATCTGACAACCTGCCAGGCTGTGTGATATTCTGATAGGATAAGTTAGAAGTTTCCACTGCTTCCACATGAGCATCTTTCTTAAGATGCAGGAAGTGCCAGGATCAGCTGGTGATCCAGTGCGCATCCCCAAGCATGTTCATAAGTTCAAAAGATATAGGGGGAATTTTACCATTTTGAGTCTCAGGGCCTGATTTTACCATTTTGAGTCTAAGTGCCGGATCTGGGCATCAAATAGTTCCGCGCCTGGAATCCTCTTACCAGCGCGCCCATACCCGTTTTGCCGGCTCCGGCCTGATCCGCGCTGTGGGCGGGGCTTAGTGCTGGTGGACTGATCGGAGCTCTGAACTGCGCATGCGCAGTTCGAAAAAAATCTGACAGAGCGCCCGGGCACGAAAAGAATGCAGAAAGCGGAGAGAGCGGCTCTCTGACGATCATCCTCTGGTCGATGGGGGTGAGGGGGGCTGGTGGGAGGGGGTGTGACCGATCATCCCCGGGGAGGGGGGAGAGAGGGAGTGTGACCGATCATCCCCTGGTGGGGGGGGGGGGGGGGGGGGGGGAGGGTGGGGGGGAGGAGAGGGGGTGTGACCAATCATCCTCTGGTTGGGGGGTTTCCACTGCCAGTCTGTGGCCGATCCTTCCTGCCACCATCACTGGTACACTACCAGCCACAGCCATCTCTCCCGCTCTCTCGCACCTGCAGGGAAGAGTAATCTGTGGCTGGTAGTGTACCAGTGATGGTGTATCCCTTTACAGGCCCAGATTGGTCCTTCTCCAGTCTCTCCTCTTGGACTTGTACTGATCTTGTAGCCGGTTTTCATGCGGATCCACTGTGGAATCGGCCGGTTCTGCTTCATCTTCTTAGCGAGGAATCGCTTCATCCTGAAGGTTTTGTGGAATGGCATGGCCTCACGTCCACTCCGGCAGGAGGGATCGGCTGCAGACTGGCAGCTGACCCCTCCCCGACCAGAGGATGCGACATCACACCCCCTCCCCTCCCACCACCGCCCCCCCCCCTCCCCCCCCCCCCCCCCCCCCCGCCCAGAGGATGAGACGTTACACCCCCTCTCCTCCCCCCGCAGGGGATGATCGGTCACACCCCCTCTCCTCCCACCCGCCCCTCCCCCCAGAGGCTGAGATGTCACACCCCCCCCCCTTCCAACCAGGGGATGATATGTCACATCCCCTCTTCTCCTCCCAGCCCCCTCCCGCCCCAACCAGAGGAGCTGGGTCAGAGAGCCGTTGCAGTCTCTGACCCCGCTCTTCGGAGGCTGCAGCGGTGACTTCGAACTTTTATTTCGCAAGTTGGTTACAGCGCGGACGCGGATCGGGCCAGAAGACGGTAAAGTGGGATTTGGCGGTAGAGTTGGGTGCGCCGTTCATTAAGTCGATTTAAATGCATCCAAATGCATCCCGACTCTCAGTCTTATGTCCATCAGCCAGTCACCTATCCAAGATAATAAATTACCCCGAATTCCATGTGATCTAACCTTATGAATTAACCTTTTGTGCGGCACCTTATCAAATGCCCTCTGGAAATCCAGATATACTATATCTACAGGATTCCCATTATCCACTTTGCTTGTTACATCCTCGAAGAACTCTAGTAAATTAGCCAAACATGATTTACCCTTCATAAAACCATGCTGATTCTGATGGATAGGGTTTTGACTTTTCAAATTCCTGATATTGCTTCCCTGATAATTGATTCTAACACTTTCCCAAGAACAGATGTTAAACTAACTGTTCTATAATTTCCCACATTTTGACTCCCTCCCTTTTTGAATAAGGGTGTTACATTAGCATTTTTCCAATCCATTGGAACCTTTCCCGTGTCCAGGGAATTTTGGAATATTACAACCAATGAATCCACTATCTCTGCTGCCACTTCCTTTAATACCCTAGGATGTAGGCCATCTGGCCTACATCCTAGGTCTTTTCTGCCCTCAATTCCAACAATTTGCTAAGTACCTTTTCCCTATCGATGTTGATTGTTCTGAGTTATACACTTTATATTACCTCTGACTTGCCTGTTCCTATAGGAATGGTACTTGTGTCTTCCGCCGTAAAAACTGAACCAAAATATTGATTTAGCATCTTTCCCAACTCCTGTATTCAATGTTCGACCAATGAAACCAAGCATGCCGAATGCCTTCTTCACCACTCTGTCCACCTGTGACTCCACTTTCAAGGAGCTATGAACATGTAGCCCTAGATCTCTTTGTTCTGTAACTCTCTCCAACGTCCTACCATTAATGGAGTAAATCCTGCCCTGGTTCAATCTACCAAAATGCATCACCTCGCATTTATCTAAATTAAACTCCACCATTTGTCAGCCCACTGGCCCAATTGATCAAGATCCCATTGCAATTGGAGATAACTTTCTTCACTATCCACTTGAGCTATGAATAGTTCAAGTTGTGAAGATGATGAATTCCTGTAACATGTTTGGGACAGTTCTCTAAATAAATAACAAATGACAGGCAAGTGGTAAGGCCATTTTAATTTTAGTGATTGGTAATGACCCAGACATATCAATCATACGGTAAGGAAACAGTGACCAATACATAATTGGATGATCATTGGGTCTGAGAGAATGAGGGCACATCAAAACATTGTTTTATAAACTTAATTAACATGAAGTGCTAAGATCTCCATTGAGCCAGTATATAGCCCTGTACTGTTAATGGGTAAACCCACAAACATTCAGTGGGATATATTTCACTCAGCATTTGCTACAGCAAAACTAGTTTATTCCCCAAAGAAACAAACATTCCACTTGTGTTAAATAAGTAAGTGAGAGAGAGAGGGCTCAGGTGAAATGGTTCACAGGATTTTAAAAAGTTTAAATCCAGAAAACTGTGGATGTTATTAACAGGAACAAACAGACATAATGAAAATAATATAGAGATAGTTTAATCATGCTTCCATCTCTAAGACTGGATACCAAAGCTAACCGTAGAAGTTTATTTTATTGGTATATTGGGAACAATAAAGTTACAAAGAGAATTATGGCCCAATTAAAGACAGTTACAGCTGGTACAGTAACAGATTATAAGTACATTTGACTGAATTCTTTGAGGAGGTAGCTAAGTGTGTAGATAAAGGTAGAGCAGTTGACGTCATATACATGAATTTTAGTAAGGCGTTTGATAAGGTTCCCCATGGTCAGCTCATGAAGAAAGTAAGGAGGTGTGGTATAAAGGGAAATTTGGCCGATTGGATAAGTAACTGGTTATCTCATAGACAGTAAGAAGTTTAACAACACCAGGTTAAAGTCCAACAGGTTTATTTGGTAGCAAAAGCCACACTGAGTCTGTGTCTTTATATGCTCTGTTTGTGAACAGAATTCCCACTCACCTGAAGGGGCTTGCAGCTCCGAAAGCGTGTGGCTTTTGCTACCAAATAAACCTGTTGGACTTTAACCTGGTGTTGTTAAACTTCTTACTGTGTTTACCTCAGTCCAACGCCGGCATCTCCACATCATATCTCATAGACGACAGAGGGTGGTGGTGGATGGAAAATTTTCAGACTGGAGACCAGTTACCAGCGGTGTACCACAGGGATCAGTGCTGGGTCCTCTGCTATTTGTGATTTTTATCAATCACTTGGAGGAGGGGGCTGAAGGGTGGGTCAGTAAATTTGCTGATGACACCAAGATTGGTGGAGTAGTGGATGAGGTGGAGGGCTGTTGTAGGCTGCAAAGAGACATTGATAGGATGCAGAGCTGGGCCGAAAAATGGCAGATGAAGTTTAACCCTGATAAGTGCGAGGTGATTCATTTTGGGAGGACAAATTTAAATGCGGATTACAGGGTCAACGGCAGGGTTCTGAGGAACATGGAGGAACAGAGAGATGGGGTTCATATCCACAGATCTCTGAAGGTTGCCACTCAAGTGGATAGAGCCGTGAAGAAGGCCTATAATGTGTTAGCGTTTATTAACAGGGGGTTTGAGTTTAAGAGCCGTGGGGTTATGCTGAAACTGTACAGGACCTTGGTGAGACCACATTGGACTATTGTGTGCAGTTCTGGTCATCTCACTATAAGAAGGACGTGGAAGCATTGGAAAGAGTGCAAAGGAGATTTACCAGGATGCTGCCTGGTTTGGAGGGTAGGTCTTATGAGGAAAGGTTGAGGGAGCGAGGGCTTTTCTCTTCAGAGCGGAGGAGGATGAGAGGCGACTTAATAGAGGTTTATAAGATGATGAGGGAGATAGATAGAGTGGACGTTCAGAGACTATTTCCTCGGGTGGATGTAGCTGTTACTAGGGGGCATAACTATAAGGTTCATGGTGGGAGATATAGGAGGGATGTCCGAGGTAGGTTCTTTACTCAGAGAGTGGTTGGGGTGTGGAATGGACTGCCTGCTGTGATAGTGGAGTCGGACACTTTAGGAATTTTCAAACGGTTATTGGCTAGGCACATGGAGCACACTAGAATGATAGTGAGTGGGATAGCTTGATCTTGGTTTCGGACAAAGCTCGGCAGAACATCGAGGGCCAAAGTGCCTGTACTGTGCTGCACTGTTCGATGTTCTAAATTACAACCTTGCTAAATCAATGTCAAGGGCTGATTTACTCATTTTCACAGTAAGATGAAGAAAATAAAATCACACGCTTCAAGACTTTCTAAAACTAAATCAATCTCCCTCTGTTCCTTATCCTGCAATGAATGGCCTCTTCCTGCTCCTTGTTGTAATAATCACACTGAAGACAGTCTTCCATCACCAATCACCCATTTCCTTACAGTGGTACCTAAACACCATCCAGTGACTACAAAGTGCAGATCAGTCCCAGGTCTATCGACTGCCAGCCTGAGTGGAGCCAATTAGTTTTAACCCCCACCGCTGCTCCTTCCCTTTTGGATGAGACTGTACTTGCCTAACAGGAAGATTTATTGAAGATCTCCTGTGGACATACCTTCTCAAGTCCATTTCTATCCTTGTAATCATGCCATGGGGCGAGTCTTCTCTGCCGCTTGGCGATGAGCTTGTGGCCAATGGGAAGCAGGACCGGATCAGGGGATGTGAAGTGGACCAGAGTTCTTCGCTTCCGAAGGGACTGCCGTAAAGCCACCGACTATGGCTCTTCTTGAGGTCTCAGTTCAGTGGTGGTGCCAGTCTCTTCTGCTACCATTTTGGAATCCAGTCCTCATTACCCGGAGGGGCAGGCGAAGGGTCGATTTCTATTCGAGACTCAGTGCTGGCAGTGGTCGTCCCCAGGGCTTTTAATGAGACCTGTACTGTCACGGGTTCCCTACTTCTGAGATGGCCCAAATGTTTCTTGACAATTTTGCCCTGCACTTGGACCTTATAAGACACAGGTCTGGTTTTCTGTTATGATCCTGGGGACCCACCTGAGGCTGTCCCTGAAGTTGCTTACGTGGACTGGGCTGCGGGTTTTAAATTTTTTGTCTCTTTTTATGCAATCATTGTTCGATTGGATCTCCCATTGGGACTCCACCCTCCCCGTCAGTTTTGGGAAGAATAAGCTTAATCTTGTCCAAAGCCTCTGTCCCATTAATAATTTAGCTGGGCCAATTCCTGTTGTTGTGTGAGAGGTAGTCCTGTAGTCGAATAAAAATCACAGGAGTTTGGAGTCCATTGACGCTGCAGGTCGATTCCTCATGCCGAGCTGAAAAATTGTTGAGCCAGCCCGTTCAATGACAGTGATAGGGTGTTGTTCAAATGTGTTTGAAAGCATGGTTGTGTGAAACTCGGTACTCAAAGGCAGTGTTATTGTCAAAGACCAAGACTTCAGTTATCCCATGCGTGCAGAAACTTTGTTCTCGCTTTTCAATGGTAGCATGGGAAGTTTTCCCCAAAGAAATAAACACTCCACTTGTGCCTTAACTAAGGTAAGTGTAAGAGAGAGTGTTCAGCTTAAAGGGGTCACAGAATTTTTAAAAAAGTCAAAGTCCACAAAACTGTGGGTGTTATTAAAAGGAACGGCCAGATATATTGAAAGTAATAAAAAGATATAGAAGGAATCATGATTAAAACGAGAACTGGAGTCCAAAGATAACTTCAAAAGCTGTTAATCAGTAAATGAGGAACAATAAAGTTACAAAGAGAGCTATGGCCCACTTAAAGACAGTTACAGCTGGTACAGTAACAGATGATAAGTAGATTGCAACCTTGCTAAATCAATGTGCTTTTTCATTTTCACAGTAAGATAAAGTGAATAAAATAACAGCACTTCAAGACTTTACAAAACTAAACCAACCTCCTGTTCCATAGCCTTAATGAATGCCCCCCTTTTCCTCCTTATCCTGCAACGAAGGGCCTCCTCCTATTCCTTATCCTGCAATGAATGGCCTCATCCTCTTACACAATAATGCATTCACAGAACTGATACAGTGCAGAAGGAGACCATTCAGCCCATTGTGTCTGCACTGGCTTTCTGAATGTGCAATTGGTGCCATTCCCCCCAGTAACCCTGCACATTCTTCCTTTTCAGATGACAGCCTAATTCCCTTTTGAACACCTCAATGAACCTGCCTTTACCACACTCTCAGGCAGCGCACTCCAGACCCTATCTACCCACTGCCTGGAAAGGTGTCTCCTGATGTTATTTTTGTTTCTTCTGCTAATTCATTTCATTCTCGATCCTTCCATAAATGGGAACAGTTTCTCCCTATCTACTCTGTCCAGAAGCCTAATGACATTGAATATCTCTATTGAGTCTCTTCTCAGCCTTCTCTTCTGCAAGGAAAACAGTCCCACCTGCTCCAATCTGTCTTCATAGCTGAAGTTCCTCATCCCTGGAACTATTCTTATGAAACGTTTCTGCACCGACTCTAATGCCTTCACATTTTTCCTGTGTGTCTCCCAGAACTAGATACAAATTCAGCATAACCTCCTTGCTCTTGTACTCCATGCCCCTATTAATAAAGCCTAGAATACTGTGTGCATCATTAATCACTCTTTCAATGTGCTCTGCCATTTTCAATAACGAATGAACATATAAACCCAGGTCCCTCTGTTCCAGCTTCCCTTTCCAGTTATAGTCTCTATTCACATTGTCTATGTTCTTCCTATCAAAATGAATCACTTCATTTCGCTCCACATTGGATTTCATCTACTTTTCCCTCCATTCCACCAAATTGTCCATGTCTTTCTAATGTTCTACATTACCCTCTACCACCCTCAAAGCTCCCAACGCTTTCAAGTTTTAATCATCCACACATCCTGAAATTATGGCCTGTACCCCATCCACACTTTCTTTCCCTTCACCACCGACATACAGTGGCAGCCGTGTGTACCACCTACAAGATGCACTGCAGGAACTCACCAAAGCGCCTGAGGCAGCACCTTCCAAACCCACGACCACTACCATCAAGAAGGACAAGGGCAGCAGATACCTGGGAACACCACCACCTGAAAGTTTCCTCCAAGCCACTCCCCATCCTGACTTGGAAATATATCAGTCGTTCCTTCACTGTGGTTGGGTCAAAATCCTAGAGCTCCCTCCCTAACAGCACTGTGGATGTACCTACAGCTCAGGGACTGCAGCAGTTCACAAAGTCAGCTCACCACCACCTTCTCAAAGGGCAATTAGGTAATAAATGCTGGCCAGCTAGTGAAACCCGCATCCCAAGAATGAAAAGGTGAATTAATGATGTCAATTCTTTTGATGATCAAGGGTTAAATCTGTGACTGTGATTGAAAAGGCATGCTACTTATTATTTTCATGTTACTGGCGCATGTTCCAATGCATAGTTAAAATATTTTGTATCAGTGTCAGATATATGCAGTAATTATGTTGAATTTAATAGAAGTTTATCAAGGTTACAGTGTCATGTATTTTATGAAAAGATTATTTTTAAAGGGTTATTAATATATCAAAGTATTTTAAAATATGATGTATCTAATGTCTTTAATTTAAGTGAATTGATGTTCATTATCTTGAAATGATCTGTTGTTGGGTTTTCCAATCATCGTCAGGAAAACGATATAAAAAGTGGTCAAGGAATCTTGTGGTAATTCTGGGATGGCTTTTATCAGCCACGTTAGTTTATTTAGTAAGTTTGATCTGAGAATGATATACCTACCTGACAGGGGAGAGTCAATGATCAGGCAGGTTGATCTCCCAGGCTAGGATAGAGTAGCCGATGAGCTTAAACCGAGACGTCGCCTGATGCAATTTTTAAAAGCCATCGCGGCCTTTTGGCTAAGATGAAGCGTCAGATCAAAAGCCCCAGATGGGGTGCAATGCCTCTTTTTGTCAGCTTGGATCTTGTTTCTATCTCCCTGGGAACCTTGAAATTTGTTTTTTTTTGGATGGAATAAAAATTTAAAAAAATAATTGATTCGTATTAAAATTTACCTTCAAAATTTACTTACAGTGGAAATGATCGTAGAGAGAGGGACACTGCCGGAGAAGAAAAACCATTAACAATATTGATTTAAATGGATCAGGAAATCATCCAGTCCTGTCCACCTGAGCAGCCACCAATCTGAGGATTCAGGGCTGATGGCTCCTGTGCTGAATCCAGCCCCTCTTCTTCTTCCCAGGTCCCATCACCCAGTCCCACTGTTTGTCCAGCCACAAGCACATTATTCCCACCAACACGCTCTGAGTTAGGAGGAGAGGGAGAAGTGTAATGAACAGGGAATTCAGAGGCAAATTAATTCAATAAAGTGCATCCAGAAATAAAAATAGAACAGCCTATTCTCACAAGATGACTTAGACCAGCTGCAACATTTTGGATGTTGTAAAATAGGTTTTCTCTTTGAGATGTGAGGAGCTGGGAACCAAATTAGTGAAGGTGGAGTTAGTGGCTGGTGTTTCACTTCCTACAGGGGCTCTCTGACTCTCCTGCTCTCAATGACTACTCACTGAGACTGCTCTTTCTTCTCCTGATCCATAGAAGCCGCTCTGACTCGCCTCCTGATCTCTTTGTGACTGCTTTTTCCTCCTGATCCATGAGGGCACTCTGACTCCCTTCCAGCGGTTCCCGCTTCCCGACAATCACTGCGAAGGAGCTCTGACTTTGCTTTTTACCTCTCACTGTGACTGTTGTTTCTCTCTGACTCTCCTCCTGTCTGTCCTGTGACTGCTCTTTCTCTTCCTGGTCTATAGCCAGCGCTCTAACTCCCCTCCTGTTTCTCCTCTCCTCCTGCAGTGTTTGATGATGTGGAGTTGCTGGCGTTGGACTGGGGTAAGCACAGTAAGTAGTCTCACCAGGTTAAAGACCAACAGGTTTATTTGGTGGCACAAGCTTTCGGAGCATTGTCCCTTCATCAGGTGAGTGAAGAGTTTGGTTCACAAACAGGGCATAAAGATACAAACTCAATTACAAGAAAATAGTTGGAATGCGAGTCTTTACAAGGAATCAAGTCTTCTCAGGTGCAGCCAATGTGAGTGGAAAAAGGGTTAAGCACAGGTTAAAGAGGTGTGAATTGTCTCCAGCCAGATCAGTTAGTGATTCATATAAACAGCCAGATCTGTTTGTGATTTATATAAACGATCTGGAAGAAGGTGTAACTGGGGTGATCAGTAAGTTTGCGGATGACACGAAAATGGCTGGACTTGCAGATAGGAACATTATCAGAGGTTACAGAAGGATATAGATAGGCTGGAAATTTGGGCAAAGAAATGGCAGATGGAGTTCAATCCAGATAAATGCGAAGTGATGCATTTTGGTAGAACTAACGTAGGGGGGAGCTATACGATAAATGGCAGAACCATAAAGGGTGTAGACACGCAGAGGGACCTGGGTGTGCAAGTCCATAGATCCTTGAAGGTGACGTCACAGGTGGAGAAGGTAGTGAATAAGGCATATGGCATGCTTGCCTTTATAGGATGGGGCATAGAGTATAAAAGTTGGGGTCTGATGTTGCAGCTGTATAGAACGTTGGTTCGGCCGCATTTGGAATACTGCGTCCAGTTCTGGTCGCCACACTGCCAGAAGGACGTGGAGGCTTTGGAGAGAGTACAGAGGAGGTTTACCAGGATGTTGCCTGGTATGGAGGGGCTTAGTTATGAGGAGAGATTAGGTAAACTGGGGTTGTTCTCCCTGGAAAGACGGAAGATGAGGGGTGACCTAACAGAGGTGTATAAAATTATGAAAGGCATAGATAGGGTGAGCGGTGGGAAGCTTTTTCCCAGATCGGTGGTGACGTTCACGAGGGGTCATAGGTTCAAGGTGAGGGGCGGGGTGGGGGGGAGGTTTAACACAGATATCAGAAGGACATATTTTACACAGAGGGTGGTGGGGGCCTGGAATGCGCTGCCGGGCAAAGTGGTGGAGGTGGACACACTGGGAATGTTTAAGACTTATCTAGATAGCCACATGAACGGAGTGGGAAGGGAGGGATACAAAAGAATGGTCTAGCTTGGACCAGGGAGCGGCTTGGAGGGCTGAAGGGCCTGTTCCTGTGCTGTATTGTTCTTTGTTCTTAGTGAGATTTTGCAAGCCCAGCCATGTCGTGGGGGTTACAGATAGTGCGACATGAACCCAAGATCCCGGTTGAGGCCGTCCTCATGTGTGCGGAACTTGGCTATCAGTTTCTGCTCAGTGATTCTGCGTTCTTGTGTGTCGTGAAGGCCACCTTGGAGAACGCTTACCCAAAGATCAGAGGCTGAATGCCCGTGACCGCTGATGTGTTCCCCAACAGGAAGAGAACACGCCTGGTGATTGTCGAGTGTGTTCATCATCCGTTGTCATAGCGTCTGCATGGTCTCCCCCAATGTACCATGCCTTGGGACATCCTTTCCTGCAGCGTATCAGGTAGACAACATTGGCCGAGTTGCAAGTGTATGTACCGTGTACCTGGTGAATGGTGTTCTCACGTGAGATGATGGCATCGTGTCGATGATCTGGCACGTCTTGCAGAGGTTGCTGTGGCAGGGTTGTGGGGTTTCGTGGTCACTGTTCTCCTAAAGGCTGGGTAGGTTGCTGAGGACAATGGTCTGTTTGAGGTTGCGCGGTTGTTTGAAGGGAAGTAGTGGAGGTGTGGGGATGGCCTTGGCGAGATGTTTGTCTTCATCAATGTTGAAGGCTCCGAGAAGATGTCATAGCTTCTCCGCTCCGGGGAAGTACTGGATGACGAAGGGTACTCTGTCCGCCGTGTACCGTGTTTGTCTTCTGAGGAGGTCTGTGCGGTTTTTCACTGTGGCGCGTCGGAACTGTCGATCGATGAGTTGAGTGCCATATCCTGTTCTTATGAGAGCGTCTTTCAGCATCTGTAGGTGTTTGTTGCGATCCTCCTCATAGCCAAGTTCAGCACATATAAGGATGGCCTCAACCGGATCTTGTGTTCATGTCACACTATCTATAACCCCTACGACTTGCCTGGGCTTGCAAAATCTCACTAACTGATCTGGCTGGAGACAATTCATACCTCTAACCTGTGCTTAACCCTCTCTCCACTCACATTGTCTGCACCTGAAAAGACTTGATTATCTGTTAAGACTCACATTCCAACCATTATCTTGTAATTGAGTTTGTATCTTTATCCCTTTTTGTGAACCGAACTCTTCACTCACCTGATGAAGGGGCAACG
The DNA here is from genome assembly GCF_964213995.1 of Mustelus asterias. NCBI lineage: Eukaryota > Metazoa > Chordata > Chondrichthyes > Carcharhiniformes > Triakidae > Mustelus > Mustelus asterias. Next base: position 5,289,050 of record NC_135820.1, on the reverse strand, counting down.
CTCCGAAAGCTTGTGCTACCAAATAAACCTGTTGGACGTTAACCTGGTGTTGTGAGACTACTTGCAGTGTTTGATGTTTCTCCTCCTGTCTTGTAGGGGAGCTCTGACTCTTCTGCCTCCTATACCCACAATTTCTGCTATTTTTTATCCTGAACTACAGGAGGTCCTCTCGTTCTCCTCCTACCCCCTCCATTCTCCCTGCCATTGGGGGTAATTTCAGATCTGTGATAATTCCTGGTGTTTTTCAGTAGATGGGAATCTGGGGATAGATATACCAAAGTGGGTGAAATATGGAGAGAATATGGAAGCAGCTCCATTGAGTGGAAAGTTCATTTATTCAAAATAATGTTTCAGAATAAAACTAGCTTGATTCACTCCAGTTAGTGACCCACACTCTGTTCAATCCAACACTGTCAGATACTCATAGCAATCCCACAACCAACAGGTCAGATCTAAGTTAGAGCAAAGAACAAAGAAAATTAGAGCACAGGAACAGGCCCTTCGGCCCTCCAAACCTGCACCAAGCATGCTGCTTGATCAAACTAAAACCCACTACTCTTCTGGGGACCATATCCCTCTATTTCCATTCTATTCATGTAATTGTAAGATGCCCCTTGAAAATCACTACCGTATTTGCTTCACTACCTCCCCCAGCAGCGAGTTCCAGGCACCCACCACCCTCTGTGTAAAAAAACTTGCCTCGTACATCTCCTTTAAACCTTGCCCCTCGCACCTTAAATCTATGCCCACTCGTAATTGATTCTTCCACCCTGGGAAAAAGCTTCTGACCATCCACTTTGTCCATACCCCTCAATCTTGTAAACATCTCTCAAGTCACGCCTCAACCTCCGTCATTCCAGTGAGAACAAACCAAGTTTCTCCAACGTCTCCTCATAGCTAATGTCCTTCATACCAGGCAACATCCTGGTAAATCTTTTCCCCATAATCCCTGATCCCTTCAAGAACCTATCTATCTCTGTCTTAAAGACACTCAATGACCTGGCCTCCACAGTCCTCCGCGGCAATGAGTTCCACAGATTCACCACTCTGGCTGAAGAAATTCTCCCTTATCTTTGTTTTAAAGGATCGTCCCTTCAGCCTGAGGTTGTCCTCTGGTGCTAGTTTTTCCTACTAGTGGAAACATCCTCTCCACATCCACTCGAGTGAGGCCTCGCAGTATCCTGTAAGTTTCAATAAGATCCCCCATCATTCTCCTAAACTCCAACAAGTACAGACCCAGAGTCCTTAACCATTCCTTATATGACAAGCTTTTCATTCCAGGGATCATTCTGGACCTCCTCTGGACCCTTTCCAAGGCCAGCACATCCTTCCTTAGATACGGGGCCTAAAACTGCTCACAGTACTCCAAATGGGGTCTGACAGAGCCTTATACAGCCTCAAAAATGCATCCCTGCTCCTGTATTCCAGCCCTCGCGACCTGAATGCTAACATTGCATTTGCCTTCCTAACTGCCGACTGAACCTGCACGTTAACTTTAAGAGAATCTTGAACAAGGGCTCCCAAGTCCCTTTGTGTTTCTGATTTCCTAAGCAATTCCCCATTTAGAAAATAGTCTATGCCTCCATTCCTCCTTCCAAAGTGCATAACCTCACACCTTTCTACATTGTATTCCATCTGCCACTTCTTTGCCCACTTTCTTAACCTGTCCAAGTCCTTCTGCAGCCTTCCTGTTTTCTCAATACTACTTGTCCTTCTACATATCTTTGTATCATCTGCAAACTTAGCAATAGTGCCTTCAGTTCCTTCCTCCAAATCGTTAGTGTATGAAATAAAATAAATGTAAATGGGGTGGAGGGGAGAGTTCATGCTCTGAGGTTGCTGAACTCAATGTTCAGTCCGGAAGGCTGTAAAGTGTCCATTCGGAAGATGAGGTGCTTTTCCACCAGATAGCGTTGGGGTTCACTGGAACATTGCAAAAGGCCAAGGACAGATATGTGGGCAGGAGAGCGGGGTGGTGTTGAAGCAGCAAGCGACAGAAAGGTCTGGGTCTTGCTTGGGGACAGACTGAAGGTGTTCAGCAGTCACCCAGTCTGCGTTTAGTCTCGCCGATGTAGAGTAGACCGCATTGGGAACAGTGAATGCAGTAGACCAGATTGAAGGAGGTGCAGGTGAACTGCTGCTTCATCTGAAAGGGCTGTTTAGATCCTTGGACAGTGAGCAGGGAGGAGGTAAAGGGGCAGGTGTTGCACCTACTACGATGCATGGGAAGGTGCCATGGGCGGGGGGTGAGGGGTTGGGTGTGATGGAGGAGTGGACCAGGGTGTCCCAAAGAGAATGGTCCCTGCGGAATGCTGACAGGGGTGGGGTGAGGTGGGGGGGGGGGGGGGGGGGGCGGCGTGAAGGGGAAGACGTGTTGAGTAGTGGCATTGTGCTGGAGTTGATGGAAATGACCAAGGATGATCCTTTGAATGTGGAGTCTGGTGGGGTGAAAAGTGAGGAGAAGGGGGACCCTATCCTGGTTCTGGAAGGGCGGGGAGGAGTGAAAGCAGTGGTCAGGGGGATGGCTAGACGCGGTTGAAGACCCTGTCAACCACAGTGGGTGGAAAACCACGACTGAGGAAGAAAGAAGACATATGAGCCACGCTAGTTTGGAAAGTGGCATCATCAGAACAGATACGGCGGAGGCAAAGGAACTGAGAGAATGGAATGGAGTCCTTACAGGATGTCGGGAGTGAAGAGCTAGTCAAGGTAGTTGTGGGAGTCGGTGGGTTTGTAATGGATACTAGTGGACAGTTTGTCACCAGAAATGGAGACAGTGAGGTCAAGGAAGGGAAGAGAATTGTCAAAGCTGGACCATGTGAAGATGATAGAGGGGTGGAAATTGGAAGCAAAATTGATAAATTTTTCCAGGTCCAGATGGGACCATGAAGTGGCACCGAAATAGTCATCGATGTACCAATAAAGGAGTTGTGGGAGGGGGCCAGAGTTGGACTGGAACAGGGAATGCTCCACACAACCCATAAAGAGACAGCCATTCATGCATTCTGATCACTTAATGGACACTTTCAACACCTTCTCAGCTTTCTGCATGCTCATTTACATTCCCTCTGTCCACTTCCACCATCCTCCCTACCCTCATCGTATAAATCTCTGCTGACTCTCTTTCCTCGCAGCTCTGGCGAAGGGTCATCTCGGCTTGAAATATTGATTCTGTTCTCTCTCCACAGATGCTGTCATCAGACCTGCTGAGATTTTCCAGCATTTTTGTGTTTTTGTTTCAGATTCCAGCATCCACAGTATTTTGCTGTTATCTCTGTGGCTTTATTCACCTGAAAGGAGTTGCTTTTCTGATTTGTCTCCTCAGAGTAGCTTCTTTAGTTAATGCAGTGCCCAAAAGGGAAAAACAGTTCAGGCCAGTTGAATCCTGAACTGGCCTGCAGGAGCTTTGTTAAGAACAAAGAACAATACAGCACAGGAACAGGCTCTTCGGCCCTCCAAGCCCGTGCCGCTCCCTGGTCCAAACTAGACCATTCTTTTGTATCCCTCCATTCCCACTCCGTTCATATGGCTATCGAGATAAGTCTTAAACGTTCCCAGTGTGTCCGCCTCCACCACCTTGCCTGGCAGCGCATTCCAGGCCCCCACCACCCTCTGTGTAAAATATGTCCTTCTGATATCTGTGTTAAACCTCCCCCCCTTCACCTTGAACCTATGACCCCTCATGAACGTCACCACCGACCTGGGGAAAAGCTTCCCACCGTTCACGCTATCCATGCCTTTCATAATTTTATACACCTCTATTAAGTCTCCCCTCATCCTCCGTCTTTCCAGGGAGAACAACCCGTTTACCCAATCTCTCCTCATAACTAAGCCCCTCCACACCAGGCAACATCCTGGTAAACCTCCTCTGTACTCTCTCCAAAGCCTCCACGTCCTTCTGGTAGTGTGGCGACCAGAACTGGACGCAGTATTCCAAATGCGGCCGAACCAACGTTCTATACATCTGCAACATCAGACCCCAACTTTTATACTCTATGCCCCGTCCTATAAAGGCAAGCATGCCATATGCCTTCTTCACCACCTTCTCCACCTGTGACGTCACCTTCAAGGATTTGTGGACTTGCACACCCAGGTCCCTCTGCATGTCTACACCCTTTATGGTTCTGCCATTTATCATATAGCTCCTCCCTACATTATTTCTACCAAAATGCATCACTTCGCATTGATCAGGATTGAACTCCATCTGCCATTTCTTTGCCCAAATTTCCAGCCTATCTATATCCTTCTGCAGCTTCTGACAATGCTCCTCACTATCTGCAAGTCCTGCCAATTTTGTGTCGTCCGCAAACTTACTGATCACCCCAGTTACACCTTCTTCCAGATCGTTTATATAAATCAGAAACAGCAGAACCCTGCGGAACACCACTAGTCACAGGCCTCCAGCCGGAAAAAGACCCTTCCACTACCACCCTCTGTTTTCTGTGACCAAGCCAGTTCTCCACCCATCTAGCCACCTCCCCCTTTATCCCATGAGATCCAACCTTTTTCACCAGCCTATCATGAGGGACTTTGTCAAACGCTTTACTAAAGTCCATATAGACGACATCCACGGCCCTTCCCTCGTCAACCATTCTGGTCACTTCTTCAAAAAACTCCACCAGGTTAGTGAGGCATGACCTCCCTCTCACAAAACCATGCTGACTATCGTTAATGAGTTTATTCCTTTCTAAATGTGCATACATCCTATCTCTAATAATCTTCTCCAACAACTTCCCCACCACGGACGTCAAGCTCACCGGCCTATAATTACCCGGGTTATCCTTCCTACCCTTCTTAAATAACGGGACCACATTAGCTATCCTCCAATCCTCTGGGACCTCACCTGCGTCCAGTGACGAGACAAAGATTTGCGTCAGAGGCCCAGCGATTTCATCTTTCATCTCCCTGAGCAGCCTTGGATAGATTCCATCAGGCCCTGGGGATTTGTCAGTCTTTATATTCTCTAACAAACCTAACACTTCCTCCCTTGTAATGGAGATTTTCTCCAGCGGTTCAACACTCCCCTCCGAGACACTCCCAGTCAACACATCCCTCTCCAAGTATTCATTTAGGATCTCCCCTACTTCTTTGGGCTCCAAGCATAATTCCCCACTTTTGTCCCTGAGAGGTCCGATTTTTTCCCTGACAACCCTTTTGTTCCTAACGTATGAATAAAATGCCTTGGGATTCTCCTTAATCCTGTCTGCCAAGGACATTTCGTGACCCCTTTTTGCCCTTCTAATTCCCCGTTTGAGTTCTTTCCTACTTTCTTTGTACTCCTCCAGAGCTCCCTCCGTTTTTAGCTGCCTGGACCTAACATACGCCTCTCTTTTCTTTTTGACCAGTCCCTCAATTTCCTTGGTTATCCACCGTTCTCGAATCCTACCCTTCCTATCCTTCTTTTTTACAGGCACATGCCAGTCCTGCAGCCCTAACAACTGTTCCTTAAAAGACTCCCACATGCCAGATGTGGATTTACCTTCAAACAGCCTCTCCCAATCAAGAGCTGCCAATTTCTGCCTAATTCCACTAAAGTTAGCCTTCCCCCAATCCAACACCTTACCCTTGGGACACCACTCATCCTTTTCCATCACTATCCTAAAGCTAACAGAATTGTGGTCACTATTTGCTACATGTTCCCCTACCGAAACTTTGAAGACCTGACCGGGCTCATTCCCCAGTACTAGGTCCAGTATAGCCCCCTCTCTAGTCGGGCTATCTACATCTTGTTCCAAAGAACCCTCCTGTACGCATTTTACAAATTCTACAAATTCTTTGTGTGGTGCTTTACTGATCATAACTGGATTTTAATGGGGAGTGATGAATAAACTGCTCTTTCTACAGGATTCTTCAGAAATTGGGTGGAATGGTGGCACATTGGTTAACATTGCTGCCTCACAGTGCTCGGGACCCAGGTTCAATTCCAGTCAATTGAGTGACTGTCTGTGTAGTTTGCACATTCTCCCGGGTCTGCGCGGGTTTCCTCCGGGTGCTCTGGTTTCCTCCCACAGTCCAAAGATGTGCACGTTGGATGGATTGGCCATGCTAAATTACCCCTTAGTGTCCAAAGATACATAGGTTAAGTGGGTCAGCCACGGTAAATGTGCAGGGTTATGGGGATAGGTCAGGATGTGGGCCTCAGTAAAATGTTTTTTCGGAGAGTGGATGCAAACTCGATGGACTGATTGGCTTTCTTCTGCACTGTAGGGATTTGATGATTCTATGAAATCCAGTAGGTGCTTCCATTTTCCAAGTGGTCACTCATATAGGCACAAGTACTTATCAGCCAGCTTCAAACGCTACCTCATTGTACTGCCAATTTTACTGTGCTGAACATCGAACACCTCTCCTATCTGTCTTTATGTAAGGATCTCGATCACTGACTTTGTAATTCATTTTAATTTCATTAATTTTCAGGTGGTTGTTTGTCCATGTGGATATCTAATTGAGATGCCTTCATATTCAGAATGTGGAGATGCCGGCGTTGGACTGGGGTAAACACAGTAAGAAGTTTAACAACACCAGGTTAAAGTCCAACAGGTTTATTTGGTCGCAAAAGCCACACAAGCTTTCGGAGCTCTAAGCCCCTTCTTCAGGTGAGTGGGAATTCTGTTCACAAACAGAGCATATAAAGACACAGACTCAATTTACATGAATAATGGTTGGAATGCGAATACTTACAACTAATCAAGTCTTTAAGAAACAAAACAATGTGAGTGGAGAGAGCATCAAGACAGGCTAAAAAGATGTGTATTGTCTCCAGACAAGACAGCCAGTGAAATTCTGCAGGACACCACACAACCCTGCCACAGCAACCTCTGCAAGACGTGCCGGATCATCGACACAGATGCCATCATCTCACTTGAGAACACCATCCACCAGGTACACGGTACATACTCTTGCAATTCGGCCAACGTTGTCTACCTGATACGCTGCAAGAAAGGATGTCCCGAGGCATGGTACATTGGGGAAACTATGCAGACGCTGCGACAACGGATGAATGAACACCGCTCGACAATCACCAGGCAAGACTGTTCTCTTCCTGTTGGGGAGCACTTCAGCAGTCACGGGCATTCGGCCTCTGATATTCGGGTAAGCGTTCTCCAAGGCGGCCTTCGCGACACACGACATCGCAGAGTCGCTGAGCAGAAACTGATAGCCAAGTTCCGCACACACGAGGACGGCCTCAACCGGGATATTGGGTTCATGTCACACTATTTGTAACTCCCACAGTTGCGTGGACCTGCAGAGTTTCACTGGCTGTCTTGTCTGGAGACAATACACATCTTTTTAGCCTGTCTTGATGCTCTCTCCACTCACATTGTTTTGTTTCTTAAAGACTTGATTAGTTGTAAGTATTCGCATTCCAACCATTATTCATGTAAATTGAGTCTGTGTCTTTATATGCTCTGTTTGTGAACAGAATTCCCACTCACCTGAAGAAGGGGCTTAGAGCTCCGAAAGCTTGTGTGGCTTTTGCTACCAAATAAACCTGTTGGACTTTAACCTGGTGTTGTTAAACTTCTTACACTGTTCATATTCAGACACAGGAACTTCCTCCAACCAAAAGAGAAAATGTTGGAAAATCTCAGCAGATCTGGCAGCATCTGTGAGGACAGAAAAGAGCTGATGTTTCGAGTCGAGATGACCCTTTGAAAAGAGCTGGAACTTCCTGGCTCGACTGTGTGTAACGTAGTTATTAGATAACCATAAGGCAATGACCTTGAAACGTTAAGATTATCTGTAGCTCCCAAATTTAACAAATAAAACAATGGAGTTATTTCTTTGCAATGTTTCAGCTCTCTACTGCATTGTACAAAAGAACACCCAATCCTCGCGCATTCTATGATATACGTAAACCATTTCATTCCAAATGGTGTAGTCCTTTCTAGCTGAAACTGTTGTTACTCCTTGAGGATTAAAGGCCTGCGTAAAACCTTTGCCAAAAAGTTCTACCACCCCCATGGTTTCACAGGCACTGTCTGCTTGCTCCTTATGGCTTAAAACATAATTTTAAAATTAAAATTGCGCTTACAAACTCACCCATCGCGAGTGGCAGATTTTGAATGAAGAGAAACTTGGGAGATAATTCCCCTATACCCTTTGAGTTGTTGCTTCACCCTCCAATTACATGCTTTGAAGGGGAAGCATGAGTTCCACAAGGGGCCCACAACACTGCACTTTTTGGGAGGTGTGTCAGCAAATGCACATTGAAAGTCATGGCATCATCACATTACAGGATTTACATCCTGCCAAGAAGTGAATAAATTAATCAATCATATTTGCTTATCTCATCTGGAGAAGTTGATTTTTGGAACAGGAGGAGAGAAACCTGCACGAGCACCACCCAGTGATTGAGATAAATAGCTGAAAGTATCCTGCTTAAACATGGCAAGTTATAGAACAATAACCACATATATCATTCAAAGGCCTTCCAGTATTTCCTTTCAATTAATAGCCTTGGGGACCTTGCTCCAACACTTGACGGCCTAATGAAATGCAGATGTTTATCGAGCACAGCTATACGTTGGGGAGATCCAATGTAAAGTTCCTCATCCGCTGGTGAGGAAAGCCACAATTCAGTTAGTTGTCGAGCAACTCCCATAGAACCCCTCTGGTGCAGAAAGAGGCCATTTGGCCTATCAAGTCTGCACCAACTCTCTGAAAGAGCATCCCAACCAGGCTCTCCCCTCCAACCCATACCCATAACCCCGCATATTTACCACGGCCAATGTACCTAACCTACACATCTTTGGACTGTGGAAGGAAACTAGGGCACACGGAGGAAACCCATGCAGACATGGGAAAAATGTACAAACTCCACACAGTCACCCAATCGAACCCGGGTCCCTGGCGCCGTGAAGCAGCAGTGCTAACCACTGTGCCACCCCTTCATGCAGGAGAGAGTACCCTTCGTCGTCCAGTACTTCCCCGCAGTGGAGAAGCTACGGCATCTCCTCCGGAGCCTTCAACATGTCATTGATGAAGACAGACATCTCGCCAAGGCCATCCCCACACGCCCACTTCTTGCCTTCAAACAACCGCACAACCTCAAACAGACCATTGTCCGCAGCAAACTACCCAGCCTTCAGAAGAGTGACCACGACACCACACAACCCTGGCACAGCAACCTCTGCAAGACATGCCGGGTCATCGACATGGATGCCATCATCTCACGTGAGAACACCATCTACCAGGTACATGGTACCTATTCTTGCAACTCGGCCAACATTGTCTACCTGATACACTGCAGAAAAGGATGTCTCGAGGCATGGTACATTGGGGAAACCATGCAGACGCTACGACAATGGATGAATGAACACCACTCGACTCACCAGGCAAGACTGTTCTCTTCCTGTGGGGGAGCACTTCAGCGGTCATGGGCATTCAGCCTTGGAGCTTTAGGTAAGCGTTCTCCAAGGCAGCCTTCACGACGCACGACAGCGCAGAGTCGCTGAGCAGAAACTGATAGCCAAGTTCTGCACACATGAGGATGGCCTAAACCAGGATCTTGGGTTTATGTCACACTATCAGTAACCCCCACAGCTTGCTTCCTGGACTTGCAGAATCTCACTGGCTGTCCTGTCTGGAGACAATACACATCTCTTTAACCTGTGCTGAATGCTCCCTCCACTCACATTGTCTGTATCTTTAAGACCTGGTTGGCTGTAGAGATTCACATTCTAATCAGCATTCTGTAACTTGATTTTGTGTCTCTGTATGCCCTGTTTGAGAGCAGATATCCACTCCATCTGACGAAGGAGCAGCGCTCCGAAAGCTAATGGCATTTGTTACCAAATAAACCTGTTGGACTTTAACCTGGTGTTGTTAAAATCCTTGCTGTGTTTACCCCAGTCCAACGCCGGCATCTCCACATCATGACTTTGTTCGCCACTGCAGAGTTTGATGTTCACCGACCTCTGCCACTTGTGCTTCACAATCCTAAGTGCCCTTGGTGTCTCTTTACCCACTTCAATCTCCTGGCCTTCGCGTGGGAGGTTTCTCCTCTTAACAGCCGGTCTGAGGCAGGGTTTTGAGACAGGCACTACCTTGTCCTCTTGTCGGTCAGCACAAGCAACAGTTACTTATCACTATCAGCAGTTAGTACTTATCACTATACCATATACAACAATAGTTATTACTACAAATACCCCTTAAGTTTAACCCCTTAAGTTTAACCCCTTGCAAACTGTATTCTTGACCTTGTCCGACTCTCACAGATTCAGTAATCTCTACCCTGGCTCTGATCGTGGCCAATCGATCACACCAGTAATAGGATCCGTGCCGACTACGCCAATTGTTGTGGGAAATGTACCTCTGAGTCAGGCTTGAAGGTTTCAAGAATACAGTTTTATTTTAACGAAGCTTCGTGGAGACAAGGCACTAACAAGCAGCAAACTTTCTCTCAATGAGACAATAGGAGCGGACCATCTTTATACTCTTTACACAATAGATGGACCGGACATCTAGCCATTATCACATAGTTGTAATCAAGTAGGTGATCAATCGTCAACAGATCATTATAGACAAATACAGACAGATACAGACATAAGCATGTTAACATCGCATTGTTCTATGAATGGATACATTTCCTATGTCAGTGACCATCAATGGTTTTAGTTTTGGTCCATTTGTACAGTAATTGGCTTTCCCGCATTTATGTATTCCTGATCCCACCTGTAGCTAATCTCTTTACCCAACCCTATTGTCCTTATCCTAAAGAGTGCCTCAAGCCCTGGCTGGCTTCCTGCAGGATCTGATTCCTGCATGTTTAATTTTAAATAGCTGTCTGTCCTTTATGTTTTAATCTCAGGTGTCTGTCTGTACTAAAAGTCAGTGCCTGTTTAATGTCTTTTTCCCAGGTGACTGTTTATGTGCCAGGCAGTTATTTTTTAAAGTGTACTCATCTGTTTATTTTTCCCACATCAGCAGCATAACTGAATAGACACGTACAACAAATAATCAGTGGTTAGAAGTTTCAATCAGCTGTGCTTCGTTTATAAAAGCAAAATACTGCAGATGTTGGAATCTGAAACAGAAACAGAAAATGCTGGAAGATCTCAGCAGGTCTGACAGCATTTGTGGAGAGAGAATAGAGTCAACATTTCTAGTCTGGATGACCTTCTTCAGAGCTGAGGACAAAGGGTTATTCTCAGCCCTGACGAAGGGTCATCCAGACTCGAAACATTGGCCCTACTCTCTCTCCACAGACGCTGTCAGACCTGCTGTGCTTACTTTATATACTGGAATGTGGAAGTTAATGTCTGTGGAAATAGAAAAGAATACTTCAGTGAATCACCTGAGGTTTCAACAGCCCAAAAAGATGAACAGCTCAACTGAGGGGCCATTGTGAACAGCTCTTTAACAGGATAGCCTTAGGCATGAACAACTGATTGCGCAGCAGATACAAATAACAGAACTCCTGAAATGTAGCTTTGATGGCTGCAGATGGAATGTTTCTGGTCAGCATACAACTGATCAGGAAGAACAAGTTGAGACAAGATCAGGAAAAGATGCACCTGTCCAGTAGATACATGCAAAGGCTCCAGGAGTTAAAGATAACGTTAGAGTTGGGTGTTCACCTGACATAAACAAACAACACCACTGTTTTATAGGTTATTTTTAAATAACATAAGTGAGGAGTGTCAATCATCAGTCTAAGTCTCCACCCCTTAAAACAAATATAAAATAGGAGACTGTAGAACAGTCAGTGGGGCAGCTGGTGGAAAAGAACTCTGCAAGAAAACTCCAGTTAAATACTCCTGAGGGCTTTGAGAGGTCAACAAAACAAGTGGACATATCTTTTGTTTCTTGTGCCATTACCCTCACCTGAGCATCAAGCCTGTAGTCATTTCATTACTCTTGTTTTCCACCCTATCACAGATCATCCCTTTTGTTATTTTCCCATCCTTCCCCGTTTAATTTGTGGATAGGCTAGGCTAGCTTTCAGGAACTATTTGAGATCCTGTGATGGGAACTTCCTGGGGAAGTCAGTAGTTTGCTTTCCCCGTGAACATCCCATCTGTAAGCATATGCGAAGATAGGAGTAGAATTAGGCCATTCAGCCCTTGAGCCTGCTCCACCAGTGAATCAGATCTCAGCTGATCTGACTGTGGCCTCAACTCCACTTTCCCATCTGCCCCGCATAAGCCTTGGTTCCCATATCTATCAAATATCTGTCTATCTGAGTCTTGAATTAATTCAATGGTCCATCTTCCACAGCTTTCTGGGGGGGTAAAGTTCCACAGGCTAACTGCCCGCTGAGAGAAAAAAGGTTCCTTTCATCTCCATCTCTTTTTAAACTGTGTCCTGTATTTCTAGACTCCCGCATGACAGGAAACATCCCTCCCGTATCCATTCTATCAAGTCCCTTCCAGGATCTGACATGTTTCGATAAAATCACTTCTCATGCTTCGGAACTCCAGTGGGCATAGGCCCAACTTGTTTAACTTTTCTTCATAAGAGAAGCCTTCATCCAGGAATGAGTAGAGTGGATCTTCTCAGAACTGCTTCTGACACAGTTATGTATTTTTCAAGTAAGGAGACCATAGTTTTTCACAGCATCTTCATTGCAGTCTTTCTGTAAGCCTACTTGTGACACTAATAATAAAGAAACTTTAAACAATACTGTTCACAGTACTCCAGCTGTGGTCCCACCATATATCTATAACAGCACTTTCTTAATTTGATATTTCTTTCCCCTTGCAATAAAGTTTACTTATTATTGTCACAAATAGGCTTACAATAACACTGCAGTGAAGTTACTGTGAAAATCCCCGAGTCGCCACACTCCGGCATCTGTTCAGGTACACTGAGGGAGAATTTAGCATGGCCAATGCACCTAACCAGCACGTCTTTCGGATTGTGGTCTTAACTTTGTTTTTTTCCACATTATTTCACATTCTGATCCTCTTTGATGCTTGTCTTTGCTTCATCTGCCTTCTAATTTTGACATTCTGTTACAAGTTTTGCTTTCATCCAATCTGAGCTCCCTCTCAGGTTCCCATTCCCCTGCCAATCTAGTTTAACTCCACCCCAAACAGCACCAGCAGCCAATGCCTGTCTTCAGGGTCTTTTTGTGTGTGAGTGCCAGAACTTGATCATGTTTGCTGTGCCCCTTACGGAAGCCAGTACGGCCAATTTCAAAGATGACCTCTACTTCTGAGGGCCATGCATTGCAAGATAAAATGCTCAAAGATCTTAAAGCCATAATCAAATTGGCCGACAGCTAGCCACCAATGTGAGATCTTTTCGAGGACTTGGAAAGGCAATTATTTTTGTCATGTGTCACACCTTAGGGAGTGAGCTTGATGTGATGATTCTGGTGTAGAACTTAAGTCAGCCAAGCACGAGCATGGGGATCAAGTTATTTCAGGAATTCTGTTGTGATATCATCAGATCCTGCTGCTTTCCCACATTTCAAGCCATTTAATGCTTTCCCTCATTCTGTGATCGTGAAGGGTTCAGGACTGCGGTTTCTGCATTTTGCTGGCATTTTTTTTCAGTTTTTATAGGTGATGTGTTTTATTTTCCAAAAGTGTCTTTGCTACATGGAGCAGATGACTGGAAACTTTGTTCACGGTGACGGATAGCGATTTAATGAAGGCAATTTTTGGGCTACTCCAAGGCGGCAAAGCAGGCTCTCGCACTTCTGACTAGATTGAGTGAAATTGAGCCCTGCTGTTTCCTCCCATCTGACATGACGTGCAGCACTAGGAGATTCAATGACGTGGCCTGCTCTGTCAGGGTCACCAGATGAGTGCTGCACTCTCTGCATCAAGGTATGGGATGTAGATGGGTCGACAGTCACAAAGGATGGCTGTACACACAACTTTCCAAATGGCACTATGAAAGCATTTAATAGATACACTTACAATGGTGCAGTCTAGGTCTTGCTATACTTTGGGAAATTCCATCGCACCTTCTTTGCACTGTTGATGACTGGAAGGCGAAGGCCAATGTGAATCAGGGATGGCCTGTGTTTACTCTGTGGGAAATCATCCAGAACTATGCATTGTGCTGGTCAGGGATGGACATCAATGGAACTGGCGCAACACAACTTAGGTGAGTAATTTTGACCCCAACTAGCAGAATACAAAGTTCTTTGTTGCTCAGAGTCATTTGTCAGGGTGAAGTCATTTCTTGAGGCCTATTCCAGGGGTTGTTTCACCACCACTGTCTGGTGCTGTGTAGCTTCAGTCAGTGTGGTGGCTGTTGAGGTCTCTCCCATAGGTTGTAGACGGGGCAACATTGACAGCACTTGCTGTTCCTGGCCTGCATTTTGGCGGCTTGGAAATGTTCAAGCTTTAGTTTATTTATTAGTGTCACAAGTAGGCTTTCATTAATATTGCAAAGAAGTTACTGTGAAAATTCCCTAGTCACCACACTCCGGCACCTGTTTGGGTACACTGAGGGAGAATTTAGCATGACCCAATGCACCTAATTAGCATGTCTATCATGAGGGAAGAAACCGGTGCACCCGGAGGAAATCCATCCAGACACAAGGAGAACGTGTACACTCCGCACAGTGACCCAGGCCGGGAATCAAACCCGGGTCCCTGGTGCTGTGAGGCAGCAGTGCTAACCATTGTGCCACCGTGCTGTCCAATATTCAAGTCATGAATGGTGGTGAACAGCTAAAGAGCTGATCAGAGGAAGAGGTTTCTCAAATATCTCCATCCTCAGTTATGGGGCAAAACATAAGGCTAAATCATTTGCCAGCATCTTCAGCCAGTTGTGCGAATTGGATTATTAATCTCCGCCTCCTCCTGCATCACAGGTGGCAGTTTTCAGCCAATTCAATTCACTCAACATGATATCAAGAAACGACTAAAGACACTGAAGACTTGTATTCGGGTACTAGCTACTCTTTTGGTCCACTTGCTCTACGACAACTGCAACACTAGCATCAAGAAGTCCTTGCAAAATTGGCATTAATTGGGCAGATCGCTTTGGATTTCAGCAGGAACTGAAGTTAATCGCTAAATAGCCAGACATTGTTCAACATGAAATCTATCCACAGTCCCCTCCAGGCACAGAAATATTGGGCACGATCTTACCGTCTGTTTATGCCTTGCTCCCACTGCAGCGAAGCTGGAGAATTCGACGCCAAGCCAAATCTCCATTCGCTGCAGTGGGATGGGAAAATTCTGCTGGTGTAAATGGTTGGAAAATGCCAGCCATTAAATTAACCTACCTAAAACTATGCATTACTTCTAACTTTTTACCCGGGTTTGATTCCTGGCTTGGGTCACTGTCTGTGTGGAGTCTGCGTGTTCTCCCCATGTCTGCATTGGTTTCCTCCGGGTGCTCCGGTTTCCTCCCACAGTTCAAAGATGTGTGGGTTAGGTACATTGGCTATGCTAAATTGCCCCTTAGTGTCCCAGGATAAGTAGTTAAGAAGGATTAGCAGGGTTAATATGTGGGGTTCCAGGGATAGGGCTTGGGTGGGATTGTTGTTAGGGCTGAATGGCCTCCTTCTGCACTGTAGGATTTCTATGGTTCTATGAGGTGTAAATAGAAGCCATCGGCTTTGATGGTCTTCCTCCAAATACGAAATACTTTCACTGATAAGAAACTTCAAAGTTTGAAAAGCCACCACAGAGGATGGGTTAAGAATTCAGGTTGTAATGAGAGTATTCCCAGTATTCGGATAATGGCTTGACATTTGTTACATGATCACATGATACAGCACACAATGTTTACTCTCCGTTAACAATATAGCAAGCTGCGACAAACAACCAGAACTCCAACAGAACCTCACAAAAACATAGAAAATAGGAGCAGGAGGAGGCCATTCGGCCCTTCGAGCTTGCTCCGCCATTCACTTTGATCATTGCTGATCATGGCTGATCATTCAACTCAATAGCCTGATCCCACCTTCCCCGATATCCTTTCACCCCCTTTGACTCAATAGAAACCTCAGCACAAAGAGAGAGGAACCAATAAACACAGCCATCGACCTGCTGTAATCTACAAAGATAAAAAAGGACCACACTGCAGTTCCCGAAAAGAGATAAAAGAACCCCCTTTCCCACTTCCATCAGCAAACACCCAACAACCTGGTTCCATCTTCAAAACTCACCTGAGAAAATCGACCTCCTGCAGATAGACTGCAGAACCCATCGCAACGACAGAGATATCCTTCAATTTCAAAGGCTTCACTCCAGACAATGTAACAATGTGACTACGAAATAATAGGCTTCCATCGAATCAGGGTCTGCGATCCATTCCACTTTTGTAAGTAATGTTTTTATCTTCATCTGAACCCAGTTTTGGTGTGCATGAGGTAGAGTGAGTGAGAGAGCGAGTGATTTGTAGTTTCTTTAGAAACCACTGTGGCAAGGGTGTGAAAGATAAACTAGCCTTTTTTTGCCATTTTAAGTGCAAAAGTCTGGCTGCTGGATTATTTAAAATTGACTCAGTCACTCCCAGGTAAGGAAATGCACACATTCATATGCAAATATGATGGTTATGGGTGATAAAAGGTAACATTTTAAAATTGCCCCATTACAAATTGCAGTCAATTAGCTCAAAGCAGGTTTTGCTTCAGTTGTTTTTGAGTCAGTTGTTCAAGGACACCCAGAATGAAAACCTCCGATTCCTCTTCCTCTCGGAGTAACATTATTCACACTCACCTAAACATTGTGATCAAATTCAGCCTGGTACTGCAACAATGACAGGCATAAGCCATTGACAAAGCTCTGTCATTTTGTTGGCGATCTTCTCAACCTCAATCATTTTAAGGTATTTTCTCCAGTCACTTAATATCCTTACAACTGAAGGTCTTTATCTTCTTCCAAATAGTGAATGAAATCTTTATCAATGGCCTTCTGTAGTAGTTCACTTCACACTGTTGTCACATGTTTTATCACTATCAAGAAAAGCAATGTCAGGGGAAACAACAACTGTATGAGAAAAGGGTGCTGATTGGTCGGCAAGTTGACTATGATTGGTCATAAAATTGTCATAGACAATGCACCAGTTGATGGTAACTGACAGTTAACTGTCAAGCATTGTTTGAAAATTTAACCGAAGCAGCTTGACTCTGGTTGATCAAGGCATTCTTCTGAGGAATGAACCAGCAAATGGTTATCACTTATTTTGTTTCGCTGAAACAGGCAAAATATACTTAATATACATGTTTTTTCTGCCGGCAAAGAACAGGGCATTGTGTATTAATATACATATAGCTTCTATCAAGCTCTGTGAGCTTGATAATTGTAAATTGGTTGGCAGCGTAATTTTTAGCACACTGAGGATTATTTAGCAAAGGTTGCCCAAACACAAAATTGCATCTCATGTTAGAACTGTGTTTTGCAAGCATTGCCCATTGCCAAATGTGGAAAGAGCATGTGGTATATATGGATTTTAGTAAGGCGTTTGATAAGGTTCACCATGGTAGGCTTCTGCAGAAAATGCAGATGTATGGGTTTGGGGGTGATCTAGGAAATTGGATCAGGAATTGGCTAGCGGATAGGAAACAGAGGGTGGTGGTTGATAGTAAATATTCATCATGGAGTGCGGTTACAAGTGGTGTACCTCAGGGATCTGTTTTGGGGCCACTGCTGTTTGTAATATTTATTAATGATCTGGATGAGGGTATAGTTGGGTGGATTAGCAAATTTGCTGATGACACCAAAGTCGGTGGTGTGGTAGACAGTGAGGAAGGGTGTCGTAGTTTGCAGGAAGACTTAGACAGGTTGCAAAGTTGGGCCGAGAGGTGGCGGATGGAGTTTAATGCGGAGAAGTGTGAGGTAATTCACTTTGGTAGGAATAACAGATGTGTTGAGTATAGGGCTAACGGGAGGACTTTGAATAGTGTGGAGGAGCAGAGGGATCTAGGTGTATGTGTGCATAGATCCCTGAAAGTTGGGAATCAAGTAGATAAGGTTGTTAAGAAGGCATATGGTGTCTTGGCGTTTATTGGTAGGGGGATTGAATTTAGGAGTCGTAGCGTTATGTTGCAACTGTACACAACTCTGGTGCGGCCGCACTTGGAGTACTGTGTGCAGTTCTGGTCCCCACATTACAGGAAGGATGTGGAGGCTTTGGAGAGGGTGCAGAGGAGGTTTACCAGGATGTTGCCTGGTATGGAGGGGAGATCCTATGAGGAGAGGCTGAGGGATTTGGGATTGTTTTCGCTGGAAAGGCGGCGGCTAAGAGGGGATCTTATTGAAACATATAAGATGATTAGAGGTTTAGATAGGGTGGATAGTGATAGCCTTTTTCCTCTGATGGAGAAATCCAGCACGAGGGGGCATGGCTTTAAATTGAGGGGGGGTAGTTATAGAACCGATGTCAGGGGTAGGTTCTTTACCCAGAGGGTGGTGAGGGATTGGAATGCCCTGCCAGCATCAGTAGTAAATGCGCCTAGTTTGGGGGCGTTTAAGAGATCCGTAGATAGGTTCATGGACGAAAAGAAATTGGTTTAGGTTGGAGGGTCACAGTTTTTTTTTAACTGGTCGGTGCAACATCGTGGGCCGAAGGGCCTGTTCTGCGCTGTAATGTTCTATGTTCTATTTCATGCAACCGCCAGTCTTTAGGATGTACAGTCTACATATCTAGCATCACATTGGCACTGAAATTCCTACATCACATTCTCTTTTTGTGTGATGGGCAGAATGTCTTTTTGACTTGATGGCAGTATCCTCTTGGTGGTGAATACCAATGTGTTTCTACTGCATAATAGCATGAAACAGCCAGTTTCATCTGTTGCTCAATTTTTTGTGATACCTTGCCATTCCAGCATAATTTGAGGTAGATTGGGTAATACCCCATCAGAGTCCACTTGTTAACCAACCAGCAATCTGATCTCATACAATATAAAGTTGTTGTTTCCCCTGACATTGGTATTCTTGCAATTGTCCTGATGAGTGTAAGACCAAAAGCTTTGACAGAATGTCTTTTTTCAGCAACACTGAAGTTCTCTACTAGTGACTATTTCATCACATTTTCCATGAAGATTTTCTTTGCCCTGGCCTAGTATTTCAATGGCTTAGTTCATATTGCAAATACATGCCCATTACACCCCTTGGAATACCAATATTGCCAATTCCATTTTGTATTGACACTGAGGACATGGACAATGCTGGAGAGACCAGCTTCAATGCCCATGTCAAGTTGGCTTCAGATGATGTGGTGGGTGTCACCTCGATCCGATCACTCATCTGTGAAACATTTTGAGCATCTGAAATAAAATTTATAAACCAGGTTTATTATTGTACAATTAGAATTATTTAAAACATATTTGCATATTGTAAAACTCAGGATTGCAAATTATGAATTGTATTTTTATTTTCTCATCAATTTATCCAACTGACATTTTAACTGCAATTTATGATGTTGGAGTTTCAATTTTATTCATCAAAATTTTCTTTCAATTTACTCACAAATTAATGAAATTATTATTTTTTTCCTTCACACAGTTAAAACACTTCACTTCAGGTTTTAATTCAGGCTGAAACTCTCATTTATTTATTTCAGGTCCAATTTCTCAGTATATGATCTGAAAGTTTTTAATTTAAAAACATATTTTATTCTCAATAGAAAACCCCTGTCCAGCGTTTCCCTGATGTGTTGTCTACCTGATACGCTGCAGGAAAGGATGTCCCGAGGTATGGTACATTGGGGAAACTATGCAGACGCTGCGACAACGGATGAATGAACACCGCTCGACAATCACCAGGCAAGACTGTTCTCTTCCTGTTGGGGAGCACTTCAGCGGTCACGGGCATTCGGCCTCTGATATTCGGGTAAGCGTTCTCCAAGGCGGCCTTCGCGACACACGACGGCGCAGAGTCGCTGAGCAGAAACTGATAGCCAAGTTCCGCACACACGAGGACGGCCTCAACCGGGATATTGGGTTCATGGCACACTATTTGCAACTCCCACAGAGTTTCACTGGCTGTCTTGTCTGGAGACAATACACATCTTTTTAGCCTGTCTTGATGCTCTCTTCACTCATGCTGTTTTGTTTCTTAAAGACTTGATTAGTTGTAAGTATTCGCATTCCAACCATTATTCATGTAAATTGAGTCTGTGTCTTTATATGCTCTGTTTGTGAACAGAATTCCCACTCACCTGAAGAAGGGGCTTAGAGCTCCGAAACCTTGTGTGGCTTTTGCTACCAAATAAACCTGTTGGACTTTAACCTGGTGTTGTTAAACTTCTTACTGTGTTTACCCCAGTCCAACGCCGGCATCTCCACATCAGCGTTTCCCTCCCAGCTTCACCCTCTCCCATCCGCACCCTCCCGCTTCTGTTCGTCGCCTGGCTACGCCGCCTCTATTTATAGCCGATCTACCCCACCCTCATTGACCGTTAGACAATCGTAAGACCGTTGCCATTAACGGTCGGGGGTCGCGAGCGCCGCTGTGAGTGGAGATCGCGCGCCACACATGCTGCACCGAGGCGGAGGGCGAGGGATTTGAAAACGAAAAGCGCCGAAATCAGTCTCTCGTTGCGGGGCTGTTGTAGGGGGAGGAGGTGGGGGGGAACTAGCGGGGGAAATTTGGCGGGTGAGGGGGGAGTTGGCGGTGGAGGAGTCCGAGAGACGGTGTCGCTCTTTCAATGGCCGCTGGGTGGTTGGGTGGGGACAGGGGCGGTGCCAGTGTTATAAATACAGGCGGCCAACCGTCAGAGAGCTGCACGAGTGCCAGAGTCTATTTAAACTTTGAGATGCAATGTTGAGGATCTGGTGGTAAAAGATAGTCAGGGTAGTTGTAACCAGAATTAACACCTCAGTAAGTCAGGGAAATAAAACGTGTCAGAGAAAACCTGGACCAGAGAAAAAAAATCATATGGTTTCATTAAATTGTTATTCAGAAATTGAGCTTTTGAAGTAATTCTAAGCTAAATTCCATAATTAGGGAAAAGATCATCCAAATCACAAATTATATTCCTGATCTTCAAAACAGGAAAGTCACTTTTGAATAATGTTATATTGAGAGGAATTAAAAACCCTTGAATCGGTTCGGGAAATTGCAGTTCACAAGATTTATTTCTACTTTTTGAAATTGTTTTGACTTCTTGCTGTAAAGAAAGGGAACAAAATATCCCGAGTGGGAAACAGGAGCGGGCACAGTAACCTATGGTGAGAAATGGACTGAGGTGATGTTAGTCTGATGGAAAAGTCAGAAGAAAAGACAGGTTCAAATAAATATGATGTCCTTGTGGCTACTGCTTCTTGGGCTTCTGGCTAAGATCAAGTGTCAGATCAAGCTCACGATGGGGTGCAATGCCTTATCTTGTCAGCTTGGATCTTGTTTGTCTCTCTTGTGGGGACCTTGAAGTGGATTCAATTGGAATTTGGCTTTTTGAAGAAGCAAGAAATGGATTTGGGTTTGCCTGGTCCATTCTGAGCATTGGCTTTGTAACTTTAAGGATGGAGTAAAAACATTTTTTAAGTGGCTAAGGTTAAGCGTAGGATCAAGTGTGAGATCAGGTTCAATGCCTGTTCCTGCCAACTTGGTCTAGTATGTCTCTAGTGGGGACCATGAATTGGATACAGTCTGAATTTGAATGAGTTTGTGGAGCAAGCAAGGAGGTGCATTCGGGACTTGCCTCATTCACTCTGAGCATTGGCTTCATAACTCGGAGAAAGGAATAAAGAAAACTGAGATCGGATTTCATCTTAACCTGTGGAACAGTCCAAAGATGGGAGGAAACCCTCCCATCATTGGGACATAATCATTGAGAAGATTGAGGGAAAGATAAAGGCATAAAAATTCAAGAGAAAAGTTGAGTAAATGAGGTGTCCGACCTCAGGAAAGGATGGGTAAAACTCAAAGTGACAGGGCTGATACGTAAGGGTCAAGAGCCTTGTCTGAGCAGAGAAAATCTGAGGGGTAAGATCATGGGAGAGTTAAAATGGAAACCGCAAAGAAAATATTGGGTCCATGCATTGATTACAACTTGGAATGGAGAAGATTCAGCTGGTCAGTCACATTAAAACTGTCAGGAGGTGAGTTTCCAAGTGTTTTAATATGATCACAACATTAATCTGGATTTGTGAGACCATTTGGTCCATCTAACTGGCCCCAGGGGAAACTTGAGTTGCCCTTATTCACAATATACCTACCTACCTGCTGAATTATTTCATTTTTTTTTGGTTACACTACCAGACCACTAGATGACTATTAGGGATGGGCAATAAATGTTGGCCTGGCCTGCAATGCCCACCTCCCATGAATGAAAAAAAACCAAATTCAGTTCCTGATAATAGAAGTACTGTTGTGAATTATCCTTTTCTGATCCATTTAGTATCTTAGCTCTGATCAGAGGCTGAGCAACTTTCCTGGGGGTGATCGGATCAAAGTGATGTCCACCACCATCTTCTGAAGGCAACTTAACCTTGGCAGTGGATCAGCCAGGATCTCAATGAATGATGAAATGCACTTGAGGATCTGAATGTCCTACCACTATTGCTGTAAATTTATACAACTATTTAATATTAGTGATAGGAAGCAAATAATCCTGTTGCTGCCTGGGTTGGGGGCGTAGAATGGAAGATGGAGGAAATGGAGGTCACAAGGTACGAAAATACCTTCACAGTGTGAGCCCTCCAACCCCAACCCCATAAGTCAGGGAGTCTCCTTTTAACCTGCGCAATAGTCAGAGATCCCGAGGCAGTATGGACTGCGCTGGATCTGTGAGAGACCCAACCCGCCCCTTATCCTTCCATCAGCGGTCTGAGACACAAATCAACTGGCAAGACTAAAGGTCATTTTTATTGGGATCGCACGCTGCATATAGAATCTTCATCTTGCAGTCATCCTCAGCAGATTCCAATCGCAAATCGAGTTTCCTTCCTAAACGGGTTTCCCCAGGAAAAAGACCAGCAGTGACGCGGCAGCAAGCGAACAGCAGAGTCTACGGAGACAGAAATTAATGAAACAGCAATTTAATATAGGGTCAGTGCTGAGGGAGTGCTGCACTGTCAGAGGGTCAGTACTGAGGGAGTGCTGCACTGTCAGAGGGTCAGTACTGAGGGAGTGCTGCACTGTCAGAGGGTCAATACTGAGGGAGAGCTGCACTGTCAGAGGGTCAGTACTGAGGGAGTGCTGCACTGTCAGAGGGTCAGTACTGAGGGAGTGCTGCACTGTCAGAGGGTCAGTACTGAAGGAATGCTGCACTGTCAGAGGGTCAGTACTGAGGGAGTGCTGCACTGTCAGAGGGTCAGTACTGAGGGAGTGCTGCACTGTCAGAGGGTCAGTACTGAGGGAGTGCTGCACTGTCAGAGGGTCAGTACTGAGGGAGTGCTGCACTGTCAGAGGGTCAGTGCTGAGGGCGTGCTGCACTGTCAGAGGATCAGTACTGAGGGAATGCTGCACTGTCAGAGAGTCAGTACTGAGGGAACGCTGCACTGTGAGAGGGTCAGTACTGAGGGAGCGCTGCACTGTCAGAGGGTCAGGACTGAGGGAGTGCTGCACTGTCAGAGGGTCAGTACTGAGGGAGTGCTGCACTGTCAGAGGGTCAGTACTGAGGGAGTGCCGCACAGTCAGAGGGCCAGTGCTGAGGGAGTGCTGCACTGTCAGAGGGTCAGTACTGAGGGAGTGCCGCACTGTCAGAAGGTCACTGCTGAGGGAGTGCCGCACTGTCAGAAGGTCACTGCTGAGGGAGTGCTGCACTGTCAGAGGGTCAGTACAGAGGAAGAACTGCTCTGTCAGAGGGTCAGTGCTGAGGACGTGCCGTACTGTCAGAGGATCAGTCCTGACGGTGTGCCGTACTGTCAGATTGTCAGTACCCAGAGATCTCCCCCTGTCAGCAGCTGAGGGATGAAGCTCTGATGGGGCATTAATTGCCCTGAAAGGCTGAAGGTGGGAGTGGGGTGGGCAGGCTGCCCACATGCCAACCCAGCACTGCATTAATCAAGGCAGCAATCAATGCGCCTTCCCCATCCCCCCCAAACCCAACCAGCCATCAGGGAGGGAATTAGATTCCGCCCCAGGAGTCAGTACAATCCACATGGTCAGGTGAGGGGGGGGGGGAGAGGAAGAATGTAACAAGAAGGTGGGAGGCATGTCAGGACCCCTCCCCCAGAACTTGCCGGAATGCACTAGTCACAGTCGTCGAGTGTGTCCAATAGCGATAAGGTTCCACTTGGAAAACCGGGTGTGTCTTATAAGTCCTCAAGATCTTCCTTGCCCTGGAATAGGAGGTCACAGGGTCAGAACGTGGGTCAAAAGGCAGGAAAACAACATGCATGAATTATTACTCATTCCTTCACTAACCGGACTTGTGAGCGGCAAAGCCCACGCTTCAAAGGAGTCTCACTCCGCCAGGGACCCCGCTTTAAAAGGGGGGACACTCTGCCAGGGACCCCGGTTAAAGAGGGGGTCTCTCTGTCAGGGACCCCATTTAAAGAGGGGGTCTCTCTGTCAGGGACCCCATTTAAAGAGGGGGGGT
The DNA here is from genome assembly GCF_964213995.1 of Mustelus asterias. Lineage (NCBI taxonomy): Eukaryota > Metazoa > Chordata > Chondrichthyes > Carcharhiniformes > Triakidae > Mustelus > Mustelus asterias. The sequence goes on along the minus strand of NC_135820.1, from coordinate 5,264,642 downwards.
CTCTCTGTCAGGGACCCCATTTAAAGAGGGGGTCTCTCTGTCAGGGACCCCATTTACAGAGGGGGTCTCTCTGTCAGGGACCCCATTTAAAGAGGGGGGTCTCTCTGTCAGGGACCCCATTTAAAGAGGGGGGTCTCTCCGTCAGACACCCTGTTTAAAGAGGGGGTCACTCTGTCAGGAACATTCCTGCCTTTAGCTTATGGATCACTCACCCTTTCCACTCGTTCGTAGCGATCAGGTAGTGCCTTGGACTCTCCTTCCTGATGTCGAGGGAACAGAATGTCGCAAACTCCTTGGCAATCTCGGCAGGGCTGGAACTCCAGCCACGACGCACCTTCACCAGCAGAATGGGAGGCCGCTCAGCCTGTGGATCAGCTCCTGACAGAGACTGGGAAACACAAGATTCACATTCAGAGTCAGACTCACAACACAGGTACAGCACGGGGTTAGATACAGAGTAAAGCTCCCTCTACACTGTCCCCATCAAATACTCCCAGGACAGGTACAGCACGGGGTTAGATACAGAGTAAAGCTCCCTCTACACTGTCCCCATCAAACACTCCCAGGATAGGTCCAGCACGGGGCTAGAAACAGAATAAAACTTACTGTCCCATATCCATTAACCAACAGAAATCAATCCCAGTTCTGACATTTTAATTAACCCCCATGTTTAGGATTGTGTAGGGTGACAGATCAAGTTCCCAATTTCCATTCCCCTTCATGTTGCCAATTGATTCTGACATCACTCTCTAAATGGCGTGGCTCAAATTTTAAGGTTGTGCCCCCTTGTTCTGGACTCTCTCTGAGAGAAATTGAAATAATTTGTATCGATGGACCTTATTGAATCCTCAAAGCCCTCGATTAGATCCCCTTCATCTTCGAGACTCGAGAGAATACAGACTAATCTGTGTGAGCTGCCCTCCGATTTGAACTCTTCAACCCCGCAGGATCACCTGGTGAACGTGTGTTATACGTACTCCGATGTCAATCTCTATCCTTTCCGAGATAAGGTGCCCCCACCCAGTTACTCCAGATGGGATCTCGGAGCTTTCCACCAACAGCAATGTGACTTTCACTCCTCAGTAACGCACCACACGCCCCAATCCCCCTCACACCCGCCCTGGACTCACTGTGAAAGAAACGCGAGCCCGGATCAGATTGACATTGTTCTTGTGCGGTTCAACTGCAGCCAGGTACTCCACAATCAGTGGCATCTGGGACTCATAGACACTTGTGTGTGGAGGGGGTGGGGGGGGGGGGGGAAGAGTGAGGTGAGAGAGAGAGAGGAGGGGGGGACGGAGAGAAAGGGGCCGGGGGAGAGGGGGCGGGGGAGGAGACAGAGAGAGAAACATTAGAAAAATATAATCACTGCAAAATCTGGTCATTGATCACTTTGTGGGATCTTACTGTGCCTGAATTGCCTGGTTGGTTTCATTATGTTAGTCACAGACTGACATGCCGGTCATCACCCTTCATTGGAGGCAAGGCAGTAACTGCTGTGTCAATGGTCACAAAAGACAGACAGACAAACATGGGGGAGGGTCTGCCCCGCCGCCCCCCCCCCCCCCCCCGCCCCCACCTGTGCACAGGGGAGGGTCCTCCCCCCCCCCTCACGCGGGCACAGGGGGTCCGCCCCCCCCACGTGGGCATGGGGGAGGGTCCGCCCCCAACGCGGGCACAGGGGGTCCGCCCCCCCCACGCGGCCACGGGGGAGGGTCCACCCCCCCAACGCGGGCACAGGGGAAGGGTCCGCCCCCCCCCCACGCGGGCACGGGGGAGGGTCCGCCCTCTACGCAGGCACGGGGGAGGGGAGGGTCCACATGTGTGAGAGAACCAATCATGTTTGCTGTTGACCACTGGACTTACCTTCGCTGATTGGTCAGCAGCAGTTGAGCCAATTGCAGCAACACTGCAAAATGAATGGGAATGAAAACATAAGTTAGTGTTCCTGTTATAACTTTCAAAGCCCGCCTCTCACCCGCTCCTGAAGTCATCCACAATGCCCCCCCCCCCCGCACCCCCACTCAATGAGAGTCGGGAGGAGGGACGCCTTCCCACATTAGATAGCACAAAGACTGATTAACTCACACATTGTAGTGCCACAATGTGCCATTTTCCTACACTCGTCTAACGCAATACAACCTGTTTCTCCCGAAAACATGCGGCCCGCTCTCCCCATTCTGGACCAAATAACATCTTAACCTGAGCAACTCTGGAAAGGGGCAGGAGGAGGGAAGATTAGTGCTGTGCTTGCCTCAGAGGGTGGCAGAGGCAGGTTCAATTGAAGTCTTACTCTCTTCAAGTATGTGCGCGGTTACCGGGGTACGGCAGGGGAGTGGGATTAAGTCCACTGATCCCTCAGAAAGCCAGTGTAAACCTGATGGGCTGAATGGACTCCTTCTGCACTGCCGAGATTCTGTGACTTCCGACCAGGTTTTCTGAGACCATCCCCATTTCCCAGGAGAATAGGTGAGTCTGGGCGGTGGGGGAAGGGAAACCTTCCACCTGCTACAGGAATCGCCTCCAAATTGAGCTCCAGGCTCTAGTGTGGGCTATTTGCCATTGGGCCCCACAGAACCTAAGAGATGGGCCCAGCTGACCAGGACAATCCCACTCCAGAAACTCATTTCAGCAAGTGGGAGGTGCTGCATTTTTGTCGGAAGGATTGAGAAGCCCAAACGTTACTTGGAAAATAGGAGCATTAACAGGAGTAGAGGAACTGAGGAATCTTGGGATACAGTACGCAAATCATTAAAAACTAGGTGGGGGTCAAGTTAATAAGATCATAAAAAGAGAACTGGGGCCCATTTTCAGAAGGATCTTTCATTGAAGCAGAGATGCTTCATTAAACTGGTTTCAGATGTTGATTAGACTGTACAAAGTACCAGTCTCCATATACCTTGTAAGACCACATTTGGAGCAGTGTGCACAGTTCTGGTCTCTATATCCCTTGGTGAGACCACACTTGGAGCACGGTATACAGTCCGGTCTCCATATACTTAGTTAGATCTGCTTGCTTGGTTTCATTGGTCAGAACATTGAATACAGGAATTGGGATGTCTTGTTGAAGTTGTACAAGACATTGGTAAGGCCACACGTGGAATACTGTGTACAGTTCTGGCCACCCTATTATAGAAAAGATATTACTAAACTAGAAAGAGTGCAGAAAAGATTTACTAGGTTGCTACCAGGACTTGATGGTTTGAGTTATAAGGAGAGGCTGGATAGACTGGGACATTTTTTCTCTGGGGCATAGAAAGCTGAGGGGTGATCTTTTAGAGATCTATAAAATAATGAGGGGCACAGATCAGCGAGATAATCAATATCTTTTCCCAAAGGTAAGGGAGTCTAAAACTAGAGGGCATAGGTTTAAGGTGAGAGGGGAGAGATACAAAAGTGTCCAGAGAGGCAATTTCTTCACACAGAGGGTGGTGAGTGTCTGGAACGAGCTGCCAGAGGTAGTAGTAGAGGCAGGTACAATTTTGTCTTTTAAAAAGCATTTAGACAGTTATATGGGTAAGATGGGTATAGAGGGATATGAGCCAAATGCGGGCAATTGGGACTAGCTGAAAGGTTTAAAAAAAAAGGGCGGCATGGACAAGTTAGGCTGAAGGGCCTGTTTCCCATGCTGTAAACCTCTATGACTCTAAACCACACCTGGAGCACAGTGCACAGTTCTGATCTTAATATACCTTTGGTTAGATCACACTTGGAGCAGTGTGCACAGTTCTGGTCTCCATATACCTTGGTTAGACCACACCTGGAGCACTGGATTAGAGTAGATGTGAGAAGGATATTTTGACTTGAGCTAGGGAACGTCAATATCAGATAATCACTAATATAACCAAATGGGAATTCAGGAGAAATTCCTTTACCCAGAGAGTGGTTAAAACGTGGAATGTATTCAAAGGGAGCGGTTGAGTATGGATATATTTAAAGGGAGGGAGGGGGGAGCTGGGTAAACACACGAGTGGGAAAGGAATGGAAGGATATGGTGGTGGGGAGTGAGATGAAGAGGAGGTGGGAGGAGTCTTTGGAGGACAATAAACAGCAGCATGGAGGAGATAGATAGACCAAATGGCTGTAAATGCCACATTATCAAGAAACTGAACAATCCTAATCTGATCAACAGACCTGTACCACAGACAAAGGCGTCAAATCCGGCTTCATGAGGATAGCCTCCTTCAGCTAAAACACAACAGGAGAGTTGGAGGTTAATTCATTTGCAACAATGTTCATCTACCTGACTGGTGTCTCTCAGTCCCCTCTCTCTCTCAGGGTGATATCTGTACGCTCGCTGGTGTCTCTCAGGGTGATATCTGTACATTCACTGGTGTCTCTCAGTCCCTCTCTCTCTCAGGATAATATCTGTACACCCACTGGTTTCTCTCAGTTCCTCTCTCAGGGAGATATCTGTACATTGACTGTGTCTCTTAGTCCCTCTCTCTCAGGGAGATGTTTGTACACTGACTAGTGTCTCTCAGTCCTCGCTCTCTCTCTCTCTGAAAGGTATATCTACACTGACTGATGATTTTTGATTTGAGTTATTATTGTCACATGTATTTACAGTGAAAAGTATTGTTTCTTGTGCCTATACAGACAAAGCACACCGTTCATAGAGAAGGAAACGAGAGTGCAGAACGTGTTACAGTCATAGCTAGGGTGTAGAGAAAGATCAACTTAATGCAAAGTAAGTCCATTCAAAAGTCTGACAGCAGCAGGGAAGAAGCTGTTCTTGAGTCGGTTAGTACGTGACCTCAGACTTTTGTATATTTTTCCCGATGGAAGAAGGTGGAAGAGAAAATATCCGGGGTGCGTGTGGTCGTTAATTCTGCTGGCTGCTTTGCTGAGGCAGCGGGAAGTGTAGACAGAGTCAATGGATGGGAGGCCGGTTTGCGTGATGAATCGGGCTATATTCACGACCTTTTGTAGTTCCTTGCAGTCTTGGTCAGAGCAGGAGCCATACCAAGCTGTGATGCAACCAGAAAGAATGCTTTCCATGGTGCATCTGTAAAAGTTGGTGAGAGTCGTAGCTGACATCCAAATTTCCTTAGTCTTCTGAGAAAGTAGAGGCGTTGGTGGGCTTTCTTAACTATAGTGTCAGCATGGGGGGACCAGGACAAGTTTTTGGGCGATCTGGACACCTAAAAACATGAAGCTCTCAACCCTTTCTACTTCATCCCCTTTAATGTAGACAGGGGCTTCCTGAGGTTGATGACAATCTCCTTCGTTTTGTTGACATTGAGGGAGAGATTATTGTTGCCGCACCAGTTCACCAGATTCTCTATCACATTCCTGTACTCTGTCTCAGCATTGTTTGAGATCCGACCCATTATGGTGGTATCATCAGCAAACTTGAAAATTTGGCCACACAGTCATAGGTGTATAAGGAATATAGTAGGGAGCTGAGAACAGAGCCTTGAGGGGCACTGTTGTTGAGGATGATAGTGGAGGAGGTGTTGTTGCCTATCCTTACTGATTGTGGTCTGAGAGTTAGGAAGTTCAGGATCCAGTCACAGAGGACGGTGCCGAGGCCCAGGCCACAGAGTTTGGAGATGAGTTTCGTGGGAATAATGGTGTTGAAGGCTGAGCTGCAGTCAATAAATAGGAATCTGACATTGGTGTCCTTATTATCTAGGTGTTCTAAAGTTGAGTGCAGGGCCAGGGAGATGGCGTCTGCTGTGGTCCTGTTGCAACTCACTGATGTCTCTCTGAGCATGTCCCCCCCCCCCCCCCCCCCACCGCCACCCCGTGACTCTCCCTCCCCTTATCTCTCCATCTTTCCCCTGCTAACCTATCTGTCTTTAGCTCTTCTTCCATCTCTCAGTCTCTCTCTCTCTCCTTCTGTCTCTCCTCCCACTCAGCCCGTCTCCTTTCTGCCTCTCTTGTACACTTCCCGCATTTCTTCCATCTCTCGCTTTGTCCTCCCTCAGGCCTCTGCCATCCTATCAGCAAACCCCCGCTCTGATTATCTGTATCTCTGCATCTCCTCATCTCTTTTTACGTGACTGATTCTCTCCCTTCTATTGTCTCCCATTCTCTCGCTTTCGTTTTTCTTTCCATTCTCTCTCCTTCAAGCTCTAATATCTGTCTGACTCTGGGTGGGAGGGGGACAGGATTAGTCAGTGATCCCACTCACCGTATTTTTCACAGCCTGTGATGTGCTTCATTGAGGGTCCGTGCTGTGCGAGGTCGACCAGCCTGCTGAACGAACACAAGGTGAAGGGTGAAGCTGATCAATCTTCAGCGTCAGTCTCTGTTAACCCAGCACCCACTCTGCTCACTGACCTGCACAAGTTCCCAGTCCAATAACACCTCCATCCTCCATCTGAAGTCTAGTTTTCAATTCCCACCATCATCTCACCTCTCGTGATTGCTGTTCCCTCCTCCAATCACTACAAACTTACCTTATTAACCTCCTCCAGCCCCTACAACCCTCCCTATCTCCGTAACTTCCTCCAGCTCCTACAAACCTCCCTATCTCTGTAACCTCCTCCAATCCCTACAACTCTCCCCATCTCAATAACCTCCTCCAGCCCCAACAACCCTTCCTACCTCTGTAACCTCCTACAGCCTCTACAACCCTCCCTATCTCTGTAACCTCCTCCAATCCCTACAACCCTCCCTATCTCTGTAACCTCCTCCAGCCCTGACAACCCTCCCTATCTCTGTAACCTCCTACAGCCTCTACAACCCTCCCTATCTCTGTAACCTACTCCAATCCCTACAACCCTCCCTATCTCTGTAACCTCCTCCAACCCCGACAACCCTCCCTATCTCTGTAACCTCCTCCAATCCCTACAACTCTCCCCATCTCAGTAACCTCCTCGAGCCCCGACAACCCTCCCTATCTCTGTAACTTCCTACAGCCTCTACAACCCTCCCTATCTCTGTAACCTCCTCCAGCCCCTACAACCCTCCCTATCTCTGTAACCTCCTCCAGCCCTACAACCCTCCCTATCTCTGTAACCTCCTCCAGCCCTGACAATCCTCCCTATCTCTCTAACCTCCTCTAATCCCTACAACTCTCCCCATCTCTGTAACCTCCTCCAGCCCCGACAACCCTCCCTATCTCTGTAACCTTCTACAGCCTCTACAACCCTCCCTATCTCTGTAATCTCCTCCAGCCCCGACAACCCTCCCTATCTCTGTAACCTCCTCCAGCCCCGACAACCCTCCCTATCTCTGTAACCTCCTCCAGCCCCGACAACCCTCCCTATCTCTGTAACCTTCTACAGCCTCTACAACCCTCCCTATCTCTGTAATCTCCTCCAGCCCCGACAACCCTCCCTATCTCTGTAACCTCCTCCAGCCCCGACAACCCTCCCTGTCTCTGTAACCTCCTCCAGCCCCTACAACCCTTCCTATCTCTGTAACCTCCTCCAGCCCCTACAACCCTTCCTATCTCTGTAACCTCCTCCAGCCCCTACAACCCTCCCTATTTCTGTAACCTTCTCCAGCCCCTAGTCTCTGCATTCTTGCAATTGCAGCCTGTTGTCCCTCCCCATTCCCTCACTCCACCACTGGGGGCTGTGCCTGGGGCTCCAGTCTCCAGATTTCCCTCCCTGAACCTGTTCACCTCTTTCCCGCTTAAAAGACTCCATAACTCCGACCTCTTGAACTTAACTTTTGGTTACTTGCAGTAATGCCAACTACAGGGAGGTGAAAGCTCAGTGTTTGACCCACTGCCCTTGTTTATTCTCAATCCCGTCTCCACTTACCTTTCCAAAGCAGAATGAAGAGCAAAGAGATTATGAATTTGGAGGGACTGAAATTCCTGAAAAATACAAAAAAAAAATCACCTCTTACTGGGGGAAAAAACCCACTGACCCCACCCTCACACACTCCTGTATCTGGGGAGGTCTCACTAACCCCACCCTCACACACTCCTGTATCTGGGGAGGTCCCACTGACCCCACCCTCACACACTCCTGTATCTGGGGAGGTCCCACTGACCCCACCCTCACACACTCCTGTATCTGGGGAGGTCTCACTAACCCCACCCTCACACACTCCTGTATCTGGGGAGGTCCCACTGACCCCACCCTCACACACTCCTGTATCTGGGGAGGTCTCACTAACCCCACCCTCACACACTCCTGTTTCTGGGGAGGTCCCTCTGACCCCACCCTCACACACTCCTGTATCTGGGGAGATCTTACTAAAACCCACCTTCACACACCCCTCTATCTGGGGAGGTCTCACTAAAACCCACCCTCACACACCCCTCTATCTGGGGTTGTCTTAGTAAAGCCCACTCTCACTCCCCTGTATCTGGGGAGGTCCCAATGACCCCACTCTCTCACACACCCCTGTATCTGGGGAGGTCCCACTATACCCATCCTCACACTCCCCGGTGAAAGGGTTGAGAATCTTACCAGTTTAAAAAAATTACACAAGTTGGTCACTGTTAAATATGGTCTCACAGGGAGGCTCTGACAAACCAGTGCTTCAACTCGAATCAGACCCAGATAAGAGTCAAGGACCACAATAGAATCCCTACTGTGCAGGAGGCGGCCATTCGGTCCATCGAGCCAGCATCAACAACAATACTTACCTACGCTTTATCCCTGTAACCCCATGTATTTACCCTGCTAATCCACCTAACCCTCACATCTTTGGATTGTGGGAGGAAACCGGAGCACCCAGAGGAAACCCACGCAGACACGGGGAGAGTGTGCAAGCTCCACACAGTCATCTGAGGCCAGAATTGAACCTGGGTCCCTGGCGCTGTGTGCCACAAAACTCCCAGTTTCCAGGCCGGCTTCAGTAACAGTGAATCAAGTGCTCATTCAGGAGTACAATGGGGATGACAGCTCCCTCTAGCTGCGATGCAGGTTGCTGCAGCCGACCAATTTCTCCCAAAAACTGTTTGGGATTTGGAGCAAGAAGTCTCACAACCCCAGGTTAAAGTCCAACAGGTTTATTTGGAATCACAAGCTTTTGAAGCGCTGCAGTGCTCCGAAAGCTCGTGATTCCAAATAAACCTGTTGGACTTTAACCTGGTGTTGTGAGACTTCTTACTGTGCCCACCCTAGTCCAACGCCGGCACCTCCAACTCATGGAATTTAGAGAGAGAAAGAGGCAGCCAAATACAAAGAACAAAGAGAATTTGGGAAAAGGAAACATCCATCTCTGCGTAATTCTTCCCCAGCCCGGGTATGGATGGCCCCGTATCAAAGGTGGTGAATGCACAGTGCAAACAGATTCAGATGAGGAATGTCATAATAAGTTGTAATGAAGGATCTTGTTTGTTATTCTAATCAAGGGGTTGAGAGCTTGTAGTGCTCCGTCGCTTTACAAAGCCAACGTTATCTCCTGGACTAGTTTTGATTGCTTAAGGGGGTCAGGGGGGAATCTTCCAGTTTTCTCCCCTCGAATTGGCCCGAGTTTTATTAAATCTATTTTATGACTTTTTCATTTGCCCTGTTTGATTCTGGGCGAAGGAAGAGAGGTGGTGGATGTACGTTTTGTGATGAATAAGGAACCACAGTGTGGGACAGGCTGGAGAACCAGGAGATCTTTTCCATATGTCCAATCTATAGTTGGAGAGAATGCGGAGAATTAACTGTTTGAAATCTACGAGCTGTGAGAACGTGTGTTCTGCTTGTTTTATGTGGGTGTTCGTAGTTTTGTTTTATCAATCCTTGAGTTTTTAATTACAGGCATTTTTGGAAGTTTAAAACAGAACCACGAAAACGCTTGCAGAATTAAATTTTGATTATTGTTGTTTTAAAGCATGTGCTATGTTTCTCTGCTCGTGGATGGATAATAATATTTGTGGCTTGTACTGTTTTCTGTCTGATATTGTGATTTTGCGATCAAAGTTTAGGGGGGTTTAAGTCAAACGAATAGAAAGGAAGTGCAATTAATAAAGCTTTCTTTTCAAAAGTTATTAACCGGGATTCATGTTTATTGGCCAGAGGCAGGATCCCAGGATGTTTTGCTAAACATGTGGGAATTTTAATCCAGACACAAATTCATGCAGGTAAGAATGAGATTGTTTTAATATCGAGGATTCATGAGGGGAAAGTCGTGCTTGACGAACTTGTTGGATTTTTATGAAGATGTGACTAGTGCGGTTGCCGGAGGGGAACCGGTGGATGCGGTGTTCTTGGATTTCCAAAAGGCGTTTGACAAGGTGCCTCACAAAAGGTTGCTGAAGAAGATTGGGTCACACGGAGTTGGGGGTAGGGTGTTAGCATGGATTGGGGATTGGCTATCCGACAGGAAGCAGAGAGTCGGAATAAATGGGTGCTTTTCTGGTTGGCAGATGATAACTAGTGGCGTGCCGCAGGGATCGGCACTGGGGCCTCAACTATTTACCACTTATATAGACGATCTGGAGGAGGGGACTGAGTGCAGGGTAACAAAGTTTGCAGACGACACAAAGGTAAGTGGAAAAGTGAATCGTGTGGAGGGCGTAGAAGGTCTGCAGAGAGATTTGGACAGGCTGAGTGAGTGGGCGAGGATCTGGCAGATGGAGTATAACGTTAACAAATGCGAGGTTATTCACTTTGGAAGAAATAATAGCAAATTGGATTATTATCTAAATGGAAAGAAATTACAACATGCTGCTGTGCAGAGGGACCTGGGAGTCCTTGTGCATGAGACGCAAAAACCCAGTCTGCAGGTGCAACAGGTGATCAAGAAGGCAAATGGGATGTTGGCCTATATCGCAAGGGGGATAGAATATAAAAGCAGAGATGTCTTGCTGCATCTGTACAGGGCATTGGTGAGGCCGCAGCTGGAATACTGTGTGCAGTATTGGTCCCCTTATTTGCGGAAGGATATATTGGCCTTGGAGGGAGTGCAGCGAAGGTTCACCAGGTTGATACCAGAGATGAGGGGTGTTGATTATGAGGAGAGACTGAGCAGATTGGGTTTGTACCCGTTGGAATTTAGAAGGCTGAGGGGGATCTTATAGAGACCTATAAGATAATGAAGGGGCTGGATAGGGTAGAGGTGGAGAGATTCTTTCCACTTAGAAAGGAAACTAGAACTAGAGGGCACAGCCTCAAAATAAAGGGGGGTCAGTTTAGGACAGAGTTGAGGAGGAACTTCTTCTCTCAGCGGGTGGTGAATCTGTGGAATTCTCTGCCACTGAAGTGGTGGAGGCTACCTCATTGAATATGTTTAAATCACGGATAGATGGATTCCTGATCGGTAAGGGAATTAGGGGTTATAGGGATCAGGCGGGTAAGTGGAACTGATCCACTTCAGATCAGCCATGATCTTATTGAATGGCGGGGCAGGCTCGAGGGGCTAGATGGCCTACTCCTGCTCCTATTTCTTATGTTCTTATGAGTGCAATTCAATTCAGTGGACTATTTCAATCTGGCACTGATGTAAATTCTAGTGAAGGGAAAGTATAAATGGGGCTAATAAATTGATAGCTTTCACTTGCTAATATTTGTGTTCGTGTTAATTTTTTTTTTCAGAGAACAAAACTTGATACTCTGACTGCCACTTGAAGCATTTCGACAATGTGTGGAGAGATGAGTAAAGACTTCAAGATCTTTTGATAAGATCGCCTAACAGTCAAGGTGGTGTTGGTATGATATTGCAGTCCTGCATAAGTGTGCAGATGAGTTGCGTACGAAGTAACTAATAGACCATTCATGCAGACCCAGATAAGTGTCAAGGACTATAGAAACTCCCAGTTTCCAGGCAGACTTCAGTCACACAATATACATATAAGACTTCCACTGAATCATGTGCAGCTCCAGCTTGTAACTATCTGTTGTAACAGGCAACAATGGACATGGGACATTTGTCAGACATATATCTATCATAGTCATGTCTGAAGGTTGGTCGATAAGTAAAGAAAAACACTTGCTTGATGATATAATTAGATAGAAGTGCACAGGTTGTAATTAGACACCTAAACAACATAAACACAAACCTCTATCAGGGGACGTTCCTCTCTTGCTCACACACTGACAACACACTCCCGTATCTGGGGAAGTTGCACTATCACAAACGTTTGAGATGGTGTTGGATGTATTGTTTACCTGTTTCATCCGCTTGCTGATGTGTTTGGTGTCAAAGACGGAGGGGAAGAGTTTGTGAATATTGGCCTTAAATTCAGCAAAACTCTCTGAAAACAAACCAGAGAAAGAGAGATTCAGGAAGGGGGCATTGAAACGACAGAGTCAGCACAGGAAGGTGAGGCAGGCAGGTTGGGTAGGCACACAGGTGGGGCATTCGGGGTGGGTTGGGGGGATGGAGACAGAGCTTGGCAGAGACAGAACAACAGAAAATGAGCCTCACGCTCTATTTATGGACAGGTATCTTGTTACCTGGCAGTGATCTGTAAAACTTGTCGTGGATATACATCAAGTCCAATAGCATATTGTGACCAACCAGAGGCTGCAAAGAGACAGAAAATGATCAGACCCAACAATCTAATCATGGTTTTCGACACCATCACAGCTGGCGCAGTCAGCTCTCAAAACAAATCCTGACTCACAGACCCTAATTTTTATTGTTTCATTCAGAGATGTGAATGAACAGAATCCCTGCAACTACCAATTAACTTTTAAAATAGTAAAACATTTATTAAACATGAAAACATTGGACAACTGGATCACAATTCGACAATGACTTTTTATTCAGAGGAACAACGTTAGAATTGCGACACTCCCTACCACACATCTATTCAACTTCCAGGGTCAAGAATCTCGTTGCTGTTTTCACGACAAAGGTCGAACAATTATTCCGATTTATCCTGTCAAGGCCTTTTCCACAATACTTCAGAGATTTCTTTAAGTTCATCAAGTTTTAACTGAAAATTGACCGTTGCTAAGTTTGCTTTTACAAGTTTATCATTTCGACAGTTCAATTCCTCAGTCACGTGTTCCAGCTTCCATGACTGATTCTCAATTCTTCTCACCGATTCCCTTTTTCCATTCGCAAAGCCCTCTTTCATATGTGAAACCTGATCTTTCTCCATTAATTGGATTTTCCTTCAGTTGCTTGCTATCTGTAACATGTGTCTCATTTTTGTCCACGATATTTTCTGAAAATTGATTAGAGATTGACACGCCTGTTGCAATGCAGTTGTCATAGGCGATGGCCTAGTGGCATTATCGCTAGATTATTAATCCAAAAACGCAGCTAATGATCTGGGGACTGGGCTTCCAATCCTGCCAGGGCAGATGGTGGAATTTGAATTCAATAAATAAATACCTGGCATTAAGAATGTGCCAATGACCCTGAAACCATTGCCAATTGTCGGAAAAACCCATTTGGTTCACTAATTTGTGACATTTGGTTCACTAATGTTCTTTAAGGGGAGGAAATCTGCCGCCCTTAACCGGTCTGGCCCAGGTGGGACTCCAGAGCCACAGCAATATGGTTGACTCTCAACTACCCTCCAAGGGCAACTAGGGATGGGCAATAAATGCTGGCCAGCCAGCGACGCCCATGTCCCACGAATGAATTAAGCAAATATATTGCTGACCCCAGAAGGAAAATTATTACCCAGAATGAAATCTATTCCTCCAATAGGTACTTTGAGAATAATTCCTACTGTAAAAATTCCATTTACAAACGTATTTCTTAAACTAACTTTACACAAAGAAACAGGTTCATCCCTTATGAATACTATCACCTTCATAAACCTTTCAGGAATACAAACTGTATCCTGAGCCACCAATGATTAATCCGCTCCTGCATCTCTCAAAATTGTCAGACGAGTAAGGGAAAACTTCTCCCTTCAAAACAAAACATCCAGAACTTCTAATAGCCCTACCTCCTTCACCAGTACGCAAACAATTCTCAAATATCTCAAGACTTATCCCCTTTCTCATGGATTCTGAGGGAGCACGTTTCACCTGCCTCACTGCTGCAGTGTTCACAGCCATTTCTTATTGAGAGGCTACCTTCCCTGCTACTGCAACTGGTCTCCCATTCAGTTTCCAGCAATCTGCCCAAATATGTCCCACCTTCTTCCAATGGAAACACTTGGGCCTCTGAATGTCACTGCCACCCTCGGCACTTTCCTTTCTGATCCCAGGTGAAATTTCCTAACCGTGCCCAACTGTTCCTCCTCTTCCCTGACTACTTATTTTCCTTTCACCCTCCCACCTTCTATCCTTCTCAGATTTATAAGGATGATAGAAAAAAACATTTGGTTCTATGGACCAGTTTGTAGCCATCTGTCAGTTCTGCTACCTGCCTAGCAGTTTCAATTTTACATTCCCCCAATTAGTTCACATCATCGGAGGTAGTGAATCTTCCAATTCTCCCAAATGATTCATTTATCTATAGGCTTTGTCTGTTCCCTCTAACTTTACTGCCCGTATTCAATAATCAAAATTACTTTGCTTTACCCTCTCAAAATCAACACAGGTGTGTCCAGGCTGTTATCTTGTAAGAATCAACTCATATGCACAAAGGAAAACTTTCCTTACTGCATCATACTCTGAAGACACCTGTTCGGACAGAGACACATACACCTCATGAGCTCTACCTACCAACACTGTGAACCAACTGTACTGGAACTCTTGGCTTCCACACGAGTGTTTCCAAACTCCACTGTCAGGGGGAAAAGAAAATACGCTCTGGAATCTTCTCTATAACAATGCTTTCTCTTGGATGTCATCACCAAGGATCCACTTCCAGGATTTCCAGCTCTCCTTTCAGAATTCCTCTGCCCTGCATTGTCTCATGTACTCGAGCTTCCACACAATCCCTCAGGTATCCAGAATGCCACTGCTTCACAGGCTGTATTCAGATGTCACTAAACTTTTGATTTATCTCGGATGTCTAGCTTCTCACTTGAAATCTGGTTCTTGCTGCTATCCCTTTAACTTCACCCAACAGTACCTTATTCAACATCTTGCTCTTTGTCTCAGGAAGACAGTTACGTTGAAGGAAGAGTCTCTTTGTCCCAACTCCCCAAATGAAATTCCAGAAACCAGGAAGTTTTAGTTTTGCTGCTCTGTTGTCCTGTCCACCTCTTTCTGCTCCAGTTTAAAACTAAACTCAAAAATGTATTCTAAGCTAGGGTGATCCTGGTTGCTGAGCAACAGCTTATTTTTAAAAAAACTTTTATAATTGCTTTTGCGCCGTGTTTAATTTCAATGCAGGCACATATTTAAATGTAATAAAAAATCACATACACACAGGCACCTTTGTTTAACATGAAGCTAACTGATGTTTTACTCTTTCTGACACAGAAACACAAAATCAAACCTATGTAACACTACACCTTACTACTAAAACCCACAAACAGAAATTTAGATTAGTTAAAACTGCCTTTGTTTCCTGACACCACAGTAAATATCCCTGTCCACTGTCCCCAGGACAGGTATAGCACAGGGTTAGATAGAGTAAAGCTCCCTCTCCACTGTCCCCATCAAACACTCCCAGGACAGGTACAGCACAGGGTTAGATACAGAGTAAAGCTCCCTCTACGCTGTCCCCCATCAAACACTCCCAGGACAGGTACAGCACGGGGTTAGATACAGAGTAAAGCTCCCTCTACGCTGTCCCCATCAAACACTCCCAGGACAGGTACAGCACAGGTCTAGATACAGAGTAACGTTCCCTCTTCTCCACCCTGACAATGTGCCTCCCACTCAATCCCTGATATTAGGTTGAAATTTTCTCCGGTTGCATGCTCCTTACCTTGTTGGCTCCAACTAGATCACGGAACACCTGGGTAAATCCTAATGCTGCCTCTAGCACCCGATCCACACGGCAACCATCTGTCACCGAGTTTTCCAACTGTGTCCGTTTGGAATAACTGACCTTCTGAACCACAACCTGAGCGAGGGGGGGGAAGAGGGAGGGCCAGGAAGCAGGGGTGGGAGAGGGGGGAGTGGGGGGGGAAGAAAGAGACCGTGGGACAGAGGGAAACAGAGGGAGAGAATCCGGGATAGAGGGGCACAGACAGAGAAAGGGACAAGTTTGTGTTAGAAGGGAATAGATGATTAAATTTGGTGGTGCTTTTCCTCGGTAACCGTTATGAACTGATGGCATTTCCGGCCACCAGCTCCCCCTCCCTTGCACACTAACCTCACATTCTCAGCTTCCCTCGCCCACCAGCTCCATTCCATCCCCACTGAAATCCCCACTCTTCACAACCCCCTCCCTCCCTTCCACCCCACTGCCCTCTATATCCCCACAACCCGTGCTCCACCCCAGCTGTCCACCACCCCCTCTGCACCAGAATCCCATCCCCACTAAAGCACCCCCCCACCAACAATTTGCCCCATCTCCCACCAACAACCCGCCCCTGCATAAACCTGCACCACTCGAGCTCGGAGTCCTTTCCATCTGCACCCTCTCCCTCTCCAGACCGTCCCACCTCGCCCCAACGATAAATACTCTCACTTCACGCAGACTTCCTCGTTGATTTCTAATCCCCATTTTGCCTCCAGATGTCAGCATTCACCTTGTCCTGATCTTCAATCTCAGTCCAGATATTGGATATCCCTCGTCTCAACATCAACTGCACCTCGAACACCTGGAGACCTGCAAGGAGTTAGAGCACGTTAACTAACTCTGCAAAAGCACCCCCCTCAGCACTGACCCTCTCACAGTGCGGCGCTCCCTCAGTACTGGCCCTGACAGTGCGGCGCTCCCTCAGCACTGACCCTCTCACAGTGCGGCGCTCCCTCAGCGTTGACCCTCTGACAGTGCGGCGCTCTCTCAGCGCTGACCCTCTGACAGTGCGGTACTCCCTCAGTACTGACCCTCTGACAGTGCAGCACTCCCTCAGCACTGACCCTCTGACAGAGCGACACTCCCTCAGTTGTGATTTGTGTTTCAACAAATATCAGTCCGTCTTACTTTCTTTAGAGAGATATAAAGTGTTTCCCCCTTTCAATAAAGTGATTACTTCCTTTTTTCCTTATTTCTCTTTGCAATTACAATTGCTAATATGAAAAAATGTCATTACCATAATTATTGACTAAAGTTGTTGATGTTTACTACAATCCCTCTCATCGTTACTCTTTCTTGCTCGGTCCCAAGCATGACATTGGTCAGGGCAGGCGTCGGATAGATCATTCAAAGGGCTAGTCGAAGGCAAAATGGGCTGAATGGCCTCTTCCTGAGCTGAGACACACTGATTCATACATTTTAGAAGGTGGGAGAGTTGCGGAGGTGGAGGGGTGAGGGGGGGGGCGGGGAGAGGAGGAGTTGCAAGGAGACCCGGCCCAGGTTCGGAGTCGGGCCTGGGAGTGGAGCTGGGATTCTCCAGGCTCTGGCAGCCTCATCCCAGTCCACCGCTGACACGTGTCAATCCCGGGTTAGCTCCCAGGTGGGGGACTCTGGACTAATCCCAGGAGAGGGACTCTGGACTAATCCCTGGCCTGGAGACGGAAGGCAACCTGCACATTGGCGCAGAATGAGGTTCAAATGATGGCAGGGCATGATGCCTCTCCCAGTCAGACAGCCTGCAGTACCGTTCGGATAAGACCCGCGCGAGGAGTCGCCACCCCCTCTCCTTACTTGCTCAAAGACCAGGTTCCAGCGGTGAGAAGGTCTTGAAGTCTCGATTCCTGTTCCTTGTTTAGGTACGGGATTCCCTCTCTGAAAAACTGAGGGGGAGAGAAGATCACAATCTGGAGTTCATCTTTCCCAAGCGATAGCCGCACTCCCTGACAGCAAATCCCCACCATGGAGCAAGCCCTACAACCTGACAATGTCTACCCCAGGCCCTGTTCCCTAGTGACGACCCCCAGACCCCACTCGCTATCAACATCCCCCTCCCACAGGCCCCTCTCCCTAGCGACAGCACCCCCTCCTGGGCCCGGCTCCCTCACAACTGCCCCCCGCCACCAAACCCAGCCCACTGACACACTACCCCCCCACCAACTCCACTCCCCAGCAAGAGGTCCCATCCCCAGGTCCCACTCCCCAGCAACAGCACCCCCCCCCCCCCAAGGACCCTGCTTCCTAGCGACAGCCCTCTCCCCCAAGCCCTGCAGCCCACTGGCTGACCCTCGGGACCCCACTCCCTAACAACGGCTCCCCCTCCTGGGCCCTTCTCCCTTGCAACGGCCCCTCCAAACCCAGCCCACTGACACACCATCTCCCAGCCCCATCCCTAGCAATAGCCCCCGGGCCCACTCAACAATGACCATAACACCCGCCTCCCCCCAACCGGCCTGCTCCCTCGCAACAGTCCCCAGGCTCGCTCCCCAATGACAGGCACCCCATCCCCACTGATTGACCCCCCCCCGGGCCCCACTCCCTAACAGCTCCGCCGGGGCTCAGACCCACCGCTAGCCAACAGCTCCCTTACACTCCACCCCGTGCCCCTTGCGATAGCTTTTCCCCACCCAACGGGCCCCAATTCCTGTTGATAGCAGCCACCCTGCACCCCCCACCCCCCCGCCATCTGAACCCTTCAGGCCGCCTAGGCCCTGTTCCCCCAGCAACAATCTCCAAGGCTTCAGCTCCTAGCAACAGCCCCACACTTCCCCGACCCCATCGACAGCCTCCTCCCACCCCCACTACTCCCCGTGGCCTCACTCCCCGCCGGCGTCGATTCCACTGACAGCCCCCCGAGCAAACACCACCCCCACCCCCCTCCACAGACCTTGCTCCCTAACAACAGCACCCCCCGCAGGCCTCAGTTCCCACCAACACCCAGAGGGCCCTGTCCCCATAACAACAGCCCGTGGGCCCTGCTCCCTCAGCGGCGGCCTCACAGTCTCTACTCACTCAGGCCAGCGACCTACCTTCTCGAAATCAAACCCGTATTTAGTGAGGAAAGAGCAGCTTGAGGACTGGAATGTGAATTCGGCATCCAGAGGCCCGAAACTCGGCGGGAAGAGGTAGAAGTTGTAGCAGAGAGCAGAAAACCTGGGCGGTGAAGGGGAATTAAACAACCGTAACCTAAAAGCTGAATATAGGAATCTATACTTACCTAATAACAGGTATGAAGTCCCAAAGTGTTTCACAGGAATAGCAATGAGACAAATATTTGAGTCCGAGCCACATAATGAGATGTTAGGGACCAGCGGTAAAGAGCTTGGTCAAAGCGATCGACTTTATGAAGTGTCTTAAAGAGAGAGACAGAGAGAGGGAGAGGAGGAGGAAGAGGGAGAGGGTGGGACAGAGGGAGGGCAGTATAGAGATTTAGAGACAGAATTCCAGCGCTTTAGGACCCCCCCAGCAGCCTCAGATCTCAGAGGCTCGTGGAGGTCACAGAGATAGGGAGGGTTGTAGGGGCTGAAGGAAGTTACAGAGATAGGGAGGGTTGCCGGGACTGGAGGAGGTTACAGAGATAGGGAGAGTTGTAGGGCTGGAGGAGGTTACAGAAAAAAGGAGGGTTGTAGGGGCTGGAGGAGGTTAGAGAGATGGGGAGAGTTGTAGGGGCTGGAGGAGATCACAGAGATTGGGAGGGTTGCCGGGACTGGAGGAGGTTACAGAGATAGGGAGGGTTGTAGGGATTGGAGTAGGTTACAGAGATAGGGAGGGTTGTAGAGGCTGGAGGAGGTTACAGAGATAGGGAGGGTTGTAGAGGCTGTAGGAGGTTACAGAGATAGGGAGGGTTGTAGGGGCTGGAGGAGGTTACAGAGATAGGGAGGGTTGTAGAGGCTGTAGGAGGTTACAGAGATAGGGAGGGTTGTACGGGCTGGAGGAGGTTACAGAGATAGGGAGGGTTGTAGGGGCTGGAGGAGGTTACACAGATAGGGAGGGTTGCAGGAGCTGGAGGAGGTTACAAAGATAAGGAGAGTTGCAGGGGCTGGAGGAGGTTACAGAGATAGGGAGGGTTGTAGGGGCTGGAGGAGGTTACAGAGATAGGGAGGGTTGTAGGAGCTGGAGGAGGTTACAGAGATAGGGAGGGTTGTAGGGGCTGGAGGAGGTTACAGAGATAGGGAGGGTTGTAGGGGCTGGAGGAGGTTACAGAGATAGGGAGGGTTGTAGGGGCTGGAGGAGGTTACAGAGATAGGGAGTGTTGTCGGGGCTGGAGGAGGTTACAGAGATAGGGAGAGTTGTAGGGGCTGTGGAAGTTAGAAAGGTCGCAGTAAGTGAAGGGTCAGACCCTGACCTCCCAACCCCTGATGAACCTACTCACGCATTGGTTGTATCAGACTGTTGGGTAAACAAGGAGAGGCCTTTAAAGAGAAAAAAAAGGTATTTAAAGACTGACAGTGACCAGAAAATCTGGATAAATCCACCCGGGCTGGGTGTTGTCTTCATCGCAGATTTTGTATATTATTTATTAAAAGGGGACATTACAGGGGTTTCACAGCACAGACCATTTGGCCCATCTGCTCCATGCTGGGGTTTATGTTCCATCGAGCCTCCTCACATCCTCTCTTTATCTCACCTCGTTACAATATCCTTCAATTCCTTTCCCTCACATGTTTATCCAGCTTCCCCCAAAATATAACTACACGCTTCACCTCAACTATTCCCCGTGGGAGCGAGTCCCCGCAGTCTCCCCCATGGGGGCGCGTCCCCGCAGTCTCCCCGTTCCCCCATGGGGGCGCGTCCCCGCAGTCTCCCCCATGGGGGCGAGTCCCCGCAGTCTCCCCGCTCCCCCATGGGGGCGAGTCCCCGCAGTCTCCCCCATGGGGGCGAGTCCCCGCAGTCTCCCCCATGGGGGCTAGTCCCCGCAGTCTCCCCGCTCCCCCATGGGGGCGAGTCCCCGCAGTCTCCCTGCTCCCCCGTGGGGGCGAGTCCCCGCAGTCTCCCCGCTCCCCCCTGGGAGAGAGTTCTGCGTTCTCCCTACTCCTCAGTGTGGGTGAGTCCCCGCATTTCTCCCACTTACCCCCATGGGGGGTGAGTCCCGCATTCCCCCCGCTCCCCGTGGGGGGCAAGTCCCCTCGGGGGGGGGGGACCCCGCATTCTCCCCACTCCCCCCCCCCCCCCCCCCGGGAGAGAGTTCTACACCACTCCCTGGGTAAAGGAAGTTCTCAATTCCCCATCTGTTCATGATTCTCTGATACTGAAGGTCTCTCGTTCGGGTTCCACCCACCAAAAACACAGAACCATCTTCTCTACTTCTGACCTAGCAAAACCCCTTTCCTCGTTTCGAAAGCCATTCCCCCACCCCCCGCCCCCCGCGACCTGGTCCCATCTTTGGAAATCTGCCCCCTGTTGGTTTAGTCTTTCCCGTTCCTCCCATGGGTTACTTTGACTTCTGCTGTTCGAGCGACAAGAGACTGCGGCTCAGGAGGCCCTTTGGCCCAGTGATCCTTGTGATAGTCCTTCCAAAGAGCATCCGGTGTGCCACCAACCCCATTCCCGTCCCCTCGCTGTCGTCCCCTCCCCATGATGAAGGGGAGAGATAGAGTGAACGTTCAAAGACTATTTCCTCGGGTGGATGGAGCTATTACAAGGGGGCATAACTATAGGGTTCGTGGTGGGAGATACAGGACGGATATCAGAGGTAGGTTCTTTACGCAGAGAGTGGTTGGGGTGTGGAATGGACTGCCTGCAGTGATAGTGGAGTCAGACACTTTAGGAACATTTAAGCGGTTATTGGATAGGCACATGGAGCACACCAGGATGGTAGGGAGTGGGATAGCTTGATCTTGGTTTCAGATAAAGCTCGGCACAACATCGTGGGCCGAAGGGCCTGTTCTGTGCTGTACTGTTCTATGTTCTATCCCAGAAAATGATTCCTTTTCCAAGAATCAGTCCGGATTCCACACCGTTTATGTCCAATTTGCCAGCCGCTTACCGATCTGGGACACGGTGAACCTCGTCACACTTGGCCTCAGTTTCCCGTAGCGTTCCTCCGGGGAGTCAAACAAGCTGCAGTCAGGGAAACTCTGGTTAATAACTTCCTTCTCCAACCTTCCCCACATCCTGACTCCATTCCCAGCCTGACCAATTCTCGTCCTTCCCCCTCCATTCTTTAATGGGGGATGTGGGCATCGCTGGTTAGGCCCAGCATTTATTGCCCACCCCTAATTGCCCCTTGAAAAGGTGATGCTGAGCTGACTTCTTGAACTGCTGCAGTCCCTGGGACGTAGGTACACCTGCAGCGCTGTTAGGGAGGGAGTTCCAGGATTTTGACCGAGCCACAGTGAAGGAATGGTCGATATATCTCCAAGTGAGTGTCTTGGAGGGGAACCTCCAGGCGGTGGTGTTCACATGTATCTGCTGATCTTGTCCTTCTAGATGATAACAGTTGTGGGTTTGGAAGGTGCTGCCTAAGGAGCTTTGGTGAGTTCCTGCAGTGCATCCTGTAGATGGTACACACAGGGCTGTCACTGTGCTTCTGTGGTGGAGGGAGTGAATGTTTGTGGAAGGGGTGCCAATCAAGTGGGGCTGTTTTGTCCTGGATGGTATTGAATTTTAGTGTTGTTGGAGTTGCACCCATCCAGGCAAGTGGGGAGTATTCCATCACACTCCTGACTTGCGCCTTGTAGATGGTGGACAGGCTTTGGGGAGTCAGGAGGCGAGTTACTCCTTGCAGGACTCCTAGTCTTGGACCTGCTGTTGTAGCCACAGTATTTATATGGCTAGTCCAGTTCAGTTTCTGGTCAGTGGTAACGCCAGAGTGTTGATAGTGGGGGGGCTCAGTGATGGTGATACTATTGAATGTGAAGGAAATGGTGAGATCCTCTCTTGTTGGAGATGGTCATTTCCTGGCACTTGTGTGGCGTGACTGTTCCTTGTCAGTCCAAGTCTGTACGTTGTCCAGGTCTTGCTGCATTTGGACACAGACTATCCCAAGCTCCTATTCTGTTCCAATTAAATTCACTGTTTCCCTCTTTCCAACTGTCCCTGCCTTATACTCGTCAAAACCTGTTACATCTCTGACATGTTCCAGTTCTGCTGCAGATTAAATGGGCGGAAACATTAACTCAGTTTCTCGCTCCACAGACATGACTTATTCTGCTCTGTACTTCCAGCCATTTCCATCTGTTGTATTTACCTACCGCGTCAGAAAATCCTCCTCACCGTCCGAGGCAAACCATTCGGAACCTCAAGATACAATCCTGGGATGGTCACATCGCAAAAACCATGACCGTTAACTTCCACACACACTACATTGTCCGCCTTTGTAACATCCGTGTAACTGTTACCCCCGACTATTCTCAACCCCCCTGTCCAGATTCCTATTCCGACCCACATCTAATCTGAGTCCTTGCAGTTTCCAATCCTGCCGGCATCAACACCCATTTGTTTATGATTCCTGTGCTCGGAGTCACAGGGTCAGCGCTGAGGGAGCGCCGCACTGTCTGGGGGTCAGCGCTGAGGGAGCGCCGCCCCGTCAGGGGGGACAGCGCTGAGGGAGCGCCGCCCCGTCAGGGGGTCAGCGCTGAGGGAGCGCCGCCCCGTCAGGGGGTCAGCGCTGAGGGAGTGCCGCACTGTCAGAGGGTCAGTACTGAGGGAGTGCTGCACTGTCTGGGGGTCAGTACTGAGGGAGCGCCGCACTGTCAGAGGGTCAGTGCTGAGGGAGTGCCGCACTGTCAGAGGGTCAGTACTGAGGGAGTGCTGCACTGTCTGGGGGTCAGCGCTGAGGGAGCGCCGCCCCATCAGGGGGTCAGTGCTGAGGGAGCGCCGCCCCGTCAGGGGGTCAGCGCTGAGGGAGCGCCGCCCCGTCAGGGGGGACAGCGCTGAGGGAGTGCCGCACTGTCTGGGGGTCAGTGCTGAGGGAGTGCCGCACTGTCAGAGGGTCAGTACTGAGGGAGTGCTGCACTGTCAGAGGGTCAGTACTGAGAGAGTGCTGCACTGTCCGGGGGTCAGCGCTGAGGGAGTGCTGCACTGTCAGAGGGTCAGTACTGAGGGAGTGCTGCACTGTCAGAGAGTCAGTACTGAGGGAGTGCCGCACTGTCAGAGGGTCAGTACTGAGGGAGTGCCGCACTGTCAGAGAGTCAGTACTGAGGGAGTGCCGCACTGTCAGAGGGTCAGTACTGAGGGAGTGCTGCACTGTCAGAGAGTCAGTACTGAGGGAGTGCCGCACTGTCAGAGGGTCAGTGCTGAGGGAGTGCTGCACTGTCCGGGGGTCAGCGCTGAGGGAGTGCCGCACTGTCAGAGGGTCAGCGCTGAGGGAGTGCCGCCCCATCAGGGGGTCAGCGCTGAGGGAGCGCCGCACCGTCAGAGGGTCAGCGCTGAGGGAGCGCCGCACTGTCAGAGGGTCAGCGCTGAGGGAGCGCCGCACTGTCTGAGGGTCAGCGCTGAGGGAGTGCCGCACTGTCTGAGGGTCAGCGCTGAGGGAGTGCCGCACTGTCAGAGGGTCAGCGCTGAGGATGCGCCGCACTGTCAGAGGGTCAGCGCTGAGGATGCGCCGCACTGTCCGGGGGTCAGCGCTGAGGATGCGCCGCACTGTCAGAGGGTCAGCGCTGAGGATGTGCCACGCTGCACTGTCAGACAGTCAGCACAGGGGGAGTGCTGCACTCTCTGCACCCTCTCCGTTGGACAAAAAGGATGCCACCAGTTCCACTATTCTCCTTGGAGGCCTGGGGTTCAGTATTTCTCCATCAGGCTACATCACTATAATATATTCTTGATGACTATCACATTGCTGTTTGAGAGAGTTTTCTTTGTGTGAAATAGCTGCTGCGTTTCCAACATTACAATGGAAATTACATTGGCTGTAATGTGATTTGAGTTGTTTTGTGATGGTGAAAGGCAATGTTGTAATTCTGTTCCATTGTCTGCTTTAATGCTACAGCATATTAGAATGTTAAAGCACTGTGCAAATGTTAATTATTGATTTTGTTGTTACACAAGTCACTGATTTCTTTCAAGTCAGTCAGAAGTAGCAAAACAATCATCAAATTATACAGAAGGGAGGCTATTTGGTCATCGTGTCCTGTGCCAGCTCTGTGATACATCGCCCCAGTTAGTCCCACGCTTCCCTATTTCTCAGTAAATTATTCCTTTTCAAGTATATCCCTCTTTTGAAAGTTCCTGTTGAATCTGCTTCCACCGCCCTTTCAGGCAGCGCCTTGCAGGTCACAACAACTCGCTGCGTTTAAATACAAATTCTCCTCATCTCCCCTTCTGGTTCTTTTCCCGATTCTCTCTAATCTGTGTCCCCTCTGGTTATCCACCTTCCTGACACTGGAAACACTTTCTGCTCATTCACTTTATCCAAAACTGCCCCAAGATTTGAACGCTTCAATTCAATCTCTTCCTTAACTTTCTCTGCTCAGAGGAGAACAATCCCAGCTTCTCTCCGGCACGAACTGATGCTCCCTCATTCTTGGCGCCGTGCTGGTAAATCTCCCATCATGTTCTCAAGGAAACAATCTCAGCTTCCATAAGTCCTTCCAGGTTAGTGAGCTTGAACGACCAGAGCAGTCCTTACCTCAGCTGTCCAGTGGGGGAGCTGCTGGAATGCAAACCTGTCAACTCCGTGTCGATCGCTAGATATAAACGACACACATTCCAGTTAGATAACATCAGTTAAACATTTCTTTCGCAAGGTTTAAACAAACCCAACAACATTCATCAGAGAAGGTCTGCACATAGTCGAAATGTCTCCTGTTGTAAAGCTGGTCAGTCAATGACTGATTTCACATTTTTTCCTGGCCATTAAACTGTTCAGCAAAGCGAGGACACACAACCTATTGCTCAATGCAGCTTCCTTACAGTGTAGCACGAAGGGAGTGCTGCACTGTCAGAGGGTCAGTACTGAGGGAGTGCTGCACTGTCAGAGGGTCAGTACTGAGAGAGTGCTGCACTGTCAGAGGGTCAGTACTGAGGGAGCGCTGCACTGTCAGAGGGTCAGTACTGAGGGAGCGCTGCACTGTCAGAGGGTCAGTACTGAGGGAGCGCTGCACTGTCAGAGGGTCAGTACTGAGGGAGCGCTGCACTGTCAGAGGGTCAGTACTGAGGGAGCGCTGCACTGTCAGAGGGTCAGTACTGAGGGAGCGCTGCACTGTCAGAGGGTCAGTACTGAGGGAGCGCCGCACTGTCAGAGGGTCAGTACTGAGGGAGCGCTGCACTGTCAGAGGGTCAGTACTGAGGGAGTGCTGCACTGTCAGAGAGTCAGTACTGAGGGAATGCTGCACTGTCAGAGGGTCAGTACTGAGAGAGCGCTGCACTGTCTGAGGGTCAGTACTGAGAGAGCGCTGCACTGTCTGAGGGTCAGTACTGAGAGAGCGCTGCACTGTCTGAGGGTCAGTACTGAGGGAGCGCTGCACTGTCTGAGGGTCAGTACTGAGAGAGCGCTGCACTGTCTGAGGGTCAGTACTGAGGGAATGCTGCACTGTCAGAGGGTCAGTACTGAGAGAGCGCTGCACTGTCAGAGGGTCAGTACTGAGGGAGCGCTGCACTGTCAGAGGGTCAGTACTGAGAGAGCGCTGCACTGTCTGAGGGTCAGTACTGAGGGAGTGCTGCACTGTTAGAGCTTGTTTTCCTAAATAACTTGCAAGTCCTGGAAGGAAATAAACAAAGCCACACCACATGCAAGTGGCAGCTCAGCGACTTGCATTCATAACTCCCAAACAGAGAGCTCTGAATCTGGACTCCAAGCTTTCTTTGCAGTTGTGTGGTCTGGAAAACAAAATTAGGTTTTCCTATCCCTCACCAGCTTGGTCTGGTGGCTGCAACACACAACACTTCTGGCTATCCTGCCTGTTGTACAAGTTTAAAGTCTGATTTAACCAGATCCTAACAGTGAAAATGACTCTCATTCAGAGCAGCATTTCAGGCGGGTCTGTAAGAGTCCTGTTGGTTTTGAGAGAACCAGTGGTGCGGTCATACAACAGACAACTGAGAGAAAAATTATTGCAGACAAGCTTTGGAAGTGTCTTCGTTGAAAACAGAACCGGAATGTAGCTAGGGAATGAATTCTCCCCCTGTTCCTGCTTAATTGCAGGATCCTCACCTACAAAGTCACAATTTGCAATCTCCTCCTTGATCTGAGGGTACATCAGCTGGAAATTTGCTGCTGTCACCTCACACATGGTAACTTTCCCAATTCACTCTGTCTCAGGCTCTGCCCTTCCACGTGGTCCCGCCGCGCCTTTCAGACGTCACGGCCTGCCCTGAATGGAGACACGCGCGGGAACAGCCAATCAGCGCTCGACTCCCCAGGCCCCGCCCTCCTCCCCCAAACATAGTCTAAAGGGCGGGGCTTAGGCCAGGGTCAGCCACAGGCGGATTTAAAGGGGCGTCTGTCTGTCAGAAGCATTCTCCAACCAGACCCACTTGTGGTGGAATAGGCACCACCCTGAACGCCCCCTCCTCCATGCAAAGGGACATTTGACCCTGATAGGCTTCACATTTGTTTCTGTACATTCATGGAATGTGGGCGTCTCTGGCTAAGTTTTAAGTTTATTTATTCGTGACAGAAGTAGGCTTACGTGAAAACTGCAATGAAGTTACTGTGAAAATCCCCCAGTCGCCACACTCTGGCATCCCTTCGGGGACACTGAGGGAGAATTTAGCACCACTGATCAACCTAACCTGCAGATCTTCAGACTGTGGGATGAAATTGGAGCACCCGGAGGAAACCCAATACAGACTCAGGGAGAACATGCAGCTTGGATCGGAAATGTCTCAACTTGTTGAGACTCTGAATTGGACTTGATTTGATTGAATTGGAAAAGTATAAAATAAAAAAAAAACAAGCTTTCGGAGTCTCACTCCTTCTTCAGGTGAGTGGGCGTTCTGTTCACAAACAGAACATATGTAGACACAAACTCAATTTACAAGATAATGGTTGGAATGCGACTCTTTACAGGTAATCAAGTCTTAAAGGTACAGACACTGTGAGTGGAGAGAGGGTTAAGCATAGGTTAAAGAGATGTGTAATGTCTCCAGCCAGGACAGTTAATGAGATTTTACAAACCCAGGCAAGTCGTGGAGGTTACAGATGGGGTGACATGAACCCAAGATCCCAGTTGAGGCCGTCCTTATGTGTGCGGAACTTGGCTATCAGTTTCTGCTCAGCGATTCTGCGTTGTCGTATGTCGTGAAGGCCACCTTGGAGAACGTTTACCCAAAGATCAGAGGCTGAATACCCTACTGTGACTACTGAAGTGTTCCCCGACTGGAAGAGAACACTCCTGCCTGGTGATTGTCGAGCAGTGTTCATTCATCCATTGTCGTAGCGTCTGCATGGTCTCCCCAATGTACCATGCCTCGGGACATCCTTTCCTGCAGCGTATCAGGTAGGCAACATTGGCCGAGTCGCAAGAGTATGTACCGTGTACCTGGTGGATGATGTTCTCACATGAGATGATGGCATCTGTGTCGATGATCCGGCACGTCTTGCAGAGGTTGCTGTGGCAGGGTTGTGTGGTGTCATGGTCACTGTTCTCCTGAAGGCTGGCTAGTTTGCTGCGGACAATGGTCTGTTTGAGGTTGTGCGGTTGTTTGAAGGCAAGAAGTGGGGGTGTGGGGATGGCCTTGGCGAGATGTTCGTCTTCATCAATGACATGTTGAAGGCTCCGGAGAAGATGCCGTAGCTTCTCCGCTCCGGGGAAGTACTGGATGACGAAGGGTACTCTGTCCGCTGTGTCCCGTGTTTGTCTTCTGAGGAGGTCGGTGCGGTTTTTCACTGTGGCACGTCGGAACTGTTGATCGATGAGTCGAGCGCCATATCCTGTTCTTATGAGGACGTCTTTCAGCATCTGTAGGTGTCTGTTGCGATCCTCCTCATCTGAGCAGATCCTGTGTATACGGAGGGCTTGTCCGTAGGGGATGGCTTCTTTAACGTGTTTAGGGTGGAAGCTGGAGAAATGGAGCATCGTGAGGTTATCCGTGGGCTTGCGGTACAGTGAAGTGCTGAGGTGACCATCCTTGATGGAGATGCATGTGTCCAAGAATGCAACCGATTCCGGAGAGTAGTCCATGGTGAGTCTGATGGTGGGATGGAACGCCGACAACTGCCAATCTCCAGATGCAATTCTACAACTCATCTGCTTCATCCTGGACCACAATGTCTTCACCTTCAACAACCGGTTCTTCATCCAAACACACGGAACAGCCATGGGGACCAAATTCGCACCTCAATATGCCAACATCTTCATGCACAGGTTTGAACAAACCTCTTCACCGCACAGGACCTTCAACTGATGCTATACACTAGATACATCGATTACATTTTCTTCCTTTGGACTCATGGTGAACAATCACTGAAACAACTATATGATGACACCAACAAGTTCCATCCCACCATTAGACTCACCATGGACTACTCTCCGGAATCGGTTGCATTCTTGGGCACACGCATCTCCATCAAGGAAGGTCACCTCAGCACTTCACTGTACCGCAAGCCCACGGATAACCTCACAATGCTCCACTACTCCATCTTCCACCCTAAACACGTTAAAGAAGCCATCCCCTAC
The DNA here is from genome assembly GCF_964213995.1 of Mustelus asterias. NCBI lineage: Eukaryota > Metazoa > Chordata > Chondrichthyes > Carcharhiniformes > Triakidae > Mustelus > Mustelus asterias. The sequence goes on along the minus strand of NC_135820.1, from coordinate 5,235,408 downwards.
AGACAAGCCTTCCGTATACACAGGATCTGCTCAGATGAGGAGGATCGCAACAGACACCTACAGACGCTGAAAGACGCCCTCATAAGAACAGGATATGGCGCTCAACTCATCAATCAACAGTTCCGATGCGCCACAGTGAAAAATCGCATCGACCTCCTCAGAAGACAAACACAGGACACGGCGGACAGAGTACCCTTCGTCGTCCAGTACTTCCCCGGAGCGGAGACGCTACGACATGTTCTCCGGAGCCTTCAACATGTCATCGATGAAGATGAACATCTCGCCAAGGCCATCCCCACAGCCCCACTTCTTGCCTTCAAACAACCGCACAACCTCAAACAGACCATTGTCCGCAGCAAACTACCCAGCCTTCAGGAGAACAGTGACCACGACACCACACAGCCCTGCCACAGCAACCTCTGCAAGACATGCTGGATCATTGACACGGATGCCATCATCTCACGTGAGAACACCATCCACCAGGTACACGATATGCTGCAGGAAAGGATGTCCCGAGGCATGGTACATTGGGGAGACCATGCGGATGCTACGACAACGGATGAATGAACACCACTCAACAATCACCAGGCAGGAGTGTTCTCTTCCAATTGAGGAACGCTTCAGCAGTCACGAGCATTCAGTCCCTGATCTTCGGGTAAGCGTTCTCCAAGGCGGCCTTCATGACATACGACAACGTAGAATCGCTGAGCAGAAACTGATAGCACAAACGAGGACGGCCTCAACTGGGATCTTGGATTCATGTCACACTATCTGTAACCCCCACGACTTGCCTGGGCTTGCAAAATCTCACTAACTGTCCTGGCTGGAGACAATACACACCTCTTTAACCTGTGCTTAACCCTCTCTCCACTCACATTGTCTATACCTTTAAGACTTGATTACCTGTAAAGACTCGCATTCCAACCATTATCTTGTAATTTGAGTTTGTGTCTATATATGCCCTGTTTGTGAACACAACTCCTCACTCACCTGAAGAATGAGCGAGACTCTGAAAGCTTGTGCTACCAAATAAACCTGTTGGACTTTAACCTGGTGTTGTGAGATTTCTTACTATGTAACTACACCCACAGTGCTACTGGGGAGGGAGTTCCAGAATTTTGACCTGGCAACAGTAAAGGCGCGGCTGATATATTTCCAAGTCAGGATGGTGAGTGTTCGGACATTGTGATAAATGAGAAATTTAAGAAATCCAACGTATTCTTGTGGTTGTCTTTTTAAAGCAAAAACAAGCTCTTTTCAAAATGGAAATGGGAAAAAAGACAGATCAGCTGGATGGATGGAACTAAGGCTTTGATGTGCTGATTAGGTTAGCAACACTGTGAATCAATGTTTACCAAAGACAAATTGGTAACAATAGGTATGGAGTGTCAAAAGTTAAAGTAGAGATAGTAAAACTTCAAAAGAGAAGATGAGCTGAAATTCACATTTATATTCCAAAAGTTGAGCTCATGTAATAAAGGTAATCAAGAGGGATTTCTGAGAAAGTTAGTTCAGATAATGGAAGATCCAAAGAGAAAAACAGCTAGTCAGAGGCAAGTTCACCCCTATGTAAGGGAGCTGTTTTGAGCCCACAGCAGGAGGAAACTGTGCCCACCCCCAACAGGCTATGTCTGAAAAAAGCCTGTTTTGAGAAGCAAATTGTCTCCATCCTAAATTGGAAGCAACACCAAAAGATACTTGGTGCCTGGTGTGGTATCAATTGCTGGATTTTGCTTATAGTTTTAAAACCTTTTGGATGTTGTTTGGGGAGGCTTAGCTCTGAGGCTGGGAAAATAGAGGGGGTGGGAACAGGGTAAATTTAAAGATGTTGTGGATAACCATGAATGTGTATTTTAGTTGACTTTCTTGTGTGTTTTTCTATTTAATCAGCACTTATTTTTAAAAAATTATCACAAAAGAGTCTGGGACAGCTTTCATTGCCGTTTACATTTTTACTCCCATTATACCAAATTGCGAAATACAACTGAGGGCAGGAGCTCGAGTTCCCTTCTGGGTTTTGGATTACCCAAGCATTTAAAATCACTGTGCTTTTCACAGTGAGTGGCATGGGGGGAACCTCCAGGTGGTTGTGTTCCCATGTGTCTGCTGCCCTGGTCCTTCCAGATGGTAGCGGTTGTGGGTTTGGAAGGTGCTGTCTCATAAGCCTTGAGGAGATCCTGTGATGCATAGTATTTACAGCACTGAAACAGGCCATTCGGCCCACTTAGTACCTGCTAGCCCAGAATGGAAAATCAGCAAAACTTTGGAAATGGATGCTATTTGTCTGAACTGGTCTTGTAAACCTTGAACTGGACATCCAGTTTGAACCAGCACCAATCATTTCACAAGTTTTACTGGTTTTTCCTTCTGGGTGCTTTGGTGCCTTCCACTTAATCCTTTGCCCACCCTTCCTCAACTCACCCCAACAACAACTCCGATTTATTTTTCCCTCGTGTTTATCTAACTTCTTCTTAAATGTATCTCAACTATGCACCTCAACCATTCCCTGCACTAGCGAGTTCCACTTTCTGGGTAAGGACGTTTCTCCTGAATACCCTACTGAATCCCTTAGTGATTATCCTTTATTATGGCTGCCAGGTTCTGATCTCACCTATAAAAGGAAACACCTTCCCTAGGTTTACTCTATCAAACCCCTTCATTGTATTAAAGACCTCGGTGGGATCACTCCTCAGCCTTCACATTAATCCCCAAGGTTTATGAGACAGTACATAGAACATAGAACAGTACAGCACAGAACAGGCCCTTCGGCCCACGATGTTGTGCCGAGCTTTATCTGAAACCAAGATCAAGCTATCCCACTCCCTATCATCCTGGTGTGCTCCATGTGCCTATCCAATAACCGCTTAAATGTTCCTAAAGTGTCTGACTCCACTATCACTGCAGGCAGTCCATTCCACACCCCAACCACTCTCTGCATAAAGAACCTACCTCTGATATCCTTCCTATATCTCCCACCATGAACCCTATAGTTATGTCCCCTTGTAATAGCTCCATCCACCCGAGGAAATAGTCTTTGAACGTTCACTCTATCTATCCCCTTCATCATTTTATAAACCTCTATTAAGTCTCCCCTCAGCCTCCTCCGCTCCAGAGAGAACAGCCCTAGCTCCCTCAACCTTTCCTCATAAGACCTACCCTCCAAACCAGGCAGCATCCTGGTAAATCTCCTCTGCACTCTTTCCAGCGCTTCCACATCCTTCCTATAGTGAGGTGACCAGAACTGCACACAATATTCCAAATGTGGTCTCACCAAGGTCCTGTACAGTTGCAGCATAACCCCACGGCTCTTAAACTCCAACCCCCTGTTAATAAAAGCTAACACACTGTAGGCCTTCTTCACAGCTCTATCCACTTGAGTGGCAACCTTTAGAGATCTGTGGATATGGACCCCAAGATCTCTCTGTTCCTCCACAGTCTTCAGAACCCTACCTTTGACCCTGTAATCCACATTTAAATTCGTCCTACCAAAATGAATCACCTCACATTTTTCAGGGTTAAACTCCATTTGCCATTTTTCAGCCCAGCTCTGCATCCTATCAATGTCTCTTTGCAGCTTACAACAGCCCTCCACCTCATCCACTACTCCACCAATCTTGGTGTCATCAGCAAATTTACTGATCCACCCTTCAGCCCCCTCCTCTTAGTCATTAATAAAAATCACAAAGAGCAGAGGACCAAGCACTGATCCCTGTGGCACTCCGCTAGCAACCTGCCTCCAATCCGAAAATTTTCCATCCACCACCACCCTCTGTCTTCGATCAGACAGCCAGTTACCTATCCAATCGGCCAACTTTTCCTCTATCCCACACCTCCTCACTTTCATCATAAGCCGACCATGGGGGACCTTATCAAACGCCTTACTAAAATCCATGTATATGACATCAACTGCCCTACCTTCATCAACACACTTAGTTACCTCCTCAAAAAATTCTATCAAATTTGTGAGGCACGACTTGCCCTTCACGAATCCGTGCTGACTATCCCGGATTAATCCGCATCTTTCTAAATGGTCGTAAATCCCATCCCTCAGGACCTTTTCCATCAATTTACCAACCACTGAAGTAAGACTAACCGGTCTATAATTACCAGGGTCATTTCTATTCCCTTTCTTAAACAGAGGAACAACATTCGCCATTCTCCAGTCCTCTGGCACCATCCCCGTGGACAGCGAGGACCCAAAGTTCAAAGCCAAAGGCTCTGTAATCTCATCCCTTGCCTCCCAAAGAATCCTAGGATATATTTCATCAGGCCCAGGGGACTTATCGACCTTCAGTTTATTCAAAACTGCCAGGACATCCTCCCTCCGAACATCTATTTCATCCAGCCTATTAGCCTGTAACACCTTCTCTTCCTCAAAAACATGACCCCTCTCCTTGGTGAACACTGAAGAAAAGTATTCATTCATCACCTCGCCTATCTCTACTGACTCCATACACAAGTTCCCACTATTGTCCTTGACCGGCCCTAACCTCACCCTGGTCATTCTTTTATTCAGTAAGAAGTTTGACAACACCAGGTTAAAGTCCAACAGGTTTATTTGGTAGCAAAAGCCACACAAGCTTTCGGAGCTCCAAGCCCCTTCTTCAGATTCACCTGAAGAAGGGGCTTGGAGCTCCGAAAGCTTGTGTGGCTTTTGCTACCAAATAAACCTGTTGGACTTTAACCTGGTGTTGATAAACTTCTTACTGTGTTTACCCCAGTCCAACGCCGGCATCTCCACATCGTGACTACCATCCCCGTGGACAGTGAGGACCCAGAGATCAAAGCCAAAGGCTCTGCAATCTCATCCCTTGCCTCCCAAAGAATCCTAGGATATATTTCATCAGGCCCAGGGGACTTATCGACCTTCAGTTTATTCAAAACTGCCAGGACATCCTCCCTCCGAACATCTATTTCCTCCAGCCTATTAGCCTGTAACACCTTATCTTCCTCAAAAACATGGCCCCTCTCCTTGGTGAACACTGAAGAAAAGTATTCATTCATCACCTCGCCTATCTCTACTGACTCCATACACAAATTCCCACTACTGTCCTTGACCGGCCCTAACCTCACCCTGGTCATTCTTTTATTCAGTAAGAAGTTTAACAACACCAGGTTAAAGTCCAACAGGTTTATTTGGTAGCAAAAGCCACACAAGCTTTCGGAGCTCCAAGCCCCTTCTTCAGGTGTGAAGAAGGGGCTTGGAGCTCCGAAAGCTTGTGTGGCTTTTGCTATCAAATAAACCTGTTGGACTTTAACCTGGTGTTGTTAAACTTCTTACTGTGTTTACCCCAGTCCAACGCCGGCATCTCCACATCATTCTTTTATTCCTCACATAAGAGTAAAAAGCCTGGGGTTTTCCTTGATCCGACCCGCCAAGGACTTCTCATGTCCCCTCCTAGCTCTCCTAAGCCCTTTTTTCAGCTCATTCCTTGCTAACTTGTAACCCTCAATCGAGCCATCTGAACCTTGTTTCCTCATCCCTACATAAGCTTCCCTCTTCCTTTTCATAAGTACCTTCCAAACCCACAACCGCGAGCATCTAGAAGGACCAGGGAAGCAGACACATGGGAACACTCCCACCTGGAGGTTCCCCCCAAGCCACTCACTATGAAGAGTACAGTGATTTAAATGTTTTGGTGTTCCAAAACCCAGAAGGGAACTCTGGAGTTCCTGTCCTCAGTTGTATTAATAGAAAACAGCCTCTGCCTGTTCAGTCTTCCCTGATAGTTGCAACCTCTGAATTCTGACATCTTTCTTTCCTGATTGGCATAGCCTTAACATCCCAGTGGCTGTTTCATTCCCCCTCCCTTCCTTTCTTTATTTATATGTTTGTACATCATCATGAGGGTGTCATTGGCTGGGCCAGTATTTGTTGACCCTTCCAAATTGCCATTGAGAAGATGCTGGTACCTGTACAAAACCATTGGAGTCCATGTGGTGTAGGAACTCCCAACACACGGTCCTGAAGGGAGGTCCAAGAGTTTGACCCAACGCTCATTAAGGAACGTCTGTTTTATTTCCAAGTTGGAATGATGTGTGTGAGAGGGATTTTGCAGATGGTGATGTTCCCATTGTCCAAGCTAGCTTGTCCTTCTGGGTGGTAGAGGTAATTGTTTAACAGAGAAATGTAAGTTGACAGTCAAGTGGAACAGTGTGAAGAATCGTTGATGGCGCCCCTTCGCTTTGCAAAAGGAATATATTTGTGTGGAGTCTTTCCTGTGCCTCTCGTGGAGGAGGTTGTTTGGGTTGGCTCTGCTTGGACTGGGCGTGAAGGTCATCCCCTTGCTTTCTGCTGATGACGTGCTCCTCATGCTCACAGACCCAAGTGATCAACTGGTGAAAATGTTTCGGATTCCCAGTCAGTCATCGCTATGTAGGATCTCAGCCCTTTTGCCTGGAGCGTCTGCCATCTCCTTCACTTAGGTGGGCGGCGCAGGAGGGAAGCGGGGGGAGGTGCAGTGGGGGGGAGGCTATCTTCCCCTTGCTGAGGGATCCTGGTCAAGAAACTGGCATGAAATTGAGGCTAAAGTTACCACTTGCTCAGGGTGCTGGATTGGACTTCTCCATTGAGACCCGACAGGGGCTGGGCGCTGGTTATAAACCAACTGATTGCCATAAAGTTGTGGTATCAGTTGCTCACTTTGATCCCTCCCCCTGGAGAAGCTCATCAACTTTTTCTGGGACAAAAGGATGCACTGAATCGCTGCTGAGGTATTGAGACTCCTGCTTCAGGAGTCTGGTCAGACTCTGGTATGCCTTCGTACCCAGGGGGTGACTTTCCACCTTCAGACCCTGCAATGATACCCCCTCTCCAATCGTGTGTCCTGGTGATGCATTTCTTCCGCCAATTGCATGGCCTCAAATCTGACCTGCCCTTCCTGTTTATAGGCCTGTGAGGACACCAGGAAACCCATGCAGACACGGGGAGAACACGCAGACTCCACACAGACAGTGATCCAAACCTGGGTCCCTGGCGCTGTGAGGCAGCAGTACTAACCACTGTGCTACCGTGCCACTCATCCGGACCTCTTACCATCGTCTGAGAGCCACTGCTCAGGAATCCGCAACTCCGTCAGTATGGAATCAGATGGCTGGCGAAAGGAAGGCTTGGGCCTGTGGAGTGACCGAAGTTGGAAGATGTGCAGAGGAACGGAGGTTGGACGACGCTGCAAGAATCTGCTAGGTGCATGTCTGTTAATGTGCAAGTCTCAGCCAACCCCATCCACAGCCTTAAAACCATGGTGCACAGCCCCAACTGCACTCTCTAGATGTTAAGTCTGCGGTGGACTCCCAACTGAACTGACCCTTTCCCCCACCCTGTCCAGAGAGAATTTCACATTGTCCCTGTGTCTTTAAAGATCCCTCGTGAACCCCACAATTTGAGCTGAATCATGGAAATTATCTTTGCATGTTTCCACTCTGCATGGTGGAGTTCCCTGAACAGGCTGCTGCTGCTGTACACCCTTCACTCTCTCGCTCTTGTCAACCACCCAGACACAATGTGGTGTTCCTCCCTGCCAACTGGGAGTGGCAGGGGAGCCTCCAGTGGAGGGCACCCTACGTGGGAGTCTTCCCCTTTACCATCGGGGATTTGGTGTGGAGCATCTCGCGGGCAGCCGTCCCATGCAAGATGCGACGAAGATGGTTCAGGGACCTCCCAGTCTGCCTGTCTTTTCTGCGGCCTTGAGGAGTCAGTGCCCTTGTTTATTGAGGTTGCCAGCAGTTGTGGCCCCTTTGTTTTTTTGACTATTTGAAGGGGCTGCTCCTCAGGTTTTGGTTGCACTTCAGCCCCATGTGTTGGCCACCTGGTGTGGAGAGAGAAGGTGGTGGGACGACCTCCTCCTGGAGCTGGCCAAGGTGGCTTTAACAGATCCAGACAGCAGGCTGTGGAGGGTGCAATCAGACCTGACTATCTGCCCCTATTCTGTGGTTGCGGTCACACATGGGTGTCGCTGGACAGGGAGCATGTGCTTTTGCCCATACACTTGAGGCCTCCAGCCATTGGTGGACACTGCAGGGGCTGAACCAGCCCTGAAAACATTAAAGAAAACTTCTAAAATTAAATTGAAATAAAGTTTTTTGTCTTTTTGTGACACAGCACAATAGGAGCTCCACAATTTTATATCCAGATTATATTATGTGAAGAATCTTTGCCCTCTCTGCACTAAATTGATTTTGTGTTTTTTTATGAGGTAAGTGAAAAATGCAGTGAAACATCTTGGAAACATAGAATAAAACCTTTAGCATGATCCAGAGTATACTGTTAAACATTGACAATTTATTGCAGAGTATATACTTACAGATTACAGCAAAGTTTACCGATTCCCATTCTGATTGTGATTAATATCCGATAATTGAATCACATTTATATATTGCAAACTGAAATAATCCCAAACTACAATCTCCAGTCGGAATGATTAATGGAACTCATGTACAGTATCTGGTGACAGACTGAACGCACCAACTTCCTTTTCCAAATCTCAATCCCTTACAGCATTTTCACCTCATCAACCTGTGTCCACAGCAGATCTAATCTAGATACTGAAGAGGAGGCAGTGGTGTAGTGGTATTGTCCAGTGACAATCCAGAGACCCAGGATAACCCTCAGGGGACCCGAGTTTGAATCCCACCACGGCAGATGGTGAAATTTAAATTCAACAAAAAATCTGGAATTAAAAGTGAAAAGGTGATTTGAAACCATTGTCGATTATGAAAAAATCCATCTGGTCAACTAGTGCCCTTCAGGGAAGGAAATCTTACCTGGTCTGACCTATGTGTGACTGCAGACTCACAGCAATGTGGTTGACTCAAAAAATATCCTCAGGAAGAGCAATAAATGTTAGCCCAGTCAGTGACATTCACATCCCATGGATGAATGAAAAAAGCACTTTGGTGAGACCCAAAGGCAAGTTCCAGTTCCAGAAAGAGAGATGAGATAATGACAAGAAAATCTGTTTTTGTGATGTTGGTTGAGGGACGAAGACAGTGGGGAGAACTCCCCTTTTCACTTTTGAAGAATCTTTTATCCATCTGAGGACAGGTTCGGAACCAGTTTAACCTTTCATTTGAAAGACAGAATCTCTGACAGTGCAGCACTGACCCTCTGACAGTGCAGCACTCCCTCAGTACTGACCCTCTGACAGTGCAGCACTCCCTCAGTACTGACCCTCTGACAATGCAGCACTCCCTCAGTACTGACCCTCTGACAGTGCAGCACTCCCTCAGCACTGACCCTCTGACAGTGCAGCACTCCCTCAGTACTGACCCTCTGACAGTGCAGCACTCCCTCAGTACTGACCCTCTGACAGTGCAGCCCTCCCTCAGCACTGACCCTCTGACAGTGCAGCACTCCCTCAGTACTGACCCTCTGACAGTGCAGCACTCCCTCAGTACTGACCCTCTGACAGTGCAGCACTCCCTCAGTACTGACCCTCTGACAGTGCAGCACTCCCTCAGTACTGACCCTCTGACAGTGCAGCACTCCCTCAGTACTGACCCTCTGACAGTGCTGCACTCCCTCAGCACCGACCCTCTGACAGTGCAGCACTCCCTGAGTCCTTTACTGGTTGCGTAACCCTTGACTTTGTGCTCAAGTTCCAGGAGTGGAACTCAAACCCACAACATCCTGACTCAGAGCTTAAAGCGTGACTAAGTGAACCATGATGAACATGGGGGAATATCAGTGTAGATGGTGGCAGACGCAGAGAGGGATTATTTTGCTGGACCAAGTAGAAGACAGGAACTTGATCCATGGATGGGTCTGTACAGAGATTCTATACCAAGAAATATCATTGAGAGATTCGAACCAAACCAAATATGGAGACCTAGAAATGAGATATAGTTTGGAATTAGCAAGGGAAGTCACCCCCTTTTATGTCACAGACCCCGACAGATCATTATCTTAGAGCACAGAAAGAAGCGATTCGGCCCATCATGTCTCTTCTGGAAATTCCTAAGTGTCATCCAGTTAGTCCCACTCACCCATAGCTCTGTGAATTTCTCTTTCTAAAACAGTTATCCAATTCACATTTTCAAAGCTCTGACTGAACCTGCTTCAACTGCTCTTTCTGTGAGCGCACCCAACATCACAACATCGAATAAGAGAGAAAAAAATTTACCTCACCTCCAACAGAATCTTCTAAAAATTTACTACAGCTAAGACTGAATTTTTCAGAGCCCTGGTTAAAACAGACAGAATATCAGACCGAATATTGTCAGGATAAGGAGGGTCATGGTATGAGCGGGTGTAATCTGTGTTGCACTGCTCCCTGGATTGGTACTCCAACGATTACACCCATTCCCTGTGCAGCAGTAGAAGTCTTGCTTCGATTGGATGTTATAAAAGCTCAGCACACTTGGGTTGTTGCAGATATTCTCAGAAGCACAGCCTTTAATGAAGCCATCCCTGGAATTCTCTAAGAAAGTCAACATTAGGATGAAGTAAAATTGATGGAGTAATGTTGCCAAAACATTGTTGTTAATTTGGTGTTGCACTGATGTTCTGCCATTGTTACATTAATGTTCTGTCCGTGTTACATTGACGCTGTGTCGGTGTCACATTGATGCTGTATCGGTGTTGCGTTGGTGCCGTGTTGGTGTTACATTGACGCTGTATCGGTGTCACATTGACGCTGTGTCGGTGTTACATTGACGCTGTATCGGTGTTGCATTGGTGCTGTGTTGGTGTTACATTGACGCTGTATCGGTGTCACATTGACGCTGTGTCTGTGTTCTATTGCAGTTATAGATGAATTAACATCTTAATCATACCTATTGTTGAGGAGTGGAGGCACCTCGTTTCCTTCCCGACACATTTCACCAAAGTGTTGGGATCGGAACAATTCCCGGTTGAATATCGTGTGCATCCATAACATTGAAGGCCATTAAAGGCGTTTGGTTGCCCTGACCAACAAACAGGAAAATTCTGGTCAGATTCCTTCAATTGCTTCTAAACAAATCAATTTATACATGCAGGGGTGGAGATCTACCTTGGACAGCCGTACTGATTGTATTACATTCGCTGTGACATATAGCATTTCCGCACCCTTAACCTCCCGAAATTCTGTTCCATTGATCTTATCTGGACTAGCACAGTGGTTAGCACTGCTGCTTCACAGCTCCAGGGACCTGGGTTCGATTCCTGGCTCGGGTCACTGTCTGTGTGGAGTTTGCACATTCTCCTCGTGTCTGCGTGGGTTTCCTCCGGGTGCTCCAGTTTCCTCCCACAGTCCAAAGATGTGCGGGTTAGGTTGATTGGCCAGGTTAAAAATTGCCCCTTAGAGTCCTGAGATGCGTAGGTTAGAGGGATTAGCGGGTAAATATGTGGGGGTAGGGCCTGGGTGGGATTGTGGTCGGTGCAGACTCGATGGGCCGAATGGCCTCCTTCTGCACTGTAGGGTTTCTATGATTTCTATGATAGTACAACGGACTTTGACCCAGACCATCGTAAGAATTCTCTATTCAGTTTTAGTGATCTGGAATTTTGATCCCCTCCCAAGAAGTTCCAGGAGGGGTGCGGAGTCTACATATTGTGGTACAAAAGGATCACAATTGTGTGGGACAGGTTGGGTGAACAAAAGGCTCATAATTTCTCATTTGTATTCTTTTCTTTTAATGAGCTTACCTGCCTATCCCTGTAACTACCCCCATCCCTTACAACCCTCACTCTCTCTGTAACCCCCTCCAGTCCCTACAACCCTCCTTCTCTCTGTAACCTCCTCCATCCCCTATAATCCTCCCTTACTCAATAACTTCCTCCAGCCAATCCAACCCTCCCCATTTTTGTAAACTCTTCCAGCCCCTACATCCCTCCCTATCTCTGTAATATCTTCCAGACCCTATATAACTCTCACTATCTCTGTAACCTCCTCCAGTCCTCCAATCCTCCCTAACTCTGTAACCTCCTCCAACTCCTACAACCCTCTCAATCCCTGTAACCTCCTCCAACTCCTACAACCCTCTCAATCCCTGTAACTTCCACCAGCTCCTACATTCCTCCCTATCTCTAACCTCCATCAGCCCCTACACCCTTCCCTATCTCTGTAACCTCCTCCAGCCCTTACAAACCTCACAATCTATGTAACCTCCTCCAGCTCCTACAACCCTCCCTATCTCTGCAATCATCTCCAGCTCCTCCCACCCTCCCTATCTCTGTAACCTCTTCCAGCCTCTACAACCCTCCAAGACCTATGTGGTCTGCCATTTCTAGTCTCTTGAGCATCCCCCAATTTTGATTGCTCCAGCACTGGAGGCTGTGTCGTCAGCTGGCTGAGCCTTAAGCTCTGGAATTCACCCCCTATACCTTTGCAAAGATTTATCCTCCAAAGGCTGTATAAAAGCAACATCTTTGACCAAGCATTTTTGTTACCTGGCATCATGTCTCCTTAACATTGACACCCCATGCCAGATAATGAACTGCTTTGGCATATTTGACTGTGTTAACATTGGCATTATGGGATCTGGAGATAGGGTGGAATAGTGCAATTGAGTTAGACCATCAGAGAAGGATTGAATGGCCTGCTCCTTTACTGTAGAAAGTTTCTAATCATTTGACATGGATATAAAGTTGAAACTTCCTATGCATGTGTTTGTTCCATACCTGTGATGGTGCCAGTGTTGCAGTTGTCAGATGTGCAGCAATTATCAGTTCTTTCCACTGAGAATTCACCAGCGTTAAAGGACAGAGTTCCAAAACAATTTCCGCAACCCTTAATAAGAAGCTCTTGGGATGTTCCACCTGTGAAAATTGAACCATGAAATTGTATTCAATTACAGACTGGGAGGACCGTGCAGCCTGGTTTCTGCCTTGTCCTCCTGAAGACAGTTCATTCATGCAGCACTCCACCATTAAAGGCAGCCTTCAACCATCTTCCCCATGTTGGTGTCCTTCCGGACTAACACAGAATTGATGGAGACAGACCATTTGGCCCATCATGGTGCTTTTGCTCCAGACTAATTTCCTCCCACCTTACTTCATCTGACCCCAGTGTGGGCACTCTGATTATTTTTACTTTACTGTTTTCTAAGCTGTTTCACACCATTGAAAATGCTGTGTAATCAGCGATAAGAACAATTCTCTGTCTGAACAGATCCCAATGATGCTGCAGCTACTGGTTATTTCCACTAGAGGCACTGTTGCTCTCCTGCACCCTGAACCATGATTAGAATCAGCCAATCAGCCCCTCATTCCCATTCCAGCCCAATTATACAACTCTGTTATGTGGTAATTTTAAATTCATATCTTTGCTTTGAGTTCCCTCCACAGACTTTGCCTCTCCCTATCTCTGTATCCTCCTCCAGCCCCGAGAAGCCTCCCTATCTCTTATCCTCCTCCAGCCCCTACAGCCCTCCCTATCTCTGTATGCTCCTCCAGCCCCTACAACCGTCCCTATCTCTGTAATCTCCTCCAGCCCCTACAACCCTCCCTACCGCTGTAACCTCCTCCAGCCCCTACAACCTTCCCTATCTCTGTAACCTCCTCCAACCCTGACAAATTTCTCTTTCTCTATAACCTCCTCCAGCCCCTACAATCCTCCCTATCTCTCTAACCTCCTCAAGCCTCTAAAACTCTTGGTATCTCTGTAACCCCTCCAGCCTCTACAAATGTCCCTATGTCTATAACCCCCTATAGTCACTACAAACCGCTCTATCTCTGTAACCTCCTCCAGTCCTAACAACCTTTCCCATATCTGCAACCTTCTCCAGATCCTACAACCCTCCTTATCTCTGTAACCTCCTCCAGGGCCTACAACCTTCCCTAACTCTGTAACCACCTTCAGCCCCTACAACCTTCCCTCTCTCCGTAACCTCTTCCAGTCCCTACAACCCTCCCTATCGCTGTCACCTTCCCCAGCTCCTACAACCCTCCCTTATCTCTGATTTGATTTATTATTGTCACATGTATTGGGATACAGTGAAAAGTATTGTTTCTTGTGCTCTATACAGACAAAGTATAGGGTACGTAGGGGAGAAGGAAAGGAGAGGGTGCAGAAAATAGTGTTGCAGTTACAGATAAGGTGAAGAGAAAGATCAGCTTAATATGTTATTGGACCATTCAAGAGGCTGATGGTAGCAGGGAAGAGGCTGTTCTTGAGTCGGTTGGTATATTTTTTCAGACGTTTGTCTCTTTTTCCCAATGGAAGAAGGTGGAAGAGAGCATGTCTAAGGTGCGTGGGGTCCTGGATTATGCTGGTTGCTTTCCCGAGGCAGCGGGAAGTGTAGCTGAAGTCAATGGATAGGAGGCTGGTTTGCGTGATGGACTGGGCTATGTTTACAACCCTTTGTAGTTTCACATACCAAGCCATGATGCATCCGGAAACAATACTTTCCACGGTGCATCTGTAAACATTAGTGAAAGTCAAAGAGGACACGCCGAATTTCCTTAGCCTCCTGAGAAAGTAGAAGCATTGGTAGATTTTTACTACAGCATCGGCGTGGAGTGACCAGGACAGATTGTTGGTGATTTGAACACCCCATAAACCTGAAGCTCTCGACCATCTACACTTCATCTGTCTCTTCATTGTTTGAGATCCGACCCACTACGGTGGTGTCATCAGCAAACTTGAAAATGAAGTTGGAGGCGAATTTGAACATACAGTCATAAGTGTATAAGGAGTATAGTAAGGGGCTGAGGAGACAACCTTGTGAGGCACTGGTGTTGAGGATAATCGTGGAGGAGGTGTCGTTACCTATTCTCATTGATTGCAATCTTTGTGTTAGGAAGTCTAGGATCCAGTCACAGAGGGAGGACCTGAGCCCTCGGCCACAGAGTTTGGAGATGGGTGCTTTGGGATAATAGTGTTGAAGGCTGAGCTGTAGTCAATAAATAGGAGTCTGACATAGGTGTCTTTGTTATCCAGGTGTTCCAGGGTTGTGTGTAGGGCCAGCGTTTTGGCGTCTGCTGTGGACATGTTGCAGTGATAGGCAAACTGTAGTGGATCCAGGCAATCTGGGAGACTGGAGTTGATGTGTGCCATGACTAACCTTTCGAAGCACTTGATAATGATGGATGTCAGAATCACTGGGCAGTAGTCATTAAGACATGCTGCCTAACTTCCTTTTGGTATAGGGATGGTGGTAATCTTCTTGAAGCAGGTAGGAACCTCAGATTGGAGAAAGCTCAGAGGTTAAAGACGTCTGCAAATATCCCCACCAGTTGCTCCCCACAGGATCTGAGTGCTCGTCCGGGTACCCCATCTGGGCCAGTTGCAATCTTGTCACCTCCCCCAGCCCCTGCAGTCCCCCAAGACATCTGCACTCCTCCAATTCTGGTGTCTTGCACATTCCCTGATTTCCATCGTTCTACCATTGGCGGCCCTGCCTTCAGCTGCCTGAGCTGGAAGCTCTGGAATTCCCCCCCCCAAAACCTTTCAGCCTCTCTCTGTCTCCTCATGTAAGATACTCCTGAAAATCTAACTCCGCAACTAAGTTTTTGGTCACCTGTCCAAATATCCCCATAAGTACTGAGGGCAGGAATTTTCCAACCCCATCCACCTATCCTAATATCTCCATTATTGACTCGAGGTCAACATTGTTTCACAACATACCTATGAAAGACTCTTTACACCTAAAGACATTGTCTACAGACAAGATGTTGCTGGTATGTTGTTTGAGGCTCCATAAATATCAATGTACTGCAGTAACACTGAATCTAAAGTATGAACAGTTAATGTTTTGAAAGAACAATGATACTTTTAAGCACCGTTTGCCTTGGGTCACTTACTGATGGCTTGTTTGAAATAGGCTGTTATACAGCTTGAAGAGATGCATGTGTTGGAGAGGAAGAGCAATTTCCAAGCGGCCCGATACAGGAGTGACATTGTCGTCCTTAAGTGGAAGAAAAACAGACTATTAGTCTCAGTGACTTCACACATTAACTTCAGTATCCCGTGTATCCCGTGCCTAGTAATGGGTACCTGGGAGGGTCGTGCCCTTGTTGCACCGGTTCCCCTGACAACAATGGATGTCTGAAGCGTGTTGTACTCCGATGAATGATAGTTTGGGCAACTGGCAGGTGCTCTCTGATAGACAACCTTTGACAACAGCGCGCACATCAACTGTTGGTAACAGAAAGATAAAAGTTATTTTTGGCCATTCTGATGTTTGTCTCTTCAATCAAATCCCAGCTCCCCTGAGGAATTCTGCAAACTGTAGAGTACTAAAGATCAGATTAAAATCTTCATGTGTTTACAAAAGAAATCCAGCTCCACAGACTGGGATTGGAATTCAGGTGAGATTTGCACTTGCACAATGAGAATCCCCCCTCCCTCCTCTTCCCAAACTTACTCTGAATCTACAGGACAGACACAGGCCATTCAGCCCATTAGTTCAATGTCAGCCTTTATGATGCTCACAGTCCCCTTCCCATCTTACTTCATCTGAACCTATCAGTGCAGCTTCCTGTTCCTTTCCTCTCTCTTGTCCTTATCGAGTTCTGACTGTGGTGACCCACTGTAATTACATGTTGTATGCCTGGACACACCCATGCTGCACCTGGCCCGAGACTCCTCCCTTTCCACCTGAGACTCCTCCCTTTCCACCTGAGTGAGGTATAAAGGTGATGGTTCCTCCTCCTTGCCTCAGTCTGGGCCAGGTTAGCTGCAAGGGTGTACTCCAGTTCTTTGCGATTAAAAGCCTGTTATTTCACTCACTCGCTGGAGTCCTCGTATCGTAATTGATAGTGCATCACTGACCTGAAATGAATTTGGGCGATTTTCACCTCTGGCTCAACTGGATGCAAACTTACAGATCAGCCCTGCCCCTAATTTAGCAGAAATCTCATTCTCTCTCCCCAGAAATTGGTAACCAACCTGTATGGGTAAAGATGGCAGAGGATTGGAATGTGAAGTGCGTGTTTGTTTGTAGCCTGTAAATTGCTCCAACCCTTTCAATCCTCCCTATCTCTGTAACGTTCTGCAGCCCCGATAACCCTATCTCTGTAATCTCCTCCAGCCCAAACCTTCCTTACCTGTGTAACTTCCTCAATTCCATCCAACTCTCCCTATTTCTTTAACCTTCTCTCCGACAACCCCAAGATCTCAATGCTCTTCCAATTCTGGCCTTTTGCACATTCCCTGATTTCCATCACTCCACCATTGGCTGCTGGGTACTAAGCTCCGGGATTCTTTCCCTGAACCTCTCCAGCTTGATGATACACCAAATGTTACCTGCTGAATCAATTTGATTGATTCAGTAGAAGGTCTGCAGAGAGATTTGGACAGGCTGAGTGAGTGGGCGAGGATCTGGCAGATGGAGTATAACGTTAACAAATGCGAGGTTATTCACTTTGGAAGAATTAATAGCAAATTGGATTATTATCTAGATGGAAATAAATTACAACATGCTGCTGTGCAGAGGGACCTGGGGGTCCTTGTGCATGAGACGCAAAAATCCAGTCTGCAGGTGCAACAGGTGATCAAGAAGGCAAATGGGATGTTGGCCTATATCGCAAGGGGGATAGAATATAAAAGCAGAGATGTCTTGCTGCATCTGTATAGGGCATTGGTGAGGCCGCAGCTGGAATACCGTGTGCAGTATTGGTCCCCTTATTTGCGGAAGGATATATTGGCCTTGGAGGGAGTGCAGAGAAGGTTCACCAGGTTGATACCAGAGATGAGGGGTGTTGATTATGAGGAGAGGCTGAGCAGATTGGGTTTGGATTCGTTGGAATTTAGAAGGCTGAGGGGGGATCTTATAGAGACCTATAAGATAATGAAGGGGCTGGATAGGGTAGAGGTGGAGAGATTCTTTCCACTTAGAAAGGAAACTAGAACCAGAGGGCACAGCCTCAAAATAAAGGGGGGTCAGTTTAGGACAGAGTTGAGGAGGAACTTCTTCTCTCAGAGGGTGATGAATCTCTGGAATTCTCTGACCACTGAAGTGGTGGAGGCCACCTCGTTGAATATGTTTAAATCACGGATAGATGGATTCCTGATCGGTAAGGGAATTAGGGGTTATAGGGATCAGGCGGGTAAGTGGAACTGATCCACTTCAGATCAGCCATGATCTTATGGAATGGCGGGGCAGGCTCGAGGGGCTAGATGGCCTACTCCTGCTCCTATTTCTTATGTTCTTAATTAGATAGAAGTGATGGGGCAAAGTTATTTTGCTCACTCCATTCCTAGAATAGTTCATCGATTTATGATTCACTCCATCCCTACAAATATAAATGAAATAACATTTCATAACTCACCTGGAAGTCACTCCTCAATTTGATTCACATTCAATTCTCTGGGAGATCCCTTTCATCAAACGAGAGATCTCTCCTAATCCAGGATACATTTTAACTCTTACCATGATATGTCAACAGGGAAACTTACTAGTGGGTAGTTGAGTGTAAGAGTAGCTACAGCGATTCTGAATTCCTACACATTTCACGATGCTCATACTGATGGCACAGGCAGCAACAGAATCACTTTGGCATGCATAACACTCCAGACCATTCGATGTTGTGTTCTCTTCCACTGAAATAGGAACACAAAATATTCATGATTCCAGAAGCACTGTCTTGGGGGTGGAGATACCCAAGTTTGTTAATTTCATTGAGAAGCACTCAGTGTATCATCAGTTACACAGAACCGCACAGCACAGGAAGAGGCCATTCATCCCATCATTCTCATGCTAGCAGCATCTTCCCCAGAGCTCTGCAATGAGTTCCTTTTTGAGTATACAATCCATTTGTGGGTTCTGACTGTCTTCACGTGCTTAAGACCTTACCTTTGTGACTGACATTGTTACATAAGTCGGAAGTGCAACATTTGGATCCTTCGAAATATGCGAATGAACCTATGTTGAACGAAACAGGTTTGGCACAATTCCCGCAGTCTTTGGTAATCTGTTTTGCAACACTTGAACCTGGAAACATACAGAGTTTGGTCATGTTCAACTCGGTATAACAACCACTGTCCATCTATCATTCATCTATACATCTCCTTTTCCATCTATTTACTATCTATTGGGTGGCACAGTGGTTAGCACCACTGCCTCACAGCGCCAGGGACCTGGGTTCGATTCCCAGCTTGGGTCACTGTCTGTGCAGAGTCTGCACATTCTCCCCATGTCTGCATGGGTTTCCTCCGGATGCTCCGGCTTCTTCCCACAGTCCAAAGAAGGTACTGGCTAGGTGCATTGGCCATGCTAAATTCTCCCTCAGTGTACCCAAACAGGTGTCAGAGTGTGGTGACCGGAGGATTTTCAAAGTAGCTTCTTGCAGTGTTAACGTTAGCCTACTTGCGACATTAATAGATTAAAGTTAAACATATATTATCTGCCAATCTTTCTCACTTTAATTCATCTATCTATCTGACTATCAACCTATCATTTATCCATCTCACTGTCTCCCTATCTACCTGTCTATCTATTAGCCTGTCTTTCTGTCGATCTTCCAATTTATCTATGTTTCTGTCCATCTCTCTGTCTATTTCTCTATTTATCCACTGTTGTACCTGTGCAGTATGACAAGGATTTATCAGTTATTTGGAGGCATTCTCACCAACTCTTGTTGTGGTCATTAAGGTGATGCATTTGTGGTTCAGATTTGAATTGCAGGTCACCTGCTGCATACAGTTTCCTGTTGAACTCCTACACCCGTAACATTTGAGAGTTAAGGCTGGAACAAAGCAAAGAAAACAAAAATAATT
This sequence comes from Mustelus asterias, assembly GCF_964213995.1. Taxonomy (NCBI): domain Eukaryota; kingdom Metazoa; phylum Chordata; class Chondrichthyes; order Carcharhiniformes; family Triakidae; genus Mustelus; species Mustelus asterias. The sequence continues at coordinate 5,215,768 of NC_135820.1, read as the reverse complement.
ATCAGTCCCTGTCCCATTTGAAAAGGGGCACTTTGGGGAGTGCCCGGGATATTCCAGATTGTTTAAGAGATCGACCACAGGTACAGTCACTGTGGTAGTACAGGGAAACACAGCATCCAATTGATACACAGCAAGATCCCACAAAGAGCAATGAGATAAATGATCAGAGAAATGAAATTCCATTCGATTCTGTGAGTGCTCTACCTGAAGGCAGGTCCTTGGTTAAATATTGGTCTGGGACTCACCCGGAACGATACCAACTGTTGTCACTGGCTCAGAATTCTGGAATCTCCTTCCTGGCAGGACTCCGGGTGCACTTACACCACATAGACTACAACAATTGAATAAAAATGCTCACTATCACCTTCTCAAGAACAACTAGCATTGGTAACAAATGCCAGGCTTCAACAACAGCCATTTTCAATGAATAAGTTACAAAGGCATCAACATATCATTGGTATAATAAGCATTACTTTAAAACACTCTCCATATGGGAATAGAATATCATTTACATGTACAATGGTGCCACTAGTTCATATTTCCAGTAAAATAATCAACCTGTAAGTGATCAGTAAGTGACAATTTAATTAAAAGCCTCACCTTCAGTCACTAAAGCACAAAAGATTAAAATGCCAGAGAACAATTTCATTTTGTTTCGATCTTTGATATTCCTCATGCAGAGAAATGACAAAAACCTCTCTCCTCCGTGCTCTGTCGATGGTGTCTATGAGTCGGCAAATATATCCGTGGGCGGATGTAACCAGAAGCAGAATTTCCAGCTTCCTTGTGGCTTTGCCAGCTAGTTTCATTTTCAACATAGTAGAATGATGAGGTGTTGTAATGCCTACCCTATTAGACACGACCATTTCACTCCTCGGGGGTGGGGGGCGGAGGGGGGGGGGGGGTGGAGGGGGGGTGCGGCGGCGTGGGGTGATGGAACTGCAAAGCATGCAAGCAGGCAAGGTCCACCAAGTTTGGTAGGAAGCTACAGGTAGTCAAGAAGGTCACATAAACTAATGAGCAAAGAGGCTCGGAGCAAAAGAGATGGCAGAGATATCTAAGCTATCAATATCAGTCAGTTCAACTGCCTCTAATAGTTGTGGAGGGCCAAAGGCTCAGTTTGATGGGACAAGATTGGCTTTGCCAAATTACATTGGCTAGAAATCTTCAAGAACAATGATGAAAACTTCTATGGTGTCTTAAAAAAGTATCAAGACAAGTGTTGCAAGACGAGTTAGGCAAGATTCAGGGCCTAAAAATAAAAATTTACGTGGATCCTGAGGCGATGCCAAAGTTTTGCAGAGCCTGACCTGTGTCCTCTGCCTTACATGAGAAGATTGAGTCTGAACTCAAGCGGCTGGAAGAACCAGACATCAGCAAGCCTGTACAGTTTTTGGAGTGGGCAGCTCCTATTGTGCCAGTGGTTAAGCCAGATAGAAGCATCGGGATTTCTGGGGACTACAAATTAACCATGAATCAAACAAAATTAAATTGACACCCAGTATCAAAAATTGAAGACTTGCACATCAAATTAGCAGGAGGCTTAACTTATACTAAACTTGATATGAACCATGCGTATGAATAATGAGAATTAGTCAAGGGATTTAGAGAATTTGTTACAATCAACACCCACAAAGGCTTATACCAGTACACTCAGCTACCCTTTGGAAACTCGGGTGTGTGAGTTTCCAGTGCTCAATGGAAAGCCTACCACAGGACCTACTGAAGGGGTTGTCGATTTAACTGATGCACTGATCACAGGAGCATCTGGCAAATCTCAAAGAAGCTTGAAAAAGATTTCAACAGGCTGGAGTGAGGTTAAAAAGGGAGTAATGTACATTCCAGTCTCAATGTACTTAGAGTTCAAAGTGAATGCAAATGGGTTGCACCATCTGGAAGAGAAGTTAAAAGAAATTAAAGAAGCACCAGCCTCCAGAAGTGTATCAGAATTGAAATTATTTTTAGGAATGGTGAACTATTATGGCCAATTCATTCTTAATCTTTCTACAGTGTTGGCACCCCTTCACACACTGCTTAAGAAGCACCAGAGGTGGTATTGGGAAGATTATCAGAAACAGGTTTTTAAACAGGTTAAACTGGCATTGCAGTCACTCAGTCCCTCAGTTACCTGTGTTGTGTTTCCTTATAACATCAGAGCGGTGTTATTGCGTAAGTTGAAAGATAATGCAGAAAGGCCTATCACCGACACCACAAGAACTCTTGACAGATGCTGAAAATGCTTATTCTCAACACAAAAAAGAGGGCCTAGCCATCATCTTCATTGTGAAGACGTTTATGGACAGCATTTCGCAATAATCACTGACCACAAACTTCTATTCCATTCTTCCCATAGCTTCAATGTGAGTCTAAACTCATGAATATACTTTTCAACATAGGTCAGGCATGCACATTTCAAACGTGGATGTTTTGAGCCACCTTCCCCTGCCTGAAAGGATACCACCTCCACCTTGTTTGATACATTGCCTGTGTCGGCAAAACAGGCCAAGTGTTGGACCCAGAAAGACCCCATAATATCTCGGGTCAAACTTCTGGTCCTCCACGACTGGCATTATGATGACAGGTCTGAGCAATTCAGGCCATTCCACATAAGAAAAGACAAATTAAGTTGTGAGGACGGCATATTATTATGGGGAGCAAGATGTTTTTTCCCAGTCCTGTTAGAAAATTATTACAAAAATTCTATTGTGCCATTCCTGGGATGACAAAGATGAAAATGCTCACAGCAAGCTATGTGTGATGCCTGGAATAGATACCGCCATCAAGAATCTGGTCAAGCAATGTCAGATTCAGCAAGAATTGCTGTCTGCGGTTCTACCGCATCCTTGGGAGGGCTGCGTCGAGCATGGGTGTGACTACACGTCAAGTCTGTGGGCCCATCCATGGCCTCCATGTTCCTACTCATTATAGATGATTGGACATGAATGAAATGAAATCAGCAACGGTCAACAAATTATGACAGACATTCGCCACTCTCTGGTTGCCTGAGCTGCTCGTATCTGATAATGAAACTGCTTTCAGCAGTGAAGAGTTTCTCCATTTCATGAGAATCAAGGACGCTCAGCATATTTGGACTGCACCCTACCACCCTGCTTCAAATAGACTGGCTGAGAGAGCCGTCCAAACATCCAAAACCGCCATGAAGAAACAGTCATCAGCCTCTCTACCAACCAAACTGGCCCGCATCCTGCTCGCCTATAAAACAACACCCCATGTGTCACACCTGCCAAGTTACTAATGATATTAGAACAAGATTGGATCTCGTATTTCCGAATTTGGCACAGAGAGTGGAGGCAAAACAAAATACACAGAAGAAATATCACGGTCCGACAAAAACGGAGAGGGCATTTGAGATGGACGACTTGGTCCATGTAAAGAAATATGGTACTAGTCCAAATTGGATTCCTGCAACAGTCGTGGTCAGAACAGGTCCAATGTCATATGAAATAGATGTCCAGGAAAAAAGGGTGAAGAGACACCTTGAGAAGAAGAGAATCACACACAGATCTAATGAGGCAGTCCACCTATCGTATGCCTGTCAGTGATATTGCTCCAGGTGGAAGTAATGCACCAGCAAGCTCCCCGAGGAAGAACCAAGTAATGTTCCAGAGGGAACTGGAGAAGTTATCTACACTGACACACCCTGGCAACTTGAGAGTCTACCCATTGAGGTTCAAATGAAAGTCACCTCTACTGCTGGAACACCTGCTAGTGAATTATGACGCTTCCAAAGGATCAGGAAGTCCCTGGACCTACTTACTTTATAAAGGACTGTTTGAGATCCATTAATTATATTAATTATTGTAAATAGTTTGATTGCTTTGGAAATATATTAATCAGGAATTTAAAGGGGGAGGGATGTGGTAGCATGTGCCTTTAAGGGATGTGTTCTGGGACAGTCATGTGACCTGTTCAGCCAATCGGCCAGAGCGTGCGAATCCTGGGGTTGAGCATGGGTTTCCCCTGCAGTTAGGAGTCTGGAATTGTGGAGTACAGTAGCCTTCATGTAACTCTCTGTGAATAGTTACTCACCTCTAATAAACCGTTTGTTTGTTAATCTACTTGGTGGTCGCCTGCCTTTGAAGTTACTACAATTACCTTATCCCTTACTTCTGGCATGTCCTGGGGGAGCTCACCTTTTTCTCAGTCCGCTACCTCCTGTTGCAATCTCACCTTGGACCTCAATTCCTTAAGCTGTTTACACAACTCAACAGTGCGCCTCCTTATCCTATCTTTCAATGACCAATCACTTCCAGCGATGTCATCATGGTGTTAATCCTCTGGTTCTACTTATTGTACGGATGCTTTAATATGATCAGTAAAACATCCCTTTTCCCACTCTCCATTTGCCTGAATTCAGCTTGTGGGCAATTGATATTAAAGGCGAGGTTTTCCGACTCTCCATGCTGGCGGGATCCTCTGGTTTCCCAGCGGCATGTAGTGGATTCAAAGAGAAATCCCATTGACAGCGGTAGGACCAGAAATCTCACCACTCGCTAATGGTGGGCCACCTCCCACTGCCGAGAAACATGCCATAGGTAGGGGAGCGGGGTAGGGCAGAGAATCCCGCTGTAAGTATTCTTTCTCCTTAATCTTCAATTGTCTCAACGAAAAATTCCTTGTACCTTGACTTTAATTTTTTTTTCACCCTCTCACCATGATCATCTGAAGGAAAAAAGGATAAAAACAAATTACTGCTGATGCTGAAATCTGAAACCAAAAGAGAAAACGCTGGAAAATCTCAGCAGGTCTGGCAGCATCTGTAAGGAGAGAAAAGAGCTGACGTTTTGAGTCCAGATTACCCTTTGTCAAAGCAAAAAGGCATAGAAAGTAGCAAAGGGTCATCTGGACTTGAAACGTCAGCTCTTTTTTCTCCTTACAGATGCTGCCAGACCTGCTGAGATTTTCCAGCATTTTCTCTCTTTGGGTTCATGATCATCTGAATGTTCTCTTAAAATCAATTTCTCCATTGCCTTGATGGTTAAAAATGTTTTCTTGCCCTTTAAACCCTATTAAATATTTCATGTCAAAGGGGTCTCTGTCTCTAGATCATAGCTTATCTCCACTTGCATGGTTCCAATGTCTCAGGTGATGGCCAGATTGCCAAATTCAATTCTCTTTAAAGTTTGCGAGTTGTGTTGTTTTTCGTTCATTTTATCTTAATAATTTCCTCATACCTTTCTACATATGCAGTAGAACTCCATTCCAGCTTATCATATTCATTTTATCTCGAGGCATGTTATAGTCCAATAACATATTCTAATAGGTTTGAAACAGAAATCAAACATTCAATTGATTCCAGGCATTAGCATTTTTTCGTTGCCTCATTCCCTGAAACAGCATTCTCCTTTTCTCAAAAGTAACCATTAGACTGTGCCTGGCCTTTTCATTTTGAAAGTATCCCAACTTCGGAAAGCATGCTGCTGAGCTGGCTCCAAGTATATTTTAAACCTTTCTTTTGTTTTAGCACAGAGACTTGAAGCCGTTTGAAGTAATGTCAATTATTGTCAAATCTTTTAAAATAAATGTTCCCTTTCCACTTTGGGATCAAAGCACAAATCTTCTTAAGAGGTTTCTAACCCAATGCTAATCCAACTTGGGATCAGTTTTCAACATTGCAATTTACACTATCAAAATGAAAATAGTCCCCCCCCCCCTCATGTGAGAACTGCTGTGGGCCAATGAAATGATCAGAATGTCGGAATAACTGGTTACAGATAAGAGAGGAATGAGGAACTTTCAGCACCACAGAATTTTCAAAAATTCATTTACAGGATGTGGATGTCAGTGGCCGAGACCAGCAGACATTGTCCATCCCTAACTGTCCTGGAGGGGGCATTTCAGAGTCAACCACATTGCTGTGGCTCTGGAGTCACATGTACCCAGACCGGGTAAGGGTGGCAGATTTCCTTCCCTAAAGGACATTAGTGAACCGATGGTGAACAATTGACGATGGTTTCATAGTCATCATTAGACTTTGAATTCCAAATTTTTTTGTCGTTGAATTCACATTGTGTGATTCGAATCCAGATTTCCAGAGCATTACATTGGGTCTCTGGATTATTGATCTACCACTTTCTCTCACATAGAGACTGCCAATTGAGTGACTATCTTTTCGCTCAGAGTAACCTGAATGTGCTGAGCCAGAAATGTCCACCATCATAAAACCCTAACATTGTGAAATATTCCTTTACTCACTGCATTGAAGTGCTGCGGTCTTTTGGCTATGATTGAGTGTAGTATCTTTTCTTCTCAGTTTTTGCAAAGAGCAACTGGATGTCAGTGTGGGTTGTGCATTGAAGAAGACAGCAGGAAAGGAGACCCAGAAAAAGACAATGCTTGAGCTCTGCTGCTACTGGTGGATCTTCATGCTGGTTTCAGCCTTTGGGTTTGTATCTAATGCCGGTACAGCACAACTCAGTGTTTGGGCTATGGTTGCAGCTACTTCTCGACCACCAGGCCGAGGGGTATGGAACACTGTCCTTGTGACAGTGAAGACATTGGGAGGGGACCTGCCTATGGATCGAACCTACTTTTTGAAGTGAGTGCTCTTCGAATGCTGCGGGTTTGAAGTGGCAAATATCTTCTGCCTACAGGATTTCCCCCAGCAGTGAGTATTTTGACCTTCTTGAGTGTTGCAGGATGTATTAAGCTTCTGAAGGCTTTCAAGGAAAAAGACAAACAGGGGTCCCTCTCCACCCTGACTGCGGAGCCTCCGTCACAGCGGAACCAGGTTGTTACATTCCACATGTACAACCCCCAGTTCACCATGGTGTATGTAAAGGGCAACGACAAAGGCTTTTGGCATTCTGGCCTTCATCAGTCAGGGCATTGAGTATAGAAGTTGGGGAGTTATGTTGCAGTTGTACAGGACATTGGTGAGGCCGCACCTTGAGTATTGTGTTCAGTTTTAGTCGCCATGCTATGGGAAAGATGTTATTAAACTATTAAACTGGAAAGAGTGTAGAAGAGATTTACAAGGATGTTGCCAAGACTCAAGGGACAGAGTTATATGGAGAGATTGGACAGGCTGGGGCTTTTTTCTTTGGAGTCTAGGAGACTGAGGGGTGATCTTATCGAGGTGTATAAGATCATGAGAGGCATGCATAGGGTGAATGCACTCTGTCTTTTTCCCAGGGTTGGGGAATCGAGAACTAGAGGGCATAGGTTTAATTTAAGAGGGGAAAGAATTAATGGGAACCTGAGGAGTAACTTTTTTTACACAGAGGGTGATATGTGTGTGGAATGAGCTGCCGGAGGAAATGGTTGAGGCAGGGACAGTGACAACATTTAAAAGGCATTTGGACAGATACATGGATAGGAAAGGTTTAGAGGGATATGGGCCAAATGCAGGCAAATGGGGTTAGTTTAGATGGGCATTTTGGGCCGAAATGCCTGTCTCCATGCCATAGATTCTATGATTCTATGACGTGTTCATGTTCCTTGCCAGGTATGTTGAGTTGAATGGGAACAGCACTGAGGTGAAGGACAATTTTGGCATTTGGATCAGCAAATGCCAGGACAAAATGACCTTGAGAACAGATGTGAATGTAGGCCTCCTGTATCTCCCCCACCCCTTTTCACAAACACCCAACACCAATGCCCTTTAGGGAAGGAAATCTGTTAGCCTTACCCGTCCGACACGTGACTCCCAAACCAAAGCAACATGGTTGACTCTTTAATGAAAAGGAATGAAACTGGATGGACGATCTGCCATTGACTGAGGCACCAGAAATGACATCAGTACAGTCAGCTCTATCATGACTGGGGATTCCAGCAGTGCAAAAGACAAGGCATTTGCAACCATCAGTGCCAAGTGATCCATGCTGCCCTCCTGTTGCTGTTCCCACAGATGCCAGTCTTCAGCCAATTCGATTTACTCCACATGATATCAAAAAATGAGTGAAGGCATTGGATTGAATACACAAAGGCTATGGGCCCTGACAACAGTCCAGCAATAGTACTGAAGACGTCTGCTCCAGAACTAGCTGCACCCCTAGCTGTTCCTGTACAGCTATAACACAGGCTCTCGCCAGCAAATTGCCCAAGAGTGTTCTGTCCACAAAAAATCAGGACAAATCCAACAGGCCAATTACCACCTTATCAGTCTACTCTCGATCATCAGCAAAGTAACGGGAAGGGTCGTCAACACTGCCATCAGGTGACACCTACTCAGCAATCACTCACCAATGCTCAGTTTGGGTTCTGCCAGTCCACCCAGCTCCTGAATTCATTACAACCTTGGTTCAAACATGGACAAAAGAGCTGAACTCCAGAGGTGAGGTGAGAGTAACAACCATTGACATCAAGGCAACATTTGACCGAGTGTGGCATCAAGGAGCCCTAGCAAAACTGGAGTCAATGGGAATCAGGGATGAAAACTCTCTACTGGTTGGAAACTGTTGTGTATTTGGGGAACGACAGTCCGTGGCATGGCCCCTTTAAGAGGACGGACACGTGATTGCTCTGTGACATTATTGGGGTCTCCACAGCATGCTGGCAGTTGGGGAATTCAGGCCTGTACAGCGCACACTTAAAAATAAACCCGCCTGTTTTTATTAAAACTTACGTGGACCTCCTGAATTGAATCGATCCTATATCAACCCCCCAGCCACTGACAACACAACAAAGCTGACGACGAGGTGGGATGAAAAATAAACAGAAACAGTCCAAAAGACAGTCTGTCTTTTCAGGCTGATCACGGTTGCTGCTGCACATTCGCCAAGCGTTGCTTTTTCTGCCTCTGTTTCTACAACTGGGGGCTTTCAGCGAAGCCTTTCCACTTTTCACTTTTGCTATTGGAAACTTTTCTGTGCTTCTTTGTTCTCTTTGAAGGGCTTTCAGTGCCTAACATCTGTGACGTTAGTATACCTTTAAGAGATTTTTTTTAAAAATCAGGCTCTCTGCCTTCGTTGATGTCATTGTTGCCAGGCTGTCTACGAAGATTCCTTTTATTGCTCCTTAAGTGGTTTAAATGGGAGTTGTTTATGGGATTAGTTTTATGGCCCTGCATTGTTAGGAGAAAAGGCATTGAGTTCTGGGTAGGTTTTTTTCTCTTCCCAGGAAGTTTAAGGTTTTTTTTCCTGTTTGGCTGCAGTTAGAGCTTAATTGTTTTAGAAGGGGCATCACGCTAAAGGGAAGTCTCTCTCTCTCTCTCCCTGGATTTGGAAATTCTGCAGGTTAGCTGAAAACCTTCCTGGAGTAGAAAATCTGCTGTTGGTGGTTTGACCAGAGTCTGGGGTTCTGGGAAGCTGTTCTGACTTCAAACTGTTCTGGATGTGTCAAGAGGTGCTAGAACTTACAAGACTGAGAGTTTTCAATTCTCCAACCAAAGAATTCAATTCCAGTATCATGTGAACATTAGACTTTGCTGTGTTGAACTTATTTAAAGGGTTTTGTCTATGGAACGTTTTGTTTTGATTGGAACATCTTATACATTATCGTGGCTGTTTTGTTCTTGTTTATAATTGACAAAGTTATTGCTAATGTTCTTTCCATACATGTTAACTATATTCCTAAATAAACTTTGTTTGATAAAAGCTTCCTAGTGGGTCATTTGAATCATACCTGAGGTGAAACATATCATGCTTACCCTCGCCAAATTCAAAGTGCAAAACGTATGATCCAGGTGGGCGCCATAAAACACCTGAACCATAACACATTGGCAACTCAAAGCCCGTCCAGCCCCAAACCAGCAGCTATGTCACACCAGTGGGGTGGCAGTCAAAGACAGCAAGTGGGGTGTACCCATTGACCGTACCTTCTTCATTAAGAGAATTCTCCCCATGTCTGCGTGGTTTTCCTATGGGTGCTCTGGCCTCCTCATACACTCTTAACGATGCGCAGGCTAGGTCGACTGCCCATGGTAAATTATGTATTATGTCCAGACAAATAATTTATGGTCCCAACCTTTCTCAACACAATTGGAAGTAAAACCTTTAACTTACTCTGCAGTTTGGTCCAGCCAGAGAAGCCAGGTACCAAATCCCTCGAGCAATTGGTGAAAGCCCTCAAGGAACATTATTCGCTGAAGCCATTGGTTATCCCGGAACAGTTCAGGTTTCGAAGAAACAAACCAGAGGATGAGAATATTTCATGGTTTGTAGCTGCCTGCGCAATTGTTTGGTCTGCAGGTTAAGAAATGAGGCAATCCAGCAGCACTTGCTCCCCGAGTGCACTTTAAGCTTAAATCCAGCTCTGGAAATTGCAGTCTCGATGGAGCTCGCAGCGAGAGAGAGACTTCACAGTTGGGAACTGGCACATAGGATGGGGCGCCACCCAGAGGAAGCCTACCTGACTACAGGCATGCCAGAATGGGCCGTTCACCGGCTGATTGTTGGAGCAAAGACAGTCAGTGCAAGAATTGTGGCAAGGTTGGCCACATTATAAGAGCATTGTTGGGAGGGATCAGGGTTCCCTGAACAGAGTGGGCAGAAAAATAACCCAGACACAGGTAATGAGAGGACTCAGACAAATCCAGCAAAATTAATTTATAACATGGCTGATGAGAATGACAGCAGTCAGGAAGAGGTGTTTCAGGAGTCGGATGAGGAGCTAAGGTTGAACATGTTTCAGTCCAAAGGGAATCTCACTGATTTTGGGTGGTCGCTACGCTGAATGGACAACTGGTCAAAATGGAAGTTGGCACAGGTGCCACTGTATCTTTAATCCCCGAGACCATATATCAACAGAAACTAAAGCATCTTCCCTTAAGGCCAGCATGTGTGATCTTAATAGGAACGTATGTGGAAGAAATTCGGCCACTGAAAGGCTACATCATCGTCAAGGTGAAGCTGAGTGCCCAAAGGGCGGGCTGCCTCTCCACTTGGTCCGAGGAGACTTCCCACCTCTCTTTGGACAATCTTGGTTAGAGAAGACCAAGCTGGACTGGAGCGCTGTAAACTGATTGGTTAACTCCAAGGCGGACCAACAGCACATCCTGGACAGATGCAAGAGTGCATTCGAAGATACACTTGGCTCAATGGAAGGGGTGCAAGTGAAACTCAAGATCAAACCAAATCGCCAACCAAAAGCCTCAAGTTGAGAGCGGTGCCGAATTTGTGTCCGAAGTTGAATTGGAGTTAGAACGACTTGTCGATACTGGTATTTCAGAACCTGTTATCACGAGCGGCTGGGCTACACCAAATAGGATGGTACAGTCTACATTTGTGGAGATGACCATCAATCTGGTGTTGTGTGTGGGTCAGAATCCACTTCCACTGATCGTGGATCTGTTCTCCAGCCTATCAGGTGGGCCAAAGTTTAGCAAAACCATCCTTTCACAGCCTTACCTCAAATGAAGATCGCAATTGAATCACAACCCTTGCTTACCATTGTTACCCACAAAAGCCTGTTCCACACAAACGATTGGAATCACTTCGGCCCCTGCGTTATTTCAGCGGTCAATAAACCAAATACTTATTGGTTTACCCGGGATGCACTGTTATCTTGATAGTATTTTGGTTACTGGGGCTAGTGACTGAGAACATTTGACGAACTTAGAATCCACACTGCAGCATGTTCAAATACGTGGCCTGCGTGTCAAGAAAGAGAAATGCAACTTTCTCTGAACTTTGATACAATACTTGAGCCACATTATCGATAACAAAGGGCTACAAAAAGCACCAAAGAAGATGGACGCCATCGTGAAAGCTCTACGTCCAAAGAACGTGACGCAATTAAGATAATTTCTAGGTCTAGTCAACTTTTATGGGAAATTCATCTCTGATTTAACGAACTTGTTGAAACCCCGACATAATCCATTGTGCGTTAAACAGTCTTGGCATTAGATACCCACATGTGAGGGAGCATACAAGGCAGTGAAGGACACTTTGCAGAAGTCCGATGTCTTAGTTCATTTTAACCCAAAAGTGCCATTGCAACTCGCTTGTGATGCTTCTCACATGGCGTTGGGGCAGTCATCTCACACATTTTACCTTCAGGAGAGGACAGACCCATAGCTTTCACTTCCCAGACACTGGCGACTATGCTCAATTGAAGAAGGAAGCATTGAGTAACATCTTTGGAGTCTGGAAGTTTCACCAGTACCTGTACAGCTGACATTTCATAGAATCATAGAATGTGCGGCACAGTGACGGGCCCTTTGGCCCAAACTGGTCCATGCTGACTAAAAAGCCCATCCAGGCTAGCTCCATTTGCCTGCATTTGGCCCATATCCCTCTAAACCTTTTCTATCCATGTATCTGTCCAAATGCCTTTTAAATGTTGTCAACATCCCTGCCTGAACCACTTCCTCCGGCAGCTCAGTCGACCCTATTAACAGATCACTGACCATTGATAATCCAGAACTGGCTTGCCCAAAGGAACACCATCTCTTTAACCTGTGTTGAATGTTCCCTCCACCCACATTGTCTGTACCTTTAAGACCTGACTGGCTGTAGAGATTCGCATTCTAATTAGTATTCTGTAATTTGATTTCTGTGTCTGTTTGCACTGTTTGAGAGCACATTTCCACTCCATCTGACAAAGGAGCAGTGCTCCGAAAGCTTATGGTATTTGCTACCAAATAAACCTGTTGGACTTTAACCTGGTGTTGTGAGACTTCTTACTGTGTTTGCCCAAAGGAGGCAGAGAGTGGGTATAGATGGGTCTTTTTCCAAATGGAGGTCGGTCACCAGTGGTGTGCCCCAGGGATCTGTTCTGGGACCCTTGCTGTTTGTCATTTTCATAAATGACCTGGATGAGGAAGCAGAGGGATGGGTTGGTAAGTTTGCCGACGACACGAAGGTTGGTGGGGTTGTGGATAGTCTGGAGGGATGTCAGAAGTTACAGGGGGACATAGATAGGATGCAAGACTGGGCGGACAAGTGGCAGATGGACTTCAACCCAGATAAATGCGTCGTGGTCCATTTTGGTAGGTCAAATGGGATGAAGGAGTACAATATAAAGGGAAAGACTCTTAGTACTGTAGAGGATCAGAAGGACCTTGGGGTCCGGGTCCATAGGACTCTAAAATCGGCCCCGCAGGTGGAGGAGGTGGTTAAGAAGGCGTATGGTGTGCTGGCCTTTATCAATCGAGGGATTGAGTTTAGGAGTCCGGGGATAATGATGCAGCTAAAAAAGACCCTCGTCAGACCCCACTTGGAGTACTGTGCTCAGTTCTGGTCGCCTCACTATAGGAAGGATGTGGAAAAGATTGAAAGGGTGCAGAGGAGATTTACAAGGATGTTGCCTGGATTGAGTGGCATGCCTTATGAGGATAGGCTGAGGGAGCTCGGTCTTTTCTCCTTGGAGAGACGAAGGATGAGAGGAGACCTAATAGAGGTGTATAAGATGTTGAGAGGCATAGATCGGGTGGACTCTCGGAGGCATTTTCCTAGGGTGGAAATGTCTGCTACGAGAGGACACAGGTTTAAGGTGCTGGGGGGTAGGTACAGGGGAGATGTTAGGGGTAAGTTTTTCACACAGAGGGTGGTGGGCGAGTGGAATCGGCTGCCGTCAGTGGTGGTGGAGGCGAACTCAATAGGGTCTTTTAAGAGACTCCTGGATGAGTACATGGAGCTTAATAGGATGGAGGGTTATAGGTAGGTCTAGAAGGTAGGAATGTGTTCGGCACAACTTGTGGGCCGAAGGGCCTGTTTGTGCTGTAGTTTTTCTATGTTTCTATGTTTCTATCTTCAGGCCATGTAAAGGGTGATGGTGACGGAAGACTGGCCTTGGTAAGATTATTACACCTCTAAGTGCTCTCAAGGACAATAAGGGATGGGCAACATCCATGTCCCATGAAACAATGAAAAATGATAAACTCAGGAGTCTGGTTCCTGCTTTGAAGCATTTCAGCCAGTAGATGGCACTCCTCTCCAGCTAAATCGACCAATAGCAACAAAGCAATGGCACCCCCAGGTGACCAAAGGCTAATATGGCAGGGAGACCATGAAGCAACCTGGAAGAAAAGACTGGTAAAGATAAAAAATGTTTGCAATGAAGATTTTGAGAATTGTTTCGTGTGCATTAGGTGCTGACAAACAAGTCTGGAACATTTTTTTTAACCTCTTCTACCACTTTCAACACCGACTGGATGTATTCCTGGACATGGCATCACATGAAGGTCTTTGTCCAATTGCCCCACCCCTAAACTCCTCCCATTGGCCACTTAACTGACCAATCACAGTGCCACACCTCCTCCCCATGGCCGATCGGAAAACAAACACTATTTATTTCCTCCAATTGGATGTTCATTAACTATTGGTCAAATAGGACTTTTCTCTCCCAGATCTCCAACAAATGTCGATCAAATGAACAAAAAAGGTTGAAAGTTTTTATTTTGAAAGATCCCTGTGGTTTTTATCCAGGGTTTAGCTCCCAGCAGTGTCCTGGAGTGAAGGGTTGTGTGATGCAGAGGGTAGTGTCTCTACGTTTGAGCCTGAAACTGGGTGTAGGGGAAGATGTGCAACAAATAGTGGCACAGGACAAGGGAAGGCCATTCAGCCCCTTGAATCTGTTCCACTGTTCAGTGAGGTAATGCTGATCTGTGACCTAACTCCATATCCTTTAACATCATTGGCTAACAAAGATCCAAATTAACATTGAGCAAACATCATTTATTGTTTGTGTGTCAAAGTGTTTCTTAATTTCACTCCGAAAGATCTGCCTCTAATTTTTAAACTCTGGCCCCCAGTCCTCGACTCCCCAACCAGAAGGAATCGTTTCTCTCTATCTGCCCCTCAAAATTTCCCTTAGAGACTTGAAAACTGTATCCCTTAACATCCTAAATTTTGGGGAATGAAACTCCATTTTGTGTAATCTCTCCCAGTGATTTTACCCAAGGAATCCCGGTGTCATTCAGTTAAATATACACAGCACTCTCTCCAAGGCCAATATATCCTTCCTGAGGTGTGAGGCCCAGAACTGTTCACAGTGACTCCCGGTGTGATCTAAACTGGGCTTTGTATAACTGTAGTGGAGTGGAGGGAGGGGAGATTTGGGGGTTCAGGAATGGTTAGAATTAATGAGTGGGGTGTGAGCTTTAGGGATGAGAATTCAGAAAGATGTGGGGGTTCATCAGTGTGGGCAGGAGTGTCAGGAGTGCGGGCAGGAAAGTTGGAGGTTCAGGAGAGGAGGAGGAGAGTTCGAAGTTCAGAAGAGATTGAGGTTCAGGGGAGTTGGGGGTTCAGGAAAGTTGGGTGTTCAGTGGAGATGGGGTTTCAGGCAAATCTTTTTATTCATTTTGCTGGCTAGGCCACCATTTATTACCCATCTCTAATTGCTCCCTTGAGAAGGTGTTGGTGAGCTGCCTTCTTGAACCACTGCAGCCCCTGAGGTGTAGGTACACCCTCAGTGGCTGTTAGGGTGACCCAGCAACAGTGAAGGAACGGCTGATAAATTTCCAAGTCAGGATGGTGAGTGGCTACAACCCCTAGGTGGTGGTGTTCCCAGGTATCTGCTGCTCTTGTCCTACTAGATGGTGGTGGTCATGGATTTGGAAGCTTATGCCTAAGGAACTTGGTGAGTTCCTGCAGTGCATCTTGTAGATGGTGCACAGGGCTGCCACTGTGCATTGGTGGTGGAGGGAGTGAATGCTTGTGGAAGGGGTGCCAATCAAGGGGCTGCTTTGTCCTGGATGGTGTTGAGCTTCTTGAGTGTTGTTGGAACTGTGGTCATCCAGACAAGGATGAGTGCACTCATCCACTCCTGACTTGTGCCCTATGGATAATGGACGGGCTTTGGGGGTCAGGGGGTGAGTTACTTGCTGCAGGGTTCCTATACTTTGACCTGTTCTTATAACCACAGTATTTATATGGCTAGTCCAATTCAGTTGCTGGTCAAAGGATGTTGATAGTGGGGGATTTAACAATGGTAATACCATTGAATGCCAAGGGGCGATAGTCAGATCCTCTCTTGTTGGAGATGGTCATTTCCCGGCACTTGTTTGGTGCGAATGTTACTTGCCACTTGTCAGCTCAAGCCTGGACATTGTCCAGGTCTTGCTGCATTTGGACATGAACTGCTTTAGTATCTGAGGAGTCGTGAATGGTGCTGAACATTGTGCAATCATCTGCAAACATCACCACTCTGACCTTACGCTGGAAGGAAGGTAATTGATGAAGCAGCTGAAGATGGTCGGGCCTGGGACACTACCCTGAGGATCTCCTGCTGTGATGTCCCGGAGCTGAGATGATTGACCTCCAACCACCACGACCGTCTTCCTTTGTGCCGGGTATGACTCCAATCGGTGGAGTGTTGTCCCCCTGATTTCCATTGACTCCAGTTTTGTGTGGGCTCCTTGATGCCATACTCGGTCAAATGCTGCCTCAATGTCAAGGGCAGTCACTCTCACCTCACCTCTGGCATTCAGCTCTTTTGTCAATGAAGTCAGGAGCCGAATGACCTTGGCGGAACCCAAACTGAGCATCCGTTAGCAAGTTATTGCTGAGTAAGTGCCACTTTATAGCGCTGTTGATGAACCCTTCCATCACTTTACTGATGATCGAGAGTAGACTGATTGCATGGTAATTGTCCAGGTTGGTCCTGTTTCTTTTCCACTTTGCCCATTAGATGCCAGTGTTACAGCTTTACTGAAACAACTTGGCTTGGGGCACAGCAAGTTCTGGAATGCAAGTCTTCAGTATATCTCCGGAAAATTGTTAGGATCCATAGTCCTGGCAGTATCCAGTTGTTTTTTTCATATTCTTTATTAGTCACAAGTAGGCTTACATTAACACTGCAATGAAGTTACTGTGAAAATCCCCTCGTCGCCACACTCCGACTAGGCACACTGAGAGGCAGTTTAGCATGGTAAATGCACCTAACCAGTACGTCTTTCGGACTGGGGGAGGAAACCAGAGCACCTGGAGGAAACCCACGCAGACATGGGGAGAATGTGTAGACTCCGTATCTGCGTGGGTTTCTTGATATTACATGGAGCGAATTGAATTGGCTGAAGGCTGACATCTGTGATGCTGGGAATGGAGGCCGAGATGGATCATCCACTTGGCACTTCTGGCTGAAGATTTTTGCAAATGCTTCAGACTTATCTTTTGCACTGATGTGCTGGGCTTTTCCCTCATTAAGGATGAGGATATTTATAGAGCCTCCTCCAGTGAGTTGTTTAATTGTCCACCACCATTCACAATTGAATGTGGCAGGACTGCAGAGCTTAGATCTGATCCGTTGGTTATTGAATCACTTAGCCCTGTCTATTACCTGCTGCTTATGCTGTTTGGACACAGGAAATCCTGTGTTGTAGCTTCACCAAGTTGACACCACATTTTTAGGTCTGCTTGGTGTTGCTCCTGGCATGTCCTCCTGCACTTTTCATTGAACCAGGGTTGATCCCCTGGATTGGTAGAATAAGAAATATCCTGGGCCATGAGGTTACAGATTGTGGTTGAGTTCAATCCTTCTGCTAATGGCCCGCAGTGCATCTTTAACTCCCAGCTTTTGGGTTGCTAGATCTGTTTAAAATCTATCCCATTTAGCATGTGGTAGTATCTTCAATGTGAAGATGGGACTTCGGCTCCATAAGGTCTGTGCGGTGGTCAGCCCTACTGATACTGTCATCGACTGGTGCATCTGCGGCAGGCATGTTGGAGGGAATATTTGACCTGGTGGCATGAGACTTCTTGGGAGCCAGAGTCAATGTTGAGAACTCCCAGGGCAACTCCCTCTCTATTGTATATCACTGGCTCTATCCTGTAGTGATGATGGTGTTTGGGACATTATCTGTAAGATTTGATTTTGTGAGCTTGACTCGTCTGTGAGACAGCTCTCCTAATTTTGGCACAAGCCTCCAGAGATTAGTAAGGAGGACTTTGAAAGGTCAACATGTCTTGGGTTTGCCTTTGTCGTTTCCAGTGCTGAGGTCAATGCTGGCTGATCCATTCAGTCACGTTCCTTAGTGTTTTCATCGTTCATTTAAGTCAACCACATTGCTGTGGGTGTGGAGTCACATGTGGGTCAGCCCTGGTAAGGACGGCAGATTTCCTTCCTAAAGGACATTGGTGAACCAGTTGGGTTTTATTTTTATGAAAATCGACAATGGTCATTACCAGACTTTTAATTCCAGATGTTTTATTGGGTTTAAATCCCACCATCTACTGAGTCCCCAGGTCGAAAGCTTCAAGTTTCTCGGTGTCCAGATCACCAACAACTGGTCCTGGTCCCTTCAATCCGATGCTATAGTTAAGAAAGCCCACCAACGCCATTACTTTCTCAGGACACGAAGGAAATTTGGCATGTCCGCTACGACTCTCACCAACCTTGACAGATGCACTGATGTATCACAGCTTTGTGTGGCTCCTGCTTTGTCCAAGATCACAAGAAACTACAAAGGGTTCGGAATTTAGCCCAATCCATCACGCAAACCATCCTCCCATCTATTCACTCTGTATACACTTCCCGCTGCCTCGGCAATGCAGCCAGCATACTCAAGGATGCCACACACCCCGAACATACTTTCTTCCACCCTCTTCTGTCAGGAAAAAGATACAAAAGTCTGAGATCATGTACCAACCGACTCAAGAATAGCTGCTTCCCTGCTGCCATTTTGAATGGACTTACCTTATATTAAGTTGATCTTTCTCTACATCATAGCTATGATTGTAACACTACATTCTGCACCCTCTCCTTTTCTTCTCTATGAACGGTATACTTTGTGTAGCACGCAAGAAACAATACTTTTCACTGTATACTAATACATGTGACAATAATAAATCAAATCAAATAAAAGGATTACTCTGGGTCCCTGGATTACTAGACTAGTGACAATATTACTACATCACTGCCTTCCCTTCAGTAGAGATGGGGGATCAGAGAGATGCTTGTTCAGTAGAGCTGGGGGGTTCAGAAAAGTTGGGAATTCAGGAGAGATGACAGCGGTTCAGGAGAGATTGGTGTTCAGGAGAGATATGGTTCAGGAGAGATGCAGGTATAGGATCTTTGCAGGTTCAAAAGAGATGCAGGTTCAGGAGATTTGGAGGTTCAGGAGAGTTGGGGGTTCAGGAAAGTTGGTGATTCTGGGAGATGCGGGTTCAAGCTGATTCAGGGAGGGAGAGAGATGTGATTCAGGAGAGGAGGCAGAGAGTTTGGTTTTCAGGAATGTTGAGGGTGCAGGAGAATTTATTTTTCTCCTCTTTACTCTGACACCACTGCACCTCCATTGGAAGTGAAAACACCAACTGACAAAGGCCACCACCTGGGCAAGGCCGAGAACTAATGACCCAGAGGTGAAAATAACCTCTTTTTCCTGGAAATCTGATTACCTTTGTCACTTTTCTCCTGATTGTAATTTAAAATTGATTTATTTCACTTACAGTGAAATGTATTTATCTCTCGCTCTCTCTGCATCACTGCACTGTCGCACCCTGGGGCTGGTGTCTCTATCACTATATTCTGTTACACTCTATCTTTCTGCTCATTTCTCCCTCAATCACTGTATTCTGTTACATTCTCCCTATCTCTCTCTGCTGATATCTCTCTCTATTACTACATTCTGTTACATTATCATAGAAACATAGAAACTAGAAGCAGGGGGAGGCCATTCGGCCCTTCGAGCCTGCTCCGCCATTCATTTTGACCATGGCTGATCATCTAATTCAATATCCTGATCCCCCCTTTCCCCCATATCCTTAGATCCCTTTAGCCCCAAGAGCTATTGTGGTGGACCTCAGTTGTGCCTTTGTCCTATATGGACCACCGTTGTGTGTGTTTGTCATACCTGGACACATCCCCTTCCAGTTTGGTTCCTCCCCTCAGCACCTAGTATAAAGGTGGCTGTCTCCTCCCCCTTGTTCAGTCCAGGTCGGTTAATTGTTGGGATCTGCTCCTGATTCTGTTGTGAATAAAAGCCTACACTTATATTGGCATATCGGTAGTCTTTCGCCTTATTGATAGTGCATCAATTATATCTAATTTCTTCTTGAAATCACACAACATTTTGGCCCCAACTACATTCTGTGGTAGTAAATTCTACACATTCACCACCCTCTGGGTGAAGAAATTTCTCCTCATCTCAATTCTAAAAGGTTTACCCCTTATCCTCAAACTATGACCCCCTAGTTCTGACTAGGGAACATTGGGAACATTCTTTCTGAATCTACCCTGACTCACCCTGTTAGAATTTTATAAGTTTCTATGAGATCTTCTCTCACTCTTCTCATCTCCAGTGAATATAATCCAAACCGATTGAGTCTCTCCTCATATGACAGACCTGTTCAGGAATCTTCGCTGTACTCCCTTAAGAGCAAGGGCATCCTTCCTCAGATAAGGACACCAAAACCACCCACAATACTTCAGGTGTGGCCTCATCAATACCCAATACAATTGCAGCAAAACATCCCTATCCCAATACTCAAATCCTCTCACTGTGAAGACTAACATATCATTTGCCTTCTTGACTGCCTGCTGTACCTGCACACTTGCTTTCAGTGACTGATGCACGAGGACACCAAGGTCTCGCTGAGTATCCACCTCTCAATTTACACCCATTCAAGTAATAATCTATCTTCCTATTATTGCGATCAAAGTGGATAACCTCACATTTATCCACATTATACTCTCACTTTATCTCTGCTGATGTCTCTCTCTCGATCACTATATTCTGTTACACTCTGTCTCCCTGTGCTGATGTGTGTGTGTCTCTCTCTCTCTCTCTCCATCATTGTCACCTCCAGGACTGTGAAACAGGATCTGGAAATTGGGAATGATTGGTACTGCTCCTTTTTGTCCAGCAGGTACACAATGTGAAGAAACTGTGTCCTTTCTGTTCTACATTGTTTGTGTTTTCAATGTTTTTCTGAGACAAAGAAACACTATGAAAAATGCAGTAAATTATCTTGGAAATATAAAATAAAACCTTGAGCATGATCCAGTGTGCAATGTCGAATATTGTAAATTTATTGCAGAGCATATAAAACAGAGTGCAGTAAAGTTTATCTATTCCCATTCGGATTGTGATTACTATCCGATAATTGCATCAAATTTACACTGTGCAAACTGAAATAATCCCAAACTACAAACTCCTGTCGGTCTCCAATGGGAATGATTAATGAAACTCATGGACAGTTGTTGGTGTCTGGTGATAGAATGAAAACACCACCTTCCTTTTTCAAATCTCAATCTCTTAGCATATAGTCCCATATTTTCATTTCATCAATGTGTCCCGAACAGTGATGTTCTAACCAAGAAACTGAACTTCACTGAGGCCAAGGAACCAGAAACAGTGATGAGATACTGACCAGAGAATCTGTTTCTGTGACACTGGCTGAGGGATGAATATTGGCAAAGACACTGGGAAGAACTCCCCTGTTCACCTTTGAAACAGTGGCTTCAGAATCTTTTTATGTCCATCTGAGGGCAGATAGGACATTGGTTTAACCTTTCATCCAACAGCTAAACCTGACAGTGCAGCACTCCCTCAGTACTGACCCTCTGACAGGGCAGCACTCCCTCAGTACTGACCCGCTGACAGTGCAGCACTCCCTCAGTACTGACCCTCTGACAGGGCAGCACTCCCTCAGTACTGACCCTCTGACAATGCAGCATTTTCTCAGTACTTCCCCTCTGACAGTGCAGCACTCCCTCAGTACTGACCCTCTGACAATGCAGCATTTTCTCAGTACTTCCCCTCTGACAGTGCAGCACTCCCTCAGTACTGACCCTCTGACAGTGCAGCACTCCCTCAGTACTGACCCTCTGACAGTGCAGCACTCCCTCCGTACTGACCTTCTGGCAGTGCAGCACTCCCTCAGTACTGACCTTCTGACAGTGCAGCACTCCCTCAGTACTGACCTTCTGACAGTGCAGCACTCCCTCAGTACTGACTCTCTAACAGTGCAGCGCTCCCTCAGTACTGACCCTCTGACAATGCAGCATTCCCTCAGTACTGACCGCCTGACAGTGCAGCACTCCCTCAGTACTGACCCTCTGACAGTGCAGCACTCCCTCAGTACTGACCCTCTGACAGTGCAGCACTCCCTCAGTACTGACCCTCTGACAGTGCAGCGTTCCCTCAGTACTGACCCTCTGACAGTGCAGCGCTGCCTCAGTACTGAAAGCACTGACAGTGCATCACTCCCTCAGTAGTGACCCTCTGAGAGTGCAGCAGTCCCTCAGTACTGACCCTCTGACAGTGCAGCATTCCCTCAGTACTGACCCTCTGACAGTGCGGCACTCCCTTAGTACTGACCTTCTGACAGTGCAGCGCTCCCTCAGTACTGACCCTCTGACAGTGCAGCGCTCCCTCAGTACTGACCCTCTGACAGTGCAGCGCTCCCTCAGTACTGACCCTCTGACAGTGCAGCACTCCCTCAGTACTGACCCTCTGACAGTGCAGCACTCCCTCAGTACTGAGCCTCTGACAGCGCAGCACTCCCTCAGTACTGACCCGCTGACAGTGCAGCACTCCCTCAGTACTGACCCTCTGACAGTGCAGCACTCCCTCAGTACTGACCCTCTGACAGTGCAGCGCTCCCTCAGTACTGACCCTCTGACAGTGCAGCGCTCCCTCAGTACTGACCCTCTGACAATGCAGCATTTCCTCAGTACTGACCCTCTGACAGTGCAGCACTCCCTCAGTACTGACCCTCTGACAATGCAGCATTCCCTCAGTACTGACTCTCTGACAATGCAGCATTCCCTCAGTACTGACCCTCTGACAGTGCAGCACTCCCTCAGTACTGACTCTCTGACAGTGCAACACTCTCTCAGCACTGACCCTCTGACAATGCAGCATTCCCTCAGTACTGACCCTCTGACAGTGCAGCACTCCCTCAGTACTGACCCTCTGACAGTGCAGCACTCCCTCAGTACTGACTCTCTGACAGTGCAACACTCTCTCAGCACTGACTCTCTGACAATGCAGCATTCCCTCAGTACTGACCCTCTGACAGTGCAGTACGCCCTCAGTACTGATTCTCTGACAGTGCAACACTCTCTCAGTACTGACCCTCTGACAATGCAGCATTTTCTCAGTACTGACCCTCTGACAGTGCAGCGTTCCCTCAGTACTGACCCTCTGACAGTGCAGTACTCCCTCAGTACTGACCCTCTGACAGTGCAGCACTCCCTCAGTACTGACCCTCTGACAGTGCAGCACTCCCTCTGTACTGACCCTCTGACAGTGTAGCACTCCCTCAATACTGACCTTCTGACATTGTAACTCTACCTCAGTGCTGACCCTCTGACAGTGCAACGCTCTCTCAGTACTGACACTCAGACAGTGCAGCACTCCCTCAGTACTGACCCTCTGACAGTGCAGCACTCCCTCTGTATCAACTTTCTGACAGTGCAGCGCTCCCTCAGTGCAGAACCCATTGACAGTGCAGCACTCCCTCAGTACTGTCCCTCTGCCAATGTAGCACTCCCTCAGTACTGACCCTCTGACAGCACAGCGCTCCCTTAGTACTGACCCTCTGAGAGTGCAGCAGTCTCTCAGTACTGATCCTCTGACAGTGCAGCACCCCCTCACTACTGACCCTCTGACAGTGTAGCACTCCCTCAGTATTGATCCTCTGACAGTGCAGCGCTCCCTCAGTACTGACCCTCAGAGTGCAGCAGTCTCTCAGTACTGACCCTCTGATAGGGCAGCACTCCCTCAGTACTGATTCTCTAACAGTGCAGCACTCCCTCTGTAGTGACCCTCCGAAAGTGCAGCACTCCCTCACTACTGACCCTCCGACAGTGCAGCGCTCGCTTAGTACTGATCGTTTGACAGTGCATTGCTCCCTCAGTACTGACCCTCCGACAGTGCAGCAATCCCTCAATTCTGACCCTCTGACAGTGCAGCACTCCTTCAGTACCAAGCCTCCGACAGTGTAGCACCCTCTCAGTATGGACCCTCTTGCAGTGCCGCACTCCCTCAGTACTTGACTGGTTGTGTCAGTCTAGATTTTGTGCTCAAGTTCCAGGAGTGCAAGTCAAACCCACAACCTCCTGACTCATAGGTTAATGCGTTATCAACTGAACCATGGTGAACACAAGGGAACACAAGGGAATGTCTGTGTAAATGGTCTCAAATTAAGAGAGGGATTATTTACTGGATTAAATACAAGGCAGGAACTGGATCCATGGATGGGTATGTACTGAGCGTCTGTACAGAAGAATCTCATTGAGAGATTCCAATCAAATCAAACATTGAGATGCAGATATGAGATGTAATTTGGAATTAGGAAGGAAAGTCACCCCATTTTACGTTGCTGATGCCAACAGGCAAATCATTATCTGAGAGCGCAGAAAGAAGCCATTCATATCACAATGTTATGTACAAGAGAAAGTTCCTCATCCTTTAGAAAACCATCTGAAAATTTACAATTTGTGTTGAATTTCTGAGAACCCCCTTAAACAGACATGGTATCAGGATTATTAATGGCAGGAACAAGGAGGGTCACAGTATGTACTGTGCTAACTCCTGAACTCTCCTTATCTCTGTATTTTCCTCAATTCCCTACAATCCTCCCATCTCTGTAACCTCCTCCAGTCCCTCTAGTTTCCCCATCTATGTGACCGCCTCCAGCCCCTACAACCCTTCCTATCTCTGTAACTTCTTCTAATCCCTGCAACACTCTCTATCTGTAATCTTCCCAGACCCTACAACCCTCCCTATCTCTATAAACAGCTCTAACACTTCAACCTTCCCATCTCTGTAAACTCTTTATGCCCATGGAACCCTCAGAGATCTCTGCATTCCTCCTATTCTGGCCTTTTGAGCATCTTCCAATTTCCATCTCTCCACCATTGGTTACTGTGCCTTCAGCTGCCTGGGGAGCCCTGAGCTCTGCAATTCCTTCCATAAACCACTTTGCCAGTTAAAGGGTATTTTAAAGCCGGTTCCAGTTCCCGGGAAACAACACCCACGGGATCATCATTCCCCTGATTGATCATGTCAATGTTGGATGGACACAGGGGTAGGAAACTAACCAATGGACTGCATCATATTGTAAATAGACTGCGAGTTCTTCACCAAGTATTTGAAATTATGTAATAACAAGAATGTATAATTGTAAATAGTTTAAGTAGGCTGTTGCTGCTATGGGGGGATTCGTTGTAAAGAGGGGAGAAGTGTTATATACGTTGGGGTATGGCCCCTTTAAGGGAACAGGTCATGTGACCCAGGGTGTGGGGTGAGCTGGCTGTGAACCGCCTTCAGAGGTCAGTTGTCATTTGGAGTGTGTGGACTGAATAAAGAGCTGTGTTCCCAGACACCTGGAATTTATCATAGGTTACTTTAAAACATGAGCAAGAAATGCCCAGTGAGTGTTGTTAGTGTACTTGCTGCTGCAAAGAAACCAAGAAAAGCAGTGGATTTGGCTATTTTAAACGTCTTGAGGCTGATGACTGTTACCTAATTTGAATCACAGAAACCCTACCGTGCAGAAGGAGGCCATTCGGCCCATCGAATCTGCACTGACCACAATCCCACCCAGGCCTTATCCCTGTAACTCCACATATTTACCCTGCTAATGCCTCTAACCTATGCATCTCAGGACATTAAGGGACAATTTAGCATATCCAATGCACCTAACCCGCACATCTTTGGACTATGGGAGGAAACCGGAGCAACTGGAGGAAACCCACGCAGACACGGAGAGAACATGCAAACTCCGCACAGACAGTGACCCAAGCTGGGAATCAAACCAAGATCCCTGGCGCTGTGAGGCAGCAGTGCTAACCACTGTGCCACCGTGCTGCCCATATTAATATAGGATCTTGTTTCATATTTAGTGATTTATTTTGCAAGTTATTTCAGCTGAGAATGCACCGTACTGCACATGCATGGTACATACTTGAATAATGTTTTTCTCTGGGTGACAAATGTCCAAAGGAAACTATCTCTGTGTTCCAATTCCCTGGATATACTCTCTTCCACTTTCTTCTGTTAGGAAAAAGATACAAAAGTCTGAAAATACATACTAAAAGAATCAAGAACAGTTTCTTCCCTGCAGCCATCAGATTATGAAAGGACCATTCTTATATTAAGCTGATCTTTCTCTTCACTCTACCTGTAACTGCAACACTATATTCTGCACCGTATCCTTTCCTTCTCCCTTATGTATTTTATGAACGGTATGTTTTATTCTGCATATCGTGCAAGAAACAAAACTTTTCCCTGGATCCCAGTGTGTGACAATAATAACCCAAATCAAATCAATGGAACCTATGACTCACCTACAGTTGTGATTTCCAGGAACGCAACCACAACTTAAAATGAGGACTTACTGAAGATATATTTAAAGGGTAAACTGGATAAACACATGAGGGAGAAAGGATGTGGAAATTAGAAGATGAGATGGAAGGAGGTTAGTATGCAGCATAAACAGCAGCACTGAGATGGAGTTAATGGCCTATTCCTGCACTGTAGATATTTTTGAATAGTTTGACATGGATATAAAGTTGAACCTTCCTGCGTGTATGTTTGTTCCATACCTGTGATGACTTGATTATTGCAGTTGTCCGATTGGCAGCATCTATCAGCTGTTTCCACTGAGAATGCACCAGCATTAAAGGATAGAGTTGCAATACAGTTCCCGCAACCTTTAACGAGAAGCTCTTGGGATGTTCCAGCTGTGAAAATTGAACCATGAATTTTATTCAGTTACAGACTGGGAGGACTGTGCAGCCTGGTTTTTGACACAATTTTGCTGAAGACAGTTCGTTCATGCAGCACTCCACTGTGAAAGGCAGCTGTCAATAATCTTCCCCAAGTTGGTGTTCTTCACCAGTAACACAGAATTGATAGAAACAGGCCATTCGGCTCATCGTGATGTTGTTGCTCCACACAAGCCAGCACCCACCTTTTTTCATCGATCCACAGTGTGGGCCCTATGTTTTCTAAGCTGTCACACACCATTGAAAGTGCTGTGTAATTAGTGATAAGAACAACTTTCTGTCTGAACAGATCTCAAAGACACTGCAGTTACTGATTGTTTCCACTGGTGGCACTGTGGCTCTCACCTGAACCACGATTATAATAAGCCAATCATAGAGCAGGGAAAGAGGCCATTCAGCCCCTCATCCCCATTCCAGCCCAATCATACAACTCTGTTCTATGGTAATTTAAAAATTCACATTGCTGTTTTATTTGCTGTTCGTTTTTCTTCCCCCAACCCCTGACAGTCCTTGTAAATTCCTCCAGCACCCTGTAAACTCTCCTCATCTGAAATATCCTCCAGCCTCTAAACACCCCCCTATTTCTGTAAACACCTCCAAGCCCGTAAACCCACCCTATCTCTATAACCTCCTCCAGCCACTACAACTCTCCCTATCTCTGTAACCTCCTCCAGTCCCTACAACACTCCTTATCTCCTGAATCTGTTGCAGCCGCAAAAACCCTTCCTAACAATGTAACTTCCACCAACCATTATACCACTCCCTATCTCTGGAAACTCTCCAGTCCCTAAGACCGTCCCTTTCTCTGTAACCTTCTCCAGCTCTAACGACTATCCCTATCTTCATCCTCCAGCCCCGACAACCCTTCCTGTCTCTGTAACCCCCTCAAGCCCTTAAAACCGTCTCTATTTCTGTAACCTCCCTCAACCCCTACTGCACCTCCAGCTTCTACAATCCTCCCTAACTCAATAATTTCCTCCAGCTCTTACCACCATCCCTATGTCTGCACCCTCCTCCAGCCGCTACCTACAACCGTTCCTGTCACTAAAATCTAACCCTCACAGCTTGCCTTCTGGACTTGCAGAATCTCACTGGCTGTCCTGTCTGGAGACAATACACATCTCTTTAACCTGTGCTTAATGCTCCCTCCACTCACATTGTCTGTATCTTTAAGACCTGGTGGGCTGTAGAGATTCGCATTCTAATCAGTATTCTGTAACTTGATTTTGTGTCTCTGTGCCCTGTTTGAGAGCAGATTTCCATTCCATCTGATGAAGGAGCAGCGCTCCAAAAGCTAATGGTATTTGCTACCAAATAAACCTGTTGGACTTTAACCTGGGTTTGTTAAAACTCTTACTAAAAACTCCTCCAGCCCCAGCAACCCTCCCAATCTCTGTAACCTCCTCCAGCTGCTATAACTCTCCCTATCTCTGTAACCTCCCAAAGACCCATAAATTGTCCCAATCACTATAACATCTTCTAAACCCATCTTAAAACCTCCCGATTTCTGTAACCTCCTTCATCCCGACAACCCTCCCTATCTCCATTTCATCCTCCAGCCCCTACATCCACCCCTATCTCTGTCATCTCATCCAATTCTCTCTAGCTCTGAAACATCCTCCATCTGCACAACCCTCCCTTTTCAGCAATCCTCTCCAGACCCCACAACACTCCCTATCTCTGTAACCTCCTCCAACCTCTATACCCCTCTTTATCCCTGTAACCCTCCAGATCTCTATAACATCTTCCAGCCCCTTCAACCGTCCCTGTATCTGTCATCTCCTCCAGCCCCTACAACCCTCACTATTTCTGTAAGTTCCTCACGTCCCTCAACCCTCCATATCTCTGCAACCTCCTCCAGCCACTACAACCCTCTCTTTCTCTAAGATCCTACAGCCCCCACAACTCTCCCTATTTCTGTAACCTCCTCCAGCCCCTACAACTGTCCCTATCTCTGTAACCTTCTCCAGCCCCTACAACCCTCCCAACTCTGTAACCTCCTCTAGCTCCTACAAACCCCCGAGATCTCTGCATTTCTCCAATTCCAGCCTCTTTTCCATTACACCACTACTAGTGCTTATGCCTTTAGCTGCCTAGGCTGGAAGCTCTGGAATTCCCTCTCTGGAGCTCTCAGCCTCTCTATCTCCTCCTGTAAGAAGCTCCTTATAATCTACCTCCTCAATTAAATTGTTGGTCACCTGTCCATATATCCCCATAAATGACTCAATGGGATTTTCAAGCTCTTCCTGAACCGGAATTGCCCATCTGTCCTAATATCTCCATTAAAGTCTCATGATCAAATACTGTACAATAATGTGCCTTTTAAACATGTTGGAACTTTTTATTATGTTAATAGAATTATCAAAGTATAAGTTTATTTTGTTGGTATGGAGGCTTTATACATACCAATGTACTGTAGTAGATAAAACTGAACTTAAGGTATGAACAATTCATATTCTAAGCACCGTTTGCCCAGGGTCACTTCCTGATGCCTTGTTTGACAGAGACCGTTGTACAACTTAGAGATGCATTGTATTGGTTTTGAATGGCAGTTTCCAGCCAGCCCGATACAGGAGTGACATTGCCATCCTTAATTGGAAGAAAAACAAAATATTAGAAACTGCGGGGCAAATTTTACCGTCCTGCCCGCCAAGGGAATCGGAGCGGGCAAGGGGCAGACATGGAAAGGTCCGTTGACTGTGATTTGGGATGAGTGAGGCTGGAAAATCTCACCCTGTGACTTCACACACAGATCTCAGTACCATGTGTATCCCGTGTCCAGTAATCGGTACTCGGGAGGATCGTGCCCTTGTTGCAAAGGTTCCCCTGACAACACTGGATGTCAGAAGTGAGTTGTACTCCGAAAGGTGATGGTTTGGGCAATTGACAGATGCTCTCTGATAGACAACCTTTGACCACAGCGTGCTCCCCAGCTGTTGGTAACAGAAAGATAGAGGTTACTTTTGACAAGTCTGATGTGTAATAATCTGTTATATACAATTGCCTGTCCCTTCAATCAAATCCCAGTTCCCCTGAGGAATTCTGGAAACTGTACAGTGCTAAAGATCAAATCAAAATCTTCATATATTTACAAAAGAAATTCAATGATTGGGATTGCAATCCAGATGAAGTTTGCACTTACATGGCACGAATCCCCCTTCCTGCTGTTCCCAAACTTACTCTGAATCTACAGCACAGACACAGGCCATTCAGCCCATCAGCTCAATGTCAGCCTTTATGATGCTCACAGTCCCCTTCCCATCTTACTTCATCTGAACCTATCAGTGCAGCTTCCTGTTCCTTTCCTCTCTTTTGTCCTTATCGAGTTCTGACCTGAAATGAATTTGGGCGATTTTCACCTCTGGCTCAACTGGATGCAAACTTACAGATCAGCCCTGCCCCTAATTTAGCAGAAATCTCATTCTATCTCCCCCAGAAATTGGTAATCAACCTGGATGGGGAAGGATGGGAGAAGATGTGAGATAGATGTGAGTGTGTGTGTTTGTGTGACATCACACTCTACCTATCTCTATAAGCTCCTCCAGCCCATAATAACATTCCAATCTAACCTTCTCTAATCCCTAGAACCCTCCCTATCTCTGTTACTCTGTCCTGCCTTACAACCCTCTGAGATCTCTGTACTCCTCCAATTTGCTTGCCCAACGCCCAATTTCCATTGCTCTACCATTGTCTTCAGCTGCCTGCATGCTAAGCTCTGGAATTCCCTCCCTAAACTTCTCTATCTCTCTCTCCTCCTTGAAGATACACCTTGAAAGTTATCTTAATTCAATTCAATAGAAATGAAGGGGTAAAAATTCATCTGATGACTCTTTTCCTAAATATTCCGAGAATAGTTTATTGATTTATAGTTCACTGCATCCACACAAATATACCTGAAATAGCATCTCATAACTGACCCGGGAATCACACCTCAATTTGATTTACATTTATATTTTCACAAGGTCACTTTTAAAAACAGGAAGCTTCCCCAATCTTTTGGAGACGTTCCAACTCTTTCCATACTATATCAACATGGAAACTTACTAATGTAATTAGTTGAATGTAATTGTAGCCATAACGATTCTGAATTCCTACACATTTCACGATCCTTGTATTGTTGGCACGGGCAGCAGGAGAATCGCTTTGACATGCATAACACTCCAGACCATTCGATGCTGTATTCTCTTCAACTGAAATTGGGACACAAAATATTAAAACTTATAAAAGCACTGACTTCGGGATGAAGGCACCCAAGTTTATTAATGTCATTACTAAGCAATCAGTGCATCATCAGTGACACACACCCTTACAGCACAAAGAGTCCATTTGGCCCATTGTTCTCATGCTAGAAGCACCTTCCATAGAGCTCTGCAATTAGTATAGAATCCACAAACAGATGCTGATTGGTTTAATGTGTTTATGACCCTACCTTTGTGACTGGGATCGTTACATAAGTCGGAGGTGCAACAGTTGGATCCCTGGAAATATGCAAATAAACCCATGTTCATCACAACTCCCGCAGCCTTTGATAAACTGTCTCCAAATCTTTGAACCTGAAATCACAGAGTTTGGTTACTTTCAACTCAGTATGCCAGCAGTATATTTTCTGTCTATCTATCTCTAATTCATCTGTACATTCTTTCTATCATAATATATATTGTTATGGCGAAATCAAAGTGATGGACACAAAATGGTTACCTGGCACACAAAATGGACTCTGGGAAGGGACATTAAGAGGCACTGACTTTGGGCACAGACAGTTACACAAAGAGTTAAAACCTGTAGTGTCTAAGTTGCTGCAGGGAACTGGTTAGACCTTGAGGCACCTTAAGACTTGAGATAAGAGCAGACCCAGAACAATGAGTTTGATAACAAGATAAGCCACTGATGGGGACATAAATGCATAAATGTATATATCGAAACCAGTCATTGATAGAGGACATAACTGCATAAATGTATCCACTCTATGTACAATGATGTGTTAACTGTCAATGTCCGTACCTGTCTGCTTGTAACGATGTGTTAACTGTCGATGTCCGTATCTGTCTACTCAACTTGTAACGATGCGCTAACGGCTAATGTCCGTACTGACTATCATCTAAAAAGTATAAAAGATGCTCAACTACCATTGTGTAACTGAGAAGGTAGCTGCCAGTACTGCGGAGTGCCAGTGCTTCTCCCAAATCTTTGTCCGAATAAAACTTTTGTTGAACCTCCAAGTCTGACTCTGAAGTGGTGAATTTCCCACAACAATATATTTATACATATATCAGCCAATTTAACTTTTATTCATCTCTGTCTATCCATCCATCTACCTGTCTTCCTATCTGCTGGAAAATCTTAGCAGGTCTGACAGCATCTGTGGAGAGAGAGTAGTGCCAGTGTTACGAGTCTAGATGATCCTTCGTCAGAGCTATAACAAACGGCCATCTAGACTCAAACCTTTGGCTTGACTCTCTCTCCACAGATGTTGCCAGACCTGCTGAGACTTTCCAGTATTTTCTGTTTTTGTTTCAGATTCCAGCATCCGCAGTTTTTTGGTTTTGTCTTCCTGTCCGTCTGTCTGTCTATCTATCTAAACATAAGTTTTAAGTTTTATTTATTTGTCACAAGTAGGCTTACATTAACGCTGTAATGAAATTACTGTGAAAATCCCCCAGTCGCCACCCTCCGGCGCCTGTTCGGGTACACTGAGGGAGAATTTAGCATGGCTGATGCACCTAACCAGCACGTCTTTCAGACAGTGGGAGGAAGCCGGAACACCTGGAGGAAACCCACACAGACATGGGGAGAACGTGTAAACTCGACACAGACAGTGACCCAGTCGGGAATCGAACTCAGGTCCCTGGCGCTGTGAGGCAGCAGTACTAACCACTGTGCCACTGTGCCGTCCCACTATCATCCATTTACCTGTCATTCTAACTATTTTCTGATTTACCTGTTTTTCTGTCCATCTCCCTCTCCATCTCTCTATCTATCCACTGTTGCCCCTTTGCAATCTTCCAAGGAATTACAGTTATTTGGAGGCATTCTCACCAACTCTTGCCGCCTTTAAAGTGGTGACGCATTTCAGGTTCCGAGTTGGATCACAGACGTTCTGCTGTGTACAGCTTCCTGTTGAACTCACATAATTGTAATATTTCAGAGTCAAGGCTGGAACAAAACAAATAAAGGAAATTAATCAGCCACCGTTACAGTCACATTGAAAGGAGCTGATGTGCAGAGCACAGAATCGAACACTTTGTGAGAGTCCGGGACCTCCCAGATTGTTTGATAGAGAGATCGGTCAGAGGAGCAGTCATGATTTTCCAGGGAAATGCAGCTTTTTTTCACAGCAAGATTTGCTGCAATTTGCACAGCAATTTGCTAAGAGTGTCCAAGAAAGTTTCCTCAGGCAGTATGTGGAGGGTCCCACTCGGGAAAGGGCAAAACTTGACCTACTCTTCGGAAATAGGGCAGGGCAAGTGACTGAGGTGATGGTGGGGGATCACTTTGGGACCAGTGACCATAGTTCTATTAATTTTAAAGTAGTTATGGAAAGGGACAAAACTGGTCCACAGGTGCAAGTTCTAAATTGGGACGAGGTGAATTTTGATGGAATTAGACATGCGCTTGCTTGCAAAGGTTGATTGGAATAGCTTGTTTGAGGGCAAAGGTACCTCTCGCAAGTAGGAGGCCTTTAAATGTGAAATAGCTAGAGTTCAGAATTATGTTCCTGTTAGGGTGAAGGGCAAGGCTGGCAGGAGTAAGGAAGCTCCTTACAAAACATATTGAGGTTTTGGCCAGGAAAAAGAAGGAGCATGGCTCAGGTCCAAGCAGCAGGGATCAAGGGATTCCCTGGAGGTGTGCAGGGGACACAGGAGTATACTCAAGAAAGAAATTAGGAGGGCAAGAAGGGGACATGAGGTAGCTTTGGCTGAGAGGATTAATTTGAATGCAAAGTGATTCTTTAAGTACACAAAAGAAAAAAAACAACAACTAGAGAGAGAATAGGACCCCTCAAGGACCAAAGTGGACACATATGTGTGGACCCACAGGGGATGGGCAAGGTTCTCAATGAATATTTCTCCTGTGTTTACTGTGGAGAAAGACATGAAGACTGGGAACCTGGGAAAGTTAGTGGTGATATATTGGGGACGGTTGCATTACAGTAGAGGAGGTGATGGCCGTATTGAACTGTATGAAGGTGGATAAATCTCCTGGCCCTGACCAAGTACATCCAAGAACACTGCGTGAGGCTAGAGAAGAAATTGCGGGAGCACTGGCTGAGATATTTGCATCATCATTAGCCATGGGTGAGGTACCAGAGGACTGGAGGGTAGCAAATGTTGTGCTCTTATTCAAGAAGGGATGCAAAGAAAAGCTTGGGAATCATAGACCGATAAGCCTAACATCTGTGGTGGTAAGTTACTGAAGAGGATTCTGAGGGATAAAGTATACGGACATTTGGAAATACAGGGTTTGATTAGGAGTAGTCAGCATGGCCTTGTGCACGAGAGATCATGCCTTACAAATTTGTTAGAGGTCTTTGATGAAGTGACCAGGAAGGTTGGTGAGGGCAGGGGATAGACGTAGGCTATATGGACTTCAGTAAGGCCTTTGATAAAATTCCACATAATAGGCTGCTTTGGAAGGTTAGATTACATGGAATCCAGGGAGAGCTGGCAAATTGGATATACAATTGACTTGACGGTAGGAAGCAGAGGCTAATGGTGGAAGGATGCTTGTTGGACTGGAGGCCTCTGACTAGTGGTTTGCCTTGTTAGAATATAACCAGTGACAACTTTGTATTGGATATAATGTGACCAATGGGAACAAGATGTAAGGGTCAGCTGACCCAGTAAACCATAGAACCAATTATAGAGTGATGTAATAGTCAGCGGACCAGCTGATTCACTATAAATAAGGAACTATGTAGAATTGTGGAGACCTTGGAGTGGCCCAGGGTGAGGCCCCAAGTTTGGAGTAATGATGTTTCTTTATTAAACCCTTTCTTTGATTTATAAGTTGGAGTAAGTTTTGTTGTATTTTCATTAGCTGCATTTTGAAGAGTTCCTTCTGAAGAAACATGCCTCAGGGGTCAGAGCTGGGCCCATTGCTGTTTGTTATCTATATCAATCATTTGGATGAGAACATACAGGGTATGATCAGTAAGTTTGCAGATGACACTAAATAGGTGGTATTGTAGACCATGAGGAAGGTTATCAAAAATTGCAGCAAGATTTTGATCAGCTGGGGAAGTGGGCTGAGAAATGGCAAATGGAGTTCAATACAGATGAGTATGAGGGGTAGCATTTTGGAAAATCAAATCAAGGTAGGACTTTCACTAGGGAGTATCGTGAAACAGAGGGACCTTGGAGTTTGGATGCACGATTCTCTAAAAGTGGAGTCACAAGTAGATAGGGCAGTGAAGAAGGCTTTTGGCATGCTGGCCTTCATCTGTCAGGGCATTGAGTATAGAAGTTGGGAAGTTATGTTGCAGTTGTACAGGACATTAGTGAGGCCGCACCTGGAGTATTGTGTTCAGTTTTAGTTGCCATGCTACGGGAAAGATGTTATTAAACTGTAAAGAGTGCAGAAGAGATTGACAAGGATGTTGCCAGGACTCAAGGGACTGAGTTATATGGAGAGATTGGACAGGCTAGGACTTTTTTCTTTTGATCCGAGGAGACTGAAGGGTGGTCTTATAGAGGTGTATAAGATCATGAAAGGCATGCATAGGGTGAATGCACTCAGTCTTTTTCCCCAGGGTTGGGGAATTGAGAACTAGAGGGCGTAGGTTTAAATTAAGAGGGGAACGAATTAATGGGAACCTGAGGAGCAACATTTTTTCCACAGAGGGTGGTACATGGGTGGAATGAGTTGCCGGAGGAATGATTGAGGCAGGGACATTGACAACACTTAAAAGGCATTTGGACAGATACATGAATAGGAAAGCTTTAGAGGGATATGGGCCAAATGCAGGCAAATGGGGTTAGCTTAGATGGGCATTTTGGTCGGCACAGACCAGATTGGGCCAAAGGGCCTGTCTCCATGCGTAGATTCTATGATTCTAAGATGCTGCAATGAGATAAATGAGCAGAGAAATGAAATTCCATTTTACTTTGTGAGTGCTCTGCCTGAAGACAGGTTTCTGGTTAATATTGAGAGATAAACCAGGATCCAGGGCAGAACTCACCTGGTCTTCAAATAATGGCAGGGAGATAGGGGAGTTGGGGGTGCTATAATTGACTGGAAAGTGAACTGGACTAGCCATATAAACACAGTGGCTACAAGACCAGGTCATAGACTGGTTATTCTGCAGTGAGTAACTCACCTCCTGACTCCCCAAAGTCTGCCCACAATCTACAAAGCACAAGTCACGCGTGTGATAGAATAGCCTCCACTTGCCTGGATGAGTGCAGCTCCCACAACACTCAAGATGCTTGACACCATCCAGGACAAAACAATCCGCTTCACTGGCACCCTTACCACAAACATTCACTTCCTTCACCACCGACGGACAGTAGCAGCAATGTGTATTGCTACCTCCTCGAGAACAAATAGGGTTGGGTAACAAATGCCAGGCTTACCAGAAACAGCCATTTGTAATGAATAAGTTTTAAAAAAGCACCAACATATCTTTGGTAAAACGAGCATTGCTTTAGCACACGCTCCATATGGAAACTGAATATCATTGACAAACATAAGAACATAAGAACATAAGAAATAGGAGCAGGAGTAGGCCATCTAGCCCCTCGAGCCTGCCCCGCCATTCAATAAGATCATGGCTGATCTGACGTGGATCAGTACCACTTACCCGCCTGATCCCCATAACCCTTAA
Organism: Mustelus asterias; assembly: GCF_964213995.1. Classification (NCBI taxonomy): domain Eukaryota; kingdom Metazoa; phylum Chordata; class Chondrichthyes; order Carcharhiniformes; family Triakidae; genus Mustelus; species Mustelus asterias. The sequence continues at coordinate 5,179,365 of NC_135820.1, read as the reverse complement.
TTCCCTTACCGATCAGGAATCCATCCATCCGCGCTTTAAACATATTCAGCGAGGTAGCCTCCACCACCTCAGTGGGCAGAGAATTCCAGAGATTCACCACCCTCTGGGAGAAGAAGTTCCTCCTCAACTCTGTCTTAAACCGACCCCCCTTTATTTTGAGGCTGTGTCCTCTAGTTTTAACTTCCTTACTAAGTGGAAAGAATCTCTCCGCCTCCACCCTATCCAGCCCCCGCATTATCTTATAAGTCTCCATAAGATCCCCCCTCATCCTTCTAAACTCCAACGAGTACAAACCCAATCTCCTCAGCCTCTCCTCATAATCCAAACCCCTCATCTCCGGTATCAACCTGGTGAACCTTCTCTGCACTCCCTCCAATGCCAATATATCCTTCCTCATATAAGGGGACCAATACTGCACACAGTATTCCAGCTGCGGCCTCACCAATGCCCTGTACAGGTGCATCAAGACATCCCTGCTTTTATATTCTATCCTATCCCCTTTGCAATATAGGCCAACATCCCATTTGCCTTCTTGATCACCCGTTGTACCTGCAGACTGGGCTTTTGCGTCTCATGCACAAGGACCCCCATGCACGGTAGCATGTTTTAATTTGTTTCCATTGAGATAGTAATCCCATTTGTTATTATTTCCTCCAAAGTGTATAACCTCGCATTTCTCAACGTTATACTCCATTTGCCATATCCTCGCCCACTCACTCAGCCTGTCCAAATCTCTCTGCAGATCTTCTCCGTCCTCCACACGATTCACTTTTCCACTTATCTTTGTGTCGTCTGCAAACTTCGTTACCCTACACTCCGTCCCCTCCTCCAGATCATCTATATAAATGGTAAACAGTTGCGGCCCGAGTACCGATCCCTGCGGCACGCCACTAGTTACCTTCCTCCAACCGGAAAAACACCCATTTATTCCGACTCTTTGCTTCCTGTCGGATAGCCAGTCCCCAATCCACTTTAACACACTACCCCCAACTCCGTGCGCCCTAATATTCTTCAGCAGCCTTTTATGGGGCACCTTATCAAACGCCTTTTGGAAATCCAAAAACACCGCATCCACCGGTTCTCCTCCATCAACCGCCCTAGTCACATCTTCATAAAAATCCAACATGTTCGTCAAGCACGACTTTCCCCTCATGAATCCATGCTGCGTCTGATTGATCGAACCATTTCTATCCAGATGCCCTGCTATCTCCTCTTTAATAATGGATTCCAGCATTTTCCCTACTACAGACGTTAAGCTGACCGGCCTATAGTTACCCGCCTTTTGTCTCCTTCCTTTTTTAAACAGCGGCGTAACATTAGCCGTTTTCCAATCAACCGGCACTACCCCAGAATGCAACGAGTTTTGATAAATAATCACTAACGCATCCACTATTACCTCTGACATTTCTTTCAATACCCTGGGATGCATTCCATCCGGACCCGGGGACTTGTCCACCTTCAGTCCCATTAGTCTACCCAGCACTGCCTCTCTGGTAACATTAATTGTATTAAGTATTTCTCCTGCTGCCAACCCTCTATCGTTAATATTTGGCAAACTATTTGTGTCCTCCACCGTGAAGACCGACACAAAAAACTTATTTAAAGACTCAGCCATATCCTCATTTCCCACTATTAACTCCCTCCTCTCGTCCTCCAAGGGTCCAACATTCACTCTAGCCACTCTATTCCTTTTTATATATTTATAAAAACTTTTACTATCATTTTTTATATTAATTGCTAGCCTAGCTTCATAGTCTATCCTTCCTTTCTTTATCGCTTTCTTAGTTTCTCTTTGTTGTTTCTTAAATTTTTCCCAATCACTTGTTTCTCCACTATTTTTGGCCACTCTGTACGCAGCTGTTTTTATTTTAATACTCTCCTTTATTTCCTTCGTTATCCACGGCTGGTTCTCCCTTTTCTTACAATCCTTGTTTTTTGCTGGAATATATTTTTGCTGAGAACTGAAAAGGATCTCCTTAAAAATCCTCCACTGTTCCTCAGCTATCCTACCTGCCAGCCTGCTCTCCCAGTCTACCTTAGCCAATTCATCCCTCATCCTATCATATTTCCCTCTGTTCAAACAGAGGACACTGGTTTGGGACCAAACTTTCTCCTCTTCCATCTGAATCAGAAATTCGACCATATTGTGGTCACTAGACCCAAGAGGGTCCTTCACAATAAGATCCTTAATTCTACCTACCTCGTTACACAATACCAGATCCAAAATAGCTCGTTCCCTCGTCGGTTCCGTAACATGCTGTTCAAGGAAACTATCCCGACAGCATTCTAAGAACTCTTCCTCCATTCCACCCTTACCGACTTAAGTCTGCCAGTCAATGTGCATGTTGAAGTCCCCCATGATTATTGCCGTTCCGTTTTTACACGCATCCCTTATCTGCTTGTTTATAGCCCTCCCTACCTCAACATTATTATTTGGGGGCCTATATACCACACCTACTAGTGTCTTTCTCCCTCTACTATTCCTCATCTCTACCCATAATGATTCCACGTTTTGTTCCTCAGAGCCTATGTCATCCCTCAGTACTACCCTGATATTATCTCTTATTAATAGCGCGACCCCACCACCTTTTCCTTCCTGTCTATTCTTCCTAAACGCCTGATACCCCTGGATATTCATCTCCCAGTCCTGGTCACCTTTCAGCCACGTTTCTGTAATGGCCACGAGATCGTACCCACTTGTGCTGATTTGCACCATCAACTCATTTACCTTGTTCCGAATGCTTCGTGCATTCAGGCAAAGTGTCCTTATTCCAGCTTTTATCTGAACATATATATAATTGTACCACAAGTTAATATTTCCATTAGAATAAACCACCTGAAAGTGATTAATAAGTGGCCTATTTCATACAAAGTCTCACCTTCAGTCACTAGAGCACAAATCATAAAATGCCAGAGAACAACTTCATCTTGTTTTGATCTTTGATGATCCTCATGCAGAGCAGTGACACAAACCGCTATCACTCAGTGCTCTGTCGATGGTGTCTATGAGTTGGCAAATATATCCGTGAGGGGGTGTAACCAGAAACAGAATTTCCAGCTTCCTTGTGTCTTTGCCAAGCTGGTTTGACTTCCACTCCAATAACAATGACAAAGTGCTGTACTATTTACCTCCCTCTCCCAGAATCTGGACTGGTTATTATACACAACTATCTAACTCTTGCTGATCCTGTCTTGAGATGGTGTGAGGGAGACAGTTGGGATGAAAAGGTACGAGCAGACCAAATGTATTGTAAGCTCACAAAACATCGCTTACTTACAAAAGAAAACCCAGGGCAGAATGATTTTCTTTTGTTTGGGACATGGTCCAACCTGATTTTTAATTCTTCATGGGACACAGATGTCACTGGCAAAGATATCATTTCTTACCTGTTGTGGTAAAAATAACCACTGCATATCTGTGAGCTTTCAAGTGTTAAGAACCATGTTAAATACAAGGGTATCCCAAAACCCAGCAGGGTAACTTGGAGCAATGGTTCTTAGTGATGTATATTTTCAATTTGGTATAATGTGAGGAAAGAAGGGGGGATAGTAGCACAGTGGTAATGTTGCTGGAATAGTAATCCAGAGGCCCAGGGTAATCCTTCGGGTACATGGGTTCAAATCTCACCATGACAGCTAGTGGAATTCAAACTCAATTCAAACTCAAACTTACAGCACCAGGGACCCCAGTTCCATTCTGGCCTCAGGTCACTGTCTGTATGGAGTTTGCACGTTCCCCCTGTGTCTGCATGGGTCTCCTCCCACAATCCAAAGGTGTGCGGCTAAATTGCCCCTCAGTGTCAGGGGACTACCACGGTAAATATGTGAGGTTACGGGGATAGGGTCTGGGTGGGATTGTTGCCGATGCAGGATCGATGGGCCTTCTTCTTCACTGTAGGGATTCTATTCGATATGCAAACCAGGGAGAAACATTCCAGTCCAATTTGTGATCAATTAATAAAGAATATTTATAAACTCAAAAGAAAAACACATGACAAGAAGGACTATAATACGCTACAATAACGCACTTAACTACACTGATGGCTGTACGCACAGTAGAACATAGAACATAGAACAGTACAGCACAGAACAGGCCCTTCGGCCCACAATGTTGTGCCGAGCTTTATCTGAAACCAAGATCAAGCTATCCCACTCCCTATCATCCTGGTGTGCTCCATGTGCCTACCCAATCACCGCTTAAATGTTCCTAAAGTGTCTGACTCCACTATCACTGCAGGCAGTCCATTCCACACCCCAACCACTCTCTGCGTAAAGAACCTACCTCTGATATCCTTCTTATATCTCCCACCATGAACCCTATAGTTATGCCCCCTTGTAATAGCTCCATCCACCCGAGGAAATAGTCTTTGAACGTTCATTCTACCTATCCCCTTCATCATTTTATAAACCTCTATTAAGTCTCCCCTCAGCCTCCTCCGCTCCAGAGAGAACAGCCCTAGCTCCCTCAACCTTTCCTCATAAGACCTACCCTCCAAACCAGGCAGCATCCTGATAAATCTCCTCTGCACTCTTTCTAGCGCTTCCACATTCTTCTTATAGTGAGGTGACCAGAACTGCACACAATATTCCAAATGTGGTCTCACCAAGGTCCTGTACAGTTGCAGCATAACCCCACGGCTCTTAAACTCCAACCCCCTGTTAATAAAAGCTAACACACTATAGGCCTTCTTCACAGCTCTATCCACTTGAGTGGCAACCTTTAGAGATCTGTGGATATGGACCCCAAGATCTCTCTGTTCCTCCACAGTCTTCAGAACCCTACCTTTGACCCTGTAATCCACATTTAAATTAATCCTACCAAAATGAATCACCTCACATTTATCAGGGTTAAACTCCATTTGCCATTTTTCAGCCCAGCTTTGCGTCCTATTACATCAAGTTACCCCTTTGCTCCCAACAACCTACATTTCCTTACCTCTGAGTTCCCAAACAACATCCAATATTAGGTAGCTCTTAAGAGCTAAATTCAGCAAATAGTTACACATACAGGTTATCTGTCCACGTTTGGGAAAACTGTCCTCAGTTTCAGCGAAGGCATCATCTTCTCGAGTTTTGGATTTTAATCTGCTCTTTTTGTAATAACTTATTTTCAGGAGACTTTTTTCTGCAGGTGTGGTTGTAATGGCAGCAACTGTTGTCCCCCTTAAGTGTCACTTTCCTTATCTCTCCACTTTGAAGATACCTCTTCTATATCCCATTATTTTCCTCTAGCCACATAGGTAAACACTTGCTCTTCTCACTGGTATGTGAATTCTCATATCACCTTCAGACTCTCCTTTTTAACCTTATTAACTCTCCTTTTTGTTTTTTATTTTATCCCAATTTCATTTTAATCTTAATTTTCCCCAATGCCTAACACCTTTTTCTTGTTTTAAATGAAACTTCATAATTTGAAAGGCAATTTAATTTCACAACCATTTATCATTTCTACCTTATCGAATATTATAAAGATTTAAAACATGCATGAACATAAAATTTACCCTAAAATATTTACATACAAGGTTCCCAATAGTCTCTTTTACACTCATAACAATGCATCAGCAATGTTTTCTCTCCCAGCCACTTGAATGATTTTCAAATTAAATGTTTGTAATAAAAAGCACCATTAAAATAACCAGTTTCAAAACCTCCAGAAACTTTGGGGGAATTATGCTTTAGAACTGGAATTTTACCATCCCGCCCGCCACGGGAATCGGAGCAGGAGAGGGGCGGACCATGGAAAGGTCCATTGACCTTGGGTGGGATTTTATGGTTTCAGGATGAGCGAGGCCATAAAATCCTGCCCGAAATATACGATTGTTTCTGTTGAATTACTGGCAACATAAATCTCAAAAGATTGTAATGCCAATGCTAAACTTTAAGTCTCTTTTCAATTGTAGAATACTTCTGTTGATGAGGATTTTGTTTCCTTGAGAAATACCCCACAGGGTTCTCAATTCCAATTTAATCTTCCTGGAACAATACAGCCCTGGGATTTTCTCAGGTGTCCTCCTGGGGTGCTCTGTATTTTGTTGACCCTCACTCAACCAATATATAGACAAAGATACAAAGAACAATACAGCACAGGAACAGGCCCTTCGGCCCTCCAAGCCTGCGCCGCTCATGTGCCCAACTAGACCATTCGTTTGTATCCCTCTATTCTCCATCTGTTCATGTGGCTATCTAGATAAGTCTTAAACGATCCCAGCAGGTCCGCCTCAATCACCTTGCTTGGCAGTGCATTCCAAGCCCCCACCACCCTCTGTGTAAAATACGTCCCCCTGACATCTGTGTTGAACCTTGCCCCCCTCACCTTGAACCCGTGACCCCTTGTGTTCGTCACCTCCGACCTGTCAAAAAGCTTCCCACTGTTCACCCTATCTATGCCCTTCATAATTTTGTACACCTCTATTAAGTCATCCTCCGTCTTTCCAGGGAGAACAACCCCAGTTTACCCAATCTCTCCTCACAGCTAAGACCCTCCATACCAGGCAACATCCTGGTATACCTTTTCTGTACTCTCTCCAAAGCCTCCACGTCCTTCTGGTAGTGTGGCGACCAGAACTGGACGCAGTATTCCAAATATGGCCTAACCAACGTTCTATACAGCTGCAACATCATATGCCAACTTTTATATTCTATGCCCCGTCCAAGAAAGGCAAGCATGCCATATGCCTTCTTCACCACCCTCTCCACCTGTGCTGCCACCTTTAAGGATCTGTAGACTTGTACACCCAGGTCCTTCTGTGTCTATATTCCTGATGGTTCTGCCACTTATTGTATAGCTCCCCCTTACGTTAGATCTACCAAAATGCATCATTTCGCATTTATCTGGATTAAATGCCATCTGCCATTTCTCCGCCCAGTGTTCCAGCCTATCTATATCCTGCTGTATTCTCTGACAATCACTATCCGCAACTCCAGCAATCTTTGTGTCATCCGCAAACTTACTGATCACACCAGCTACATCTTCCTCCAAATCATTAACATATATCACAAACAGCAGAGGTCCCAATACAGAGCCCTGCGGAACACCACTAGTCACAGACCTCCAACCGGAAAAAGACCCCTCCACTGTTACCCTCTGTCTTCTATAGCTAAGCCAGTTCTCCGCCCATCTAGCTAGCTCACCTTTTATCCCGTGAGATTTAACCTTTTGCACCAGCCTGCCATGAGGCACCTTGTCAAACGCTTCACTAAAATCCATACAGACGACATCCACGACCCTTCCCTCGTCAATCGTTTTTGTCACCTCCTCAGATAACTCAACCAAATTTGTGAGGCATGACCTCCCGCGTACAAAACCATGCTGTCTATCGCTAATGAGATTATTCAGTTCTAAATGCGCATATATCCTATCTCTAAGAATCTTCTCCAACAATTTCCCTACCACGGACGTCAAGCTCACCGACCTATAATTACCCGGGTTATCCTTGCTACCCTTCTTAAATAACGGGATTGCTATCCTCCAATCCTCTGGGACCTCACCTGTGTCCAGTGAAGAGACAAAGATTTCTGTTAGAGGCCCAGCAATTTCATCTCTTGCCTCCCTAAGGCGTCTAGGATAGATGCCATCTGGCCCTGGAGATTTGTCTGTCTTAATGTTTCCTAAAAAACCTAACACTTCCTCCCTTGTAATTGAGATTTTTTTCTAACGGGTCAACACATCTCTCTAAGACACTACCAGTCAACATGTCCCTCTCCCTTGTGAATACTGATGCAAAGTATTTGTTTAGGATCTCTCCTACTTCCTTTGGTTCTAAGCATAATTCCCCTCCTTTGTCCCTGAGAGGTCCGATTCTTTCCCTAACAACCCTCTTGTTCCTAACGTATGTATAAAATGCCTTCGGATTCTCCTTAATCCTGTCTGCCAAGGACATTTTGTGACCTCTTTTTGCCCTTCTAACTCCCTGTTTGAGTTCTTTACTACTTTCTCTGTATTCCTCCAGTGCTCCATCTGTTTTTAGCTGCCTGGACCTCATGTATGCCTCTTTTTTTTTTGATTAGACCCACAATTTCACTGGTTATCCACGGCTCCCAAATCCTACCTTTCCTATCCTTCCTCTTTACAGGCACATGCCTGTCCTGCAGTCCTATCAACTGCTCCTTGAAAGACTCCCACATGCCAGATGTGGATTTACCCTCGAACAGCCTCTCCCAATCAACACCCACCAAATCCTGCCTAATCCGGCTGTAGTTAGCCTTCCCCCAATTCAGCACCTTACCCATAGGACAACACTGATCTTTTTCAATTACTATCCTAAAGTTTACAGAATTGTGGTCACTATTTGCCACATGTTCCCCTACTGAAACTTTGATGACCTGACCGGGCTCATTCCCCAGTATTAGGTCCAGTATAGCCCCCTCTCTAGTCAACATATTGTTCCAAAGAACCTTCCTGTACGCATTTTATAAATTCTTCCCCATCCAGGCCCCCAGCCCAAAGCGATTTCCAGTCTATGTGAGGGAAATTAAAGTCTCCCACTACAACAACCCTATTTTTTCTGCACCTGTCCAGAATCTCCTTACATATCCGTTCCTCAACTTCCCATGGGCTGTTGGGAGGCCTGTAGTATACCCCCAGCATAGTGACTGCGCCCTTCCTGTTTCTGAGCTCCACCCACAGTGACTCGTTACCTGACCCTTCCGTATTGTCCACACTCTGTACCGCTGTAATATGCTCCCTAACCAGCATTGCTACTCCTCCACCTCTCCTAGCCCCTTTGTCTAAAACACTTATACCCCGGAATATTCAGCTGCCAGTCCTGTCCTTCTTTTAATCAAGTCTCCGTCACTGCAACCACATCCAAGTTCCGCGCAAGCATTAAGGCTCTAAGCTCGTCTGTCTTGCCCGTGACGCTCCTTGCATTGAAGCAGATGCACTCCAGGCCTCCAGGCCCACTGAGGTCATCCTCCCCCAGACTGCGAAAGACAGTATATAGTTAAAGAACGAAAAGGAATTTATTTGCTAATGCATGCATCAGGAGAGAGACACAGTCAATGAGGGTTGACTGTTGTCTCTGAGCTAATATTGCAAGGTAATATTATTATATTATTCTGAACATTTCAATATCCCACCAAGTCTTGTCAATCAGACTGGAGGGCCCAATCACATTACCCATTATTACCTGAGCCAATAACGTTCCACCTGTCAACAGGAATAGGAGATTATTATCTTATTGCCCATGTACTTTCCTTCCCCTTTACCCAGGAAACCTAATCCATGTCATTACTAGTAACCAAGGCCATAGTTACCATCTGTGATTTTTAAGTGGTGAAAGGAGTCACTCTTTCGCTGGAACTGGGGCCTCCTTTATCAGCTTGAGAGACTGCTCCAACCTCGCTAACCATGAACGAATTTACTCCCTTAAATACCAAGCCTGTTAAACTTGCCTTTCGCATATCCAAAAACAGATAAAAGAAGCTGCCTTTCTGTGCTCCATTGTATTAAAAGAATTTGGTCTGCCTACCACTGTGTTTCCCATCATGCTGCATTCAGAACGAAGTTGGCCAAGGCACAATACATACATATTGAAAATATAATTTAAGATTATAGTACTTGGTTAATTTGTGGTCGTACAGTTTATAATACCTTTGCAGTTTATAATACCTTTGAATATTTTGTTCCAGGCACATTGTGAATTCTCACTATATATATAAGGCACTTTGTAATTACCTTAACTTTGTCTACCTATTACAGTAAACTCAAATGAAGGGCTACAAACTAAGAATTCTATACTACCCTCCATCAAGCCCCCACACCAATGTCACTGGCATCCACAGGCAGTTTAAACTGTTTGTCATGATTTGGTGTGGTTAACACAGGCGCTGTTGTCAACACAGTTTTTAAATGTTGCATGTGGTTTGGCAGTCCTCGAACCAGTTAAGTTTCTTGTTCTTCTTCAAGAGTTCTGTTAGTGGTCCTACAACACTGCACACGGCACAAACCAATGATAAAATCCACTCATTCCCAGAAATCTTAAGATCTTTTTTCTTGTTCTAAATTCAGGAAAATCCCAAATTACCTATATTCTTGCATCTGGTGGAACCATGTGACTAAGTCCCACAATATGTCCAAACTATGAAATTTGAGCTTTAGAAAATTTGCTTTTTGCCAAATTCATGACTAGATTAGCTTCTTTTATGTGTTCAACAGGTCTTTTAGGTGTTGCAAGTGTTCTTACCAACTTTGACCAAACACCAGTAAATTGTCAAAGAACACCGGACAGCGACTCAGTTCCTGAATAACTTTATTCATTAATCTCTGAAATGTTGTGGGTGCATTCTTCATCCCGAATGGCATAACATTAAATTGATAAAGTCCATTTGATGTCACGAATGCTGAGATTTCCTTTGGCTTCTCAGACAAAGGTATTTGCCACGACCCCTTCAACAATTCTATTTTTTGTGATGTATTTAGACTGTCCAACTATTTCAATGCAAACGTCCAACCATGGTGTAGGAAACTGTTGTGGGATAGAATTAGCTACTTTTGGACTTAGTCCCCTTTAAGTGACCAGACAAAGAATTTCAGAGTTTTAAAATTGGCCTTTATTTTTTGAGCGAGAGCAAGTGATCGGATACGCAAGCTGTTGTGTACCAGAGCCCTGAATAGGCCATTATACAATCATTACACAGGTTATACTCTCAGGTTTGGTGACAAGTAATTACCAATCATATAATCATAGAATCCTACAGTGCAGAAGGAGGCCATTCGGCCCATCGAGACTGCACCGAGCACAATCCCACCCAGGCCCTATCCCCATAATTCCATGTATTTTCCCTAGCTAGTCCTCCTTATACTAAGGGACAATTTAGCATGGCCAATCCACTTAACCCGCACATCTTTGGACTGTGGGAGGAAACCAGAGCACCCGGAGGAAACCCATTCAGACACGTGGAGAATGTGCAAACTCCACACAGACAGTGACCCAAGCTGGGAATTGAACCCGGGCCCCTGGCACTGTGAGGCAGCTGTGCTAACCCCACAGTGCCACCATGCCACCCAAATCAGAGGTTTACATTTGCTCAAATATAATCTATGTCCACTCACAACTAACAGTTAGGATTGCATAAGGTATAACATAAGGGTATAGTTGTCCAATTACAACTTGTGCATGTCTACTTAATTATAATATCACCGAGCTCATATTTCCTTTTACTCATCTATTGACTTCCAGACATGAGTATGATGGCTATATGTCTAACCAGTGACATACCAACTTCCCCTGTCCAATTGTCCCTTGTGAGAACAGAGACTGAAAGGTGCAGCTGTGCATAGTTCAATGGAGGACTTGTGTGTGTGTGTTATGTGACTGGGTCCTCCCTTGTAACTGGGGGATTTATGGTCCTTAACTCTTATTCGGGTCTGTTTTGAATCGAGGCCTATGGTTTTTTTTTCCATAGTTTTCCCTGTGCGACTGAGTTTAGCAGCCTGCATCTTATGTGATTTTTAAACTGGTGTGATTATTAACCCTTTCAGAAATGGATCCCTCTTGGTGACAGCATTCACTTTCCTGTATTCCACACAATAGGTGGAATTTTATGACCTTGTTGCACCCATTTTGTGGCGAGAAAATGTCATAAAATTGGGAACAATCTGACTAGCGGGAATGGTGCCCAATTTCGTGCCCATTCCCATCATAGCAAAAGAAAAGGGTGCAATTGAGAGCTTGCCCAAAATGAGCGAAACGTCAATTTGCATTTTTTTGCGTTCATCTCAATGTCATTGGGAGCTTCACTCCCAATCGTCCCAGCTCACTTGCCTTAACAACCTCATTTACTACTGCTGGGATCAGTGAGGAAAACACCTCGTATAAAAGTTGGCTGCAGGAGCTGCAGCAGTGAGGGTGAGCAAGACCTTGGGTCTTAGCGCTGACTCTGGGTTCTAGCGCTAGCAGCAGCAAGCAATAATTGTGGTGGGGGGATGGGCTGGAAAGTCTCAGATCCAGCAGTGCTGCATCCTTGGGACTCATAAAACAACACTGTCTCAGGCCACTGCTGAATGGGTTCTGGGTGTTTGTGTGTGTATATGTGGTGGGGGGGGGGGGGGGGGGGGTGAAGGAGGGGAGGAATTGGGGACTGTGTGTGTGGCTTGTCTGGGAGGTGAGGGGGAGCAGAGTTCTCTAACTTTTCCATCTCTCTCCCCTTGTTCCAACCCCCCCCATCCCCCACCTGTGCCATTTGCTATAAGAACTGGCACCTTGGGGCACAGAGGGGCACCCACTCGCGATGGCCTTAAACTTCCAGGCCATGAGTGAAGACCTTTGTGGCATTTCCCAATCATCCTTCCACAGGTGTGTGAAGGAGGTCATGGATGCCCTATATGCCCTGGCTGGCCAGTATATCAAAGTTGACCTGGGCCAGGCCCAGAGGGAAGCCTGGGCAGCAGGATTCACGGCCATCATGGGGATGCAAATGTGCAGGGAGCTGTAGACTGCACCCACATTGCTCTCAGGGCCCTGGAGAAAAATCCTGCAAGATTCATGAATAGAAAGGGGCTTCCATTCTATCGACATGCTGTTGGTGTGTGACCATCATGCACGCCTGCACCAGACACCCCAGCATCGTGCATGACAGTTTTATATTGAGGAGCTCAGGTGTCTCAGAGATCTTCGAGGAGGAGCCCTGGGTATAGGGATGGTTCATGGGGGACGTGGGGTACCCACTTCCTACTTGGCTGATGACGCCTGTGCAGAGGCCTGAGACTGAGGCAGAGACCCAGTATAATGAAACCCACGTTGCCATCCGGTCAATCGTGGAGCAAGGCATTGGGCTTCTCAAAATAATGTTCAGGTGCCTGGACCACTTGGCGGGGCCCTCCAGTATAGCCCCCTGACATTGTTGTGCATTGTGGTGTGCCCTGCATAACGTGGCACAGCAGTGTGGAGACCTTTTAGAGCAGGACGAGGTAGAGTGCGACCAGCTGGGCATCGCTGAGGAGAAGGCCACCGAGGAGGATATCGAGGAATAGGAGGATGGCGATGGCGACCAACACCACCCAGGCGCTGGAGGGCTGGTAGCAGCAAGGGTCAAGCATGCGAGGGCGGCTAGGAAGGTCCTGATAAACACGCGGTTCAGTAACTAGGGCCTGTGTTGCCGCACATGGGTCATTTACCCATCTCCCCGCCACCCCAGGCTCTCTTGTGCACCTCTACAATCTCCTGCAGCATTGTAACACCAGAGTAGTGGGCCTGGGTACGCTGTGTTAGAGTTTCTGTGGCAGACAGGGGGGTGATAATGACTCACTATGTGCCATTGTGATGATGGCCTGGTGCAAACTAGTCTGACTCCTACCTGAGCTCTGCATGCACGCTGGCACCTGGGCCCACATCTAGGTGGAGGTAAGGGAGCACTAAACACCAATGCAGGGCCTCCAGCCAGGCGGGGGAATGTCTCCCTGGCTCTGGGAATATCATGGCAGATGTTGTAAGTCACTGCCCCTGCATGCTACCCGCTTTAGCCAGAGAATGATTTGAGCGCCTTGATTTTGCCAGTAGTGGTGCACTGAGGGCCCTCCCCGACTGACATCAACATGCTGGGTCCCTCCAGCGAAGGTCAGGGTAAATACATCCCTTTTGGAGGCTAATCAGAGACAGATTAGGCACAGCTGTGGGGCATAATAACATTTATTGGTGGCAATAAAAGTTCCATCAAACTAGGTGCTCATATATAACAACTGCATGTGAAACTTAACAGTGCCTAATTCTTCTACCTAACTGGTGAGCTCCTTCACCTGTGCCACCTTGGTGCCACTACAACTTCTTAGCTTTATGTGGCCCACCACTGTGTCCCTATGTCGCCCCAGGATATACATCGGAGGTAGAGGTGGCCAGTTGCCTGCTGCACCTCATGCCTGTGATGCCTTTGGCAATTGTCCTCAGGGGGGCTTGGACCTTGAGGGCCCTGGCCTGCTTCAGGTGTCACGGACATATCCATGCCACACTGTTCATCTCGCTGCTCCTGAGATGCCCTGGTATCAGGTAGGGGGGAGTCAAAAGGTGTAGCCACTGCCACAGTCTCCTGGGTGGAAGGCCCCAGTACAGCTTCCAGCCATTCCTCCTCCCTCAGGGTTCCTGTGGACCCTGGGTCACTCCATGGGACAGCGCTGCTTATGCAGTGAACTCCAGAAGCTCTGGTGTTACCAGGCCCTTCAGTCCTCGAGGCCCATCTCCTTCTTGCCATGATGGGCAAGCCCTCGGAGATGGCCCTCTGAGTCTGAGGCCACCTGTCAATGGCAGCAGCCAGTGCCATCTGAGACTAGGCCAAGCTCTGCAGCCCCTCAGCCATGACGCTCTGTGACTGGGCCACGTTCTCAAGAGCTACTGACATAGCCCGCTGTGTCTCAGCGCAGTCCTGCTGGCTAACCTGCAAGCTCTCAAGCCACTCAGCCATGGGTCGCAGAGTCTCGAGAAGCCTGTAGAAACCCTCAGCTGTGGCCCGCTAGGACTCAGCTGTCTGCTCTCAGAGTGGGGTGCCTTCAATGGAAAATCCCACTGACAGCCTTGGGACCAGAGATCCCGCAGCCAGCAAATGATGCGCCGCCTCCCACACCAAGGAAGTTATGGCTGGGAGGCTGGAAAATCCTACCTGTAGTTTCTGATTTCTTACTTAATAACTTTTCTTGTGTTGATTTTAGTGGTCCTCTAACTTCATGTCCATTAACCAATTCAAAAAGACTAAATCTGGGAGAATTATTTGGTGTATCCTGAATGGCAAATAATAAAAATGAATCCCTTTGGCCCAATCATGAGGGTAATCTTGACTATCGGCGCTCATTGTTTTCAAAGTTTGATGCACCCTCTCTAACTGGAGGCAATCTCTGGCCCAATTCCTTGGCAAATGGACATGATGCTTCCCTTGAAAGGCAGAGCCTCCTGTGACACTGGAAATTTGTATTGTCAAGGTAGTTAGATCGCTGCTTGGATACCTTGGCAGCTGGATAGTGGCATTTTCTGTGGAGAAGTCCTCTTTGCCCTCCCTGCTGGCCTGAGCACCCTGTGCCTACACCTGGTTCTGTTTGCCCACTTGCTTCCCCCTCAGAGGAGGTGCTCCCCTGCTGAATACACAAGCCCTATCAGCAGAAATCCAAATGGGGCTGACCTGTGCACGGAGGGTCCAAAGGGTCAGAAATCTCACAGAGATGTTACAAGACTGAAAAGTCCAGACAATGTACACAAATCTCAAAAGAAAGCAGTGAAAACATTCAGAAAACTAGAGTTGATGCCCACAGCCAACTCTCAATAACTCAAACCAGCTCAGCTCACCTTTGCTCCTGCCTCCTTTTATCCAGCCCTTGGATGAGAAAATGACAAAAACAGGTTGACCACCTGCCCGTGTTGCCAGTGCGGTGACCTAAACATCAAACAGACAACATCAAATCAGTTGGAGCTTTAATCCTTTAAGTGAGCTTCTAAATTGATGGTGGGTGTGCATCCAATTCACACTCGCGTCTGCTGACTGCAATATCACCCGACTGCGCAATGACATGAGGGTGTGTGCCCGACATCGGTTTGCATGATTTCACACGTTTCTGGGTCAAATGCCCAAAAAGTGTAAAATTCTGGCAATTGTGTTTATTTAATTTTATCCTTTTGAAATCAAAGACAACTTTGCATTCTGCATAAGCAAGGTATTTTCCTTTACTCCCAATTTATAGGTTACCAGATTATCCATGGTAAATGGGTGGGGTTGAGGGTATCGGATGGGGAGAAAAACCTAGGCTAAGGCACTTTGTCAGAGAGTCAGTGCAGATCCAATGGGCCGAATGGCCTCCTTCTGGACTATAGGGATTCTATAAGAGCTGCGATTGTAGATGTAATGAGGCACCTCAGAGTGCCACATTGCGTATTGAAACAAGCCAATCTGTGTTCAGTATTTTGTAATATTAAATTTGAACAGTTATGTAATTTACTTCCACAAATTTCTGAATGAAATATATTTTGGGGAATTAAAAGGTGGTGAATTAAAATGTTTGGCGACCACAGATCGTGGAATCTTTTGTGGACTGAATGGAAGTGTGATGCAAAACAGTCACTCAATCTTTGTTTGGCCTCCATAATGTAGAGGAGGCTGCATTGTGAATAGCCAATACAGTAACTAAACAGAAAGAAGCCCACATTAATCACTTTCACCTCCAAAAAGTCAAGGACAGTGAGGAGAGAGGAGGTAAAAGGGCAGGTGTAAATTGTCCAGCAATTCAATGGAAAGCTGCTATGGGGAGGGAATAGAGTGTTGGGGGTCATGGAGAATGGATCAGGATGTTCGAGAGGGAACAATTCCTTTGGAATACTGTAAGGGAAGCAGAAGGGTCTGGGGTCAGTATCACACTGAGGGTGGCTGGAGGTACATTGATGAATGTGCTGGTGCCATTTGCTGCTCTCACACTGTTTGAACAAATTTAATCAATGCTTTTATTCCAATTTCCATCTTTCCCTCTATTTATATGGTCCATCTCCAACTCGTTCCTTCCTTTCCTGGACTTCTCAGTCTCCAGTTCTGGAGCAGGCTATCAATCAATGTTCACTCTATATCCATTGATTCTCACTGCTACATCATCACATTCGCTGCTCCTGATAAGGATTTCATTCTGTTTTCCCAATTTCTGCACCTCCTTCATGGGCTGATTCAGCCTTGCATTGTCATGCTGCAAGTCTGTCTTCCTTCTCAACCAAAGATTCCCCTCACTGTCACTGACAGGACCCCATATGTGTCCCTCCCATTTTCCACTCCTGTGCTCTCACCACTTTACCTACTTCTCAGAACCAAGTTAGGGTTCCCCTTGTCCTCACCTCCCATCCCACCAGCCTCCAAATGCAACATATCATGCTCCATCAATTCTGTCACCTGAAACACCCCAAAAACTCCTTGAATTCTTTCAATTTAGTTCACTGTGTTCACTGCTCACAATACGGTTTGCTTTACATTGTGGAGACCAAATGCAGACTGGGAAACCACTTTGTGGAACATCTCTGCTCAGTCTGCAAGCTTGAACCTGAGTTTCCAGTCAGCTGCCATTTTAATTCTACACCCCAATCCCACTCTGAGCTCTCTCTCCTTGCCTCCAATGATCACCGTAAGCTTCAGGAACGGGATCTCATCTTTCTAACTTTACAGCCTTCCAGGCTCAACTGAGAGTTAACATGAGTAAACATGAGTAATCAGCCTGAAATAGTTAAAGGGATTGGTTAGTGCTGTAAGTTACTGGAAACTGATTCTGGTTTCGTCTCTCGAGAAATAAATCAATGGAATGATTACTCGTACATTATGACAGATAAGCTATCTTGAAAAGGAGACAGTTTATCAGACGAGAACTTTGCAATCGTGGGAAAGTCACTTCATATATACTTCTCGCAAATAATTACTAACTTTAAAATCTGTGTATATTTGTGAAGCTAAGGAGGGAGTAAAGGAATATTGTATCACAATCAAACTTTTCATGATTAATAAATGCAAAGTCCTCCTTACTAACGTCTGGGGACTTGGGCCAATATTGGAAAAGCGGTCTCACAGACTAGTCAAGCAACAGCCATACTCACGGAATCATACCTTACAGATAATGTCCCAGACTCCACCATCACCATTCCTGGGTATGTCCTGTCCCATTGGCAGGACAGACGCAGCAGAGGTAGCAGCACAGTGGTCTGCAGTCAGGAGCGAGTTGCCCCAGGAGTCCTCAATATTGACTCTGGATCACATGATGTTTCACGACACCAGTTCAAACAAAACCTGCTGATTATCACGTACCGACCCCCCTCAGCTGATGTATCAGTACTCCTCCATGTTGAACATCACTTCGAGGAAGTATTGAGGGTAGCAAGGGCTCAGAATGTTTTCTGAGTGGGGGACTTTAATGCCCATCGCAAAGAGTGGCTCAGTAGTACAGACCAAGTCCTAAAGGTCATAGCTACTAATCTAAGAGGGTGGCAGGTGGTGAGGAAACTAACAAGAGGGAAAAACATGCTTGACCTCATCCTCAGCAACCTGCCTGCCACAGGGAAAATTAAGCAGGGAGAGGGAGGAATGGGTATGACCTCAGAACCTCAGACTTTCACTGTATTGTGCTGTCGACTTTCACACCTAAAAGCACTGATGCTACTTATACTGAATTGGCCAGTTCAGAATGATTGTTGGTTTCGATAGATCAATGACACCCTGCCAACAGTAAAATCAGGGCTCATATATTGACCACAAAAGGAATAGGTCAAAACAGCTTCTAAATGCACAATGAAACCTAGAACAGGAGATGGTGTGGGAAACATTGGGCAGGGTACATGATTTAGATCTCAATTTTAGTTAGTTTAAACTGGAGTCCAGTGGACTATGGTCAGCTCCTTGTCTGTTAGTGACAAAGTAACAATTGCGCCTTCATGAGCTTCAATGTAGAATCAGCTGCAGTCGGTCACAGTTGATTGGGTGCCCACTGGCAACACAAGGAAATTAGAGTCACCACCCAATTAACAGTATGATAAAAATGCGCTTGAACTTCTTCTGATCTGTGACTTTATTCTGTTGTCCAGCGAATTGTGAGAAATCCCAAAGTATCCAACAGATCTTCAATCAGTTCGTCACAGATTATAAACTCAAAGATGATTTGTAGGTAAGAGCTGACTCAACTTGCTGCTTGTCGTCATTCTGCAAATCTATTTGTGGAGTGCTGAAAGTGTTGTTTCAATGCAAGATAAATACTACCGCAAAGGTAATTTGCTTGTACCTCGTGCCATTGTGAAGTTAATTTTCCTTGCTTAAAAAGACTCATCCAAAAATAATTGAACAAAATAACCTCCAATCCTCCCCTTGAAATCTAAGGGTGATTTGTCCTTTAGCCAACTCACACACCAATGGGCCTAATTTTTGTTTAAGTACAGGGACCAAGGCAGGCAACAAACCACTCACCCCTTCCCATTCAGCGCAAGACGTGTCAGATTTTAAATCCCTGTCTCATTTAAATGATCCAATGTAATCTTTTGCCAAACCCCATTTCTGGTCACGGGATTGTGGGTGACAGGAAACCTTCGGCTGGGATCAGGGAGCGGTGCCCAGAATAAAGTTTTGTGGGAAGGCGGGGAACACATCCCCACCAACTCCAGCAGTCATGATGCTATTTTATGCTCCAACGAGCATTGACTGGTAGAGGCAGAACTTCTGCCTGTCACCAGGAGGAAAGCCCCACTGTGGAGAGATGCCAGCCAATCAAATTCTCATTCCAGGAACAGCACTGCAGCAAGCTGCCTGGAATCAGTGCTGAGAACCAGAGGAAAGTGGCAGGGGTCATGGCTGGGAGGGTGGGGGACATAGACAAGAGGGGATCACTACAGTGGGCAATCGGGATGTCGGGGTTTTGGCCAGGGTGGGGTATGGAGGGTCCGGAGTTCTCTGTGCCCAAAGCGGAAGCTTCCTCCCCAGTCAGAAGGGGGTTTCTGATGGAGGTGCCCATTATCCGCCCAAAAGCGAACTTTGAACAATCTTTGGTCTTGCCCCTAATCTATCATTCACCGGTCAGCTGAAAAATTGAGGCTGGCTGGGAAAAGGGACTTAAGTGGCCACGTAATGGCCTCAATTGGAGCAAGGGGTTGTCCCGTCCAAAGCTCTACCCACACCAGTGTAAAATCAAGACAGTTTGGGACAGATGGGATCCTGCAGGGAATCCCATCCATGCAATTTCAATCATTCCCCGAACCTTCCAGGGCTTGGATGCATAACATTCTGGTCATGAGTATTTTTAAGAACTTAAAGCTTTCACATATAACACGGTAGTTTTGACTTTCCTAAATATTTGATTCTGCGAATTAGAATTTGCTAAGTGATTCTGGTTGTTGAAGCACCTGTGTTGTTTCACAAACAGAAACCCTTGGGCTGGAAACATCACATAAAAAACAATTGGTGTTTAATCTGAAATGCTGCCTCCCCTGATGGGGATGTTTTTCCTTTGATGTTGCTAATGTTACGAATAATTTTCATTGTTTCAATTCTTGATATAATTTGGCAAAAGTCGAAGAAAAACTAAAGTAGTTCACAATGTTGCAATCATGTACACGAGATGTTTCCTTCACCCTCTTGTAAACTAGCAGAATAGTTAATCCAGCAAGTTTGTTTCAAGCAATTCACCACAGCCCATTTGTATTAGAGTGTACATTGATACATTGGGCATTATTAAACTTGATATATAATTGGACAAATTAACCCATTGGGTTCTTGGCCAAAGCCTCAGTGGATTATGTCATTTTCTTTAAAACAGGCAATGCTGGTATCCAGGACCACAAAAGTACTAGTGTGCTGTAAGAGAGTTAGCAGATTTTTAAGAAGTTGAGAATTCAGCTGCTGATAATATCACAAAAAAGTGATGGTTTGGACTAAAGACATTGCCTTAATCCATTCAGGCTATTTGTTATCCTTCAAGGTATGGAAGGGGAGATATGGAAATTTACCTCCAGTCTATTTGCTAGCAACGTTTTCATTTAATATAAAATACCATGGGCTAGGATTTTTTGGATGGTGGGGATTCTCACCAAAACTGCCTAACCCTCTAACGAGCATTAAATGGCTTGAGGTGGGACTTCCACCCCTCACCTGGGAGGAAGTCCCAGTTTAGGAGAGCTGCCAGACAATCAGATTAGACCATGGGCATCATTTTTTCAGATTTCAATCGATTAAAAAAATTGATATGAGTTTCAATTTCAAACATTCAAGGTAAAATGGACCTGCGAATTAAGGGGATTACTTCTATTTTCAAAAATTAAAAGTAGCCTCGGTGATCCTTAAACATCGAAAATAAAGTTTTGGGGGAGAAATAAATTGAATGTTGACAAACCTGTCAAGCAACAACACTCCTCTTTGAATTTGGGATGATCGTTTTCAGTGAAATAAATAATGTTAGGCACAATTTAATGAGTTATTTTTGAGAAAATGAAAGATCATCTAAAATAAAGAACAGAATCAATATGCATCAATAAGTGGAACCACTTGAGATTTTCTTTCCATTTTAATTGCATTATGTTGGTAGCTTCAAAATCAATAGTTTTAATGTGATTATCATTTTGTAGTTTTAATTCATATGTTCTTAAGTATTTTGTGCTAAACTGACAAAAGCCACTTTAATAATAACTAAGCCTACATTATTGGAAACCAGCCAGATTAATTAAGTAGACAGCCTTAATTGTGAGGCAATTGGATAATAAATAGTTCATTCATAGATAATCCTGACATGGAATTTGACCCTTGGTCCGATTGAATCTCTTTCAGTAAGTCATATCTAGTAAAGAACTTGGTTAATTCCTCTACCACTCTCTCGTGTAATGTTTCTCAATGGTACAGCTTCAGGAAGTCTAGTGAATACATCCATAATAGTTAACAAGTATTTGTGTTTTTGAAAGTGCTCCAACACAGTCAAAAGCCAGAATAGGGGTCAAAGGTGCTTGCTTTATTGTAGATGTGGTTTCCATTACTTGACACGTTTGACCTGTTCAACAAAATTTATCGACAGATTCATGTAGGGAGGACTGTTCTCCAGGCCTGCTAGTTCGATCGAGAATTACAGTAACAATATAAGGTACATGTTAATAAGAGAAACTGCTAAAACAGAAACGTGACTGAAATATTATTCTTAAAGGCATAGTATCGTCACAATTCTGCAACAGAAATTTTCCTTTCTCTCTTTCAGAAGCTGCAGATGTCATCAGACCCCTTTTGAAATCCTCTGACAAAGAGAAAATGTCAACTTTATGTGGTGGGGGATTCCATTCTGCACAGTTGTGCACTCAGCCCCAATGTATGCACACAGTTTGATTGGAAGTCGCAGAGGCTTTCCAGCAAGCCAAAATCATTGAAACCCTTTCCATTGCACTTGAAGCCTTTGATCTGTAACAAGTTCATGGATTTCTATCATCCTCCAGCCGCCTGTGTTTATTTCTATTCCCTTCATGATTGAATGCACCTTAAGTTCCCCATTGTTCCTGACCACAATGTTGACAGAGTCTAAGCCTGATTGACAGCCTGTGGTCTAACTTCCTCTTTGAAGTAGTTTTCAGTATATCAGGAGCCTTCCAAAATCTCTGAGAACATCTCAGCTCTCTGGCTGGCTCTGCCTAAGTTGAAGTCGCACTGCCTTGAGTAACAGTCAGGACGTGCATTAGTGCAGACATCTGATCCATTTCTCATTGGAACAAAACTCAGGATCTCCGAAATAACTGGTTCCACTGATCTATTAGAGAATACTGGTTGGTGCTGCTGGATAATCCTGTTTCACTTCTATTGTGTGAGATACTCCCTTCCTTATGTGGTCCACATGTTTCCTTACTTTTCATACTTGGAAGTCAACCAGATATGGAATGGCATAGTGATACAGTGGTTAGCACTGCTGCCTCAAAGTGCCAGGGCCCCCGGGTTCAATTCCAGCCTTGGGTCACTGTGCAGAGTTTGCACGTTCTCCTCGTGTCTGTGTGTGTTTCCTCCAGGTGCTCCGGTTTCCTCCCAAACTCCAAAGATGTGCAGGTTAGGTAGATTGGCCATGCTAAATTGACCCTTTGTGTCTGGGGGTTCAGCAGGGTAAATATATGGGGATAGGACCAGGGTGAGATTGTTGTCAGTGCAGTCTTGATGGGCTGAATGGCCTCCTTCTGCACAGTAGGGATTCTATGATTCTATAATCTTCCTGGACGAACCTTAAAATTCCAGTCAAATGGCGGCACGGTGGCACAGTGGTTAGCACTGCTGCCTTACAGTGCCAGGGACCCGGGTTCGATTCCCAGCTTGGGTCACTGTCTGTGCCGAGTTTGCACGTTTTCCTCGTGTCTGCATGGGTTTCCTCCGGGTGCTCTGGTTTCGTCCCACAGTCCAAAAGATGTGCTGTTTAGGCACATTGACCCGAACAGGTGTCAGAGTGTGGTGACAAGGGGAATTTCACAGTAACAGTGTTAATGTAAGCCTTACTTGTGATTAATAAATAAACTTTAACTGTAAAATACTAACTCATTTACCTCAAATGACCTATCACCCTTAATAGAATTATGATATCCCTTTTATATACCTTGTTTCATTTCCACCTTCCCCTCTAAATTGGGGAACACCAGGTCAAGTCTGGTATGGAAGCGCCTTCTGTAGCGGGATCTTTCTCTTCACTCCACTTACAGGCCGGTATTTGGGGGTCTGCCGATAGCTGCGACTGTCTCTCTCTTATAGGCCTTGAAATTTCAAAGGCCGGGGAATGCTGCACTGGGGCAACTCCGCAGGAGAGAGCGCTGAACCAGGCTCACTGTTTATACCTGACCGGTAACCTGATACTTATATCACACAGCCATCCCAAAACCGCCACCAAGGCCTGAGTGATTCTCTCCCTTGTCGGTGGGTCAACGGCCACCCTGCACCCACTCCACTCGAGTAGGTCTCCAAGAGAGAAAACAGAGAGACTCTGTCCTTTTTATCTCCTGACCAGCAGTCTCCCTTGAGTGAGAGGGTTCGAATCGCTCAGATCACCCTCGGTTCTAGACTCTGGATTTATGGTAAGGGATATTGAAACTGACCTTGCCAGAGTGCGCTGATGAGAGAACAAGAGGCAAGACGGACTCCAAATGAGTTTCAAAACTTACAGTGATTTATTTAACAATAGAATCAACCTCTTCAATACCCCACCACACATGAATAAAACTTATACTTTATACTATCACTATGGGAGAAATGCTAACGGGTACAACGTAAAATCTTACTTTACACAGTTCAAAACAAGATTACTGAACTTTAAAATTACAATACATCACCCCTCCCCTTGCCTCAACCTCTATCCTATCCTTGGGTTAGCTGGGATACTCACAATTCTAAAAGGGGTTCCTTTGTGTGAGGCTCGAATGTCTTAGTGCAGGGTCGAAACTGAGCTGCGGTTGGTTTTCACCTCTGCACATCAGCTTGCGATTCTGGAAGAGAGCTTGGTCCTGCTTGTCTGCCTCTCAGCTTGCTCTTAACTTCAGCCCAATTGAACAACCAACTTCCCTGCCCCCGTAGGTGATTTTCGAGGACAATGGGCTTCCGATCATCGGCAGTCTCGGTTGAATTGAGTCAAGTCCAAACACAAAAGGCTGGAACTGCCTTGACTCCCGTTGGTCGTTATTTTAATGTCTTTTTAATGCTCCTCCAGAGCTTCCTGAACGGTATCCCATTAATGGGATGGGTCTTCCTGTCTTCTGTGGATGGGCCGATTTCCGTGGCCATTGTCTCCCTGCTGGTCTGTTTACTGTTCGTCTGCTGGTCTCCATCTCCCTTTGTGCTTCTGATGATTAGTAGTCTGCCTTTCTGCCGCACCTGGCCACTTGCATATTCAGGGGGCTCACACCTTTCCTTAGCACAGTCCACAGGCAGGTTATGTTTGTCCTGCTGAGCCTTCTGGGAGGTTTTATCAGCCAGCAGCCAGAGTTGGCCACTTTTAAACTGTCAGGTTTCTCCTGAGTCCTTTTAAAATATGAAGGATTGCCCTGAAACTTACACCTCCCCATTAGTAGATCTGTGGGGAATACGCCTGTAGTAACGTGTGGTGTTGTCCTGTAAATAATGAGGAATCCAGTGTGGTGATATAAACAGGGCCTAGTTTTAAGGCTGATAAAATTGGATATCCTAAATTAAAGAATTGGGCATATTAAAATCAAACACAATCAAACCTCAGGCAGGCCAATTATACAAATACACAAACGTGTCTGAGCCTGACCCATCAACCACCCATCAAAGGTCGTTACTGATTCTTAGCAGGAGGTCATTGCACCTCATTGAAATGCACCGGCCTATTGTTAGAAGCCCAGATCGGGCCAGACTTTCCGTCACCGAAAGTTCCTGGGGGATGGGACACCTGGGGGCGAACCCTAGTGTCCTGTCAGGCAGACATCAAGAAACCCACTGGGTATTGGAACCCCCTCCTGGAACCTCATTGGCTGGAAGCCGGAGAAGTTTCTGGAAAGGCAAGCAGCCAGGGGGATAAAGGGACACATTTTCAGACAGACGAGCAGTGAAGACTCAACAGGGGAGACGGCAGTGACCATTCGGAAGACTGCCCAGAGAAGGAAGGAAGGAAGAAGCTGCCATCGAGACTCACCTTTGTGACGACGGACCAGAGGGACTCAGAGGATCGAGCCTGCAGTTCAACCAAACCATCTTTACGGGTAGTATCCTTGAATCTGGGGTATCCTCTTGTTTTATGTGGGTAATTTAAGGGTTAATAATATTATTATTAATAAACTTGTTGAACCTTTACATGTGTTTGTCCTTTGTCCACCTTGCAAATAAGGACACCGGGGTAAAACCTTAAAGTAAGCAAACTGGTCTCAAGTATCTGAGAATTAACAGGTACAACAGTGACACCCCAGATGGGACTTCGATAAGAAGTGATACTTTGCTCCGAAGTCGAACCTTCAACCCGGTATTCTCCGACACTCCATCTGAGCCTGAATTAAGAGGGCAGCTGCCCCACGTGACGGCCAGTCTTCAGTGAGTGAAGGACTAATACAGATTCAACCAGTAAATTGGGCCATAAACCTGGTGTCTGTAACACAAGATGGACAAAATGTGTAGTTAGAACCTGAACAGTCTAGGGAATTTGGGTAAAATCTACGGGAGGGAATTTAGTGAAAACCGAATCCCTACCCCGATCCCTTACCTATACTCAAGTGACGAATCCTAAAAGGAAATAATTATGGCCAGTCATGCTGCATGGGAGGACCTCTGGGATGGGGTTCAAATGTCTAAATCACCCATGGGTCTGCATTCTGTCACAACTGGCCGTAATAGGAATCCTACTTACGGCAGTGTACCTAACCATCCTCACATTTAAGTGCGCCCGATGGAAGACCGCGTGCATACAACAATTGGAAGCAGAGGTAAACACACGAGAGGAAAGGAACTAAATCAATATGATACACATGAGCCAATTCCAGGCTCAATGTGATAAAGCCTGCCAAAAGGCACAGCGTGCTGTCCGTGAGAGAGAGGCTGCGCTGCAACAGGTAGAGGAAGTTAAACGTAAATGCAGCGATCTACAGGCTGCAGTAAAAGTTTTGCACCAAGCAGGAAAAGTAAAAACAGCCCGCGCAACAGACCATTCCAAATGTCTGCGCGAGATTGAAGATTTAAAAGCACAACTAGCCATAAAAAGGGGTGTGATGTGTGCATACACGACCGAAACAGGGGATAGTGACCCAGTGGTAGAGTGGGGGGATTTAGAAGAGGATGCCTGCCATTATGCAGCAGCTAGTGTCACTGCCGACTGGGAACCCCCACCTCCCTTCCCGGTAGTGGAACCAACGGCACCACCTAATCTGGCCCCCATCTGGGGAAACTCAGTCTCAGCTCCTCGTCCTTTTACCATCCCAATAAGCCCAGTCACTAATCCGGTTCCTGTACCGATGAATCCGGTCACCACCCAACGACAGGACGGACAGAACCACAATGTGACTTATGTAACTCCATACACCATGACACAGCTCACTGACATAGCTAAAGTGATTGGAGTATTTGAACCCTCCGGGGATCCACATGCTCTCTTTGACCAGGTCATCCAATATCGTGTTTTAAACAGCCCAGACGAGGCAGAAGAGGTTAAACCTATTCTGTTATGTTTAAGTCCTGCCATCCGTTCCGCCCTACCCAAACCCCAGAACGTGGCCGGGGGAACCCTAACAGAAATGAAGGCAGCCGTTCTGGCCGCCATAGGCTACAATAGGGATGACCCGGTACAAGGCTTAAACAACTGCCAACAAAAGAGAGGGAAGCACCCGACAGCCTATGCTGGCCAACTATGGAACCAATTTGTTGCGGTTTTCGGCCAATTAAATCGAGTCCAATTAAATGCTCAGCACCGGTCCACATGGATCCGGACCCTGATAGCACACGCCACCGAGGGGAGTCGGAAAGCCTGTGAGAATTTTGATCCCGATGGTAATACACACACAGAAGCCTGGGCCATCCGCAAAATGACTCGTGTGTGGGACCGGGAAGTCAGACAAACAGACACCCCCAAGCCCACAAAACACGGAAAGATGAACCCAATCCACACAAACCCAGCCCCAGTTTGGCGTAACAAAGGGGGAGGTGGAAACAGGGGACTGGGAAACTCACCCCCATATCCCCGTGCCAATCATCGATACAGAAATCCGCAGCCCCACGCAGAACCCCGATATATTCCCAACCCCAGGTACAGGGAACAAGATAAAACCAACCCCAGATATGCATCCTCACAAGCGCAGTGTTATAACTGTGGGCAACCCAACCATTTTGCCCGGGACTGTAGGGCACCACCAAATTTCAGAGGACCAGCAAACCCCGCACACCCATACACTATTGTTGATCGCCGACACAAGGCCGCACAGGACATAGGCCCAACCCCCGACACCAAGAACGATATAGAGCTGAGCCCAGAGGCCCACACCCACAAGCACAGTGTTATACCTGCGGGCACCCCAACCATTTCGCCCAGGATTGTAGGGCACCGCGCAACTACCCTGCATGACCATCTCAGTGGTTCCCCGACGATGGACCCCGACCCATGCCCCTCAAAGGACCACCCCAACAAGCCACTATAACCCACACCCTGTACCCCAGTGCACCGCTTTAACTACATAGTTGGCTTGAACCCCCTCACTATACTTACAGAACCCACCCCCATACAACTACTGCTGAACGGCCGAATTAAAGATGGGACGATGAGTCAAAACCGTACTGCACGGTGGACACTCATGTTACAGGGTCGAAACATTGTGGTC
The DNA here is from genome assembly GCF_964213995.1 of Mustelus asterias. Lineage (NCBI taxonomy): Eukaryota > Metazoa > Chordata > Chondrichthyes > Carcharhiniformes > Triakidae > Mustelus > Mustelus asterias. The sequence continues at coordinate 5,151,634 of NC_135820.1, read as the reverse complement.
AAACACACCCGGGTCCCCACATTCCTGGCAGACAACCTAACCTACGGCGGGGAGCCCCACGAATGCCAGGTTCCGGCAATAAAAGACCCCAAGGGGCCATTTTTGCCAAAACAAAAGGGGGAGGAGCCAGGGGAATCAACTAAACCCAGGCTCAGGACAGTTTAAAAATGTTTGTAGATGGGTCATCCATGGTGGAAGAGGGAAACAGGAGGACAGGATGTGGGATATACGTGGAAGACCAAGAAGGCAAGCCCCTGAGGGAGATAGCCTTAAGAATTCCAGCACACACGAGTGCACAAGCTGCAGAACTGGCAGCGATAGCATACGTAGAAACATAGAAACACAGAAAAACTACCGCACAAAACAGGCCCTTCAGCCCCACAAGTTGTGCCGAACATCTCCCTACCTTTTAGGCTTACCTATAACCCTCCATCCTATTAAGTCCCATGTACTCATCCAGGAGTCTCTTAAAAGTCCCTATTGAGTTTGCCTCCACCACCACTGATGGCAGCCGATTCCACTCGCCCACCACCCTCTGTGTGAAAAATTTCCCCCTGACATTTCCCCTGTACCTACACCCCAGCACCTTAAACCTGTGTCCTCTCGTCGCAGCCATTTCCACCCTGGGAAAAAGCCTCTGAGAGTCCACCCGATCTATGCCTCTCAACATCTTATACACCTTTATTAGGTCTCCTCTCATCCTACGTCTCTCCAAGGAGAAAAGACCGAGCTCCCTCAGCCTATACTCATAAGGCATGCCACTCAATCCAGGCAACACCCTTGTAAATCTCCTCTGCACCCTTTCATCATTTCCACATCCTTCCTGTAATGAGGCGACCAGAACTGAGCACAGTACTCCAAGTGGGGTCTGACGAGGGTCTTGTATAGCTGCATCATTATCCCCGGACTCCTAAACTCAATCCCTTGATTGATAAAGGCCAGCACACCATACGCCTTCTTAACCACCTCCTCCACCTGCGGGGCCGATTTTAGAGTCCTATGGACCCTGACCCCAAGGTCCTTCTGATCCTCTACCGTACTAAGAGTTTTTCCCTTTATATTGTACTCCTTCATCCCATTTGACGTGCCAAAATGGACCACTACGCATTTATCTGGGTTGAAGTCCATCTGCCACTTCTCCGCCCAGTCTTGCATCCTATCTATGTCCCTCTGTAACTTCTGACATCCCTCCAGACTATCCACAACCCCACCAACCTTCGTGTCATCGGCAAATTTACCAACCCATCCCTCCACTTCCTCATCCAGGTCATTTATGAAAATGACAAACAGCAAGGATCCCAGAACAGATCCCTGGGGCACACCACTGGTGACCGACCTCCATTTAAAAAAAGACCCATCTATACACACTCTCTGCCTCCTTTGGGCAAGCCAGTTCTGGATCCACAGGGCAGCAGCACCTTAGATCCCATGCCCTCTCACTTTTTCTAGAAGCCTTGCATGGGGGACCTTATTGAACGCCTTGCTAAAATCCATATAAACCACATTACCACTTTTCCTTCGTCAATGTGTTTCGTCACATTTTCGAAGAACTCCACCAGGCTCGTAAGGCACAATCTGCCTTTGACAAAGCCGTGCTGAGTATTCTTGAGCATACTAAACCTCTCTAAATGCTCATAAATCCTGTCCGTCAGGATCTTCTCCATCAGCTCACCAACCACTGAGGTTAGACTCACCTGTCGGTAATTTCCTGGGCTATCCCTATTCCCTTTCTTGAAAATAGGAACCATATCCGCAATCCTTCAATCCTCCAGCACCTCTCCCATCTCCATCGACGACGCAAAGATCATTGTCAGAGGCTCTGCAATCTCTTCCCTCGCCTCCCACAGTAACCTGGGGTACATCCCATCCGGACCCGGCGACTTATCTATGTTGATGCCATTCAAAGATTCCAGCACAACCTCTTTCTTAAAGTCCACATGCTCAATCTTTTCAGTCCACCGCAAGCCCGCAGTACATCCACCCAGGTCCTTTTCCTCTGTGAAAACCGAGGCAAAATACTCACTAAGCACCTCTGCCATTTCTACTGGTTCTGTACTGATTTTCCCGACTTCACCTTTTATAGGCCCTATTCCTTCACGTCTCATCCTTTTACTTTTCACATATTTATAGAACGCCTAAGGGTTCTCCTTAATCCTACCTAGCAAGGCCTTCTTGTGACCCCTTCTGGCTCTCCTAATTTCCTTATTTGGTCCCTTCCTACAAGCCGTATACTCATCTGGATCCCTATCTTCGCCAAGCTCTCTGAACCTTTTGTACGCTTTCCTTTTCTTCTCGACTAGGTCCCGCACAGCTTTCGTGCACCATGGTTCCTTTAACCTACCAACTCCTCCCTGTCTGCTCAGAACGTTGGCCTGTAGAACTCTAGACAGACATTCCTTGAAAAACTGCCACCTCTCTTCAGTACATTTCCCCGAGAATACCTCCTTCCAATTTACTCCTCTAATTTGCTGCCTTATGTCTTCATATTTCCCCTTACTCCATATAAACGCTTTTCTAGCTTGCCTGATCCTCTCTTTTTCCAATGCAAGCATAAAGGAGATAGAGTTATGATCGCTATCCCCAAGATGCTCTCCCACTGAGAGATCTGACACCTGTCCAGGTTCATTGGTCAGTATCAGATCAAGTACAGCCTCTCTTGTAGGCTTGTCCACATGCTGTGTCAGGAAACCCTCCTGAACACACCTAACGAACTCCTCCCCATCCAATCCCCTTACCCTAGGGATATTCCAATCTATGTTTGGGAAATTAAAGTCTCCCATCACAACAACTCTGCCATCCTGACCTGTTCCCCACACCTGCGGACATACACTCCGATAGTATGTATGTCTGCAACAGTTTAACAGACTTCATGCCCCTATGGGAAGCAAGGGGATTCATATCTACAGATGGGAAACCTCTACCATCAGCCCCACTGTTAAGATTTATTTTCCAGGCTGCCCAAGACGGGGAGTATGGCATAATTAAAATAAAGGCCCACCGCCGCACCTCCCCACTTGGGAACATAAGGGCGAATGAATTAGCCAAACAGGTTGCTAGAGAGGGGAAACTTTGGCAAACAATAGTTACAGAGCGAATTGAAGCTGTGGCTGTTAGCCAGACCAAGGTTGAAGACCTAAAACAAGCCCAGAGCAGTGACCAGGACCTGAAACAAATTCAGGAAGGGGCAAACCCCGCCTCCTTTGGAAAATGGCGAGGCGCAATATCAGTCCCACGTTATACTGCGTCATAATTTTCCGACACACCACAGTTTGGTTGTGGGATGAAGAATCTATTGTTATACTGTGACATAGTCCTCCAACAACAAGGACACATGCCACATACCCAACATTTTATTTTCACGCTCTGCAAACTCCTTACCCCACTCAACCCCATCAACACTGATTGCCGACCAACCCTTCGTATGACGCTATTGGGCCTTTATTATTCCTTTACTTATTTCTTTGTTTTTTAAAAAAAGAGGAGTCATACGACATTCTAGTAAGTAAAAGGAAAAGAGAATCAGGTATTAATAAGAATTAACAGGTGCTACCTTGATCTTCCCCAGAATGAACTACATACTTCACTGTTATCTGGGACTCCTCGTCTCAGACCGAACCACAGACACCACATCAACCAAAGACCAGAAGATCAGCCTATGATACCCCGGATATATGTGGTTCACCCCACGCCCGATGGAAGTACACTCGTCAGAAGTCAACCTTTTGGCACCCCTTAGAAACTTTCTGGAAGGGGACGACAGAACAATATCTAAAGACCGTAAACTCTTGCAGAATAAAAGACTTGATTTAGATGCAGCAAAAGCAAGACTGAAGAAGGCAAAGGTCTCAGAGGCCCGTTCAGCAGCAGAACAGGAAAATGCGAATTACACAAAGTGAATTTGATCACCGGGCAGAGATCACAAGACTTTTGCTTGAAGGAATTAGCAGTACACATGCTCATCACCTTTGTTGCCTGCATGGCTATGTTGATGCCCAGTTGATCGACTATGCTCAGTGTTACCAGTATATGGTTGATTTACAGAAGCAACTTGGAAGTTTTCCAACCACATTTTCTTCCAACAACAATCAGACTGCTCCGGCTTCCCTATCATCCTAAGGAATTTCTGCAAAAACTTGGACTCAGCAAGGGCCATCCGACATCGGGAGAGGCTCTACCATCAAGAGCCTTGATACTCTCCCATCTGTATTTAATATGTATAGTCACTTGTCATTTTGTACTGTTTGTTGCAAAACCCCAGATTCGGGGTACTTGCTTGTTGAGATGGTTTGGTGAGAATTGTGTGATCCGGTTCGCTGACGCTCATTAGATCAAGAGAGAATGTGGTGATATAAACAGGGCCTAGTTTTAAGGCTGATAAAATTGGATATCCTAAATTAAAGAATTGGGCATATTAAAATCAAACACAGTCAAACCTCAGGCAGGCCAATTATACAAATACACAAACGTGTCTGGGCCTGACCCATCAACCACCCATCAAAGGTCGTTACACTCTACTTGATACTTAGCAGGAGATCATTGCACCCCATTGAAATGCACCGGCCTATTGTTAGAAGCCCAGATCGGGCCAGACTTTCCGTCACCGAAAGTTCCTGGGAGATGGGACACCTGGGGGCGGACCCTGGTGTCCTGTCAGGCAGACATCAAGAAACCCACTGGGTATTGGAACCCCCTCCTGGAACCTCATTGGCCGGAAGCCGGAGAAGTTTCTGGAAAGGCAAGCAGCCAGGGGGATAAAGGAACACCTTTTCAGACAGACGAGCAGCGAAGACTCAACAGGGAGACGGCCGTGACCATTCGGAAGTCTGACCGAAGAAGGAACGAAGGAAGAAGCTGCCATCGAGACTCACCTTCGTGACAAGGGACCCGAGGGACTCAGAGAATCGAGCCTGCAGTTCAACCAAACCATCTTTACGGGTAGTATACTCGAATCTGGGGTATCCTTTTGTTTTATGTGGGTAATTTAAGGGTTAATAGTGTTATTATTAATAAACTTGTTGAACCTTTACTTGTGTTTGTCCTTTGTCCATCTTGCAAATAAGGGCACCGGGGTAAAACCTTGGAGTAAGCAATCTGGTCGAAAGTATCTGAGAATTAACAGGTACAACACCAGCAAGCTTCAATCGTAATGGTGTGCCCAGCTGTTTTTCATCACTGACTTGAATGTTGTGACAGCTTTTTGCTAAGCCATTTGAGACTGGGTGAGAGGGTGCCGTGCACACACATTTTTATTCCATTATTTTGCATAAAATGCTGAAGCTCTGCCCCCGTAAAGACAGTGCCACTATCAGAGACCGAAACATCTGGCAAGACATGCGTAGCAAAGGTTGGTTGTAGTTTTTCGATTATTGCGGATGACATTGTTGTTTTTAGTTCATGAATATCAAGCCACTTGGAATGGGCATCAACAGTAATTAAGAGCATTGTGTCCATAAAGGGTCCTGGAAAATCCACATGTGACTGTGCCCAAGGTCCACCGGGTTACTCCCATGGGTGCAAGTAAGCTGAAGGAGGCAGTGTTTGTTGTGATTGCCATTGATTACCATGCCTGACTAGAACATAGAACATAGACTAAATTTTCAATATTCTTATCAATGCCTGACCACTAAATATAATGTTTTGTGAACGTCTTCATTTGGTCTGACTTGGGAGAACATTGTGTAATTCCTGCAGTAACGTTCCTCTTGCTGGTCCTGGAACCATGACTCTAGACCCCTACAATAGCACAGCTCACACCTCACAGCTCAGTTTGTCTTTGCGGAGCTGGAACAGCTTGAATTGGTCCAACTTGTCAAAGTGCCATTCAAAGGCATGACTGTCACTGAATTCCCCACTATCAACATTCTGGTGGCTACCATTGTCCAGAAACTAAACCAGTGCAAGTCAAAGACTAGGAATTCTGTGGTAAATAACTCACCTCCCGACTCCCCAAAGCATGTCCACCATCTACAAGGCACAAGTCAGGAGTGTGAGGGAATACTCTCCACTTACTGGATAAGTGCGGCTCCAACAACACTGAAGAAAGTTGACATCATCCAGGAGAAAGCAGCCTGCTTGACTTGCTCTCCATCCACCACCTTAAGCATTCACTGCCTCCACCACCAATGCGCAGTGGCAGCAGTGTGTACCAGCGACAAGATGCACTGTGTCAACTCACCAAGTCTCCTTTGACAGCACCTTTCAAAGCTGGAAACTAGAGTGTGGCATGGTGGCACTGCTGCCTCACAGTGCCAGGGACCCTGGATTCAATTCCGGCCTTGGGTGACCGTCTGTGTGGAGTTTGTACATTCTCTTTGGTCCTGCGTGGTTTCCTCTGGATGAGCACAGTCTAAGGATATGCAGGTTAGGTGGATTAGTAACGGTAAATGCATGGGGTTATGGGGACGCATTTACTATTAGTAATCCACCTAACCTACACGTCTTTGGACACTGAGGGCAGAGGGGAGGGCCTGGATGGGATGCACTTTCAGGGAGTGGGTGCAATCCGATGGGCTGAAGAGCTTATTTCCTGCACTGTAGGGATCCTATGATTCTGTGGCTCTAACTATCACCTTGAAGGACAAGAACTGAAGATGCATGGGAAAACCATTGTAAGTTTCCCTCAGACCATACACCATTCTAACTTGGAACTGTATCATCATTCCTTCATGTTGCTGGGTCAAAATCCATCAACAACGCCCCCCCCCCCCCCCCCCCCGCCCCCGCTCCCCCCTGGCCTCCCCGACAGCACTGTAGGTGTACATACACCACAGGGACTGCAGTGATTCAAGAAGGAAGATCACCACTACATTCTCAAGAGCAATTAGGGGTGGTAAAGAAATGGTGGCCTCGCCAGTGACACCCACATCCCACAAATGAATGAAATAAGCTTCAGGTAAATGAACAATGAAATTTAGTGATCTGAGAATTGAGTTTCTGATGCATTTAATTAGTCTATATCTGGATTCCATAGTAATGAACTTCTAATATTGTTAAACTACTAAAACGTGAAAGAGTTACACACAAAACAATAACTCAATTCTCAGAATTCACATTTCGGGCAAGAACATTGGACAGCCTAAAAGAGAAAGAAACAAACAGTGGCTCCAGTTTTACAGTATTTTTGATAGCAAAAGGCTGTAATTCCTATAATTAGTAAACATGAACATTGTTGTTTTAACAACCTGATTCTCAGCTCCTGACTGTGAACATGAGAGTGCACCCTTCAAATCGAAGTAGATTGGAACAAAGCAACATCATTGTAACTACATCAAGGGGTTACTGTTGGAACAATTTGCCTCCTCCCCAGCCTAAGTGCAGATTCCATTTATTACTGACTATCTCATATTGCTGCTGTCAAAGCTTTTCACCTTGAGCTCATCAGGACAGACACAAGAATGCTAAATTTCAGAGAAACATTTATACTCCATGAAAATAAAAGTGCTCATTGGTTGACAAGTTGATTGGTTGAAGAATTGCCATGAGGAATGCACCAGGAAGCTATTGTCCCATGTGCTTTATTTCAATTCAAAAATGACCCTGGTCATGTTTCTTTTGCTTGTAGAGGATGGTCCCAGCATGAGAATAAATATATGCAGCTTCTAGCAAGCGTAGGTGAGGCCCATTATGATCCTGAATGATCATTCTTAATTGCATTTTAGTCTAATTCTTAGCACACTTTTAATTCTTCAGCAAGTGCTGTCCAATCATGGAATCACATCTAATGTTAGACATTATTTTTGTAAATATGGGTTGGGTGAGGACAGTAAGTACTCAACCCAAATTAATGGCAAACGGTTGAAGGGACATGCTGCTTAATATAATCTGCCTGTCATTCGGACGCACGGCATTGCACAGGTGCTGAAATTCATATACCACAATACTCATTTGTGTGGTAGGCAGAATGTCTTTTTAGCTTGACGGTGGCATCCTGCTCGTGGTATGACTTTTGCTGCTCCTGCATAGTAGCAGCGTGAAACACTAGCTTCACCTGTTGCTCAAATCCTTGCAGTCATTACTTGCTGTATCTCAAACTCATGAATAGACCGAAGGCTGCCACTTTCTGACCGAAACCTGCGCAGTCTATCTCACTTTACCCTGGAGGAGTAAGATGACTCAGAAATCTGAGCAACAGATGAAGCTAGCTGTTTCATGCTGCTACTATGCATTAGCAACCACCAGTGGTATTCTCTACTAAGATGGTGTTGAGTATGTCGGCAAATTGCTGAAAAATGCACATAAAAGGGCAGCAATCGTGGAAGGTTTCAACCACCCCAATATAAAATGAAATCAATTTAAAGATATGGAGAACACAGAATACTTATAATGTACCTCAGGAGAAACTTTCTACCAGTACATGGCAAGGTCATCAGAAGTGGTAATTCTGGATTTACAGAAGGAAATTGCGCAGATGGAAGAGGCATCAGTTTATTTGTCTATTTATTAGTGTCACAAGTAGGCTTATATTAATACTGCCATAAAGTTACTGTGAAAATCCTCTAGTTGTACCTGTTCAGGTACACCGAGGGAGAATTTAGCGTGGCCAATGCATCTAACCAGTCTTTCGGAGTGTGGGAGAAAAATGGAGCATCTGGAGGAAACCCACGTAGACATGGGGCTCACAGTGACCCAAGCTGGGAATCTAACCAGGGTCCCTGTCACTGTGAGGCAGCAGCGCTAACCACTGCGCCACCATGCCGCCCCATGCTGGTCCACATTTCAGTGATAGTGATCAACAATTAGATTTAGAGCTATGGAAAAAGTCAAGACAGACTGGAAGCAAGAGTTCTCAATCAGGAAAAAGCCAATTTTGCTAGCTGAGATGTGATGATGGAAAAAGTGAACTGGAAATAGCTCCTTGAAGGTAAATCAGTGTCAGAGAAGTGAGAAATTAGTGAGAGCTCAGAACAAATATGAATCCATATTGACAAAGGTTGTGAATTGAAAATCTAGAGCCCCTTGGAAGTCAAGGAGCACACAATTTAGGAATGGGGCAAAAAAAGGGAAACTTATATCACATACCGAGAGCTCAAAACTGCAGAAAACTGAGATTACGTAGCATCAAGGGATGAAATTAAAAAAGAAATTGGGAAAGCAAAGAGCATGGATGTTATCTGCAAGCAAACTCCATGAAAAACCCAAAGTTATTTTACAAATGCATAAAGGGTAAGAGTATAATTATGGAAATAGTCGAGTTGATTAGAGGCTAAAAAAGAAACATGTGTGCGAGTGGACATGGCTTTGAATGAATTCTTTACCCCTGACTTCATCAGTGAGAGAGACAACACAGGCACTGTATTGGAGAATGAAGTATTGGATGGGACAAAAATAATGTGAGAGGAATTATTGAGGGGTTTAGAATTTTGAATGTGATAAATCATCAGGCCCCGGTGGAATGGAAGAAGGGATAGGGAGGGACAAGGACATTGATTTTTATATAAACTGGTGTTTCTGATTGGGAATCTGGTGATCTTTACATCTGATTCTTTTCCATTCACAGGAGTTTGTACATTCCACCCTAGACCTGGAGTTCACATTGTCACAAAGTACAAGAAGGGGCCACCTTGCTTCGACTGACACATGGAAATTTTCTTGGGATCTTAGCATGCAATATTGCTTTCTTTTGTTTCTGATGCTCTGATTGGCTCAATTTGAAAAAAGTCTGTCATATTGCAAAGTAAGTGAGGCCATTTTCTCAGAGAAAACTTGCATGAGTGCAGCATCTGTTCTTCCACGAGAGGCCCTGGCTTCTTTTATGTTTAGCTGAGAGGGAGGACAGAGCCTCGGTTTAACGTGTTGTCTGAAAGACGTCAGACGGGCTTTTCCATTCCTGCCGCCACAGGATTGGAAATTTCTGCCTAAAGTTAATGGACGTTTTGCCGGCATGTCAAATTTTCCAATCTGCTCATGATGATTCCTGTGGCCAGTGGAATCAGAGAATGCTACCTATCACCTCTATAGTGCAGCAGGAGTCCATTTGGATCATCAAGTCTGCACCAACTCCCTGACAGAGCACTGTACCCAGGCCCTATCCCCATAACCTCATGTATTTACCCCGCTAATCCCCCAACCAACACATCTTGGGACATCAAGGGGCAATTTAGCATGGCCAATCCACATAATCTGCACATCTTCGGACCGTGGAAGGAAACCGGAGCACCCGGTGGAAACTCATGCAGGGAATGTGCAAACTCCACACAGTCAACCAAGACCGGAATCGAACCAGGTCCCTGGTGCTGTGAGGCAGCAGTGCTAACCACTGCACCTCTTTTGCACTGTAGGGATTCTATGAAGCTATTCTGTTTTTCCTACTCCATTGTTGCTGGAGGAGATTACAGAGATAGGAGAGCAGAAGAGGCTGGAGGAGGTTACAGAGATAGGGAGGGTTGTAGGGCTTGGTGGAGGATACAGTGGGCAGCACAATGGTACAGTGGTTAGCACTGCTGCCTCACAGCCCCTACAGCCCTCCCTATCTCTGTAACCTCCTCTAGCCTCTTCTGCTCTCCTATCTCTGAAATCTCCGCCAGTAACAATGGAGTAGGAAAAACAGAATAGCAGAGCTTCATAGAATCCCTACAGTGCAAAAAGAGGCCAATTGGCCCATAGAATCTGCACCAACTCTCCGAAAGAGCATCCAACCCAGCAGTGACTGAGGAGTGGATCAGGGTTTTCCAGAGGGAATAGTCCTTTGGGAACGATGGAAGGGGAAGATGTGTTTGGTGCGAGCATCAAAGTGAAGGGGTACATTGATGACTATGTCTGTGTCAGTTGTTGCTTCTCACCTTGACTGAAAATTTTAATTGACTTTCCTTCCAATTTCCACCTTTCCCTCTATTTATGAGTCCCTGACTCATTCCTTCCTTTCCTGGACCCTCTGAGTCCAGTTCTGGGGATAGGCTATCAACCAATGTTCATATATACCCACTGATTCTCACAGCTACCTCATCACATTTCCTCACACACTGCTTCTGGTAAGGATTTCATTCAATTCTCCTGGTTCCCTCCTTTGGCTAGTGCTGACTTCCAAACTAGTGCTTTCAATTTGGTTTCTTTTCCTCAACCAACGATGCCCCCTCAGTGTCACTGACCGTGCCCGACACATTTTCCACTCCTGTGCTCTCACCCTGCTCCTCCTTCTCATGCCCAAGATAGGATTCTCCTAGTTATCGCCTTCCACCCCACCAGGCTCCATATTCAACGGATCATCTCCCAACATTTCTGTTACCTCAGATACACTAAAAGCTCCTTGCAAGTGAAACAGTGATTATTGTAATTTTTTCAATTTTGTCCACTGTGTTCACAGCTCACAATGTGGTTTGCTTCACACTGGGGACACCAAATGGAGAGTGGGTGACTGTTTTACAGGACATTTCACTCAGTCCACAAGCCTGACCCTGGGTTTCCAGTCAATTCTCTGTCCTACTTCCCACGCTGATCTCTGTGTCCTCACCCTGCTGCAGTGTTCCAATGAAGCGTAATGCAAGCTTAAGGAACAGCAGCTCATTTTTCTATTACTTTACAACATTCCAGCTTGAACAGATAGAGAAAATATGGAGTAAACATATATTCAGTAGTTGGCCTGACATAGCTAAAGGAATAGGTTTTGCTGGGGCCCAATGAGCTTTCAGCTTCATCAATGACCTTCCCTCCATTGTAAGGTCAGAGGTGGGGATGTTCACTGATGATTGCACAATGTTCAGCACCATTCATGACGCCTCGGATACTGAAGGGTTCTGTGTACATATGCATCTGACATAAACAAACAACACCACTGTTTTATAGGTTATTTTTAAATAACATAAGTGAGGAGTGTCAATCATCAGTCTAGGTCTCCACCCCTTAAAACGAATATAAAATAGGAGAGTGTAGAACAGTCAGTGTGGCAGCTGGTGGAAAATAACTCTGCAAGAAAACTCCAGTTAAACACTCCTGAGGGTTTTGAGAGGTCAAGAAAACAAGTGGAAGAAAATAGAAAGAGTTGTTCACCCTATCTGGATCTGTATGTCAGTTGTGCGTGCTGTATAATTTGTATGTTACATCCCATCTGTAAGCATATGCGAAGATAGGAGTAGAATTAGGCCATTCAGCCTTTGAGCCTGCTCCACCAGTGAATTAGATCTCAGCTGATCTGACTGTGGGCTCAACTCCACTTTCCCATCTGCCCCGCATAAGCCTTGGTTCCCATATCTATCAAATATCTGTCTATCTGAGCCTTGAATTAATTCAATGGTCCATCTTCCACAGCTTTCTGGGGGGCAAAGTTCCACAGGCTAACTGCCCTCTGAGAGAAAAAAGGTTCCCTTCATCTCCATCTCTTTTTAAACTGTGTCCTGTATTTCTAGACTCCCGCATGACAGGAAACATCCCTCCCGTATCCATTCTATCAAGTCCCCTCCAGGATCTGACATGTTTCGATAAAATCACTTCTCATGCTTCGGAACTCCAGTGGGCATAGGCCCAACTTGTTTAACTTTTCTTCATAAGAGAAGCCTTCATCCAGGAATGAGTAGAGTGGATCTTCTCAGAACTGCTTCTGACGCAGTTATATATTTTTCAAGTAAGGAGACCAAAGTTTTTCACAGCATCTTCATTGCAGTCTTTCTGTAAGCCTACTTGTGACACTAATAATAAATAAACTTCAAACAATACTGTTCACAGTACTCCAGCTGTGGTCCCACCATATATCGAAAACAGCACTTTCTTACTTTTTATTTCTTTTCACTTGCAATAAAGTTTACTTATTATTGTCACAAATAGGCTTACAATAACACTGCAGTGAAGTTACTGTGAAAATCCCCGAGTCGCCACACTCCGGCATCTGTTCAGGTACACTGAGGGAGAATTTAGCATGGCCAATGCACCTAACCAGCATGTCTTTCGGACTGTGGCCTTAACTTTGTTTTTTTCCACATTATTTCACATTCTGATCCTCTTTGGTGCTTGTCTTTGCTTCATCTACCTTCTAATTTTGACATTCTGTTACAAGTTTTGCTTTGATCCAATCTGAGCTCCCTCTCAGGTTTCCATTCCCCTGCCAATCTAGTTTAACCCCACCCCAAACTAGTGGCCAATGCCTGTCTTCAAGGTCATTTTGTGTGTGAGTGCCAGAACTTGATCATGTCTGCTGTGTCCCTTAAGGAATGATGTGGAGATGCCGGCGTTGGATGGGGTAAGCACAGTAAGAAGTTTAACAACACCAGGTTAAAGTCCAACAGGTTTATTTGGTAGCAAAAGCCACAAGCTTTCGGAGCCTTAAGAATTCCCACTCACCTGAAGAAGGAGCTTAAGGCTCCGAAAGCTTGTGGCTTTTGCTACCAAATAAACCTGTTGGACTTTAACCTGGTGTTGTTAAGCTTCTTACTCCCTTAAGGAAGCCAGTTCAGCCAACATGAAAGATGACCTCTACTTGCAAGATAAAATGCTCAAAGATCTTAAAGCCATAATCAAATTGGCCGACAGCTAGCCACCAATGTGAGATATTTTCTAGGACTTGGAAAGGCAATTATTTTTGTCATGTGTCACACCTTAGGGAGTGAGCTTGATGTGATGATTCTGGTGTAGAACTTAGTCAGCCAAGCACAAGCATGGGGATCAAGTTATTTCAGGATTTCTGTTATGATGTTATCACATCCCGCTGCTTTCCCACATTTCAAGCCATTTAATGCTTTCTCTCATTCTGTGATCGTGAAGGGTTCAGGACTGCGGTTTCTGCATTTTGCTGGCATTTTTTTCAGTTTTTATAGGTGATGTGTTTTATTTTCCAAAAGTGTCTTTGCTACTTGGAGCAGATGACTGGAAACTTTGTTCACGGTGACTGATAGCGATTTAATGAAGGCAATTTTTGGGCTACTCCAAGACGGCAAAGCAGGCTCTAGCACTTCTGACTAGATTGAGTGAAATTGAGCCCTGCTGTTGTTTCCTCCCATCTGACATGACGTGCAGCACTAGGCGATTCAATGACGTGGCCTGTTCTGTCAGGGTCACCAGATGATTCATGCTCCCTTAAGAGTGCTGCACTCTCTGCATCAAGCTATGGGATGTAGATGGGTCGACAGTCACAAAGAATGGCTGTACACACAACTTTCCAAATGGCACTATGAAAGCATTGAATAGATACACTTACAATGGTGCAGTCTAGGTCTCGCTATACTTTGGGAAATTCCATCGCACCTTCTTTGCACTGTTGACGACTGGAAGGCAAAGGCAAAGTGAATCAGCGATGGCCTGTGTTTACTATGTGGGAAATCATCCAGAACTATGCATTGTGCTGGTCAGGGATGGACATCAATGGAACTGATGCAACACAACTTAGGTGAGTAATTTTGACCCCGACTAGCAGAATACAAAGTTCTTTGTTGCTCAGAATCATTTGTCAGGGTGAAGTCATTTCTCGAGGCCCATTCTAGGGGTTGTTTCACCACCACTGTCTGGTGCTGTGTAGCTTCAGTCAGCGTGGTGGCTGTTGAGGTCTCTCCCATAGGTTGTAGACGGGGCAACATTGACAGCACCTGCTGTACCCAGCCTGCATTTTGGAGGCTTGGACATGTTTAAGCTTTAGTTTATTTATTAGTGTCACAAGTAGGCTTTCATTAATATTGCAAAGAAGTTACTGTGAAAATTCCCTAGTCACCACACTCTGGCACCTGTTTGGGTACACTGAGGGAGAATTTAGCATGACCCAATGCACCTAATTAGCATGTCTATCATGAGGGAAGAAACCGGTGCACCCGGAGGAAACCCATCCAGACACAAGGAGAACGTGCACACTCCGCACAGTAACCCAGGCTGGGAATCAAACCCGGGTCCCTGGTGCTGTGAGGCAGCAGTGCTAACCATTGTGCCACCGTGCTGTCCAATATTCAAGTCATGAATGGTGGTGAACAGCTAAAGAGCTGATCAGAGGAAGAGGTTTCTCAAATATCTCCATCCTTAGTTATGGGGCAAGACATAAGGCTAAATCATTTGCCAGCATCTTCAGCCAGTTGTGCTAATTGGATTATTAATCTCCGCCTCCTCCTGTGGTCCCCAGCATCACAGGTGGCAGTTTTCAGCCAATTCAATTCACTCAACATGATATCAAGAAATGACTAAAGACACTGAAGACTTGTATTCGGGAACTAGCTACTCTTTTGGTCCACTTGTTCTACGACAACTGCAACACTAGCATCAAGAAGTCCTTGCAAAATTGGCATTAATTGGGCAGATCGCTTTGGATTTCAGCAGGAACTGAAGTTAACTGCTAAATAGCCAGACATTGTTCAACGAGAAATCTATCCACAGTCCCCTCCAGGCACAGAAATATTGGGCACGATCTTACCGCCCGTTTGTGCCTTGCTCCCGCTGCAGCGAAGATGGAGAATTCGACGCCAAGCCAAATCTCCATTCACTGCAGTGGGATGGGAAAATCCTGCTGGTGTAAATGGTTGGAAAATGCCAGCCATTAAATTAACCGACCTAAAACTATGCATTACTTCTAACTTTTTATCCGGGTTCGATTCCTGGCTTGGGTCACTGTCTGTGTGGAGTCTGCATGTTCTCCCCATGTCTGCATTGGTTTCCTCCGGGTGCTCCGGTTTCCTCCCACAGTTCAAAGATGTGTGGGTTAGGTACATTGGCTATGCTAAATTGCCCCTTAGTGTCCCAGGATAAGTTTTTAAGAGGGATTAGCAGGGTTAATATGTGGGGTTCCAGGGATAGTGCCTGGGTGGGATTGTTGTTAGTGCAGATTTGATGGGCTGAATGGCCTCCTTCTGCACTGTAGGATTTCTATGGTTCTATGAGGTGTAAATAGAAGCCATCAGCTTTGATGGTCTTCCTCCAAATACGAAATACTTTCACTGATAAGAAACTTCAAAGTTTGAAAAGCCACCACAGAGGATGGGTTAAGAATTCAGGTTGTAATGAGAGTATTCCCAGTATTCGGATGATGGCTTGACATTTGTTACATGATCACATGATACAGCACACAATGTTTACTCTCCGTTAACAATATAGCAAGCTGCGACAAACAACCAGAACTCCAACAGAACCTCACAGAAACATAGAAAATAGGAACAGGAGGAGGCCATTCGGCCCTTCGAGCTTGCTCCGCCATTCACTTTGATCATTGCTGATCATTCAACTCAATAGCCTGATCCCACCTTCCCCGATATCCTTTGATCCCCTTTGCCTCAATAGAAACCTTAGCACAAAGCGAGAGGAACCAACAAACACAGCCATCGACCTGCTGTAATCTACAAAGATAAAAAAGGACCACACTGCAGTTCCCTAAAAGAGAAAAAAGAACCCCCTTTCCCACTTCCATCCGCAACACCCAACAACCTGGTTCCATCTTCAAAACTCACCTGAGAAAATCAACCTCCTGCAGATAGACTGCAGAACCCATCGCAACGACAGAGATATCCTTCAATTTCAAAGCCTTCACTCCAGACGATGTAACAATGTGACTACGAAATAACAGGCTTCCATCGAATCAGGGTCTGCGATCCATTCCACTTTTGTAAGTAATGTTTTTATCTTCATCTGTACCCAGTTTTGGTGTGCATGAGGTAGAGTGAGTGAGAGAACGAGTGATTTGTAGTTTCTTTAGAAACCACTGTGGCAAGGGTGTGAAAGATAAACTAGCTTTTTTTGCCATTTTAAGTGCAAAAGGCTGGCTGCTGGATTATTTAAAATTGACTCAGTCACTCCCAGGTAAGGAAATGCACACATTCATATGCAAATATGATGGTTATGGGTGATAAAAGGTAACATTTTAAAATTGCCCCATTACAAATTGCAGTCAATTAGCTCAAAGCAGGTTTTGCTTCAGTTGTTTTTGAGTCAGTTGTTCAAGGACACCCAGAATGAAAACCTCCAGTTCCTCTTCCTCTCGGAGTAACATTATTCACACTCACCTTGCTGTTTGTCATTTTCATAAATGACCTGGATGAGGAAGTGGAGGGATGGGTTGGTAAGTTTGCTGACGACACCAAGGTAGGTGGTGTTGTGGATAGTTTGGAGGGATGTCAGAAGTTGCAGCGAGACATAGATAGAATGCAAGACTGGGCGGAGAAGTGGCAGATGGACTTCAACCCGGATAAGTGTGTAGTGATCCATTTTGGCAGATCCAATGGGATGAAGCAGCAGTATAATATGAAGGGTGCCATTCTTAGCAGTGTAGAGGATCAGAAGGACCTTGGGGTCCGGGTCCATAGGACTCTTAAATCGGCCTCGCAGGTGGAGGATGCGGTCAAGAAGGCGTACGGCGTACTAGCCTTCATTAATCGAGGGATTGAGTTTAGGAGTCGGGAGATAATGCTGCAGCTTTATAGGACCCTGGTTAGACCCCACTTGGAGTACTGCGCGCAGTTCTGGTCACCTCATTACAGGAAAGATGTTGAAGCCATTGAAAGGGTGCAGAGGAGATTTACAAGGATGTTGCCTGGATTGGGGGGCATGCCTTATGAGGATAGGTTGAGGGAGCTTGGTCTCTTCTCCCTGGAGAGACGAAGGATGAGAGGTGACCTGATAGAGGTTTACAAGATGTTGAGAGGTCTGGATAGGGTAGACTCTCAGAGGCTATTTCCAAGGGCTGAAATGGTTGCTACGAGAGGACACAGGTTTAAGATGCTGGGGGGTAGGTACAGAGGAGATGTCAGGGGTAAGTTTTTCACTCAGAGGGTGGTGGGTGAGTGGAATCGGCTGACGTCGGTGGTGGTGGAGGCAAACTCGTTGGGGTCTTTTAAGAGACTTCTGGATGAGTACATGGGATTTAATGGGATTGAGGGCTATAGATAGGCCTAGAGGTGGGGATGTGATCGGCGCAACTTGTGGGCCGAAGGGCCTGTTTGTGCTGTGGCTTTCTATGTTCTATGTTCTAAACATTGTGATCAAATTCAGCCTGGTACTGCAACAATGACAGGCATAAGCCATTGACAAAGCTCTGTCATTTTGTTGGCGATCTTCTCAACCTCAATCATTTTAAGGTATTTTTTCCTGTCACTTAATATCCTTACAACTGAAGGTCTTTATCTTCTTCCAAATACTGAATGAAATCTTTATCAATGGCCTTCTGTAGTAGTTCACTTCACACTGTTGTCACATGTTTTATCACTATCAAGAAAAGCAATGTCAGGGGAAACAACAACTGTATGAGAAAAGGGTGCTGATTGGTCGGCAAGTTGACTATGATTGGTCATAAAATTGTCATAGACAATGCACCAGTTGATGGTAACTGACAGTTAACTGTCAAGCATTGTTTGAAAATTTAACCGAAGCAGCTTGACTCTGGTTGATCAAGGCATTCTTCTGAGGAATGAACCAGCAAATGGTTATCACTTATTTTGTTTAGCTGAAACAGGCAAAATATACTTAATATACATGTTTTTTCTGCCGGCAAAGAACAGGGCATTGTGTATTAATATACAAAGAGCTTCTATCAAGCTCTGTGAGCTTGATAATTGTAAATTGGTTGGCAGCGTAATTTTTAGCACACTGAGGATTATTTAGCAAAGGTTGCCCAAACACAAAATTGCATCTCATGTTAGAACTGTGTTTTGCAAGCATGAATTGGCTTAGTTTGGTCTGTATCTTGCCCATTGCCAAATGTGGAAAGAGCATGCTATTTCATGCAACCGCCAGTCTTTAGGATGTACAGTTTACATATCTAGCATCACATTGGCACTGAAATTCCTACATCACATTCTCTTTTTGTGTGATGGGCAGAATGTCTTTTTGACTTGATGGCAGTATCCTCTTGGTGGTGAATACCAATGTGTTTCTACTGCATAATAGAAGCATGAAACAGCCAGTTTCATCTGTTGCTCAATTTTTTGTGATACCTTGCCATTCCAGCATAATTTGAGGTAGATTGGGTAATACCGCATCAGAGTCCACTTGTTAACCAACCAGCACTCTGATCTCATACAATATAAAGTTGTTGTTTCCCCTGACATTGGTATTCTTGCAATTGTCCTGATGAGTGTAAGACCAAAAGCTTTGACAGAATGTCTTTTTTCAGCAACACTGAAGTTCTCTACTAGTGACTATTTCATCACATTTTCCATGAAGATTTTCTTTGCCCTGGCCTAGTATTTCAATGGCTTAGTTCATATTGCAAATACATGCCCATTACACCCCTTGGAATACCAATATTGCCAATTCCATTTTGTATTGACACTGAGGACATGGACAATGTTGGAGAGACCAGCTTCAATGCCCATGTCAAGTTGGCTTCAGATGATGTGGTGGGTGTCATCTCGATCTGATCACTCATCTGTGAAACATTTTGAGCATCTGAAATAAAATTTATAAACCAGGTTTATTATTGTACAATTAGAATTATTTAAAACATATTTGCATATTGTAAAACTCAGGATTGCAAATTATGAATTGTATTTTTATTTTCTCATCAATTTATCCAACTGACATTTTAACTGCAATTTATGATGTTGGAGTTTCAATTTTATTCATCAAAATTTTCTTTCAATTTACTCACAAATTAATGAAATTATTATTTTTTCCTTCACACAGTTAAAACACTTCACTTCAGGTTTTAATTCAGGCTGAAACTCTCATTTATTTATTTCAGGTCCAATTTCTCAGTATATGATCTGAAAGTTTTTAATTTAAAAACATATTTTATTCTCAATAGAAAACCCCTGTCCAGCGTTTCCCTGATGTGTTGTCTACCTGATACGCTGCAAGAAAGGATGTCCCGAGGTATGGTACATTGGGGAAACTATGCAGACGCTGCGACAACGGATGAATGAACACCGCTCGACAATCACCAGGCAAGACTGTTCTCTTCCTGTTGGGGAGCACTTCAGCGGTCACGGGCATTCGGCCTCTGATATTCGGGTAAGCGTTCTCCAAGGCGGCCTTCGCGACACACGACGGCGCAGAGTCGCTGAGCAGAAACTGATAGCCAAGTTCCGCACACACGAGGACGGCCTCAACCGGGATATTGGGTTCATGGCACACTATTTGCAACTCCCACAGAGTTTCACTGGCTGTCTTGTCTGGAGACAATACACATCTTTGTAGCCTGCGTTGATGCTCTCTTCACTCATGCTGTTTTGTTTCTTAAAGACTTGATTAGTTGTAAGTATTCGCATTCCAACCATTATTCATGTAAATTGAGTTTGTGTCTTTATATGCTCTGTTTGTGAACAGAATTCCCACTCACCTGAAGAAGGGGCTTGAAGCTCCGAAAGCTTGTGTGGCTTTTGCTACCAAATAAACCTGTTGGACTTTAACCTGGTGTTGTTAAACTTCTTACTGTGTTTACCCCAGTCCAACGCCGGCATCTCCACATCAGCGTTTCCCTCCCAGCTTCACCCTCTCCCATCCGCACCCTCCCGCTTCTGTTCGTCGCCTGGCTACGCCGCCTCTATTTATAGCCGATCTACCCCACCCTCATTGACCGTTAGACAATCGTAAGACCGTTGCCATTAACGGTCGGGGGTCGCGAGCGCCGCTGTGAGTGGAGATCGCGCGCCACACATGCTGCACCGAGGCGGAGGGCGAGGGATTTGAAAACGAAAAGCGCCGAAATCAGTCTCTCGTTGCGGGGGTGTTGTAGGGGGAGGAGGTGGGGGGGGGGGGGGAACTAGCGGGGGAAATTTGGCGGGTGAGGGGGGAGTTGGCGGTGGAGGAGCCCGAGAGACGGTGTCGCTCTTTCAATGGCCGCTGGGTGGTTGGGTGGGGACAGGGGCGGTGCCAGTGTTATAAATACAGGCGGCCAACCGTCAGAGAGCACGAGTGCCAGAGTCTATTTAAACTTTGAGATGCAATGTTGAGGATCTGGTGGTAAAAGATAGTCAGGGGCAGTTGTAACCAGAATTAACACCTCAGTAAGTTAGGGAAATAAAACGTGTCAGAGAAAACCTGGACCAGAGAAAAAAAATCATATGGTTTCATTAAATTGTTATTCAGAAATTGAGCTTTTGAAGTAATTCTAAGCTAAATTCCATAATTAGGGAAAAGATCATCCAAATCACAAATTATATTCCTGATCTTCAAAACAGGAAAGTCACTTTTGAATAATGTTATATTGAGAGGAATTAAAAACCCTTGAATCGGTTCGGGAAATTGCAGTTCACAAGATTTATTTCTACTTTTTGAAATTGTTTTGACTTCTTGCTGTAAAGAAAGGGAACAAAATATCCCGAGTGGGAAACAGGAGCGGGCACAGTAACCTATGGTGAGAAATGGACTGAGGTGATGTTAGTCTGATGGAAAAGTCAGAAGAAAAGACAGGTTCAAATAAATATGATGTCCTTGTGGCTATTGCTTCTTGGGCTTCTGGCTAAGATCAAGTGTCAGATCAAGCTCACGATGGGGTGCAATGCCTTATCTTGTCAGCTTGGATCTTGTTTGTCTCTCTTGTGGGGACCTTGAAGTGGATTCAATTGGAATTTGGCTTTTTGAAGAAGCAAGAAATGGATTTGGGTTTGCCTGGTCCATTCTGAGCATTGGCTTTGTAACTTTAAGGATGGAGTAAAAACATTTTTTAAGTGGCTAAGGTTAAGCGTAGGATCAAGTGTGAGATCAGGTTCAATGCCTGTTCCTGCCAACTTGGTCTAGTATGTCTCTAGTGGGGACCATGAATTGGATACAGTCTGAATTTGAATGAGTTTGTGGAGCAAGCAAGGAGATGCATTCGGGACTTGCCTCATTCACTCTGAGCATTGGCTTCATAACTCGGAGAAAGGAATAAAGAAAACTGAGATCGGATTTCATCTTAACCTGTGGAACAGTCCAAAGATGGAAGGAAATCCTCCCATCATTGGGACATAATCATTGAGAAGATTGAGGGAAAGATAAAGGCATAAAAATTCAAGAGAAAAGTTGAGTAAATAAGGTGTCCAATCTCAGGAAAGGATGGGTAAAACTCAAAGTGACAGGGCTGATACGTAAGGGTCAAGAGCCTTGTCTGAGCAGAGAAAATCTGAGGGGTAAGATCATGGGAGAGTTAAAATGGAAACCGCAAAGAAAATATTGGGTCCATGCATTGATTACAACTTGGAATGGAGAAGATTCAGCTGGTCAGTCACATTAAAACTGTCAGGAGGTGAGTTTCCAAGTGTTTTAATATGATCACAACATTAATCTGGATTTGTGAGACCATTTGGTCCATCTAACTGGCCCCAGGGGAAACTTGAGTTGCCCTTATTCACAATATACCTACCTACCTGCTGAATTATTTCATTTTTTTTTGGTTACACGACCAGACCACTAGATGACTATTAGGGATGGGCAATAAATGTTGGCCTGGCCTGCAATGCCCACCTCCCATGAATGAAAAAAACCCAAATTCAGTTCCTGATAATAGAAGTACTGTTGTGAATTATCCTTTTCTGATCCATTTAGTATCTTAGCTCTGATCAGAGGCTGAGCAACTTTCCTGGAAATGAGTGATCGGATCAAAGTGATGTCCACCACCATCTTCTGAAGGCAACTTAACCTTGGCAGTGGATCAGCCAGGATCTCAATGAATGATGAAATGCACTTGAGGATCTGAATGTCCTACCACTATTGCTGTAAATTTATACAACTATTTAATATTAGTGATAGGAAGCAAATAATCCTGTTGCTGCCTATCGCCCACACTCCCTGTTCTTTGGGACATGATCACATGAAACCCCGCTCTTGCATTCTAGCGCAATTAGTCATTGTACCCTAAATGAAGCCCAAGGGTTTGCCAAATACAGTTTGATAAAGGTGTGTCCACTTTAACTGAGGGGTCAGGTTTGTAACATCACAGTGAGCCTCTCACAATGTATATCACAGTGAGATCAGACATCACAATACATTTATCAATTTATATATTCTGTGACAATACTGTGCCTTTAAGAAATGTATCTTAATCATGTTTCTCTGCAGGATGTTTGTAAGGGACTGAGGAAAATTTGTGGGGAAGACAGTTACCAGTGTTCTTTGTCCCTGGTGGGCTTCAGTGTCCTGTTTGCCGGGTGGGTGCTGTAAACAGGATGCTGTTGGTTGAGTGATGTGGGCTGGGCCAATGGGATTGCTCTGGGGGCCGGAGGAAAAAAAGGCGCCAGGAAGTGAAGCAGTGAAGAGAGAGAGAGCTGAAGGTGCAGAGCTGAAGGTGCAGAGCTGAAGAGAGAGAGAGCTGAAGGTGCAGAGCTGAAGAGAGAGAGAGCTTTTTCCAGGCAGGGAGAATTCGGTTTGGAGTGAGAGGCAGCCAGGCGTTCCCCTGCCTGTTCTTTTCATTACTGCCGAGGAGGACAGCATTCAGCGCACTCGACCTACGTTGCTGCACGGATAGCTCGCGGCACCTCTGCCTCCTGCGGCATCATCTTCCACACGTGTGTCTCTCCTGGACTGTGTGTGGGTGTCGTGAGTAACTGGTGGGGACTATACAGTCCAACTGGATCAGTATCTACGAATGTGTTACGGAGGATGAGTTTCCCTATATGTGCACCAACGGAGGGCCCCCAACGATTATAGATCAGAGCTCACTGTTTTATGTCTGTTAATTATATGTGTTATTAAATTTATTTTTCATATCCCGATTAGAGTACTGACATTTATGGGTAAACAGGGAATTAGCCAAATCAACATCAACCGCTAGGAATTCGGGATCCTGTTGATTGAATATTTAAATAGTAGCCCCATATAGTGGTCAGCAGGGGGTTACATTTTTGGAGGCACCGCTGGGATCATTCCTGTTTACCCATACAGGTCAAATAAATTTTTTTCCCCCGTCAATCAGTAACAGTTAACCCAGTAATTACAACAGGAAAAGTTTTACAGTGTTAGTAGCTCACTTAAGACAATGGATTTTTCTCAGGCTGCTGACTGGAGCCGCCAAAAGAATATCAGTCTTTCTCGTGGCATATTACTGAGCAATGTGCCAATAGATACTAGTGAGGGTTGCTAGGGTCTTAAACACAGTGAAAGTCTTTGGTCGCACCAAGTTTTGTGGTCGCCGTGGGGATTCTACTGGCACACAGTTGTTCATACTAGTGGAGACTAGCATTGATTTAACCCCTGACACTGTACCTCCAGATGTAGGTATTGAAGGAGAAGCTGGGCCATGGGCTGTGCAAAAGTTAGAAAGCTTGGACACACAGGATGCTGTTCCTGAAGAGGATGCTTTCCATCCAAAACTGTTGTTACTACTACAACAGGAAGGCAAGTCAATGGAGGATTTTCAGGCCATAGTATCAGAAAATCAAGCTCCCAAAGTGGATGTGAACATGGATTTAGTGACTGCTATTGGCAAACTGGTGGACAAGTGCAACCAAGTGTCTACCGATGGGCCTAGCTACAGAAAGCTGAGACTGTTTTCAGGACTGAAATCTATACCCCCAGGTGAGGAAGAATACGATGCCTGGATGGAGCAGGCTACCCAGATGATCAATGAGTGGCAATGCACTGACGCCGCCAAGAGACAGCGTATAGTGGAGAGTTTAAAAGGGCCTACTGCTGACATCGTTCGATTTTTGAAAGTTAGCACTCCCACTGCTACGGCCACCCATTATTTATCTGCTCTGGACACAGCTTATGGCACCACAGAGAGTGGAGCCGACATCTTGGCCAAGTTCAGACACACATACCAGGATGAAGGAGAAAAACTCTCTGCTTTTCTATATCGCCTTGATAAACATCTCCATCGTGCTCTTCTTACGGGAGGAATTACGGCTGCAGACATGAATCGAGCTCGGATGGAACAGCTAGTCAAGGGTGCACTCACTCGAGACATGGTTGCTCTGCGTGTAAGGATGAGCCACAACCTGGACAAACCCCCTTCCTTCTTCCAGCTGATGCGGGAGGTAAGAGAGGAAGAAAATTGGATTAGCGCCAGAGAAGGGGTGAAAGCTACTGCCACCGCAGCCACCGCCAGTGTACCACAGTCCTCAGTTACGTCTGAGTTGAACAGCCTACGAAATGAGGTAAGGGAACTGACTTCTCAGGTGGCCAGACTGTTGAGCGCCATTCCAGTTACCCCTACATCTGAAAGTACGACAGCAAGGACTGGGTCCGTACAGCAGGCGCCAGAAGCTGCTGTACGGACAGAAGCCCCGAGTGAAAATGTCCAAACCACTGCCAGCAGGAATCTTTTGCTACAGGTGTGGGCAAGATGGGCATACAAGGAGAGAGTGCAAAGAACTCGAGGATCTGAGGAGAGTGAATCAGAAGCTGATCAAAGCAAGCAGACAGCAGGGAAACTTCTCAGGAGCCATGTGAAGGAACGGTGCTTGTGAAATACGTTCCACCCACTGTCCACCCCCAGCGAAGCAAGGCTCAAAACAGTTACCTGCAGGATTAGTGGGGCCCATCTCTGGTGTACCTGTGCAAATAGAAGGAGTTTATGCAAGAGCTTTGCTTGACAGTGGCTCCCAAGTAACCATTTTGTATCGCAACTTCTACGACACCTACCTGAAACACTTACCTCTCCAGCCACTTGAAGACCTGGAAATATGGGGTTTAAGCTCTCACCAATACCCATATGATGGCTACCTGTCCATACAACTCGAGTTCACTGCCGCTGTAACCGGAGTGCCGCAGACAGTTGAAACTTTGGCCTTAGTATGTCCTGACCCTGTGAAAGATAACAACATTGCTGTGCTGGTGGGGACAAATACCCGGCTGGTGAGAGAGTTGGTGGAGTCCTGTAAAGAACAGGCGGGAGAACGCTTCTTGGGTACTTTGACCATACACCCCGTCCTCCGAGAAGCTTATGAGACACTCACCCAGTCTGAAACAACAGAAGGGGTAGACAAGCATGGTACTGTGTGGTTTACCCAGCACAAGCCAATCACCTTGCAACCAGGACAAGTGTTTAAAGTCACTGGCCTCCCAAAGTTTCCTGGTGATTTCACAGACCAGCTCGCACTGATAGATCAGCCTATTGACACTTTTTCCCCTGAAGAGTTGTGGGTGAGGCCTGAGGTTCATCTTGCATCAGTTGTTTCCAGCAGACGCATTACTGTGACTGTGAAGAACCTGTCATCCAGAGAAATCTCCTTGAAACGTGGGACTCTAGTAGCCCATATTTTTCCAGTAGCCCCTGTTCCTCTGCCGAGGGCACAGTGTGCGGATAAAGCTGCAATCGAACTGACCCCTTCCTCTTTTGATTTTGGAGCCTCTCCTATGCCCGAGGAGGCAAGGAGGCGTCTCTGTGAGAGAATGATGGAGAGGAAAGAGGTTTTCTCTCAGCACGAGTGGGATGTAGGTTGTTCTAAAAGCACCAGACATGAAATAAGACTGAAGGATGCAAGGCCCTTCCGAGAGAGGTCATGTCGCTTGTCGCCTGCTGACTTTGAGGATGTGCGCCAGCACCTACAGGAACTACAAAGCCATGGCATCATCTCTGAATCGCGTAGTCCCTACGCATCGCCAATAGTAGTCGTACGCAAGAAGTCAGGGAAGGTACGAATGTGCGTGGACTACCGAACCCTTAACCTTCGAACAATACCGGACCAGTACACTGTCCCAAGGATAGAAGACACTCTTCACTGCTTGTCTGGGAGTAAATGGTTCACAGTCCTCGACCTGAGAAGCGGGTACTATCAAATACCCATGAGTGAGGCTAACAAGGAGAGGTATGACCAGAGAGTGCGCTACCATTGCTTGAAGCCTGGGGATAGAGTCCTCATTTGAAACCTTGGCCTGAAAGGGAAACAGAAGCTTGCTGATCGGTGGAGTGCAAATCCTTATGTGGTTGAGAGTCAAATGTCTGATCTTCCTGTTTATCGTCTAAAGCCTGCAGATGGTTCGGGACCCATTAAGGTCATGCACCGAAATCATATTTTGCCCCTGGGACAAGAGGTCCAATTGAGCACTGAGGTTGACTCAAAGCCTACTCCCTCTCCAAGAGCCCTCAGGCGCAGAAAAGCAAAAGAAAGGAATCAAACTCCTGAGGTTCACAAAGATGACTCCGCAGCTGATGTGCCCCTGGGAGATCAAAACTCTTCAGATTCAGAGTCAGAGTATGGACATTACCCAGAGGACTTGATCATTGACAATCCGGAGGGAATCTGTGAACAACTGGAACAGGGTGTCATGCCTACAGAGTCCAATCCCCCCACAAATGCTACAGAAGTGACAGAAGTCGCAGCGAGCTCAGAATCTTCAGAAGGGCTACCTGTTGTGATAGAAGAGGTAGTAACTGAGCAAAGGGAAGTAGAATCAGACAGTTCTGTTGAGGGCACTTACACTACAGACACATCTAACATAGCCAATCCAGAACCAGAGATAAAGAGATCACAGAGAGAGAGAAAACCAGCAGACCGTTTCCATTATACAAAGCTGGGAGAGCCGTGTGCAAAGTCTGTAGTAGTAGGACATACAAGTGTTCACTCAGCTATGCCACCCACTATGCATTTTCCTGAACACTGCAATAGTTGTCATACATGGTGGTGTAACTCCTTTGCTCAGTGCTCGTCATGTATAAATAAGGTACCACTCTTTTCACCCACTATTATACCAGTCATCACACTATAAGGTACATGGTGTAATTGGTTAACTGGGTCCTATGTCATGTACTTCAGTATGGGGGCATGCTGTATTTTTGGTGGGGGGAGAATGTAAGGGACTGAGGAAAATTTGTGGGGAAGACAGTTACCAGTGTTCTTTGTCCCTGGTGGGCTTCAGTGTCCTGTTTGCCGGGTGGGTGCTGTAAACAGGATGCTGTTGGTTGAGTGATGTGGGCTGGGCCAATGGGATTGCTCTGGGGGCCGGAGGAAAAAAAGGCGCCAGGAAGTGAAGCAGTGAAGAGAGAGAGAGCTGAAGGCAGAGAGCTGAAGGTGCAGAGCTGAAGAGAGAGAGCTGAAGGTGCAGAGCTGAAGGTGCAGAGCTGAAGAGAGAGAGAGCTTTTTCCAGGCGGGAGAATTCGGTTTGGAGTGAGAGGCAGCCAGGCGTTCCCCTGCCTGTTCTTTTCATTACTGCCGAGGAGGACAGCATTCAGCGCACTCGACCTACGTTGCTGCACGGATAGCTCGCGGCACCTCTGCCTCCTGCGGCATCATCTTCCACACGTGTGTCTCTCCTGGACTGTGTGTGGGTGTCGTGAGTAACTGGTGGGGACTATACAGTCCAACTGGATCAGTATCTACGAATGTGTTACGGAGGATGAGTTTCCCTATATGTGCACCAACGGAGGGCCCCCAACGATTATAGATCAGAGCTCACTGTTTTATGTCTGTTAATTATATGTGTTATTAAATTTATTTTTCATATCCCGATTAGAGTACTGACATTTATGGGTAAACAGGGAATTAGCCAAATCAACATCAACCGCTAGGAATTCGGGATCCTGTTGATTGAATATTTAAATAGTAGCCCCATATAGTGGTCAGCAGGGGGTTACATGTTGATAGCAGCCCCTGGAATTTGTCGGCACAGTGTTGTCTGTTGCCGGTGTTCTGTATTGTTACTGAGGCAGTATCGTTGAAGCAATGTTGATTTTAACCTGCACTAATGCAGCGTTCTGTGGTTTTAATGTGTCCCCCTGAGATAGCTGAGTGGAACTTGATTGAGATTGATTGACAGGTCAAGTGATATGCCTGGGGACAGTTTTTTCCCACAGAGCATGCGCAATTTTAATTTAGTTTCTCAGTTGCTGACATTCAAAGGACCAATTCACAGTATGTGTTAAAAAGCTGAAGGTGCAGCATCACATGAGCATACTTGTTTTTTGTGCTAAGTCTGGAGAAGGGTGTATGTCTGTGGGTGTATGTTTGACCTGGAACAGCAGAGATAGCTAATTTTTTGGGGCTCTACTGTCATGTTTAACTTTTGTAATTGGTAAAGGTTATGCTAATTTTTTTGTTATATTTTATCTGTGTACTTAAACTTTGTTTGGTAAAAGCTTCCGAGTGGGTCACTTGAATCATACCTGGAGTGGGGCACCTTATGCTCACCCGTGCCACAGTCAGATGTAAAACTTAGGGTCTGGGCTAACTTCACAATGTGGAGATGCCGGCGTTGGACTGGGGTAAACACAGTAAGAAGTTTAACAACACCAGGTTAAAGTCCAACAGGTTTATTTGGTAGCAAAAGCCACACAAGCTTTCGGAGCTGCAAGCCCCTTCTTCAGGTGAGTGGGAATTCTGTTCACAAACAGAGCTTATAAAGACACAGACTCAATTTACATGAATAATGGTTGGAATGCGAATACTTACAACTAATCGAGTCTTTAAGAAACAAAACAATGTGAGTGGAGAGAGCATCGAGACAGGCTAAAAAGATGTGTATTGTCTCCAGACAAGACAGCCAGTGAAACTCTGCAGGTCCACACAACTGTGGGAGTTACAAATAGTGTGACATGAACCCAATATCGCGGTTGAGGCCGTCCTCGTGTGTGCGGAACTTGGCTATCAGTTTCTGCTCAGCGACTCTGCGCTGTCGTGTGTCACGAAGGCCGCCTTGGAGAACGCTTACCCGAATATCAGAGGCCGAATGCCCGTGACCGCTGAAGTGCTCCCCAACAGGAAGAGAACAGTCTTGCCTGGTGATTGTCGAGCGGTGTTCATTCATCCGTTGTCGCAGCGTCTGCATAGTTTCCCCAATGTACCATGCCTCGGGACATCCTTTCTTGCAGCGTATCAGGTAGACAACGTTGGCCGAATTGCAAGAGTATGTACCGTGTACCTGGTGGATGGCGCGCCACAGCGAAAAACCGCACTGACCTCCTCAGAAGACAAACACGGGACACAGTGGACAGAGTACCCTTCGTTGTTCCCCGGAGCGGAGAAGCTACGGCATCTCCTCCGGAGCCTTCAACATGTCATTGATGAAGACGAACATCTCGCCAAGGCCATCCCCACACCCCCACTTCTTGCCTTCAAACAACCGCACAACCTCAAACAGACCATTGTCCGCAGCAAACTACCCAGCCTTCAGGAGAACAGTGACCATGACACCACACAACCCTGCCACAGCAACCTCTGCAAGACGTGCCGGATCATCGACACAGATGCCATCATCTCACGTGAGAACACCATCCACCAGGTACACAGTACATACTCTTGCAATTCGGCCAACGTTGTCGACCTGATACGCTGCAAGAAAGGATGTCCCGAGGCATGGTACATTGGGGAAACTATGCAGACGCTGCGACAACGGATGAATGAACACCGCTCGACAATCACCAGGCAAGACTGTTCTCTTCCTGTTGGGGAGCACTTCAGCGGTCACGGGCATTCGGCCTCTGATATTCGGGTAAGCGTTCTCCAAGGCGGCCTTCGTGACACACGACAGCGCAGAGTCGCTGAGCAGAAACTGATAGCCAAGTTCCGCACACACGAGGACGGCCTCAACCGGGATATTGGGTTCATGTCACACTATTTGTAACTCCCACAGTTGCGTGGACCTGCAGAGTTTCACTGGCTGTCTTGTCTGGAGACAATACACATCTTTTTAGCCTGTCTCGATGCTCTCTCCACTCACATTGTTTTGTTTCTTAAAGACTCGATTAGTTGTAAGTATTCGCATTCCAACCATTATTCATGTAAATTGAGTCTGTGTCTTTATAAGCTCTGTTTGTGAACAGAATTCCCACTCACCTGAAGAAGGGGCTTGCAGCTCCGAAAGCTTGTGTGGCTTTTGCTACCAAATAAACCTGTTGGACTTTAACCTGGTGTTGTTAAACTTCTTACTAACTTCACAAAACATCTTAGAATTTCTGGCCTGGGTCTTAACAATTTGAAGCTGCACAATCAGTTTATGCGAAGGAAAGGAGCTGCACTAAGTTACGAACTGTCTGATCTATCTCGAAGTGAATGTGTCAGCAAGAAGAACGGGTGTACGTTGTGAAGGGAGCATGGACAAGGGTAATGATGTGAACCTGTAGACTCAGTGGAAGGTTTCAGATTTGAAAGGTTTGTCTCAATGTGGTTATTTTGGATTGTAAGTAGAGCAGGAGGGGAAATAAAACTCAGTAAATGCTGCCCAGTAGGTGGAATAGTTGTTTTTGTTGTCACAAATAAATCGCCAATGTCATTACTCAGAGGCACTCAGGTGCTTGGAGCCTGATTTCTGAAGGTTAATCAACACCCACTCTCGGTTTGCTCCTTGGAGTCTTTGATTGACTGCCTCACTGCCAGCCTATGAGTTTGGTGTTCATACTCTGGTCTATTACCATGTTCAGCTACTTCACATCACTAGTAAATCTTCCATGGCTTTGTTCATCGGTAAGTGGATTAAGTCAGCATGGTTTTGTGAAGGGGGTGATCAGATCTGGCTACTCTAGTAAAGGAAATCTGAGGAGATTGTGAACATGGTGGAGAGTTAGTGCCTGTAGATATTCTCTAATTGGACATCAGGAGACAGTTTATCAGGTTCAACTCAGGAGATTCAGTTCTACAGTGCTCCAAATCCAATGAACATAAGCTCTGTTTCAAAGTACACACAAGCACTGGAATCACCTTTCACATGTTCTTATTTTCTAGCTCATTGTTACTGTGATTTAAATGAAAGGTGTTTATCCAACACTTCACCAAGGCCCTTAGCCAGTTGAATCATAACATGAGATTTCAGATTAAGTTCGTTCTTTACACTGAGTATCACAGTGAGATCAGAAATAACAATAGTTTGTAAACTGGGGAAATTTGAGGCAGTGGGCTGCATAACCAGTTCCAGTGAAAGATGTCCACTGTTACTGACGTACCAAGTGGCGGCACAGTGGTTAGCACTGCTGCCTCACAGCGGCAGCAATCTGGGTTCGATTCCCAGCTTGGATCACTATCTGTTCGGAGTCTGCACGTTTTCCCCGCGTCTGTGTGAGTTTCCTCCAGGTGCTCCAGTTTCCTCCCACAGTCTGAAAGACACGCTGGTTAGGTACATTGGCTATCCTAAATTCTCCCTCAGCTTACCTGAAGGGCGGCACGGTAGCACAGTGGTTAGCACTGCTGCTTCACAGCTCCAGGGACCTGGGTTCAATTCCTGGCTCGGGTCACTGTCTGTGTGGAGTTTGCACATTCTCCTCGTGTCTGTGGGGTTTCCTCCGGGTGCTCCGGTTTCCTCCCACAGTCCAAAGATGTGCGGGTTAGGTTGATTGGCCATGCTAAAATTGCCCCTTAGTGTCCTGAGATGCGTAGGTTAGAGGGATTAGCGGGTAAAATATGTAAGGATGTGGGGATAGGGCCTGGGTGGGATTGTGGTCGGTGCAAACTCGATGGGCCGAATGGCCTCTTTCTGCACTGTAGGGTTCTATGGTTCTATGGTTCTGAACAGGCGCCAGAGTGTGGCGACTAGGGGATTTTCACAGTGACTTCATTGCAGTGTTAATGTAAGCCTACTTGTGACATTAATAAACAAACTTAAAAATGACTTTAAACTGACTGATACTAGGAGATTTATACTTTCCCAACATAACTTTTGTATCTTTTTTCCCGATGGAAGAAGGTGGAAGAGAGTATGTCTGGGGTGCGTGGGGCCCTTGATTATGCTAGCTGCTTTTCCGAGGCAGCGGGAAGTGTAGACAGAGTCAATGGATGGGAGGCTGTTTTGAGTGATGGATTGGGCTTCGTTCATAACCCTTTGTAGTTAATTGTAGGAGCCGTACCAAGCTGTGATACAACTGGAAAGAATGCTTTCTATGATGCATCTGTAGAAGTTGGTGAGAGTTGTAGAGGACATGCCAAATTTCCTTCACCTCCTGAGAAAGTAGAGGCGTTGGTGGGCTTTCTTAACTATAGCCTCCACATGGAGGGACCAGGACAGGTTGTTGGTGATCTGGATACCTAAAAACCTGAAGCTCTCAACCATTTCTACTTTGTACACAGAGGCATGCCCTCCACTACGCTTCCTGAAGTCGATGACTACCTCCTTCGTTTTGTTGACAATACCAGGCCACGGAGTCTCGTAGGAATAACGGTGTTAAAGGCTGAGCTGTAGTCTATGAATAAGAGTCTGACATCGTTATCTTTGTAATGTAGGTGTTCCAGGGTTGAGTGTAGGGCCAAGGAGATGGCGTCTGCTGTGGACCTGTTGCAGCAATAGGCAAACAGTAGTGGATCCAGGCAATCTGGGAGGCTGGACTTGATTCGTGCCATGACTAACCTTTCAAAGCACTTCATAATGATAGATGTCAGAGCTACCGGATGATAGTCATCAAGGCATGTTGCCTGGCTTTTCTTTGATACCGAGATGATGATCATCTCTAATACTTTTCACATATACTTATGTTTTATTTCAATGGTTTAAATGAGAAGTGTAACATCTGGAAAACAAACATGGAAGGAAAATGGTCTGATTTGTGTTCAGATCCTAGTGAGGAACAGATAGAGGAAGTGCTGAATTCTTCAATGGGGCTTTGCAGTCTGGGATTGTCACTGAGCGCAGCTACTGACAGGGTGAACTCTGAGCCATACACCAGGCAGGGCCCAGACACACTACACAGTTTGCACATAGAACTGTGCAAAATGATGGACAAGTAAAGAGTATCAAGCTCATCGAGCATGTCCCAGAAACTATCAACCTGCACACTGCTGTCCTACCAACTAGGAATACTGACTCTTGGAGCATAGACATTTCAGGAAAACTCTTCATAATTCTCCCACTCCCTCAGTCTCCAGGAGAGTCACAGAGCAATCAAACCTAACCTCTGTCATGCTGTAAGTGGCAATGATCTTTCAGGAAATGGTGTCGTTTTCATTTTTGGCACTGTAATGACCACAGGTTGCCTCATTTCTTTTCCAAAACATGACAACTCTATGACAAATTGTACCATCTTTTACCTGTCAGCATGGCTGTCAGACCACAGGTAGTCAAGCAGTGAATAACAGAACACCAGAACACCGAAGTAAAATCTTTATTCATTTATCAATTTATATTTGCTGATTACATACCAAGAGTAACAGCATTCTTTCAGCCTGCTCCTATACCTATGAGCGCAGGTGAGCAATAAATTGATACCCTCCACCTGAATAAAATTAATTCCCAATTAATATACAATTAACAGATTTCCTTCTCTCTAAATAAAAGTAAAAATAGTAATTGTATACAAACCCAAATGTCAAAAATTCTGAAGACATTCTGTACAAAGCATTTAAAAAAAAAAAATCCACAGATACTTCCTCCACCTCTTCTGATTTTACTCTCCTGCTTTCAGCCTCTTTTTGACTCGAGCGGCTTCTCCTGAGCTGCTACAACAGTCACGGGTTCCGTCACACCTTGCAGTGCCATTGACCCTTTTCAGCTTTCTATTGCCTTTATCCCTACCTTGTTTGACTAATCACTCCATATACTTAGTCAATTTAGAGTTCTAAAAATACATTTTATGGGTGTTGCTGGCTATGCCAGCAATTATTGTATATTCCAAGTTGCCCTTCAGAAGGTGGTGGTGAGCTGACTTCTTGAACTGCTGCAGTTCTTGTGGTGTCATTTCTTGAGTGTTGGAGCTACACTCATCCAGGCAAGTGGAGAGTATTCCATTACACTCTTGCTTTGTGCCATGTGGATGGTGGACAGGCTTTGTGGAGTCAGTAGGTGAGTTACCTGCTGCAGGATCCTTAACCTTTGGCCTGCTCTGGTAGCCACAGTACTTATGGCTATTCCAGTTCAGTTTCCGGTCAACGGTAACCCCCAAGATATTGATAATGGGGATTCAGTGATGGTAATGCCATTGAATGTCAAGGGGCAATGGTTAGATTTTTTCTTATTGGAGACAGTCATTACTTGTGTAGCACAAATGTTACTTGGCACTTGTCAGCCCAAGCCTGAATATTGGCCATGTTGGAGTAAAATCAAAATTAAAGGACACAAAATGGTTACCTGGCACAAAATGGACTCTGGGAAAAGACATTAAGATGCACTGACTTGGGCACAGACATTACACAAAGAGTTAAAACCTGTTGGTGTTTAAATTGCTGCAGGAAACAGATCAGACCTTGATGCACCTTAGCTGCTTGAGATAAAGCAGAACCAAAACAATGAGCTTTGATAATAAGATCAGTCGTTGATGGGGAACATAAATGCATAAATGTATCTCTATGTATAACTATGTGATAACTACCAATGTCCGTACTTGTCTCCTCAACGTATAACGATGTGATAACTGCTGATGTCTGTACTTGACCATTATTTGAAAGTGTATAAAGATGCTCAACTGCTATTGTAAAGTTGAGAAGGTGACTGCCTGCACTGCGGAGTGCCCAGCGCTTCTCCCAAAGCTTTGTCCGAATAAACTGCATGTTGAATCTTTAAGTCTGACTCCGAGTGTTGATTTTCCCACAACAGCCAGGTCTTACTGCATTTGAATATGAGCTTCTTCAGTATCTCAGGAGTTGTGAATGGTGCAATCATCTGTGAACATCCCCAATTCTGACCGTGGGACAGAAGGGAGATCATTGATGAAGCAGCTGAAGATGGTTGGGCCTAGGAGACTACCCTGAAGACCTCCTGCAGTGATGTCTTGGAGCTGAGATGATTGACACCCAACCACCGCAACAATCTTCCTTTGTGCCAGGTATGACTCCAACCAGCGGAGAGTTTTCCCCGATTCTCACTGAGCTTCTTGATGCCACACTCGATCAACTGTTGCCATGATTTTAAGGGCAGTCATCTTACCTCACCTTTGGTATTCAGCTCCTCTGTCCATGTTTGAACCAAGGTAATGAGGTAAGGAATTGAGTGATCCTGGCGAAACCCAAACTGAGCATCACTGAGCAGGTTATTGCTGAGTAAGTGCCACTTGATAGCACTGACTGACGGGACAGTAATTGACCACGTTGGATTTGTCCTGTTTCTTGCGGACAATTTTCCACGATACCAATGTTGTCGCTGTAGTGGAATAGCTTGGCTAGACGCGGCATGTTCTGGAGCACAAGTCTTCAAAAATATTGTTGCAATGCTATCAGAGCCCATAGTCCTTGCAGTATCCAGTGTCTCCAACCGTTTCTTGATATCACGTGGAGTGAATCGAATTGGCTGGAGACTGACATCTGTGATGCTGGGGACTTATGGACGAGGCCGACATAGATCATCCACTCGGCACTTCTGGCTGAAGAATGCTTTGGCTTTATCATTTACACTGATGTGCTGGACTCCTCCATTATTGAAGATGGGGATATTTGTGGAGACTCCTCCAGTGAGTTGTTTAATTGGCCACCACCATTCACAGCTGGATGTGACAGGACTGTAGAGCTTAGATCTGATCCATTGTGGAATTGCTGCGAGTATCTGACAGTGTTGAATGTTGAATTGAACAGAATGTGGGTCACTAACTGGAGTGGATCACCTGATCCCAGTAACCTTGTAATACAGGGAGTATCTGACAGTTAAATTGAATAGAGTTTGGGTCACTAACTGATGTGGATCAAGCTGGTTTCATTTTGAAACATTATTTGGGGTGACTGATCTCTCCACTCTATGGAGCTTCCTCCATATTCTCCCCATATTTCACCAACTTTGCTCATAATTTCCACTAATAAACAGAACGTTTGAGAGTTGTTCAGTGTTTCCAGTCCATATCTTTCCCCAGATTCCCACTGACTGAAAGACACCAGGAATGACCAGGGATCCGAAATATTCCCCAGTGGCAGGGAGAGTGGATGGTGCATTATGAGAGCCAGAGCCCCCCTGTAGTCCAGAATGAAAAATAGCACTCCCTGTGGGTGAAGGAGGGCAGAAAGAGTCCGAGCTCCCCTACAGGACAGGAGGTGAAACATCAAACACTCAGAGGCCAGAAGGAGAGACAGGAGGGGAGTTAGAACGTCCTTTATGGACCAGGAAGAGAAAGCAGTCACTGACAGCAGCGTAGGAGGAGAGCCAGAGCACCACCTGTATGACAGGAGGATAAACAACAGCCAGTCTTTCTTCCACATCCACTGATTCAACTCCTAGCCCCTCACATCTCCTGAAAGAAAGAGAAAACTTAAGATTCAAAAATGCTGCAGATGCTGGAAATCGTCTTGTGAGAATTGGTTATTTATTTCTGGCGACTCTTTATTGAATCTGTTTCCCTTCCAATTCCCTGCTTGTCAACTGCTATTACCTGTCTCCCCATGTCTGCGTGGGTTTCCTCTGGGTACTCTGGTTTCCTCCCACATTCCAAAGATGTGCCCCATAGTGTCAGGGGGATTAGCAGGGTAAATCCATGGGGTCATGGGATTAGGGCCTTGATGGCATTGTTGTTGTGCAGGCTCGATGGGCTGAATGGCCTCCTTCTGCACTGTAGGGATTCTGTGAAGAATATGCAGGGTTACCGGGAGAAGATGGGGGAATGCAGTGGCGGACCTGTGCTTTGTGGGGCCACGCTCACCTTCCTTTCTGGGGCCCCCCCACCCAATGACATTTGCATTTCAAATCAGCTTTTGTTCACACTTTGTCACTCACACTCTAATATCTCCCACACACAATTCTCTAAATCTCTCTCACTCACATACATACTCTGTCAAACTCACTGACTCTTCTCAACCTCTTTCATACAGTCACTCACACACATACACACACTTATTCCCTCCATCTCCCTCGCAGCAACAACCAGCTGAATACATAACTTTCATGCTCAAGTTCACCAACATAACTTAATCTGTGAAAATTGTTTGGAATATTAAAGTCTGTAAATAAAGTCATTGAGAAGGGGGAATAAGTGGACATTGGTGATTCTACAGAGGTCCCCTTTCTGGGACAAGAGTCCTTAGTTTGAGTGAGATGAGTACTTGTGAAGTGACCAGCAGAAACCAGTTCCAGATTAGAGTTTTGGAGGGGGGGGGGGGGGGGGGGGGGCGGGGGGTGGCAGGGAGAGGACATTCAGGAAACTATGGAAATACAACCAGAGAAGGTTTGTTTTAATGATTAAAAGGTGTAAGCAGTGTGAGGGGAAGAGAGAGCAATGAGCAAGAGTGACTGAGCTCCAGTGGAAGGCAGCTAGGTCAGGCTGAGAAGAAATTGCTACTGTGCAGATTCCCACATGAACATAGCTCAGGCCAACAGAAGCAAGAGTAGTCAACAGACCGTTGTGACTCAGGTGAGGCAGATGCAAGCAGCTGCAACAGCAGGGGTACAACTCGATCACACCTTGAGAGAGAAGCACCGGAGGAAGAAGGACGACAGGAGCTCCCCAATAGAGCTGAAAGCTTTTTCCATCCACAGGCTACCAAAGCTGGCTGCCCCTGTAACAGCCCAGGGTTCAGTGAATCACACTTCAAAAGCAAGCATACACCCAAAGCACAGCCCGCCCAGAGTTAAGGGAAGTGTATCTGTTGTAACTGTTGCTCTTATTTCTCTCAATGCAATAATATTGCTGCAGATTTTGAGTCTAATACACGCTCGAGGGCCCACACACTCTTTAATCATTCACTCACACACTTCACTCAATCTGTCTCCTTCACACACTCAGTCACTCACAATTCTCTCAATCTCTGATCTAGTCGCATACGTCTCTCAGTCTCTGTCCCTAACTCACACACACTTAATCACTCGCATGTTTCTACTCACTCACTCACACACGCACTTTTCTCAATCTCTATCACACTCACTCACTCACTTCTCTCAATCTTTATCCCTAAGTGGCAAACACACTTCTCTCAATTTCTGTCCTCACACACACTTCTCGCAATCTCTATCCCTATCTCACACAGACTTGGTCACACATGCGCTGTTTTTATTGTGAAAGTCTGAGTGGGTTTTTCATGCTGTGTTTCGAATGATGGCCATCAGAATGAGACCTGTTTCACTCTGTGTTGGTGTTACAAGCATCTTGTTGCCTGTAAGCTATTGCAAACTCAAAGAGCAGATGACAGCAGATTTCCTTCGCAGAGGGGCAACAGTCAAGAGTTTCATTGTCACCATTACTCAGAATAGTTTTTGTAAATCCCAATTTATTAGATTTAAATTCCACAAGTTGCCTTGGTGGGATTTGAACCCTGATCATTGGGACTAGCCCAGTGTCATTACCATGATGCCATCATTCCCTAATTCCCTCCATTTCCATTTCCGCCCCATTCTTTTTTTTGAAATATTCCATATATCACCTAATTTTGCTCTCCGATCAAAATTTTATTTGTGTTCAGTCTTTTATATCTACTGGTTTATTCAGACATTTTATTATTTCCGACAATCTGTCCTGTTCCCAGTATCTATATAAAAATTACTTGCCATTTACCGTATTCTTTCTTATCTTTAGTTTATAAATTAGTCACTCCCCTATATTGGTTTCAAGTCTTTTCACAACCCAAATTATCCTCAGCCTAATGGACCAGAGGGTGCCCACTTAATGTCATCCCAGACAAGGCAGCATAAGGGTTATCAGCCTGTCTTCATTGCAGCTGGCAGTGAAGTGGAGCAGCATGCTGCAACAAAACTATACATTAGTCACACTGGGATGGCCAAGTATTGGTTGCCCATCCCTAATTGCCCA
This sequence comes from Mustelus asterias, assembly GCF_964213995.1. Taxonomy (NCBI): domain Eukaryota; kingdom Metazoa; phylum Chordata; class Chondrichthyes; order Carcharhiniformes; family Triakidae; genus Mustelus; species Mustelus asterias. Next base: position 5,112,321 of record NC_135820.1, on the reverse strand, counting down.
GGGGGCATTTAAAGATCAACAACATAGCGGTATGCCTGAATTCCAGACCAGGTAAGGACAGCAGATTTCCTTCCCTAAAGGATATTAGTGAACCAGATGGGTTTTCCCATCAATTGACAATGGTTTTATGGTCACTATTAGACTTTTAATTCCAGATTATTATTGAATTCAAATTTCACCATCTGCCATGGTGGGATTTGAACCAGGGTCCCCAGAGCATTACCCTGGGTCACTGGATTATTTGTCTAGTGACAATACATGTGCCACATTCAGTTAGAATACTAACTAGTTTAAAAAGCCTTTAATGAATAATTTCAGTATGGCGGACATGCTGTAATTTCAGAGCCCAACCACTGTACTGTTGCAGACTGGCGTGATAACGTCAGGTTCACAATCCAACGTCATCACACTAGATTTTACCCAGCTGCGAGACCATAGCAATTCCACTTCTGCAATGTAAATTTCAGCTCCATGTTCAACCTTTATCGAGTTAGTTAATTTAAATATGTTCATGGGATTCCATGGTCAGGGGAGGTCCCAGAGGATTGGAGAATAGCTAATGTTGTTCCTTTGTTTAAGAAGGGTAGCAAGAATAATCCAGGTAATTACAGGCTGGTGAGTCTTACATCAGTGGTAGGGAAATTATTGGAGAGGATTCTCTGAGACAGGATTTATTCCCACTTGGAAATAAGTGGACATATTAGTGAGAGGCAACATGGTTTTGTGAAGGGGAGGTTGTGTCTCAGGAACTTGATCGAGTTTCTCGAGGAAGTGACGAAGATGATTGATGAGGGTAGGGCAGTAGATGTTGTCTACATGGACTTCAGTAAGGCCTTTGACAAGGTCCGTCATGGCAAACTGGTGCAAAAGGTGAAGTCGCATGGGATCAGAGGTGAGCTAGCAAGGTGGATACAAAACTGGCTCAGTCAAAGAAGACAGAGTGTAGCAGTGGAAGGGTGTGTTTCTGAATGGAGGGTTGTGACAAGTGGTGTTCCTCAGGGATCAGTGCTGGGGCCTTTGCTGTTTGTAATATATATATATGATTTGGAGGAAAATGTAACTGGATTGATTAGTAAGTTTGCGGACGACACAAAGGTTGGTGGATTTGTGGATAGCGATGAGGACCATCAGAGGATACGGCAGGATAAAGATCAGTTGGGGACTTGGGCGGAGAGATGGCAGATGGAGTTTAATCTGGACAAATGTGAGGTAGTGCATTTTGGAAGGTCTAATACAGATAGGAAATATACAGTAAATGGCAGAACCCTTAAGAGTATTGATAGGCAAAGGGATCTGGGTGTACAGGTACACAGGTCACTGAAAGTGGCAATGCAGGTGGAGAAGGTAGTCAAGAAGGCATACGGCATGCTTGCCTTCATCGGCCGGGGTATTGAGTTTAAAAATTGGCAAGTCATGTTGCAGCTTTATAGAACCTTAGTTAGGCCGCACTTAGAATTAAGCACTTAGTGTTCAATTTTGTTCGCCTCACTACCAGAAGGATGTGGAGGCTTTGGTGAGGGTACAGAAAAGATTTACCAAGATGTTGCCTGGTATGGAGGGCATTAGCTATGAGGAGAGGTTGGAGAAATTTGGTTTGTTCTCACTGGAGTGACGGAGGTTGAGGGGAGACCTGATAGAAGTCTACAAGATTAGGAGTGGCATGGACAGAGTGGATAGTCAGAAGCTTTTTCCAGGGTGGAAGAGTCAATTACTAGGGGATATAGGTTTAAGGTGCGAGGGGCAAGGTTTAAAGGCAATGTATGAGGCAGATATTTTGCACAGAGAGTAGTGGGTGCCTGGAACTCGTTGCCGGGGAGGTAGTGGAAGCGGATACGGTAGTGACTTTTAAGGGGCGTCTTGACAAGTACATGAATAGGATGGGAATAGAGGGATATGGTCCCCGGAAGGGTAGGGGTTTTAGTTAAGTCGGGCAGCATAGTCGTTGCAGGCTTGGAGGGCCGAAGGGCTTGTTCCTGTGCTGTAATTTCCTTTGTTCTTTGTTTAGGATGTCTCATTTCAGAGTTATGTTCTTTGCAGAGATAACAGACATGGGTCTGTTAACCTGGCTGCTTACTACTGAACTTTTCTTAATAAGACAGTGTGAGAATAACTAGATCTATAAAATTCAATTAATTTCTTGATTTTATCGATAATTTCATACAATCTCCAGCAACAATGCCTACTAAATCAAAGTATAATAGCAGTCAGGAAATTATGGTGCTCGATTCTATTACATATTTCAGGTTACATTTATTTTAATGCTGTTTTAAAGAATTAAATCTTGTCAGAAATGTAAGTGGCTGAGGTCAAAGAGTGAAAGTGGAATCTGCCACTTTGGAGAATGTATTCGTATCTTATCACCATTCACAGCAATGTTCCGAATATCACAACTGTCAGGATGGAAAGAGTAATCCCAGTACCTGTGAAAAATAAATACATCAAATATTACTTGAAATCAATTAATAGAAATACATCTCCCTGTGTTAAACACAACAATATCCAGAATTGCAATGTAAGAACAATAACTCGCATTTATATTACATATTTTAGCTTAGTAAGATAGACTCCAAGGGGTGTCATAAGGGAATAAACAAACAAAATTTGACAATGAGCCACATGAAGAGATGTCGGCAAAACACTGGCCAAAGCAGCATCTCAAAGGTTGAGTTAGAGGGAGAGGTGGAGAGATTTAGGGAAGGAATTCCAGAGTTTAGTGCCAAACAGCTGAAGGCACGGCTGCCAATGATCAAGCGATGGAAATCAGGTGACGAACAAGAGGCTAGAATTTTAAAAGTGCAGAGATCAGTTGAGGGTTATGTGATTAGTGGGGATTACAGTTACGGAGAGGGTGAGGTCATGGAGGGATTTCAAAATTGGGGCAGGAACTTCAAAATTAATTGCTGGATTAGGTGCCAGTATAGGCAGTGAGCACATTCGGGATCAATCTAGTGAACCTTCACTGTACCAGCTCCAATGCAATTATATCTTTCCTGAAACACAGAGACCAAACTGCACAGTACTCCAGCTGTCATCTCACTAAAGCCCTGTACAACTATAGCAAGACTTTTTTATTCTTGTACTCCAGTCTTGCAATAAAGACCAACATGCAATTTGCCTTGCTCATTGTTGTATCTGAATGGTATCTTTCTATGTTTCTTGTCTGAATACACATACAAGTCCCTCTGAGCATCAGCAATTTGAAGTTTTACACCTTTTAAAATATCTTGCCTTTATATTGTTACCACAAAAGTAAATAATCTCACACTTTTCCACATTATGCACCATCTGCCACTCACTTAACCTTTCTACATCTCTTTACAGCTGCTTTGCATCTTGTGTTCCCACCTAGCTTTATATTATCAGCAAACCCTGATACATTACTCTCAGTCTCTTCATCTTGGTCACTAATAGATTGTAAATAGCTGAGATCCCAGCACTGATCCATGTAGTACTTCACTAGTTATATCCTACCACCTTGAAAGTGACCCATTGATCTGTACTCATGTCCATTAACCAATCTTTCATCCATGCTAATATACGAGTTGCACCTCATTGAATACCTTTTGGAAATCCAATTATACATTGACTGACAACTGCATTGTTAAGACTTTGTTAATAACAGATTCCAACAATTTTCTTACATCCCATGTCAAGCCAACTGACCTGTAATTAATTCCCTTTTTTTTTACTCCCTCCTTTCTTGAAAAGTGGTGTCATAATTACTAACTTCTGATCCATTAGCATCTGGGGATTCTGAAATATCATAACCAGTGCATCCACTATATCTGAAGCTACTGGGAATCACAGAATAAATACAGCACAGGAAGGGTATTCAGCATATTGGGTATGTGCCAGATTTCTGCGAGAGCTAGTCACCCCTCGTCCTCCACCCCATGGTTCTCGATTTTTTTGCCAATGGAAACATTTTCTCCCTATCTACTTGGCTCAGACACCCTATGATATTGAATATCTTAATTTTCTCTATCTAGGCAAATCTCAGATTCTTTAATCTAGCCAAGCAACAGAAATTCCTCAGCCTGGAATAATTTTTAAAAATCTTTTCTGCACCCTCTCTAATACGGTCACATCCTTCTTAAAGTGTTGTGCCCACAACAAGACACCGTACTCCAGTTGAGATTGAACCAATATTTTAAAATAAAGGTATATTTAAATCCCTTTTGTGCCCCTATTTACAAAGCCCAGGCTGCTTTATTAACCATGCTGTCAGACTGCCCTGCCACTTTCAGTGATTGGTGCACATATACCCCAAGATACTTCTACTCCTGCCTGTTTATATATACATACTTGATGTGCTGAATTGTATCTTCTCATTTTTCCGACAAAAATGAATCACTTCACACTTTTGTGCATTATATATCATCTACCAGTTATCTGTCCATTCCACCAACCTGTTCATCACTATCCTCCTCGCGGTTCATAATAATTGCAAGTTTTACGTCATCTGGAAGTTATGGATTGTGCCTTGTACACCCTAGTCAAGGTCATTAATATGAAAAAGACAGGTATCCTACACTGGAGAACGACTCTATAACATTCCTCTAAACCAGAAAGCAACTGTTCACCACTAGTCTCTGTTTCCTGTGACTCCATAGATTTTATATCCATGTTGCTACTGTCCCTTGCATTCCATGAGATCTAACATTGCTGCCAAACATGTTCGATGACATTTTATCAAATGTCTTTTTGAAGTTCATGTCCAACACATCAACAGCATTTCACCCACCAAACCTCTGTTACCTGATCAAAAAACTCAAGCAATTTAGTTAAACACTAACAAATGTATGTTTTCTGTAATTAATCCACATTTGACCAAGTGACTTTTTGTCCCAAATAATTTTTAAAAGCTTCCCAAAAACCTCAGTTAAATTGTTTGGCCCTTAGTTGCTGATCTTATCAATTCACCCTTTCTTGAACAAGAGTGTAACATTTGCAATACCTCAGTTCTCTGCCACCTCCCTAAATAATGCAAGATTATGGCCAATGCTCCATTTCCCCCCTAACTTCCCTCAGTATCCTTGGATGCATTCAGTTGGTCTTTGTGATCTATCAAACTTAAGTACAGCTACTCTATTTAATACCTCTTAATTCATTATTACCCCTTCTATTACTATGACTTGGGCAACATCTTACATAGAAAGGACAAGGTACTCATTTAGTATCTCCTGCATGCCCTCTGCCTGCATGCATAAACCTCTTTTAGGCCCATAATCGGCCCAACTCCACCTTTTATCACCCTCTTAAGCCTACAAAAGATGATTTTTTAAATGTTAGTTGACCATTTCTTCTCATACTCTCACTCTTTGTTTCCTTTATTTGTTTTTACACTTCCCCACTGAACCTAATATTTAACGTGATTCCCAATTGTGTTATCTATCTGACATCTGTCACATGCACCCATTTTTCTGCCTTATCTTACTCTACCTCCTTCATCTATGGAGTTCTAGTTTTGTTTATCCTACTTCTCCCCCTCATTTGAATTTACCTTTACTGTGTCTGTGACCACTTTGGCCAGATTGAGAGGGTTGGTAAGACACTGCAAATTTGGTCCAGCTTTAGGGGAGATGTTAAGAGATTGTTTGTGGGATGAATAGCCTTATAATACAGAAAAAGCTGCTGACTGAGACTAAAGGTGGCCCAGGTGACAATGGACTGAGCAGGGCTTAAGCGAATTTCTACCCAATGTGGGGAACCATTTATGACCCAAGTGAGGGTGCATCAGATTCTGAGAAGGGCAGTATCGCTTGTTTCCGCTGTGGGAGAGAGCACTCCCAAGAAACATGCCAGTGCGAAATTACATATATTACTAATTTAAAAGGAAGGGTCGTTTACAAGCATGGTGCAGACTGAAGCAGTCAGGATAGAACTTGCAAAAAAAAACAATGGTTAGTTTAACTCCATTAAAAAAAACTGGATGAAGAACCCAACAAGGGATCCAAATCATATACTTTAAACCAGCTTTAACTCAATAAAGTGCCTCCTATAAAACAAGCCTTGATAGTCAATGGCAGATTTCTTAAAATGGAGTTCGACACAGCAGCCATGGCCACAGTCATAATGGAGCAAGCATTCTAATACCTTCAAAAAGGTCTGCGGCCATTGAGATTGAGTGATTCAGAAACCATTTTGTCTACTTATACAGGGGAGAAGTTGAAGACAATATGGTCAGCCACTGTCATAGTGTCCTACAGAAACTAAACAGTGCAACTACCTGTTCTAGTGATTGAGGGTCACAGCCTTTGTCTCATGGATTGAGTTTGGTTGAAGCAGATGAAATTGGATTGGTTGGAAATATTAAATATTTGGGATGGAGGGAGCTACTGTGCAGATACTCTTAGGATTTTCCAAAAGGAACTGTGGCGAGCTAAAGGGGGTAAAATCAAAATTTATTTAATCCTTGAGGTGCCTGAATTTTTTTGGGCCTACCCATACCTTATCCATTCTATAATGGAGGTGGAGCGAGGAAGATTATTAGACTTGGATATCATAAAACCTGTACAGTTTTCTGAATGGGTTATGCCTATGGTCCCTCTACACTAAATTAGCAAGGGGCCTTAAGTACACTAAGTTAGATTTCAATTTTGCCTTACAGCAATTGGAGTTGGATGAAGATTCCCAGAGATTCCTTACCATCAATACCTACAAGGGCCTGTACCAGTACACATGCTTATCTTTTGGAGTCTCATCAGCCTGTCCCATTTTCCAACTCACAATGGAAAGTTTATTGCAGGTCATTCCTAAAGTAGTAGTGTCCCTGGGTGACGTCTTAATTATGGGAGCGTCCTCTTAGGAGCATAGGGCAAACTTAGAGGAGGTTCAAAGAAGATTTAAAGAAGCAGGCAAACAAGAGAAATGCACTTTCCAGGTGGATGAAGTTACCTGGATTTCTGGATAGACGCTAAAGGCCTGCATCTTTTGCAGGATAAAGTTAAAGCCATAAAGGAAGTACCCTGCCTAAAAATGTATCAGAGTTAAAACTCTTCCCATCAACAGTGAATTATTACAGCAGATTCTAACAAACCATGTTTACACTTTTAGCCCCACCTCACCAACTTTTGAAGAAATGCGATGGAAATGGGGAGGAAGCACAAAAACAGGGGTTTGCAAAAGTCAAGCAGGCCTTACAGTCATCGACATTGCTTGTACACTTTTATCCAACCAAACCATTGGTAGTTAGCCGTGATGCATCAACACCATATGAAGTGGGAGCAGTTTTGTCCCACAAGATGTTAGATGGAGTAGAGAGGCCAATTGCATTTGCGTCAAGAACGTTATCAGATGCTGAGAAAATGTATTCTCAGATTGACATCGAAAGTCTGGCAGTAATTGATACAGTGAAGAAGTTTCATCAACATATATGGTAGACACTTCACTATAGTATCAGATCACAAGCCTTTGTTGTGATCCAATTATTCCAATGCCACCAACTGCCTTTGCAAGGATGCAGAGATGGATTCTATTAGTAGCTGCGTACATTTACTCTTTCAAGCATAGACCAGGAACGTAAATATCGAATGAGGACACACTCAGCTGCAACCCTCTGCCACCAGTGCCACAAGAAATAGTGTTGGTGCTGCACCTGATGGAGACTTTGCTGGTTTTAACTACTCATATAAAAAAATTGATTGAAAGGGATCCAGTATTGTCAAAAGTCAAGAGAGTGGTGAGGAAAGGATGGCAATACGATGGGTACGATTTAAGGAAAAAATTCTAAGTGCCGAACAAGCGAGAAAACGGGTGAGTTTCAGACCTGTTTATTGGGTAAGCTTGAAAATGCAATCTTATGGCACTTAGTACAAAAATAGTGCCAGGATGCGATTCTCGCCAGTGGAAGGGGTGTGAGGGAGGGGGAGCCCGAGCTGGCTGCGGGGCTCTAATGGTGTCATTAAGCAGGTGCCTCGATCTCCCAGTGTACTGTGAAATGTCCTGCCACCCCACCACTGGACATCAGAATGCCCCGCCTACCAATTGGCTCACTATGTTGGTCTATCATCCCCCACAGACATTGGGGGATGGTAGACCGCTGTTGCCAGTCACCTCTGCCTGCAGACTTTCCTCCCTCCCTCCCTCCCTGATTGTTCCCCTGGCAGAGTTACCCCCTATCCCTTGTACCGTGGCAGAGTTCCTGGCTTCCCTCCCACCCCTGCCCATTCCATTAACACAGCCCTGGCACAGTCAGGATGACCCTTTGTCAGTACTGACTTGAAATGTTGACTATATTCTCTCTCCACAGATGCGGCCAGACCTGCTGAGATTTTCCAGCATTTTCTGTTGTTGTTTCAGATTCCAGCATCTGCAGTATTTTGCCTTTATATACTTGTTTAACATCTCTGCCATCGCACATGAAAATCTCTCCTGCCTGTGCTTTAAGGGACCCGTAGGTGTCATCACTCAGACTGCTTATTTGCACCTCTGTAACATCATGCAACTTAGCCCCTGTCTCAGCTCATCTGCTGGTGAAACCCACATTCATATTTTGACACCTTCACACTTTACCCCCTGCTGCCTGTGTCTTAACTTGCAGCAAATCCCATTACCCAAGGGCTTGTTGACCTACATCAGCCCCGGTCAAGCAATAATTTGATTTTAAATTTCTCATCGTTATTTTCAATTCCTCCATGGCATCACACCACCCCTCTGCAATGTTCTCCTCCAATCCCACAACAATCTGAAATATCTGCACACCTCTATTTCTGACCTCTTGTGTATTCCCAATCATAACTCTATCTCCTTTACATTAGCATTGGAGAGAGTTAGGATCAGTCAAGCTAGGAAAGTGTTTATTTGGAGTAAGGGCAATTATGAGGCTATTAGGCAGGAAATTAGAGGCATAAATTGGAAGGAGGTTTTCTCAGGGAAATGTACAGAAGAAATGTGGCAAATTTTCAAGGTAAGTTTGTCTGGAGTTCTGCACAGCAACGTTCCAATGAGACAGGGGAGTTATGATAGGTGACAGGAACCATGGTGCATGGAAGCTGTAACGAATTTAGTCAAGAAGGAAAGAAAAGCCTACAAAATGTTCAGGGAGCTAGGTAATGTTAGAAATCTAGAAGAGTATACGACTAGTAGGAAGGAACTTACGAGGGAAATTAGAAGAGCAAGAAGGGGTCATGAGAAGGCCTTGGCAGACAGGATAAAGGAAAACCCCAAGGCATTCTACAAGTATGTTAAGAGCAAGAAGGTAAGATCTGAAGGAGTAGGACCTATCAAATGTGACGGTGGGAAAGTCTGTATAGAACCGGTAGAAATAGCAGAGGTACTCAATGAATACTTTGCTTCAGTATTCACAGTGGAAAAGGATCTTGGTCGTTGCAGGACAGGCTTGCAGTGGACTGAGAAGATTGAGCATGTGGACATTAGAGGAGAGGATGTGTTGGAGCTTTTGAAAAGCATCAAGTTAGATAAATCACCGGGACCGGATGGGATGTACCCCAGGTTACTGTGGGAGGCGAGGGAAGAGATTACTGAGCCTCTGGCGATGATCTTTGCGTCATCAATGGAGACGGGAGAGGTTCCGGACGATTGCGGATGTGGTTCCGTTATTCAAGAAAGGGAGGAGAGATAGCCCAGGAAATTATAGACCAGTGAGTCTAACCTCAGTGGTTGGCAAGTTGATGGAGAAGATCCTGAGAGGCAGGATTTATGAACATCTGGAGAGGAATAGTATGATCAGAAATAGCCAGCACGGCTTTGTCCAAGGCAGATCATGCCTTACGAGCCTAATTGAATTTTTTAAAGATGTAACTAGACACATAGACGAGGGAAGAGCGGTAGATGTAGTTTATATGGATTTCAGCAAGGCGTTTGATAAGGTGCCCCATGCAAGGCTTATTGAGAAAGTGAAGGGGCATGGGATACAAGGGGACATTGCTTTGTGGATTCAGAACTGGCTTTCCCACAAAGGGCGAAGAGTGGTTGTAGATGGGTCTTTTTCAGTATTGAGGTCAGTCACCAGAGGAGTGCCCCAGGGATCTGTTCTGGGATCCTTGCTCTTTGTGATTTTTATAAATGACCTGGATGAGGAAGTGGAAGGATGGGTTGGCAAGTTTGCTGATGACACAAAGGTTGGTGGTGTTGTGGATAGTGTAGAGGGATGTCAGCAGTTGCAATGAGACATAGATAGGATGCAAGACTGGGCGGAGAAGTGGCAGATGGACTTCAACCCAGATAAGTGTGTGGTGGTTCATTTTGGCAGGTCGAATAGGATGAAAGAATATAATATTAAGGGTAAGACGCTTGGAAGTGTGGAAGATCAGAAGGATCTTGGGGTCCGGGTTCATAGGACACTCAAAGCAGCGTCGCAGGTAGAGGCTGTAATTAAGAAGGTGTACGGAATACTGGCCTTCATCCATAGAGGAATTGAGTTTAGAAATCGGGAGATAATGTTGCAGCTGTATAGGACCCTGGTCAGACCCCACCTGGAGTACTGTGCCCAGTTCTGTTCGCCTCATTACAGAAAGGATGTGGAAGCCATAGAAAGGGTGCAGAGGAGATTTTCAAGGATGTTGCCTGGATTAGATGGCATGCCTTATGAGGATAAGTTGAGAGAGCTCGGTCTTTTCTCCTTCGAGAGGCGAAGGATGAGAGGTGACCTGATAGAGGTGTATAAGATGTTGAGAGGTATTGATAGAGTGGATTCTCAGAGGCTTTTACCCAGGGCTGGAATGGTTGCCACAAGAGGTCACAGGTTTAGAGTGCTGGGGAGTAGGTACAGAGGAGATGTTGGGGGTAAGTTTTTCACTCAGAGGGTGGTGGGTGTGTGGAATCGGCTGCCAGTAGTGGTGCTGGAGGCGGATTCGATAGGGTCTTTTAAGAGACGTTTGGATAAGTTCATGGAAGTTCGTAAGGTAGAGGGTTATAGGTAAGCCGAGTAGGTAGGGACATGTTCGGCGCAACTTGTTTTTAAGCTGAGCAAACAAAAGCTTTTCTGTGTGGGGGTTTCATTTTAATATCCAGCTGAGATTCCATTATCTTATAGAGCTTCAGAGTGCAGACTCCCGATAATTGCCTAGCAACCTGTAGGATGAAAGACAGCTTCTTTTATCCTGAAATCTGTAGAGAAAAAACTAGTTAGTTCAGTTGGAGACTGGAAAAAAGATAGGATACATCTCTCATGTTTGCTTAAATCTGGAACACCATGATGGAGTGAGAGTACAAACAGCCAGTGCTAGAGTTCAACAGAAAAAAATAAGAAGGGAACTAGTGGAAGGTTCAGAGACCCAGAAAGCTGTAACAAGAAAATTTCAGAACATCTGAAACTTAGTGATCTGAGACTACTTGGATAACAAACCTCTGTTTCAGAGAACTAGACAAAGCTAAAAGAGATCAGTTGGTGAGAAATACCAGAAAAAAAGTTTTCTACCAGTAATTGTTTTTTCATTCATGGGATGTGGATGTTGCTGACTGGGCCAGCATTTATTGCCCATCTCTGAGGGTATTTAAGAGTCAACCACATCACTGCAGGTCTGGAGTCACATGTAGGCCAGACCAGGTAAGGATGGCAGAATTTGATTCTCTAACTGCCACCTGAGGCATCTGGACCATACATGCAAAGACTTCAAGATCTTTTAATAAGATCGCCCGAGAGTGAAGAAGGTGTTGGCGTGATATTGAGATACTGTATGTGTGCAGATGAGTTACGTATGAAGCAAGTAATATGCACAAAGCCAGTCCAAAATAGATCGATTCAAGGGTCTGGAAATATTTGCAATTACACATTGAAGAGCAGGTCTCAGACATGCACACTACTTGACAAGCAACATGGCATGAAATGGTTAATGGGGCCAAAGTGATCAAGGCACGAACATATATTCCAAGAAAAACCAATTTCAAACCAATTGGGACAGAATTAAACACATCAGTACCTATCAACAAAACAAACAAGGAGCAAAATTATAGTGAAATCCTAAATAATTTGGATGGAAACAATTAAAGGCCTAGTAGCTAGTAAATCTGGTGAGGACTATCCAAAAGATGAATACAGATAAATGGAGAATATTTTAAACCCATGCATGATGTTATTTTGAATGATATTGAGTGAGACGATCTACAGGTGCGAGTGTCAGGCAGAAAGGAGCATCAATCTAGTCATTCAAGAGACCGCATTCAAGTTAATATTAATGTAATTTAACACAAATCATGTGAAGAGGAAACTGGAGTCTAAAAAAGAAAAGTGGATTTCCCTGTTGCACAGGTGACTCCACTCAAGGGCTAAAGAGAAAGAAATGATCAAGAATAATAATGAGACAAGATGTGATGGAGAAAGATAGCATAGTAAAAAAAGGTCAGACACTGATACGCTATAATGATTTAGAGAGAGATTAGCAATTTGAAAAATTAGAAGTACCATAATTCGATGATAGGGCAATGGTGAAGGTGTGACCAGAGCACAGCAGTCTCTAACTGCGGTGGCATGGATCATACGAGGAGATTATGACAGGTAATATGTGCACACCCATTATTTATACTTAACTAAAAATTTACCAGGACCCTAAAAAAAAACCTGATGGCTACCTGACTGGTGGGGACTAACATTAATGTTTTCACAGGTCCTATTTACTCTGACTATTGTGGAATCGTGGGAGGAGCCAAAGGTGAATGTGAGTAACAGCACATGCCTGCATCCCTGTATGTTCGGCAACCAACTGGAGGAACAGAAGAATGGACCAAGAAGCCTACCACCTAGATATTGGATCGAGTAACTTTCACCAGTCACCGGACATAATTCCGAGGATTGGAGGATAGCTAATGTGGTCCCGTTATTTAAGAAGGGTAGGAAGGATAACCCGGGTAATTATAGGCCGGTGAGCTTGACGTCCGTGGTGGGGAAGTTGTTGGAGAAGATTCTTAGAGATAGGATGTATGCGCATTTAGAAAGGAATAAACTCATTAACGATAGTCAGCATGGTTTTGTGAGAGGGAGGTCATGCCTCACTAACCTGGTGGTGTTTTTTGAAGAAGTGACCAGAATGGTTGACGAAGGAAGGGCCGTGGATGTTGTCTATATGGACTTTAGTAAAGCGTTTGACAAAGTCCCTCATGGTAGGCTAGTGAAAAAGGTTGGATCTCATGGGATAAAGGGGGAGGTGGCTAGATGGGTGGAGAACTGGCTTGGTCATAGAAGACAGAGGGTGGTAGTGGAAGGGTCTTTTTCCGGCTGGAGGCCTGTGACTAGTGGTGTTCCGCAGGGCTCTGTATTGGGACCTCTGCTGTTTGTGATTTATATAAATGATCTGGAAGAAGGAGTAACTGGGGTGATCAGTAAGTTTGCAGACGACACAAAACTGGCAGGACTTGCAGATAGTGAGGAACATTGTCAGAGGCTACAGAAGGATATAGATAGGCTGGAAATTTGGGCAAAGAAATGGCAGATGGAGTTCAATCCTGATAAATGCGAAGTGATGCATTTTGGTGGGAATAATGTAGGGAGGAGCTACACGATAAATGGAAGAACCATAAAGGGTGTAGAGACGCAGAGGGACCTGGGTGTGCAAGTCCACAGATCTTTGAAGGTGACGTCACAGGTGGAGAAGGTGGTGAAGAAGGCATATGGCATGCTTGCCTTTATAGGACGGGGCATAGACTATAAAAGTTGGGGTCTGATGTTGCAGATGTATAAAACGTTGGTTCGGCCGCATTTGGAATACTGCGTCCAGTTCTGGTCGCCACACTACCAGAAGGACGTGGAGGCTTTGGAGAGAGTACAGAGGAGGTTTACCAGGATGTTGCCTGGTATGGAGGGGCTTGGTTATGAGGAGAGATTGGGGAAACTGGGGTTGTTCTCCTTGGAAAGACGGAGGATGAGGGGAGACTTAATAGAGGTGTATAAAATTATGAAAGGCATAGATAGGGTGAACGGTGGGAAGCTTTTCCCCGGGTCGGTGGTGACGTTCACGAGGGGTCATAGGTTCAAGGTGAAGGGGGGGAGGTTTAACACAGATATCAGAAGGACATATTTTACACAGAGGGTCGTGGGGGCCTGGAATGTGTTGCCGGGCAAGGTGGTGGAGGCGGACACACTGGGAACGTTTAAGACTTATCTAGACAGCTATATGAACGGAGTGGGAATGGAGGGATACAAAAGAGTGGTCTAGTTTGGACCAGGGAGCGGCGCGGGCTAATTGTTCTTTGTTTCTCGTTTCAAGGCTTCATTCTATGATCATCTTGCTGGTGCCAGTACAGAGCGAGACTGCGGATAGTTGGGAACCTGTCTCGGGAGCAGGGAATTCAGATGGTGTTCGTAAAGCAGAAGAGGAAATGAATAGGGTTGGGAAGCATTTTCTGATCAGGGCCAGTGTGATCTCCTGGACTCGTTTCGATCGCCACAGGGGGTCGGAGAGGAATTTCCCAGATTTTTTTTCCCCCATATTGGCCCTGGGGTTTTCACTCTGGGTTTTTGCCTCTCCCTGGAGATCACATGGTCTGGAATGGGGGGGTGGGGGTGAGTTAATAGGTTGTGATGAACAAAGCATCGTAGCTGTGAGGGACAGCTCGGTGGATAGGATATTAGGATGTAGATAGGCTGGAAAATTGGGCGAGGATCCTGGATTCAGGATTCAATCCTGGACCGGGGAGCGGCGCGGGCTTGGAGGGCCGAAGGGCCTGTTCCTGTGCTGTATTGTTCTTTGTTCTTTGTTTGTTTGTATAACTAATTACACTGTTGTGGGGAGGAGCTATATCAGAGGGTATGGTTTCTGTGCCCTTAGAGAGATCAGGCATAATAATTTGAATCACTGATCCAGGTTGTGGATGGTCTGACAAAGGATGGGATGGGACAATAGTGTCGGAATCCGTACTATAGTCTCCCAATAGGGTGGTGATTGTAGAGGGATTTAAAAAAGGGCAGCCTGTTTGCACCCAATTTCTTGCCTCTCGCGATCTTCCAGGCACCGGATATCAGACAAGATCAGTCTTGCACCTGAAAAGGGCACGAGGCTGATCTCAATATTTGAATTCTATGTTAAATAGAATTTAAATATTACAAGTGAGCTCGAGATCCAATCGTTCGGATTCACTTGCCTTATCAGCCTCACCGGTGAAGGTCCTCACTGGCGAGGATCATGTATGGTCCTCATCAACGGGGACCATTCATGATGGCCTCACTGGTAGGACTGGAGGCCATTGAGGCCCCCCCAGGAGGTCAGGGCATTGGGTGTGTACCTTGGGCAGTGTCAGCCTGGCACACTGGCACTGCCCACCAGGCACTGGGCAGAGCCAAGGGGGAGGACCTGAGGGGGTGGGGCCAAAGGGAAGGAAGGCGGTGAGGACACTGCACAATCTGCAACCAGGATCAGAGGTGGGGGAACACTGCACATTCTGCAACCAGTGATCGACCAAGACAGGGGGCCGATTGACTGGGATGGGGGGACGGTGGGGGTGATCCACTAGTCTGTGTTGGGGGAGGGAGAGAAAAAACAAAACAGTCCATGCAGGGGGTGGGTGATAAGCTGCAGAGGCCAGCAATAGCCGGGGGGGGGGGGGGGGGGGGGGGGGAGGGGGAGGGGGGGGCGGGTTTGAGGTGGGGGTGGTGATTGGCTGCAGAGGCCAATGATATTCGGGGAGGGGAGGCAGTGACAGATCTCTCTGTTCTGCACTGTTCAACAGAGAGATCTGCGCATGCGTGATTGCACCCTCTGCTGTCAGCTGCCGGCTTTTGTCCAGCTCCTTCCTCCAGACTGACAGAAAACAGATTTAGCAAGATCTTTTGCTCACATTGTATTTTTGCGATTGTATTTTTAACACCCAAAAAATGGACATGATTCTCTCGTGTTTAATTTTTTTGGTAAATCATCCCCTTAGTATTGTTACCTGAACTATGTACCCATACTCATTATTGTGACCTAGACTGTGTACCAACACCCATTATTGTAACCTGGACTGTTTACCCACATCCATTATTGTTACATGGACTGT
Source organism: Mustelus asterias (assembly GCF_964213995.1). Taxonomy (NCBI): domain Eukaryota; kingdom Metazoa; phylum Chordata; class Chondrichthyes; order Carcharhiniformes; family Triakidae; genus Mustelus; species Mustelus asterias. The sequence continues at coordinate 5,096,391 of NC_135820.1, read as the reverse complement.
GTACCCACACACATTACTGTTACCTGGATTCTGTACCCATGCATATTAATACTCCATAGACTGTGTACCCACACCCATTATTGTTACTGGGAACGTGTATGCAGACCCATTATTGTGATGATATATGCTATTGATTTAAGGGGAATGTTTAAAAATTCAGCATTACATAGAATCCCTATGGTACAGAAGGAGGCCATTCGGCCTATCGAATCTGTACAGACCACAATCCCACCCAGGCCCTATTCCCTTAACCCTATGCATTTACCTTGCCAATCCCCCTGACACTAGGGTCAATTTAGCATGGCCAATCAACCTAACCTGTACATCTTTGGACTGTGGGAGGAAACCAGAGCACCCAGGGGAAACCCACGCAGACAGGGGGAGAACGTGCAAACTCCACACAGACGTTGGCCCAAGGCCAGAATTGAACCTGGGACCCTGGCGCTGTGAGGCAGCAGTGCTAACCACTATGCCACCATGCTGCCCTTTATTCTGCACGAAGCCAATGTGTCTGGAAAACATTTAGTTCAAGGGTTGTGAAAGCAAGTTAATAACTAATTTCAGCTAGGACTTTGTTACTTACATAGAGCTAATGGACTTTTGTTTATACCTTGGGAGGTTGATTGATAGGGTCATGTGATACTGTGCGCAGAGGGAAAGAAGCTTTTGAAGTTTATACTTGCTGTTCTAGCAGGAAATTCATTGAAGATGGAGACTTCAAGCTGCTCTGCAAGTCATTTTCTCTCTGAAAGTTTCAAGACTGTCTACATTCATTGCAGCAAGTAAATCTATGGTTGATCACTATATTTAAAGTGGCTTTTAAGTCTTTAAGAGGAATGTTGCATATTTGCAACTAAAACAATAAGTTAGAAATTGAAGTCTTTTCATTTTTTAAATATTGTTCAACTGTTGAGAGTTAAGTTGCTTCATTTGTTTGAGTTATATTTAAACCATGTTCTTAAATAAAGTTTGTTTTTCCATAAAAGATCCTTAATTTGGCACTGGAATTACTCCTGGAGCAGAGCATCCTATTCTCAAATTATGCCAAAATAGAAAAATTGTTGTGGTCTAGTCTGGTTTCCTGATTTGGGGGTTCTGGTCCAGGACCCTAACATTATTGTTACGTGGACAGTATACCCATCCTCATTATTTTTCCCCTGCCTGTTTTACACATGCCTATTAATGTTCAATAGACTATATACCCATGCCCATTATTTTTTTCTGCACAGTGTACCCATGCCCATTCATGTTTCCTGGACTATGTACCCAGGCCTATTATTGTTAACTGGACTGTATACTTACCCCCATTATTGTTAACTAGACTATGTGTCCAAATCCATTTTTACCTTGACTAGGTATCCATGTGCTTTATTGTAACTGGGACTATTGACCCACACCCATTATTGTTACCTGGACTATGTACCTAGACCTATTATTGTTACACGGACTATGTAACAATGCCCATTATTGTTACCTGGACTATGTGTCCAAATCCATTATTTTTACCTTGACTATGTATGCATGCCCATTATTATTCTCTAGACTGTGTATTCACACCATTATTGTTACCTTGCAGGTTTATGCCATCGTTGCACAGGTTATCCTTGCAGCAGGTGTGTACAGAGCCAAGTAGGTTGCCTGGAATAACACTGGTATCTTTGCATATGTTCTTGGTTACGCAACCTTTGATGGTAGTATTCATCCCAGCTATTGGTAACAGAAACACACAGATTATTTATATCATGGCTGATATGTAATGCAACATCGACTGATTCCTAATTTTCGCTACAAATCCCCCTCAGAATTATAGAAACTGCGTTATATAAAAGCACAAAACTGAAAATTTCTATTCTTTAAAAACAAACTCCAAAGATGGACTGGAGCTCAAGTCAAGTTTACACTTAGAGGACTTGTCGCCTTAACCTGCTGCTCTTAAGATCTAATCTGAAATTAATTTAATCAGATCAGCAAAGAGTCAACTTGATCAGAATTTTCCTAATTTAGGATTAGATTTTTTATTAACTTCGACAGGATAGTTAACCTCCAATCAATTCAATAAACCAAATTAACTTCATCAATTATATAGCTACATAATCTCTCCATCCTTATAAATTTACATGAAGTTGTTTTGTAGCTAACACAGAAATTGCACCTGAATTTTGTTTACATTCATCTTAGCTCATGATCCCATTCAGGTGAGAAGGAATCTCCCAACATCAAAAGAATTCAAGCTGTTACTATAACATATTACCATTTAACTTACGAATTATCTTTGTGGAGAAACCTTCAAAGCAATGATCCTGATTCCCTGAACATTTGACTATACTGATGATGCTGGTATCAAGAATGGGAAACTGTCCAAAGCATTCGAGGCCATTTGGTATTCTATTGTCTGATGAAAGATGAAAAAAAGTGTTAAGAACTCTGAGAGTATTGTCTTGAAAATGATACAATTCTAAATGCATGGAAGTTAAACTGTCAGGAATAATGAATGAATTGGTGAATAGCTACATGAAACAGAAAGAATAGGAATGGCCTATTTGGCTCTTTGTTCCTGCATTGGATCTAATTATCCAATTATTATCTCCTCCTTGCACTTGCCTTATAATACTGATTTGTTTTCCTCTTTAAAGACGATTCAATTTCCTTTAATGAAGGATACTGTTGAATTTGCTTCCCCTACCCCTAACCCCCCTGCCCCCCAATCAGGCAAAGCATTCAAGATCACAGATTTGCTGCTGAAATGTTTCTCCCTATCTCTGGGTCCTCTGGTTATTGACTCTCTTGCCACGAAAAACAGTGTCCACGTATTTACTTTACCAAATCACCTCATTATTTCTCCTCTTATTAGAACATAGAACATAGAAAAACTGCAGCACAAACAGGTCCTTTGGCCCACAAGTTGCGCCGGTCATGTCCCGAGGCTTATAAATAGACTTACCTATAACCCTCAATCCTATTAAGTCCCATGAACTCATCCAGAAGTCTCTTAAAAGACCCTATCGAGTTTGCCTCCACCACCACTGACGGCAGCCGATTCCACTCACCCACCACCCTCTGAGTGAAAAACTTACCCCTGACATCTCCTCTGTACCTACTCCCCAGCTACTTAAACCTGTGTCCTCTCGTAGCAACCATTTCAGCCCTGGAAAAAAGCCTCTGAGAATCCACCTGATCTATACCTCTCAACATCTTGTAAACCTCTATCAGGTCACCTTTCATCATTCGTCTCTCCAAGAAGAAAAGACCAAGCTCCCTCAACCTATCCTCATAAGGCATGCCACCCAATCCAGGCAACATCCTTGTAAATCTCCTCTGCACCCTTTCTATGGCTTCCACATCCTTTCTGTAATGAGGCGACCAGAACTGGGCACAGTACTCCAGGTAGGGTCTGACAAGGGTCTTATAAAGCTGCATCATTATCCCCCAACTCCTAAACTCAATCCCTCGATTGATCAAGGCCAGCACACCATACGCCTTCTTAACCACCTCCTCCACCTGCGAGGCTGATTTAAGAGTCCTATGGACCCGGACCCCAAGGTGCTTCTGATCCTCTACACTGCTAAGAGTCTTACCCCTGATATTATACTCCTTCATCCCATTTGACCCTGCCAAAATGGACCACTACACATTTATCCGGGTTGAAGTTCATCTGCCACTTCTCCGCCCAGTCTTGCATCCTATCTATGTCACTCTGCAGCTCCTGACATCCCTCCAAACTTTCCACAACACCACCAACCTTCGTGTCGTCAGCAAACTTGTCAACCCATCCCTCCACTTCCTCATCCAGGTCATTTATGAAGATGACAAACAGCAAGGCTTCCAGAACAGATCCCTGGGGCACTCCACTGGTGACCAACCTCCATTCAGAAAAAGACCCATCTACAACCACTCTCTGCCTTCTGCAGGCAAGCCAGTTCTGGATCCACAAGGCAACAGCCCCTTGGATCGCATGCTCTCTCACTTTCTCGAGAAGTCTTGCATGGGGGACCTTATCGAACGCCTTGCTGAAGTCCATGTAAACCACATCTACTGCTTTTCCTTCGTCAATGTGTTTAGTCACATTTTCGAAGAACTCCACCAGGCTCGTAAGGCACGATTTGCCTTTGATAAAGCTGTGCTGACTACTTTTGAGCATATTAAACCTCTCTAAATGTTCATAAATCCTGTCCCTCAGGATCTTCTCTATCAACTTACCAACCACTGAAGTTAGACTCACCGGTCGGTAATTTCCTGGGCTATCCCTATTCCCTTTCTTGAATATAGGAACCACATCCGCAATCCTCCAATCCTCCGGAACCTCTTCCATCTCCATCGACGACGCAAAGATCATCGCCAGAGACTCTGCAATCTCTCCCCTCGTCTCCCACAGTAACCTGGGGTATATCCCATCCGGTCCCGGCGACTTATCTATCCTGATGCTATTCAAAATTTCCAACACATCCTCTTTCTTAATGTCCACATACTCAATCTTTTCAGTCCACCGCAATCCTGTAGTACAACCACCCAGGTCTTTTTCCACCGTGAATACCGAGTTAAAGTAATCGTTAAGCACCTCTGCTATTTCTTCCGGTTTTTTTCATCTCTACTAATGTTTTAATTAGTTTTAATCAGACTGGGATTGGTAGCAGATGAGATCAGTCCATGAGCTTGATGGAACAAATGATGAGGCACTTGTATTCGGGAATGCCATGGATTCATAATTCACTGCATCAGGGCATTACTGCATACCATGGAGGAAAGCAGATGTTTCTCATTGAGAAGTTCAGGCAGTATTGTTGACTTTAGTGGATAAGAGTGTAAGCGGACACAAATTTCTGTGATTCCTTAGATTAAATATTTCTTAGAATAAAATCAAATAAATGAAACAGGACAAAGCAGCACCCAGGCACAAAGTGTGAACAGACAAGCAGGTCTTTTAAAACGCAGAAACAAGGCTGACAAAAGGACTCAGGAACTCACATTACCATACCCTTCCATTTAATTGAATTGGCTCCAAGGATATCAGGAAGCCATTATCAAACACTTCAGAAGGTCTCTGAGACCTGGAAGACTTCCTGATATCCAATTAAACACCTATTGTATAAGAAACTCCGGAGATCTCAGACAATTCTCACCTCCCTAGACTGGGCAATCACCAGACTTAACACATCAACTCCGCACCTAAAAACCCATTAAACAGGATGACCATAGCAGAAAACCATAAACAAACCATTTACACATCAACTACAGAATACTGCTATAACTATAACCCGTTTTGGCGGGCCTTCAGAGTGCTTTCGGGACAGTACTGTTTGTATGCCCTGATTGCACCTCCGTCAACGTTAATAAAGCTGTACCACTGTTGAACCTGACTCTGAGTCCGAAGTGGTCGTGTTCGCCCACTCGCGCTAACAAGAGTTTGACAGGAAAATAATTATCTGGAAAATACATAAACAGTTTGGACAGTTCCTTAGTCATAAAATTAAAGGTCTTGCTGTGGGATGCCGGAGTAGTCAATGGAGAATATGAAACTCTTATTGAGCACGTTAAATCTCAGTGTGTCATTTGTATCAAATACCACAGGACACAAATAAGTCCCAAATCTTCCACTGGCCCGAGAATTTAATGATGAAGTGGCTACACACCTAAAGATAGAGGACAAGGTTTGATGTTTTTGTTACAATCTGTGGATATGGTGACTAGATATAGCCTGTCACGATGAGAAATGGCAAAGATAAATGGACCATCATGGACAAGGTCAAGGAAAAATGGGTTGGGACTGGGACTTGGGACACCAACCGAATTTTGAAAGATAATGGAGATGAATTTTGGGATGTGTGAGAATTTGAATATTGTAGTCATAAATCTAACAGCCCTTTTAGCAATGGTTTATGTGAAAGGAAATCACACAGTAATTAACAAGATGTTTCATAAGCTATTGGCCGACCAACAAGCTTGTAAGCTGCAAGCAACACTGGCAGGGGCAGTACACAAAAGTTCTTTGCAAATGGTTGGGAGGTATAGCCCATATCAATTGCAGGTGACTCTCAACTGCCCTCTGAAATGGCCTAGCAAACCACCCAGTTGTATCAATCGTGACAAAGTTTCCAAGGACAACAGGGGATGGGCAATAAATACTGGCCAGCCAGCGATGCCCATGTCCCACGAATGAATTAAAAAAAGGAATCGAAAGTTGCTTTTGGTGCTGTCTGATACTCCCCTGCCCGAGAAGGAACTACCATTCGTTCTATTTTATCTGCACACTTGAATGCATTTCATGCAGGCAAAGTTTCAGAAAGAATTTCAGAGAATATTTTGATATTGCAGAAAACTATTTGAGGTTGATTTTATTTCTCGTAATCTGGTTTATTACAAGCGTGAAGGACATAGAGATTAAAATGGCCAAAGGAAAGTTATAGGACACAAAGGAAAGCAATAATTATTCAATATGGGAATGTAAGTCAATGGACATAAAAGCTGCATTTCTTCAGGAAGGTGGTGCCAGATGTAGAAAGAAAACTTTGTCTATGGTTTGAATAATGCTTCTAGAGTAAGGTTCTTTTCAGTTCGATCAGTTTTGTTGAAATTGTGTTGTCTCCAATTGACTGCAGATCCTGCCATATTTTATTGATTGATTTCCTGTGGTGAGAAACTCTCGGGCATCTTCATGATACATGTTGATGACTTCCTATAGAGTACTCATGAGTTCCAAAACAATGTTATCGACAGGATTAAAACAGAATTTAAGGCTGAGAGTCTGGCTTCTGGTGCCTTCATTGGGTTGGAAATAAGAGAGTTTGGGTTTGGTGTTGCTTTACACCAACAGTCTTGCTTAGAAAGTATTAATCCCATCACCGTCAATTGTGCAGGTCCTCACAGAAATATGCAGATGCTTCTAAAGCTGAGACAGAACAGTTGCAAAGTCTAATTGGACAATTGAATTTGCTGGGCACATAGACAAGGCCAGATGCAAGTTTTGTTGTCTTAGAACTAAGTAATATAAGGGAACATACAAAAGTCAAGGACAGTTTACAGGTGAACAAATCAATAAAAAAGATAAAGATGGTAAATTGTATGCTGAAATTTCCATCTTTCAGTGACTCTAAGAATATAAAATTGATTGTTTCTCTTGCAAACCTCTGTGATGGGTTTTTCAGCACAGTCAGTTTTATATTTCCGATGAAAATGTGGGAAATGTTGCTTCTTATTGAGATTGGGAGGCCAAAACTCTAAACAGAGTCATCTGGCTGCTGAAACTCTTGCGCCTGTTGTTCAGTTGACGTAGCATTCTTTTCATCAAAAGTATCAAGGAAAACTATGGCCGCAATTCTCCCATTGCGACCCGCAACTTTGCTGTTGGGTCATGGTGGGAGATGTGCGTTTCCGGCCTTGAACAGAGATTTGCGCATGTGCCGGGACCGCGTGCGCATCTCCCAGAGCCGGCAAACAGTTGCTGGTCAGACTACGCTGGAAACCGATGGGAAGGGAGGGAAGTCATTTAAATCTGTTTTTAATCGGTTTTAAACATGCAGATGAGTTAATTATCGGGACCTTTCAGGTCCAGCAGAAGTACTTCATTCCAGCGGGGTTCAGACTAGCTCCCCATGTTCGGAGAACTAGCGGGAGACCCTGCTGGAATGAAGGGGGGGCAATCGGGGCCCCCCCAGGGGATTGGGCGGTGTGGGGGGTTGTGTCCCCTGGACATGGGCACCCTGACAGTGCCAACCTGTGCCCCCTGGCACTGCCCAAGGGGCAAAGCGCCCATGCCCAGGTGCACCTTGGCATTGCCCATCTGGCAGTGCCAAGGGGGTGGGCCTATCATGGGCAGGGAATATGGGTGATCAGTGGGTGGGAGATTCCGCTGTCACTCTGCAGACAGGATTAGCCTGGGATGGAGAGACGCCAGCGATTGGGGCAGGCTGGGGGGGTGGTGGTATTCCGGGGGGGGGGGGGGGCGGCTGCTGCCTCCGGGGGGGGGGGGGGGGGTCTGACCTGGGGGAGGTCATTGGGGGGGTGGGGGGGGGCTCTGTTGGGGTGAGGGGGGGAATTGCCACTGCTGGGGGGCGGGGGCTGGGCTGTACATCGGGGCACTCCAGGATGGGGGGGCGGTTCAGGGCTCATCCAGGAATTGCTGTGGGGGCCGCGATCGGGCTGTGGGGGGGGGGGGGGGGCGGGGGCGCTGGAGGGGCAGCACTGCGGAGGTCCCGGGCTGGCCAGCGATTGGGCTGGCCAGCAAATGGGAGGTTGATAGTTTGGGGCCACTGCGCATGCGCAGAGTTCCAGAACTATCAAACTCTGGTGCGAATAGTCTCCTTCTCCCCATTTTTTAATTGATATTCATGATTGGGGCCACTTCAGTGCACGGAGTGTGGAGATTCAGTTGAGAAGCTGAACTGACAGAACAGTCGGGATTTAGAACAGTTCTCCCACCAATTCAGCACTTTTGGGAGAATTGCGGCTGAAATATCAAGGAGATATGAACAAACCATGCCTATTGAATGTTACCTAGATAACCACTCCCTTTGGGATAATGTGCTCTCTACAAAGTGTGTGAATGAGAAGAGATTGAGGGGGGTGATTTTCCAGCCTTGCAATGCCAGATTGCGCTGATCCCAGAAAATAGCTTACGGACCTAAAAACAGATTTTGCACTCTATGCTGAATGGTTTGTAATCGTCCCAGTCCCTTTCTACTGACGTAAGCCAGATCATACCCAGAAAGAGTGTGAGGCAGATTAGCATATTTAAAGTAGCATTTAAATGTGCTTAGCCCATTTGATGCTGGATGCTTCCAGCTCACAGGATCTTTCGACCTTTGGGTGCAACGCGAGCCTGGCGAGAATCGCGACTGGTCTCCACTAGTGGAGAACAGACATATGGCCATGTGGGGGAGCTCAAAGCCAATTAAGTGCGGTTGGGGACATGATTGGACAGTGCCCACCTGGCAGTGCTCACCTTGCACCCTGGTAGTTCCCACCTGGCACCCTGGCAGTGCCAGTTGCCTCTGTGCAGACTTAAAAACACCTGTTGTGGAAAACAAACATTGCAAGGCTGGAAAATCACCCCCCTTAATCTCTTCTCATTCACACACTTTGAAGAGAGCACATTATCCCAAAGGGAATGGTAACATTCCACGTAACATTCAATAGGCATGGTTTGTTCCTGTCTCCTTGATATTTCAGGAATCCATCAGATGGATCACTCCAGTACAGCTCCTGATGGGAGAAGACTAAGGATGGGATCTTGAGCTCACGGTCACTGTTCGTGAGATTGTTGGTGGGGGCTCAAGGTATGGCGAAACCTGGAAGTCACAGATCTCACCGGCGAGATTTTGATTTCTGATTTTCACTACCCCTCACCAGCAACGTAATCAGGTTCACATCACAACAGGCAATACATTTAAATACATTGTAATAGATTTGTATTTCATTAACCACCCCACCTGCCATATATTAACCCCCCGCTGTATATTCAAACTGCGTTGACACGACGTCACGTCGGTGCAGTTTACAGCAGGTTTATCGAGACGCGAACCTGTCATGGGGATCCCCCCAGTGTCCTGTCAATTCCCCCTTGGCACTGCCCTCGGCACAGGTTTATTCATACTCTGATGGCGCCCTAATCTGAGTGCAACCGAGCTTTGCTGGCATGTTGAGGCCCCACACCCTTGCATGACAGCATGAAACATGCCCAGATGCTTTTTTTGACTGAGTGTGTTAAACTCTGGAGAGAAAGCAGATTTGTTCACTGGTTTTCTCGTCAGAAGAAACACTGCCAAATTATGGTAAGACCATTCCCCTTAAAACTAAGCTTCCAACTTCACCTCAACTTCTATTTCCACAGTCAGTGAGCATGCAGGACCTACTCAAACTGAGACAGTAGAGCAGAAACAATGCTTTGATCAAGGAGCCTGACCTCTGTTTGAACTGAACATGGGCAAGACAGCGAGGATTCAAGAACCAGAATCCACTTGTGAAGCAGTAGATAACTGCGAATGGATCCTAGACTTTCGAACCTATAAATTGCAATCAGTAAGGATAAGTAATGACACCTTCTCCTCAACACCGGTGCCCAACAAGGCTGTGTCCTCAGCTCCTTGCTAAACTCCTTGTACACCTATGACTGTGTGACCAAATTCTGCTCCAACTCCATTTTCAAGTTTGCTGATGACACCACTGTCGTGGGTCGGATCTCAAACAATGACGAGAGAGTACAAGAATGAGATAGAGAATTTGGTGAACTGGTGCAACGACAATAATCTCTCCCTCAATGTCAACAAAATGAAGGAGATTGTCATCGACTTCGGGAAACATAGTGGAGAACATGCCCCTGTCTACATCAACGGTGATGAAGTGGAGATGGTCGAGCGCTTCAGGTTTCTAGGTGTCCAGATCACCAACAAACTGTCCTGGTCCCTCCCCACTGATGCTATAGTTAAGAAAGCCCACCAACACCTCTACTTTCTCAGAAGGCTAAGGAAAGTCGGCATGTCCACTACAACTCTCACCAATTTTTACAGATGCACCATAGAAAGCATCCTTTCCAGATATATCACAGCTTGGTATGACTCCTGCTCTGTGCAAGACCACAAGAAACTACAAAGAGTTGTGAACCTAGCCCAGTCCATCACGCAAACGAGCCTCCCATCCATTGACTCCATCTACACTTCCCTCTGCCTCGGGAAGGCAGCCAGCATAACCATGCACCCCGGACATATTCTCTGCCATCGGAAAAAAAATACAAAAGTCTAAAAATACATACCAACCAACTCAAAAACAGCTTCTTCCCTGCTGCCAGCAGACTTTTGAATGATCCTATCACATATTAAGTTGATCTTTCTCTTCACCCAATCAGTAGCTGCTACGTTACATTCTGCACCCTCACCTTTCCTTCTCCCCTGTGTACTCTATGAACTTCGTACAGCGCGGAAGAAAAAATACTTTTCACTGTATCCCTATACATGTGACAATAATAAATCAAAGAGTAAAAGGCAAAACAGAGTATGCAGAAATAGATTAGAGATTTTTGTGTATTTGAGTAGGCTGTACTCACAGCCTATTTTGTTCTAACAGAAACTAGCTTGAAGTATTTTTTGTTTAAAAGAAGAGGAAATGTCATGATAATAGGCTGATTGTTGTTGTGGACTCTAGTATTCGATACAATATGGTGCACTCTGCAATTCTTGAGGTCATCTGACCTGGAGGTCGAATGTCAGGTCGCACATGTAAGTAAATGTAGATTGCAATAAGGCTGCAGATACTTTGCAGTTGTGAGTTCATGTACGGTTATTGATAAAGCTAGTTTACAGTAATGGTGTCAATCAACATAAAAACAAGACAAGTTTCAATGCTCAAAAAGGCATGCAGGCTCATACAGCAGTTCAGCAATGTATCCTCCACCAGATTACTGGAATTGCTTGGATGTTGTCCTGGGAGAGTGACAGTGGTTCCGTGGAGCACAAAGCTGCTGTCCTCCCTCAGGATGAAAGCATTCATGTTTCTACTGTTGTCACTCTCTCTCAGCCCACTAACTCAGATTGCTGTTGTCCAAGCTGAAGTGAAATTGTCTAAAAATAATCAATATCTACAATAATCATGGGGGACTTTAATATGCAGGTGGACTGGGAAAATCAGGTAGAGTGGATCCCAAGAAAAGGAATTTGTGGAATGTCTAAGAGATGTTTTTTTTGCAGCAGCTTGTGACAGAGCCCACTAGGGAACAGGCAATTCTGGATTTGGTGATGTGTAATGAGGCAGACTTGATTAGGGAACTTAAGGTGAAGAAACCCTGAGGGAGCAGTGACCACAATATGATAGAATTTACCCTGCAGTTTGAGAGGGAGAAGCTGGAATCAGGTGCAACGGTATTACAATTAAATAAAGGTAACTACAAAGACATGAGGGGGGAGCTGGCCAGAGTTGATTGGAAAGGGCGCCTAGCAGGGAAGACAGTGGAATAGCAATGGCAGCAGTTTTTGGGGGTTATTCAAGGGAAACAACAGAAATTCATCCCAAGGAGGAGGAAACATGCTAAGGGGAGGACGAGGCATCCATGGCTGACGAGGGAAGTCAAGGACAGCATAAAATCAAAACAAAAAGCATACAAAGTGGCGAGGATTAGTAGGAAACCAGAGGATTGGGAAGCCTTTAAAAATGAGCAGAGGACAACTAAAAAAGCAATAAGGGGGGAGAAGATGAAATAGAATCATAGAAGAATCATAGAAACCCTACAGTGCAGAAGGAGGCCATTTGGCCCATCAAGTCTGCACCGACCACAATCCCACCCAGGCCCTACCCCCACATATTTACCCGCTAATCCCTCTAACCTACACATCTCAGGACTCTAAGGGACAATTTTTAACCTGGCCAATCAACCTAACCCGCACATCTTTGGACTGTGGGAGGAAACCGGAGCACCCGGAGGAAACCCACGCAGACACGAGGAGAATGTGCAAACTCCACACAGACAGTGACCCGAGCCGGGAATTGAACCCGGGACCCTGGAGCTGTGAAGCAGCAGTGCTAACCACTGTGCTACCGTGCCGAGTATGAGAGTAAAAGCTAGCTTGTAATATAAAAGAGGATAGGAAGAGTTTTTTTCAATATATTAAAGGTAAGAAAGAAGCAAAAATAGACATTGGACCACTGGAAAATGAGGCTGGAGAAATAATAATAGGAAACAACGAAATGGCAGAGGAACTAAATAGTTACTTTGCATCAGTCTTCACGATGGAAGACACCAGTGGGATGCCAGAGCTCCAGGAGAATCAGGGGGCACAGGTGAGTGCAATAGCCATCACTAAGGAGAAGGTTCTGGGGAAACTGAAAGGTCTGAAGGTGGATAAATCACCGAGACCAAATGGATGACACCCCAGGGTTCTAAAAGAGATAGCTGAGGAAATTGTGGAGGCATTGGTGGTGATCTTTCAGGAATCCTGGGGGCAGGGAAAGTCGCAGAAGACTGGAAAGTAGCTAATGTAACACTGCTGTTTAAGAAGGGAGGGAGGCATGAGATGGGAAATTATAGGCTGGTTAGCCTGACTTCGGTCATTGGCAAGATTTTCAGTTCCTTCTTCCAAATCGTGAATGTATATTGTGAAAAGATGTGGTCCCAGCACCGAACCCTGAAGCACACCACTAGTCACCTGCTGCCATCCTGAAAAAGATCCCTTTATCCCCTCTGTCTTCTGCCAGTCAGCCAATCCTCTATCCATGCCAGGATCTTACCCTTAACATCATGGGCTCTTATGGACACCTAAAAACGTGAGGTTCTCGATTCTTTCTACTTCGTCCCCATTGGTGTAGACAGGGGCATGTTCTCCTTTACGCTTCCTGAAGTCGATGACAATTTCCTTCGTTTTGTTGACATTGAGGGAGAGATTATTGTTGCCGCACCAGTTCACCAGATTCTCTACCTCATTCCTGTACTCTGTCTCGTCATTGTTTGAGGTCCAACCCATTACGGTGGTGTCGTCAGCAAACTTGAAAATCGAATTGGAGGGGAATTTGGCTGCACTGTCATAGGTGTATATGGAGTATAGTAGGGGGCTGAGGACACAGCCTTGTGGGGCACCGGTGTTGAGGATGATCGTGGAGGAGGTGGTTGTTGCCTATCCTTATTGATTGTGGTCTGTGAGTTAGGAAGTTCAGGATTCAATCATAAGAACATAAGAAATAGGAGCAGGAGTAGGCCATCTAGCCCCTCGAGCCTGCCCCGCCATTCAATAAGATCATGGCTGATCTGAAGTGGATCAGTTCCACTTACCCGCCTGATCCCTATAACCCCTAATTCCTATAACCCCTAATTCCCTTATCGATCAGGAATCCATCTATCCATGATTTAAACATATTCAACGAGGTCGCCTCCACCACTTCAGTGGGCAGAGAATTCCAGAGATTCACCTCCCTCTGAGAGAAGAAGTTCCTCCTCAACTCTGTCCTAAACTGACCCCCCTTTATTTTGAGGCTGTGCCCTCTAGTTCTAGCTTCCTTTCTAAGTGGAAAGAATCTCTCCACCTCTACCCTATCCAGCCCCTTCATTATCTTATAGATCTCTATAAGATCCCCCCTCAGCCTTCTAAATTCCAACGAGTACAAACCCAATCTGCTCAGTCTCTCCTCATAATCAACACCCCCCATCTCTGGTATCAACCTGGTGAATCTTCTCTGCACTCCCTCCAAGGCCAATATATCCTTCCGCAAATAAGGGGACCAATACTGCACACAGTATTCCAGCTGCGGCCTCACCAATGCCCTGTACAGATGCAGCAAGACATCTCTGCTTTTATATTCTATCCCCCTTGCGATATAGGCCAACATCCCATTTGCCTTCTTGATCACCTGTTGCACCTGCAGACTGGGTTTTTGCGTCTCATGCACAAGGACCCCCAGGTCCCTTTGCACAGTAGCATGTTGCAATTTTTTTCCATCTGGATAATCAATTTGCTATTATTTCCTCCAAAGTGAATAACCTCGCACTTGTCAACGTTATACTCCATCTTCCAGATCCTCGCCCACTCACTCAGCCTGTCCAAATCTCTCTGCAGACCTTCTATGCCCTCCACAGGATTCACTTTTCCACTTATCTTTGTGTCGTCTGCAAACTTTGTTACCCTGCACTCAGTCCCCTCCTCCAGATCGTCTATATAAATGGTAAATAGTTGAGGCCCCAGTGCCGATCCCTGCGGCACGCCACTAGTTACCATCCGCCAACCAGAAAAGCACCCATTTATTCTGACTCTCTGCTTCCTGTCAGATAGCCAATCCCCAATCCACGCAAGCACCCTACCCCCAACTCCGTGTGACCCAATCTTCTTCAGCCACCTTTTGTGAGGCACCTTATCAAACGCCTTTTGGAAATCCAAAAACACCGCATCCATCGGTTCCCCTCCGTCAACCGCACTAGTCACATCTTCATAAAAATCCAACAAGTTCGTCAAGCACGACTTTCCCCTCATGAATCCATGCTGCGTCTGCTTAATCGAACCATTCTTATGCAGATGGCCTGCTATTTCTTCTTTAATGATGGATTCCAGCATTTTCCCAACTACAGACGTTAAACTAACCGGCCTGTAGTTACCTGCCTTTTGTCTATTTCCTTTTTTAAACAGCGGCGTAACATTAGCCGTTTTCCAATCCGCCGGCACTACCCCAGAATCCAACGAATTTTGATAAATAACCACTAACGCATCTGCTATTACCTCTGACATTTCTTTCAGTACCCTGGGATGCATTCCATCCGGGCCTGGGGACTTGTCCACCTTCAGTCCCGTTAGTCTACCAAGCACTGCCTCCCTGGTAACATTAATTGTATTGAGTACCTCTCCTCCTACCAACCCTCTATCGTTAATATTCGGTAAAATATTTGTGTCTTCCACCGTGAAGACCGACACAAAAAATGTATTTAAAGTTTCAGCCATTTCCTTATTTCCCACTATTAAATTCCCCCTCTCGTCCTCCAAGGGTCCAACATTCACTCTTGCCACTCTATTCCTTTTTATATATTTGTAAAAGCTTTTACTTTCATTTTTTATATTTAGAGCTAGCCTAGCTTCGTAACCTATCTTTCCTTTATCGCTTTCTTCGTCGTTCTTTGTTGTTTCTTAAAGTTTTCCCAATCTTCCGATTCTCCACTATTTTTGGCCACTCTGTACGCATCGGTCTTTAATTTAATACTCTCCTTAATTTCCTTCGTTATCCACGGCTGGTTATCCCTTTTCTTACAGTCCTTCTTTATCACCGGAATATATTGTTGCTGAGTACTGAAAAGGATCTCCTTAAAAATCCTCCACTGTTCCTCAGCTGTCCTACCTACCAGTCTGCTCTCCCAGTCCTCCTTAGCCAATTCAGCCCTCATCCTATCGTACTTCCCTTTGTTCAAACAGAGGACACTGGTATGGGACCCTACTTTCTCCTCTTCCATTTGTACCAGAAATTCGACCATATTGTGATCACTTGACCCAAGAGTGTCCTTCACAAGGACATCCTTAATTCTACCTATCTCGTTACACATTACCAGATCTAAGATAACTCGTTCCCTCGTCGGTTCTGTAACATACTGTTCAAGGTAACTATCCCGACAGCATTCTAAGAACTCTTCCGCCATCCCACCTCTTCCAACTTGAGTCAGCCAATCAATAGCTCAGAAGGGTAGGGAAAGGGAGGATGAGCAAACTAACCGCCGCACCAAGGTACAGGGAGCCGTCCAAGTGGGGGGAGAAACAAGAAATGTAGTAGAAATTGGGGACAGTACACTTTTGGATGCTGTTGGGGGGGGAGACGTAGCAGGGGTAAGCCATAGTGTACAGGTCACTGACTCAGAGTCTGTCCTTGTGGCTCAGAAGGGAAGGGGGGAGAGGTGTAGAGAATTAGTCATTGGGGACTCCATAGTTAAAGGGATGGATAGGAGATTCTGCGGGAACGAGAGAGACTCGCGGATAGTGTGTTGCCTCCCAGGAGCCAGAGTCTACGATGTCTCGGATCGTGTTTTCGAAATCCTTAAGGGGGAGGGGGCCAACCCATAGGTGCTCAAGACATAGGTAAGAAAAGGGGTGGGGATGTAAGGCAGAAATTCAGGGAGTTAGGGTGGAAGCTTAGGGCTAGAACAAACAAAGTTGTTATCTCTGGTTTGTTACCCGTGCCACATGATAGTGAGGAGAGGAATAGGGAAAGAGAGCAGTTGAACACGTGATTACAGGGATGGTGCAGGAGGGAGGGTTTCAGATACCTAGACAATTGGGGCTCATTCTGGGGTAGGTGGGACCTCTGCAAACAGGATGGTCTGCATCTGAATCAGAGGGTTATCAATATCTTGGGGGGGAAATTTGCTAATGCTCTTCGGGAGGGTTTAAACTAATTCAGCAGGGGGGTGGGTACCTGAATTGTAGCTCTGGTGTACAGGAGGTTGAGAGTAGTGAGGTCATTGATGAGGTTTCAGAGTTGCAGGAGTGTACTGGCAGGCAGGAAGGTGGTTTGAAGTGTGCATACTTCAACGCCAGAAGCATCCGGAATAAGGTGGGTGAACTTGCAGCATGGGTTGGTACCTGGGATTTCGATGTTGTGGCCATCTCGGAGACATGGATAGAGCAGGGACAGGAATGGTTGTTGCAGGTTCCAGGGTTTAGATGTTTCAGTAAGTGCAGGGAAGGTGGTAAAAGAGGGGGAGGTGTGGCATTGTTAGTCAAGGACAGTATTACGGTGGCAGAAAGGACTTTTGATGAGGACTCGTCTACTGAGGTAGTTTGGACTGAGGTTAGAAACAGGAAAGGAGAGGTCACCCTGTTGGGAGTTTTTTATAGACCTCCGAAAAGTTCCAGAGATGTAGAGGAAAAGATTGCAAAGATGATTCTGGTAAGGAGCGAAAGTAACAGGGTAGTTGTTATGGGGGACTTTAACTTTACAAATATTGACTGGAAAAGCTATAGTTCGAGTACTTTGGAGGGGTCGGTTTTTGTCCAATGTGTGCAGGAAGGCTTCCTGACACAGTATGTAGATAGACCAACAAGACGCGAGGCCACATTGGATTTGGTACTGGGTAATGAACCAGGCCAGGTGTTAAATTTGGAGGTAGGTGAGCACTTTGGTGACAGTGACCACAATTCTATTACCTTAGCTATGGAAAAGGATAGGTATATACCAAAGGGCAAGAGTTATAGCTGGGGGAAAGGAAATTATGATGCAATTAGGCGAGATTTAACTGGCATAGGTTGGGGAAGGAAACTGCAGGGGATGGGTACAATTGAAATGTGGAACTTGTTCAAGGAACAGCTGCTACGCGTCCTTGATAAATATGTACCTGTCAGGCAGGGAGGAAGCAGACTTGTGAGGGAACCGTGGTTTACTAAGGAGGTTGAATCTCTTGTGAAGAGGAAGAAGGAGACTTATGTAAAGATGAGACGTGAAGGCTCAGTTAGGGAGCTTGAGAGTTACAAGTTAGCCAGGAAGGACCTAGAGAAAGAGTTAAGAAGAGCCAGGAGGGGACATGAGAAGTCTTTGGCAGGTAGGATCAAGGAAAACCCGAAAGCTTTCTATAGATATGTCAGGAGTAAAAGAATGACTGGGGTAAGATTAGGGCCAGTCAAGGACAGGAGTGGGAAGTTGTGCGTGGAGTCTGAAGAGATAGGAGAGACACTAAATGAATATTTTTCATCAGTATTCACACTGGAGAGGGACAGTGTTGAGGGGAGTACTGAGATGCAGGCTGTTGGACTGGATGGGATAGAAGTTCATAAGAAGGAGGTGTTAGCAATTCTGGAAAGGGTAAAAATAGATAAATCCCCTGGGCCGGATGGGATTTATCCTAGGATTCTCTGGGAGACTAGAGAGGAGATTGCAGAGCCTTTGGCTTTGATCTTTGTGTCGTCATTGTCTACTGGAACAGTTCCAGAAGACTGGAGGATAGCAAATGTTGTCCCTTATTCAAAAAGGGGAGTAGGGACAACCCTGGTAATTATAGACCGGTGAGCCTTACTTCTGTTGTGGGCAAAATATTGGAAAGGATTATAAGAGATAGGATTTATAATCACCTGGAAAGGAATCATTTGATTAGGGATAGTCAGCACGGTTTTGTGAAGGGTAGGTTGTGCCTCACAAACCTTATTGAGTTCTTTGAGAAGGTGACCAAAGAGGTGGATGAGGGTAAAGCGGTTGATGTGCTGTATATGGATTTGAGCAAAACGTTTGATAAGGTTCCCCATGGTAAGCTTTTGCAGAAAATACGGACACATGGGATTGAGGGTGATTTAGTGGTTTGGATCAGGAATTGGCTAGCTGTAAGAAAACAAAGGGTGGTGGTTGATGGGAAATATTCATCCTGGAGTTCAGTTACTAGTGGTGTACTGCAAAGATCTGTTTTCGGGCCACTGCTGTTTGTCATTTTTATTAATGACCTGGATGAGGGCATAGAAGGATGGGTTAGTAAATTTGCGGATGACACTGAAGTCGGTGGAGTTGTAGACAGTGCAGAGGGAAGTGGCAGGTTACAGAGGGACATAGATAAGCTGCAGAGCTGGGCTGAGAGGTGGCAAATGGAGTTTAATGCAGAGAAGTGCGAAGTGATTCACTTTGGAAGGAGTAACAGGAATACAGAGTACTGGGCTAATGGTAAGATACTTGGTAGTGTGGATGAACAGAGGGATCTGGGTGTCCATGTGCATAGATCCCTGAAAGTTGGCACCCAGGTTGATAGAGTGGTTAAGAAGGCGTACGGTGTGTTAGCTTTTATTGGTAGAGGGATTGAGTTTCAGAGCCAGGAGGTCATGTTGCAACTGTACAAAACTCTGGTGCGGCCGCACTTGGAGTATTGCGTACAGTTCTGGTCGCCGCATTATAGGAAGGATGTGGAAGTGTTGGAAAGGGTGCAGAGGAGATTTACCAGGATGTTGCCTGGTATGGTGGGAAAATCGTATGAGGAAAGGCTGAGGGGCTTGAGGTTGTTTTCGTTAGAGAGAAGAAGGTTAAGAGGTGACTTAATAGAGGCATACAAGATGATCAGAGGATTAGATAGGGTGGATAGTGAGAGCCTTTTTCCTCGGATGGTGATGGCTAACACTAGGGGACATAGCTTTAAATTGAGGGGTGATAGATATAGGACAGATGTTAGAGGTAGGTTCTTTACTCAGAGAGTAGTAAGGGCGTGGAATGCCCTGCCTGCAGCAGTAGTGGACTCGTGAACATTAAGAGCATTCAAATGGTTATTGGATAAACATATGGATGATATTGGAATACTGTAGGTTAGATGGGCTTTAGATTGGTACCATTGGTCGGCGCATCATCAAGGGCCGAAGGGCCTGTACTGCGCTATAATGTTCTATGTTCTATGTTCTATATGCAGGTTGAAGACCCCCATGATTGTTGCCGTTCTGTTTTTGCATGCATCCATTATTTGCTTGTTTATCGCTCTCCCCACCTCAATGTTATTATTTGGGGGCCTATAGACCACACCTACTAGTGTCTTTCTCCCCCTACTATTCCTTATCTCTACCCATAACGATTCCACGTTTTGTTCCTTAGAGCCTATGCCATCCCTCACTACTATCCTGATCTTATCTTTTATTAACAGAGCTACCCCACCACCTTTTCCTTCCTGTCTATTCTTCCTAAATGCCTGATACCCCTGGATATTCATCTCCCAGTCCTGGTCTCCCTGCAGCCACGTTTCTGTAATGGCCACTAGATCATACCCATTTGTGCTGATTTGCACCATCAACTCATTAACTTTGTTCCGAATGCTTCGTGCATTCAGGCAAAGTGTCTTTATTCCAGCTTTTATCTGGACCCGATTTGATGAAACGCTATCAACCTCTCCCTCGCCCTCTAC
This sequence comes from Mustelus asterias, assembly GCF_964213995.1. Classification (NCBI taxonomy): domain Eukaryota; kingdom Metazoa; phylum Chordata; class Chondrichthyes; order Carcharhiniformes; family Triakidae; genus Mustelus; species Mustelus asterias. The sequence continues at coordinate 5,076,095 of NC_135820.1, read as the reverse complement.
TCCTTTAACTACTTGAATGCCCTCATTCACTTGCACTCGCTCCCTCTCCTCTACCATTGATTTCATAATTCCTCTTACCTCTGCACCCTCCCCCCCATAAATTAGTTTAAAGCCCTATCTACAGCCCTAGTGATACGATTTGCTAGGACTCTGGTCCCAGCACGGTTCAAACAGAGACCATCCCATCTATACAGGTCCCATCTGCCCAAATACTGGTGCCAATGCCCCATGAATTCGAACCTATTCCTCCCACACCAATCCTTGAGCCACACATTCGTCTCCTTAATCCTATTAACCCTGCACCAATTCGTGCGTGGCTCAGGTAGTAATCCAGAGATTACCACCTTGTTGGTTCTGCTTTTTAATTTGTTCCCTAGCTCTTCGTACTCCCTCTGCAGATCCTTAGTTCCTGTTTTGTCTATGTTATTGGCACCTACATGGACCAGGACAACTGGATTTTCACCCTCCCACTCCAAATTCCTCTGCAGCCCAGATGATACATCCTGGACCTGAGCACCAGGCAGGCAACACAACCTACAGTATTCCTTATCCTGGTCACAGAGAACAGTGTCTATGCCCTTAACTACACTATCCCCAATTACTACTACATTTCTCTTTGCAGAGGGAGGTGCTGAGGCCCAGGCCACGGAGTTTGGATATGAGTTTTGTGGCTAATGCAAGATAGGTCTATTCAAAAGTCTGTCAGCAGCAGGGAAGAAGCTGTTCTTGAGTCAGTTGGTACGTGATTTCAGACTTTTGTATCTTTTTCCTGAAGGAAGAAGGTGGAAGAGAGAATGTCCAGGGGGGTCCTTAATTATTCTGGCTGTTTTGCCGAGGCAGCGGGAAGTGTAGAGAGTCAATGGATGGGAGGCTGGTTTGCGTGATGGATTGGGCTACATTCACGACCTTTTGTAGTTTCTTGCAGTTTTGGGCAGAGCAGGAGCCATACCAAGCTGCGATACAACCAGAAAGAATGCTTTCTGTGGTGCATCTGTAAAAGTTGGTGAGAGTTGTAGCTGACATGTCAAATTTCCTTAATTTTCTGAGAAAGTAGGGGTGTTGGTGAGCTTTCTTATCTATAGCATCAGCATGAGGAGACTAGGACAGGTTGTTGGTGGTCTGGACACCAACCATTCTACTTCATCCCCAGGTGGAGGGAGGCCAGTGATCGTGGTGGGTTGGGGGCGCGTGGTCTGCTGGGGGAGGGCTTAAGCTGCCTCCAATGGGGGTGTCTGCCGGGGAAGGGGAGGTGGTCTGCCTCCTGTGGGGGGGCGATCTGTGGGAAGGGGGGGAAATTGTCACTGCTAGAGGGGGCTGGAGAGATCGGGGCGTTCTGGGACGTGGGGGGTGTGTGAGGTTCGGGGCTGGCTCATGAATAGACGGGAGGCGCGATCGGGCAGTAGGAGTTTTGGAGGGGCTGGCCAGTGATCAAGCTGGCCAGCAAACTGCAGGCTGACAATTCGAGGCCACTGCGCATGTGCAGAGGCCCGAAACTGTCAGACTCTGGCGTGAATAGGCACCGCCCCCGAGCTTTTAATTATATTTACGATTGTGACCTCTGCATTGCACAGAGTGTTGGAGATTTGAGTGTGAACACCCACTGAAAAGACAATCATGATTTACATCATTTTCCTACGAATTCAGCACTTAGAATGTTTTTGGGAGACTTGCCCCCGTTGTTTCCAGTGGCAAGTGAAACTAGAACTGGGGGGCATGACCTCAAAATAAGGGGGAGCAGATGTCGGACTGAGTTGAGGAGGAATTTCTTCACCCAAAGGGTTGTGAATCTGTGGAATTCCCTGTCCAGCGATGCAGTTGAGGTGACCTCATTGAATGTTTTTAAGGCAAAGATAGACAAATTATTGAACAGTAAAGGAATTAAGGGTTATGGTGAGCAGGCAGGTAAGTGGAGCTAAGTCCATGAAAAGATCAGCCCTGATCTTATTGGATGGCGGAGCAGGCTCGAGGAGCCAGATGGCCTACTCCTGCTCCTAGTTCTTATGTTCTTATGTTTAAATGAATCCATAATGTGTTTACACAATCCCTTATGAATAATTGGTATTTATGTCAGTATAACAACACAGCATGGTGCTCAGCTTTGGTCAAACAGCGGTCAAACAAAATTAAATATAGGTATGACATAGTTAACAGCCTTTGATCATGCTACATGACCTCGACACTTTTATCAGACTGCAACAATTCCTCGCTTCACAGAATATTGAGAATGCAGCGCCATTCTGTCAAATCTCCATCATCTTAATCTTCTCCAGGAAAATCTGTACAGCTTTTTGATAGCCGAAGGACCCTATCCCTGGTACGTATCTGGAAACTTACCGAGCAAATTTTGAGCATTACATAAATTGGTGTTGCAGCAACTCAAGTTCCCATTGTAAAAACCAGTGCTGAAGGAAAAGGATTCATAGCAAATGTCACAGCCTTGGACATATGTTACCGCCACACCTGAAAACAGAGAGAACATGTTTCACTTTCCAATTTTCAAGACTCATTCTACATTTTATATCTTATTTATAATGGCTGAGATCTTTTGAGAGAGTTCACATTGCCACCATCCTTGGGTCTATTTACATCTATCCTTCCTTCTTTCTGTCCTCCTCTATTGCTAACAATCTATCTAACTAACTTACTTGCTATAACTATCTCTCTCTAGTTATGTATTTATTTGCGTAAGTGTGTATCGAAATCGATTTCCCTATCTATTAATTTGTCTTTGCGTGTATCTATCTATCTCTATTTATACATCTATCTCTTTATTCAAACCTATCAAACTACATATTTCTATTGAACACTCTAGACTTGTCTTTCTCTCTCCTGCTCTATACCTATCTCTCTATATTCTCTGAAAAGCTCCATCATTTCTACATAGATTTAATGGTGAGAATCCAGCACCTTCGCTTGTTTAATCATTAACTGTTCTTTCCACCTTTCCTGTCCTTGTCCCACTCCCACTCCCACAAACTTCACATTGATGTTCCCCACACAGTCTGATTCTTGTCTCTTTGCTCTCATCCAACCACTCAGACCCACCATTCAGCTTAATCTGAACCTCCCATTGGCCTGCAATACCCCGCCTAATAATTCCTTCCATTGACCTCAATGAATACTGGGTGGGATGTCTAACAGGGTTAATTTGGGATCTTCCCATATGTATCACCATCTGAAACACATTTCCAACCTACGTTTTTGTATGTTAATTCCACTTCATGGTCTCACTAAAGGTTAAATTTATTTAAAAGCAAAGAAAAGATGGCTATTCACCTGTTGTGAGTATTACTGCCGTACATTTGAGTCCTGCATTGCAGGTTTGCTTCACTTCAGTTGGTGAATTTTGTGCTGGAGATTTCTGACATTCAAGAGTCAAAGCTGCAACAAACAAACAAGGAAATCAATCAGTCTTCCTGGGAATTACATTGACCTAATTTAACATTACACAGTATTTATTACACAAAGTACAACACAGAAACAGGCATTTCTGGTCCAGCTGGTCTATTCTAGTGTTTGTGCTCCTCATGAATCTCCTCTAACCCACTTCATCTAATCTCATCATAGAAACCCCACAGTGCAGAAAGAGGCCATTTGGCCCATCGAGTCTGCACCGACCACAATCCCACCCAGGCCCTACCGCCATATCCCTACACATTTACCTGCTAATCCCCCTCTAATCTACGCATCTCAGGACACGAAGGGACAATTTTAGCGTGGCCAATCAACCTAACCCACACATCTTTGGACTGTGGGAGGGAACCGGAGCACCCGGAGGAAACCCACGCAGACATGAGGAGAAAGTGCAAACTCCACACGAACAGTGACCCAAGCCGAGAATCGAACCCAGGCCCCTGGAGCTGTGAAGCAGCAGTGCTAGCCACTGTGCTACCGTGCCACCCAACAGATCATCAACAGATCCTTCCTTCTATTCCTTTCACCCTTGTGTTTATCCAGCTTCCTTCTTAAATCACCTCAACCACTCACTGTAGCAGTGAGTTCCACATTCTCAGCACTCTTTAGTGACCATCCTTTATTTAGTTTTGGACTTTCTTACAAATGGGAATATCTTCTCTACATTGGCCAAATCCATCACTTTCATCATTTTAAAAACTTCTATCAGGTCATTGCTCAGTAGGTTTTGTTCATATTTTCTACTTTCGAGACAAAAGAGTGGATGTCTTGTGGGGCATGTGTAAGCACAGCATGGGTAAACATCTCTTCATCAGAACCTCTATGTCTTCTTTGTAATACTGAGCCCAGAAATGTGCACAGTGCTCCAAGTGTGATCTGACTATGGTAGACGGAGACCAGAATTTGCATAGTTCTACAAGTGTAATCTCAGAACACATCTTCTTAATTTCCAATTATTTCCCTTTCGAAATGAACTCTAAATAATTGTTTGTACATTTTATTCCTTTGTTAATCCATGTCACTACTTGATGTAGGGGAGCTACTTAGGCTAATAAACACATAACCATAGGTTTAAGAACACTAACACAACACTAAGTTTAGAATGAATGATCTTGGACTATGGGAAAGTAAGCCAGCCAGGGCTATTGCCATAGAAGACAGCTCTGTACGATTAACAAATATTTCCCATTTAAAACATGTATTTTGAATTTACAAGATGGATGTGTTTTACTTTTGGTTACATTTTGTGAAGCTTCAGTCAGTGACAAAATACAGCAGGCGCTAGTGGGAGAGGGAAGAAACAATAGGTCCATTGAAAACAGTAATGCTATCAGCAGTGGTCAGGAACAAGATGGCTACAAATGCGAGCCTTATGAATAGGATCATACAACTCCAAGAGATAATGCAGGTGGTGAGCAGACATGAAGAATTTCTCAGTGTCGGACGAGAGTCACATGGGTTCAATTTGGTGGGAATCATCTTCCCGTTTCATGTCCAGTGTCTCATGTTATGAGACAACAGGAGGAGGGTATTTTCCATAATTAATAATAAATGAAATCCCATTAAGTCATGATGTATATTGTTATTGGCTGGAGTTAATGACAGGATGATTATTAACTGATTTTATTTAATGATTATTGGATAATGCCCATCGGAAAGGTGAGCCGTATGATTTGGCAAATGTATAATTGCCTTCACGGGGGCATTGTTTTTCAGACTGATATCCGGCTGCCCGCATTCTTTAACTTGAGTGCAGGGCTTCCTCATATCATTCTCCCATTCGATTGTTTGGTTAAGTAAAGTCATGTCTTAAAAATCAGTACACTGCATTTTGAGTCTTTGTATTAGCTTAAGTTTGAGCAAATACATAGTCTTGAGATGAAACCCCCGTCTACACTATTTTTCATGATTTTGTATATCTGTAGACACGTAGCCCTCTGCTCTTCTATCCATTTAGACTCTCATTTTCCATGAAGCATGTGACCTCTTTATTCAATTAAAATGTACAACCTCATACTATACAGACAGTAAGTAGTCACATTGCATGTCATCAGTTGCCCCAAATAATTTCAGATTGTGAAATGCTTTTGAGAGATAAATATTGGCAAGGGCCAATATTTATTCAAGGGCTAACATCATCTTTAAAACTCGAATATTGAATCTTTATGTTAAACCTCGAGGGAAGGTTAGGCCTTCGATTAATGTCTCATCCAGGTCACAGTTGGTGGAATTTTCCAGCCCTGCCCACCGGTGGGATCTTCTGGTCCGACTGAAGGTTCCCGGTGTTGGGACGGACAAGCCACGCAAAATGTTATAGACATCAGCAGGACAGGAAGATCCTGCCGGTGGCCAATAGCAGGCTGCCACCGCTGCTGGAAATCACACCCAATGTGTTTCCCCCTTGGTACTGCCCCTCCAAGAGCGCAGCCATCACTCTACTCTTTCAGGTGTTTGAGACCTGGAATATGAACTCAAGTTTCTGGATTTAACATCAAGCCTAGCACATGACAGAATTACTGGAGTCATAGAAGATAAGAATCCCAAAGCTCTTTTTCATGAATTGAGCATTCTTCCCCTGTCCTGATGTGTGAAAGGAACATTATAGAAACTAGGGGTGGGATTTTTCTCCCACTCCGCAGTGTGTTTCATGGCAGCGTTCGATGGAAGTAGAACCTTATGGTCCCACCATTGCCAATGAGGTTTCACATACTCTCTTGCTATCTAGAAATCCGCGGTGGTGGTGCATCATCGGAGGGACCATAAGATCCCGCTGGTTTGAATGGGAGTTGAAAAGAAAGATATGCTTTATACACATTGGATCATAAAATGTTCTTTAAGGAAATGGTAGAACTCAACATTGCATTAGTTTGGAATAAAGAGTGTCAGTCATCGTTCAGAGGGTTGCACTTTTGCCATTGAGCCAGCAGTTTTCAAGGGGTGAAGTCAGTGATGTTGAGGATCAGTGTGAGTGATTGGGGATGTTAATTATTTGAAGATGTCATACAGGAATGTTCAGCAGACTGATATACTATAAAGATTCAACAGCTATTGTTAACAGAAAAATATAATTCCTTCTAAAAATATCCTGCTAGCTAAGCTAAAAGCTCCTATGAACAATGCCTTCTGGTTTTATTATATCTTCTCAAAGTCATATTGCAACGAAGCACCTTCGTTCACTCATACGCCCACACGTCAGAAAGAGACTACATATCAGTTGATTCTTGACAGTTGATTTCATTTGAGCCTTAACATTTAAGAATTCCAACAATAAATGCAGCTCACAATAGAAGCCCAAAATACCACCAACGAAAACTTCAAAAATAGTACGGTCTAGACTATACTGCCCATAGTATTACCAATTTACTGTTCAGTGGCTTTCATTTTATAGAATCATAGAATTATACAGCGCAGAAGAGGCTTTTTAGCCATTGAGTCTGCGCTGAAACATTAGAAACACCTGACCTCCCACCTAATCCCATCTGCCAGCACTTGGCCCATAGCCCTGAAGGTTGTGATGTGCCAAGTGCTCATCCAAATCCTTTTAAAAGGATGTGAAACCTTTTCACCACTCTACTAACATGTCCTTTCACTTGCAGAGATCTGTGGACAAACACACCAAGGTCCCTTTGTTCCACAGAACTTCCTAGTGTCCTACCATTCATCGAGTACTTTCTTGTCAAATTACTCCTTCCAAAGTGTATCATCTCAGACTTTTCAGGATTGAACTCTATCTGCTACTTATCTGCCCATTTGACCGTTCCATCTATATCTTCTTGTAGCCCAAGACACTCTGCCTCACTGTTAACCACCCGTCCAATCTTTGTGTCATCCGCAAACTATCCAATCCTACCTGCCACAGTCGTCAATATCATTTATATAAATGAAGAACAAAAGGGGGCTCAAATGGACACTGGCTCCAGTCACCAAAGTAGCCTTCTGTCATCACTCTCTGTTTCCACTTTAGCAAATAACTCTGCATCCCACGTGAATTTACCTTCTTTACAAATCTCCCACGTGGGACCTTATCAAAGGCTTTGCTGAAATTCATATAAGCTACATCGACTGCGTTACCCTCGTCGACACACCTGGTCACCTCCTCAAAAAATTCTATCAAATTTGTGAGGCATGACCTCCCTCTGATGAAGCCCTGCTGACTATCCCTGATCCAGCTTTGTTACTTTGGAAAGTGTGGCCAATATATCAAGTGCCAAGTGAAAAAGCTGATCTCTGGTTTCAGAAACATTGGAAAGTACAGACATGAATAAACAATTGCTAATAAATCAAATCATGTGAGATCTGCCAGGTCAAAATGAGTATCTATGACTATCTCCAAGTGGTGATAGGTGCTCTCCTTCAGAAGTTTCTCTAATAGTTTCCCTACCACTGACGTGAGACTCACTGGTCTGTAGTTCCCTGGTTTATCTCTACAACCCTTCTTAAATAGTGGGACCACATGAGCTGTTCTCCAGTTGTCTGGCACCTCCCCCATAGCCAGGGAGGAATTGAAAATTTGGATCAGCGCCTCTGCAATCTCCTCCCTTGCTACCTGATGCACTATCAATTAGGCAAAAGACTACTTGTGTGCCAATACAACTGTAGGCTTTTATTCATAACAGAATCAGGAGCACATCCCAACAGGTAACCGACCCGGACTGAACAAGGGGGAGGAGACAGCCACCTTTATACTAGGTGACAGGGGGAGGAGCCGAGCCGGCAGGGGATGTGTCCAGGCATAACAAGCACACAACGGTGGTCCAAGTAGGACAAAGGCACAACTGAGGTCCACCACATTCACCCCTCCTTTAAAAAAAACAACACGGGGTGAAGTGGAAACAATATCACAAGTCCAGACGAACGGGTGGCTTGATCCGCCGTTGCGATCGTCGTAGTGCAGGTCGCAGGGTCGTCCGAGCAGGGAGCGGTGTCAGCCCAGGCTCCATGCAGTGAGCGTCGAGAGGAGGCGCCAAGTGGTGTGAGGCGGACCCATCCATCGTCCCATCCAGTACTCGGGTACTGCGTGACGATGGCACCGGCAACTCAAGCGAGCTGTACATGGAGGTGAGGGGAGTGGGCTGTGGCCCTGGTGGCGTATGGAGGACAGTTGGAACTGGCGCTGGGGGGTGGAGGGCCGTAGCGGGCTCTGGGCGCTGCAGTGACGGTGCCTTGCAGACAGAGAGCGGGGGATAAGGGCCATCATACTGCAGGGTGACGCTCGTATGATGGGTGAGGAAATCTAACCCCAGCAGTACAGCTGCATAGAGTCGCGGCAGCACGAGGAGCCAAAAACGCTTGTAGACTGTGACCGTCAGCGTCACCAAACAGCACCCGAGGACCTCCACTGAGTGGGAATTCGAAGCCCTGGAGATAGTGTGGCTCCAGGGCCGCACGGGAAGGGCATATCAATGCACTGTGCGATGGTGTATAAAACTTTCTGTGCTCCCGCAGTCGAACAGGCAGTTTTCTGCATGGTCATTTACCTTGATCTCCATTATAGACCTGGAGAGTTGGTGAGGCTGCGACTGGTCCAGGCAAATCGATGCCACCGTCGAATCCAGGAAGAATCCATCTTCGTCCGCGTCTGATGATGTCACGGATAAAGGTTCCTACTCGGCGCGTCTTGATGACGGCATCCAAGATGGCGACTCCCGCACATCCAGCGACCGCATCAAAGATGGCGACCCCCGCACATCCGGTGACCGCATCAAAGATGGCGACTCCCGCACATCCGGCGACCACATCAAAGATGGCGACTCCCGCACATCCGGCGACCGCATCAAAGATGGCGACTCCCACACTTCCGGTGACCGCATTAAAGATGGTGATTCGCGCGCTGCCGCCGACTGCATTAAAGATGGCTGCACCCGTGGAACACACGTAGCGCCACAAGACTTCGGGATCAGCTTCGCCCGGCAGGCTTTAACGAAGTGGCCTAGCTTACCGCATCCGGAGCAGATCGCATCCTTCGCCGGGCAGCGACGCCGAGGGTGCTTGGATAGGCCACAAAAGTAGCATTTGGGCCCCACTGGAACAGCCGTCGCGGTGGAACCATCGATGGAACGGGAAGCGGGGTAGGCCCCGAGATTGCGAGAGGCCGCTTCTAGCGATTCAGCCATCGTGGCCGTTTTCCGGAGATCCAGGCCATCCTGTTCAAGCAGGCGCTGCCGAATGTAAGTAGACTCGACACCGGCAATGTAGGCGTTGCGGATCAGTTCCTCCGTGTTCTGAGCTGCTGAAACAGCCTTACAGTCACAAGCTCGAGCTAGGACCCACAGGGCGCGCAGAAATTGGGCGCACGATTCTCCTGGCTGCTGCTTGCGGGTAGCCAGGAGATGTCTGGCGTAGACCACGTTAGGGCTCTTTCGAATCTGCCCTTTTAAGAGTTCTATAGTGTCCGCATATATAGTAGCGTCCCGGAAGATACCGTAGACTTGCATCGCTTACCCGGGCACGGAGCACGTGGAGCTTAGCTTCGTCGGAGTCGACGGCCGCAGCGGCGTCGATGAATGCTTCAAAGCAGTCCAGCCAATGGTCAAAGTTATCAGAGACTCCGACCTCTTGAGGGTCTGATGTTAACTTGTCGGGTTTTAAAAGCTGCTCCATGTCGGTCAAATGTTATGAATACAATTGATGCGCTATCAATTAGGCAAAAGACTACTTGTGTGCCAATACAACTGTAGGCTTTTATTCATAACAGAATCAGGAGCACATCCCAACAGGTAACCAACACGGACTGAACAAGGGGGAGGAGACAGCCACCTTTATACTAGGTGACAGGGGGAGGAGCCGAGCCGGCAGGGGATGTGCCCAGGCATAACAAACACACAACGGTGGTCCAAATAGGACAAAGGCACAACTGAGGTCCACCACACTACCCACAGTAGCCTAGAGCACAATTCATCTGGACCTGGATATTTATCCACTTTTAAGGCTGCCAACACCTCCAATACTTTGTCCTTCCCTTTGTCAATTTTCTCAAGAACCTCACAGTCTCTCCCCCTGAATTCCATATCATCGTTCACATTCTCTTAGACGGATATGAAGTATTCATTCAACATTCTAACAATGTCTTCTGGCTCCACTTAGCAGTTCAGAACTGGATCCACTAGTGCCAATATTAGAACATGGAACATAGAACAGTACAGCACAGAACAGGCCCTTCGGCCCACGATGTTGTGCCGAGCTTTATCTGAAACCAAGATCAAGCTATCCCACTCCCTACCATCCTGGTGTGCTCCATGTGCCTATCCAATAACCACTTAAATGTTCCTAAAGTGTCTGACTCCACTATCACTGCAGGCAGTCCATTCCACACCCCAACCACTCTCTGCGTAAAGAACCTACCTCTGATATCCTTCCTATATCTCCCACCACGAACCCTATAGTTATGCCCCCTTGTAATAGCTCCATCCACCTGAGGAAATAGTCTTTGAACGTTCACTCTATCTATCCCCCTCATCATCTTATAAACCTCTATTAAGTCTCCCCTCAGCCTCCTCCGCTCCAGAGAGAACAGCCCTAGCTTCCTCAACCTTTCCTCATAAGACCTACCCTCCAAACCAGGCAGCATCCTGGTAAATCTCCTCTGCACTCTTTCCAGCGCTTCCACATCCTTCTTATAGTGAGGTGACCAGAACTGCACACAATATTCCAAATGTGGTCTCACCAAGGTCCTGTACAGTTGCAGCATAACCCCACGGCTCTTAAACTCCAACCCCCTGTTAATAAAAGCTAACACACTATAGGCCTTCTTCACAGCTCTATCCACTTGAGTGGCAACCTTTAGAGATCTGTGGATATGGACCCCAAGATCTCTCTGTTCCTCCACAGTCTTCAGAACCCTACCTTTGACCCTGTAATCCACATTTAAATTAGTCCTACCAAAATGAATCACCTCACATTTATCAGGGTTAAACTCCATTTGCCATTTTTCAGCCCAGCTTTGCATCCTATCAATGTCTCTTTGCAGCCTACAACAGCCCTCCACCTCATCCACTACTCCACCAATCTTGGTGTCATCAGCAAATTTACTGATCCACCCTTCAGCCCCCTCCTCTAAGTCATTAATAAAAATCACAAAGAGCAGAGGACCAAGCACTGATCCCTGTGGCACTCCGCTAGCAACCTGCCTCCAATCCGAAAATTTTCCATCCACCACCACCCTCTGTCTTCGATCAGACAGCCAGTTACCTATCAATCGGCCAACTTTCCCTCTATCCCACACCTCCTCACTTTCATCATAAGCCGACCATGGGGGACCTTATCAAACGCCTTACTAAAATCCATGTATATGACATCAACTGCCCTACCTTCAACAACACACTTAGTTACCTCCTCAAAAAATTCAATCAAATTTGTGAGGCACGACTTGCCCTTCACGAATCCGTGCTGACTATCCCGGATTAATCCGCATCTTTCTAAATGGTCGTAAATCCCATCTCTAAGGACCTTTTCCATCAATTTACCAACCACCGAAGTAAGACTAACCGGTCTATAATTACCAGGGTCATTTCTATTCCCTTTCTTAAACAGAGGAACAACATTCGCCATTCTCCAGTCCTCTGGCACCATCCCCATGGACAGCGAGGACCCAAAGATCAAAGCCAAAGGCTCTGCAATCTCATCCCTTGCCTCCCAAAGAATCCTAGGATACATTTCATCAGGCCCAGGGGACTTATCGACCTTCAGTTTATTCAAAACTGCCAGGACATCCTCCCTCCAAACAACTATTTCCTCCAGCCTATTAGCCTGTAACACCTTCTCTTCCTCAAAAACATGGCCCCTCTCCTTGGTGAACACTGAAGAAAAGTATTCATTCATCACCTCGCCTATCTCTACTGACTCCATACACAAGTTCCCACTACTGTCCTTGACCGGCCCTAACCTCACCCTGGTCATTCTTTTATTCCTCACATAAGAGTAAAAAGCCTTGGGGTTTTCCTTGATCCGACCCGCCAAGGACTTCTCGTGTCCCCTCCTAGCTCTCCTAAGCCCCTTTTTCAGCTCATTCCTTGCTAACTTGTAACCCTCAATCGAGCCATCTGAACCTTGTTTCCTCATCCCTACATAAGCTTCCCTCTTCCTTTTTACAAGACATTCCACCTCTTTCGTGAACCATGGTTCCCTCACTCGGCCATTTCCTCCCTGCCTGACAGGGACATACCTATCAAGGACATCCAGTATTTGTTCCTTGAAAAAGTTCCACTTTTCATCAGTTACTTTCTCTGACAGTTTCTGTTCCCAACTTATGCCCCCTAATTCTTGCCTAATCGCATCATAATTACTTCTCCCCCAATTGTAAACCTTGCCCTGCCGTACGGCCCTATCCCTCTCCATTGCAATCACAAAAGACACCGAATTGTGGTCACTATCTCCAAAGTGCTCTCCCACAACCAAATCTAACACTTGGCCCGGTTCATTTCCCAGTACCAAATCCAATGTGGCCTCACCTCTTGTCGGCCTATCCACATATTGTGTCAGGAAACCCTCCTGCACACACTGCACAAAAACTGTCCCATCCGAACTATTTGACCGACAAAGGTTCCAATCAATATTCGGAAAGTTAAAGCCCCCATGACAACTACCCTGTGACCCTCACACATATCCATAATCTGCTTAGCAATTTCTTCCTCCACATCTCTATTACTATTTGGGGGCCTATAGTAAACTCCTAACAACGTGACCGCTCCTTTCCTATTTCTAACCTCAGCCCATATTACCTCAGTGTGCAGATCCCCCTCGAAGTGCCTTTCCGCAGCCGTTAAACTATCTTTGATTAACAATGCCACTCCTCCACCTCTTTTACCAGCTTCCCTACACTTAGTGAAACATCTATACCCCGGAACGTCCAACAACCATTCCTGTCCTTGTTCTACCCACGTCTCCGTAATGGCCACAGCATCGTAGTCCCAAGTACCAATCCACGCCCCAAGTTCATCTACCTTGTTCCGGATGCTCCTTGCATTGAAGTAGACACACTTCAACCCACCTTCCTGTCTACCGGTACCCACCCTTAACCCTGATACCTTCCCCAATACCTCACCACCCTCACTGACTTCTGGACTACAACTCCTTTTCCCACTCCCCTGACAAATTAGTTTAAACTCCCCTGAAGAGCCGTAACAAATTTCCCTCCTAAGATATTGGTGCCCCTCTGGTTCAGGTGCACCCCGTCCTGTTTGTACAGGTCCCACCTTCCCCAGAATGTGTTCCAATTATCCACGTATCTGAAGCCCTCCCTCCTACACCATCCCTGCAACCACATGTTTAACTGCACTCTCTCCCTGTTCCTCAACTTGCTATCACGTGGCACCGGCAACGTACCAGAGATGACTCCATGTTTTGTCTTGGCTCTCAGCTTCCAGCCCAGCTCCAGAAATTCCTGCTTTAAATCCCCGTCCCTTCTCTTACCTATGTCATTGGTACCAATGTGTACCACGACTTGTGACTGTTTCCCCTCCCCCTTCAGAATCCGGAAAACATGGTCTGAGACGTCACGGACCTTGGCATCCGGTAGGCAACATACCATCCGTGAGTCTCTTTTGCTGCCACAGAACCTCTTATCTATCCCTCTAACTAACGAGTCCCCAATAACTATTGCCCTCCCGCTCTGCCCCTTACCCTCCCGAGCCACAGAGACGGACACAGTGCTGGAGATCCTCTCACTGCGGCTCACCACTGGTATGTCATCCCCCTCAACCGTATCCAAAGCGGAATACTTGTTGCTAAGGGAACGGCCACAGGGGATCCCTGCATGGACTGCTTCCTCCCAGCCCCTCTCACCGTCACCCATCTGTTTTCATTCCTCGGAGTAACTGTATTCCTAAAGCTTCTGTCTATGGCCACCTCTGCGTCCCTAATGATCCTAAGTTCATCCAACTCCAGCTCCAGTTCCCTAACACGGCTTTGGAGGAGCTGCAGATGGGTGCACTTCCCACAGATGTAATCAGCAGGGACACTGTTGTCGTTCCTCACCTCAAACATAGTGCAAGAGGAACATAGCACTGCCTGCACACCCATCCCCTCTAGATACCTTGCCAGTACCAGGTAGAAACAGCAAAAATGAATTAAACTCACCCCTGCTCGCCCTTTCTGCCTAAGCCCTGTGAGCCAAAGCCTTATAGCTCACACTCTGCTTCCCACTCACTCCTCTGCCCGCTCCCGACGCTGCCCGCTGTATACTGCAGCCGACCTTTTATACTTCACGCACTTAAAAAACCCTTCCCAGACTCCTTAGCAGCCCACTTCCAGTTTTCACATTAAACTTAAAATACTGCTGCAAAAGTAAAGGCCAAAATAAAACACACACTAGCTGACTAATTAAATAAATAAACAATTCAATAAATCTCTCACCAGCACTGCTGCCACCAATCACTCCCTCTCAGCTTGCTCCAGTGGAACAATGAGGGGGAACCTCCCAGGTAACTGACTTTTAAAGTTAAAAAAAAACCCTTCCCAGACTCCTTAGCAGCCCACTTCCAGTTTTCACATTAAACTTAAAATACTGCTGCAAAAGTAAAGGCCAAAATAAAACACACACTAGCTGACTAATTAAATAAATAAACAATTCAATTAATCTCTCACCAGCACTGCTGCCTCCAATCACTCCCTCTCAGCTTGCTCCAGTGGAACAATATTACTGGCACTTCCTTCTGGAGTTGTATGTTCTGATTCCCACTCCAGGGAACTTAGAGCACAATCAAAGCTGGCGCTACCAGGGTCAGTCCTGTTCTGTTAGAAGCACTGCCTTTGAATGTGATGGTAATCTGAGACCCATCCACCCACTTTGGATGTCAAATATTCCACAGTGATTATTCTGAGGATGAGGAGGAGTAGTTATCCCTGGTCTCTGGGTCAATATGTATTTGTGATGACTTCAGCCAGGCTAATGAGGTTGGCTTGCTAGAGTATGAACTTCCTGATGAGTCCCCCCCCCCTTTAATCACATTTTAATTTGATGTTTTAAGTTTCCTTTCCGCATTTCTTTTGTTTCGGGTGGTTCCCCTCCTTTTAGGGAGCTGCACTTTTTGAGTTGTTCTTAAGTTAAGTTGATTTTGTTTATTTGGTTGAACGCAAAAAGATGTTCCTCATGAGTCCTAATTGATGGTCCAATCAGGGAGCATCATGCTCCCTATTTAAAGCAGGTGTGTCAGTCTCTCAGCCTGCCATAGCAAGGAGCTACCGGAAGTGCTGGCTCTGTATGTATATTATAGTTGTAAATAAAATAATTTGGTGATGGGGCTTTTGCTTCCGTGGAGTTATTGCAGTGGCGACGAGGAAAAAGGAGTGACCTGAAGGAACTTGCTGAACCATCGCACATATTGAGGGTAAGCCATTATTGGAAAAATGTCGCTGTTTGGGAAGTTGGACTCTTTTGACCCCACAGTGGAGGTTTGGGCCCAATATGTGGAAAGGATGAAGTATTTCTTCAGGGCAAACGACACAGCCTCAGATGAGAAGCAAAGGGCTATCCTGCTGACTGTGTGTGGACCAGCAGCTTTTGTACTTATGCACAGTTTAACTTTCCCAGAGGCACTGGACACAAAGTCCTTCCAAGAGTTGTCAGACTTAGTTCAAGAACATTACAACCCTAAGCCACCTCTAATCCTGCAGAGATACCAGTTTTACTCCACATTTCGAGAAGCGGGGGAATCAATCATCAGTTTCCTAAACAGGGCTAAGACATCTTGCGGAGGCTTGCGAATTCAGGGGGACACTAAATGAGATGCTCCGAGACCATTGGTGTGCGGAATCAACGATATGACTATGCAGAAACACCTGTTGGCGGAGGCCCAGCTGGACTGTAAACAGGCATTACAGCTGGCTTTGTCGTTAGAAAAAACGGCAAGCAGAGTGCATGAGCTACAAGGTATCCCGATGGAGGTAAAAGCCAACATCAGCGCAACTGGATTAGGGAACTATCACTACGGGGCAGGCCACTACATAGTGGCCTTCCAGAAGGATTCGGATATGAGGGAGCCCAAGTCCGCCTACAGAACCATACCTAGACAAAGCCAGGTTAAGCCCAGAGTGAAAACAGTTCCTGTAGAGCCCCGCCCGACACGACATTGCTATGGTGCCAGTGTCAGGAGGTGCAGAGGAAAAGCAAAGTTCCTAAACCAACATGGCTGAAAAGAACATGTAGGCCAACGAGGAACAGCTACTTTGCGTAGCGATGACAAAATCAGAACCCATCAAGTTGTCAGTGAGACTGAACAGACGTCCAATTTTAATGGAGGCCAACACAGGCGCAGCCGTATCAGTTATAGAGGAGACCGTGTTTAACAAGATACGCACTGGACTCCAACCCTTAGCCCTGACCAAAACTTTGGCAAGGCTGAGGACCTATACGGGGGAATCACTGAAAGTGATGGGTACAACCCCTGTGCCAGTTGCTTATGGGAAACAATTAGTTAGGCTCCCATTAATGGTAGTGGAAGGTTCGGGACCGAGCCTATTGGGGCAAAATTGGCTAAAAGAGGTCCAGCTAGATTGGACAAAGATCTTCCAGTTGGGAAATGGTCGCCTGAGTGAGGCCCTGAGCAAATATCCGGAGTTTTTCGGGAAGGCCTGGGAACAATCAAAGGAGTAAAGGCAAAATTGCACGTCGGCCCGGAGGCTGTCCCAAAGTTTTGCAAAGCCCGACCGGTACCGTTTACATTAAGTGAAAAGATCGATGCGGAGATCAAAAGATTGCAGCACAAAGGAATAATAAAACTGGTCTCGTTCGCGGAATGGGCAGCACCTGTGGTTCCTACCTTAAAGCCGGACAGCTCGGTGCGCCTTTGTGGTGATTACAAATAGACCTTAGAATCTCTTAGAAACCCTACAGCACAGAAAGAGGCCATTCGGCCCATCGAGTCTGCACCGACCACAATCCCACCCAGGCCCTACCCCCATATCCCGACATATTTACCCACTAATCCCTCTAACCTACGCATCCCAGGAGACTAAGGGCAATTTTAGCATGGCCAATCAACCTAACCCGCACATCTTTGGAATGTGGGAGGAAACCGGAGCACCCGGAGGAAACCCACGCAGACACGAGAAAATGTGCAAACTCCACACAGACAGTGACCCAAGCAGGGAATCGAACCCAGGTCCCTGGAGCTGTGAAGCAGCAGTGCTAACCACTGTGCTACTGTGCCGCCGATAAATCGTTACTCTCAGCTAGACAAACACCCAATCCCCGGGATCGAGGACCTGTACGCAAAGTTGGCAGGAAGACTCCTATTCACAAAACTGGACATAGAACATAGAAAAGCTACAGTACAAACAGGCCCTTCAGCCCACAAGTTGCGCCGAACAATTTCCTTACCTTCCAGGCTCATCTATAACCCTCTATCTTACTAACCTCCATGAACCTATCCAAAAGTCTCTTAAAAGACTCAATCGAATCCGCTTCCACCACCACTACCGGCAGCCGATTCCAGGCACCCACCACCCTCTGAGTGAAAAACTTACCCCGAACATCTCCTCTCCACCTACTCCCCAGCACCCTAAACCTGTGGCCTCTCGTGACAACCATTTCAGCCCTGGGTAAAAGCCTCTGAGAATCCACTCTATCAAAGAACAAAGAACAAAGAACAGTACAGCACAGGAAACAGGCCCTTCGGCCCTCCAAGCCTGTGCCGCTCCTTGGTCCAACTAGACCAATCGTTTGTATCCCTCCATTCCCAGGCTGCTCATGTGACTATCCAGGTAAGTCTTAAACGATGTCAGCGTGCCTGCCTCCACCACCCTACTTGGCAGCGCATTCCAGGCCCCCACCACCCTCTGTGTAAAAAACGTCCCTCTGATGTCTGAGTTATACTTCGCCCCTCTCAGCTTGAGCCCGTGACCCCTCGTGATCGTCACCTCCGACCTGGGAAAAAGCTTCCCACTGTTCACGCTATCTATACCCTTCATAATCTTGTATACCTCTATTAGATCTCCCCTCATTCTCCGTCTTTCCAAGGAGAACAACCCTAGTCTACCCAATCTCTCCTCATAGCTAAGACCCTCCATACCAGGCAACATCCTGGTAAACCTTCTCTGCACTCTCTCCAATGCCTCCACGTCCTTCTGGTAGTGCGGCGACCAGAACTGGACGCAGTACTCCAAATGCGGCCTAACCAGCGTTCTATACAGCGTTCTATACATTCTATCAATACCGCTCAACATCTTATACACCTCTATCAGGTCACCTCTCATCCTTCGCCTCTCCAAGGAGAATAGACCTAGCTCTCTCAACCTATCCTCATAAGGCATACCACTTAATCCCGGCAACATCCTCGTAAATCTCCTCTGCACCCGTTCTATGGCTTCCACATCCTTTCTGTAATGAGGCGACCAGAACTGGGCACAGTACTCGAGGTGGGGTCTGACCAGGGTCCTATACAGCTGCAGCATTATCTCCCGATTTCTAAACTCAATTCCTCTATTGATGAAAGCCAGTATTCCATACGTCTTCTTAACCACAGCCTCTACCTGCAACGCCACTTTGAGCGTCCTATGAACCTGGATTCCAAGATCTCTCTGTTCTTCCACACAGCCAAGCGTCTTACCCTTAATATTATATTCTTCCATCCTATTCGACCTGCCAAAATGAACCACCACACACTTATCTGGGTTGAAGTCCATCTGCCACTTCTCCGCTCAGTCTTGCATCTTATCTATGTCTCGTTGCAACTGCTGACATCCCTCTACACTATCCACAACACCTCCAACCTTTGTGTCATCAGCAAACTTGCCAACCCATCCTTCTACTTCCTCATCCAGGTCATTTATAAAAATCACCAAGAGCAAGGGTCCCAGAACAGATCCCTGGGGCACCCCACTGGTGACCGACCTCCACTCTGAAAAAGACCCATCTCCAACCACTCTTTGCCTTCTGTGGGCAAGCCAGTTCTGAATCCACAAAGCAACGTCCCCTTGTATCCCATGCCCCGTCACTTTCTCCATAAGCCTTGCATGGGGCACCTTATCAAACGCCTTACTGAAATCCATATAAACCACATCTACCGCTCTTCCCCGTCTAAGTGTCTCGTCACATCTTCAAAAAACTCAATCAGACTCGTAAGGCATGATCTGCCTCGGACAAAGCCGTGCTGGCTACTTCTGATCATACTATTCCTTTCCAAATGTTCATAAATCCTGCCTCTCAGGATCTTCTCCATCAACCTACCTACCACTGAGGTTAGACTCACTGGTCTATAATTTCCTGGGCTATCTCTTCTCCCTTTCTTGAATAACGGAACCACATCCGCCATCCTCCAATCCTCTGGAATCTCTCCCGTCTCCATTGACGACGCAAAGATCATCGCCAGAGGATCAGCAATCTCTTCCCTCGCCTCCCACAGTAACCTGGGGTACATCCCATCCGGTCCCGGCGATTTATCTAACTTGATGCTTTTCAACAGCTCCAACACATCCTCTTCCCTAATGCCACATGCTCAATCTTCTCAGTCCACTGCAAGTCTGCACTGCAACTACCAAGAGCCTTTTCCACTGTGAATACTGAAGCAAAGTATCATTGAGTACCTCTGCTATTTCAACCGGTTCAATACAGACTTTCCCACCGTCACATTTGATAGGTCCTACTCCTTCATATCTTATCCTCTTGCTCTTCACATACTTGTAGAATGCCTTGGGGTTTTCCTTTATCCTGTCTGCCAAGGCCTTCTCATGTCCCCTCCTGGCTCTTCTAATTTCCCTCTTTAGTTCCTTCCTACTAGTCGTATACTCTTCTAGATTTCTAACATTACCTAGCTCCCTGAACCTTTTGTAGGCTTTTCTTTTCTTCCTGACTAAATCCGTTACAGCTTTCGTGCACCACGGTTCCTGTAACCTACCATAACTCCCCTGTCACACCGGATCATTTCCGTGCAGAGCTCCAGACAAAGTTTCCTTGAAAATTTGCCACATTTCTTCCGTATATTTCCCTGAGAAAACCTCCTTCCAATTTATGCCTCTAATTTCCTGCCTGATAGCATCATAGTTGCCCTTACTCCAGATAAACACTTTCCTAGCTCGGCTGATCTTATCTCTCTCCAATGCGAGTGTAAAGGAGATAGAGTTATGATCACTATCCACAAAATGCTCTCCCATGAGCCACGTATACCTGCAACTATGGCTGGACGAGGATTCGCAAAAATTCACCACAATAAATAAACTGAAAGGCCTCTTCCAGTATAAAAGATTATCTTTCGGGGTATCGTCAGCTTGTGCCATATTCCAAAGGACCATGGAGAGCATCCTACAGGGGTTACCACAGGTTGCCATTTACCTAGACGATGTCCTCATTACAGGAAAAACAAGGGCAGAACATCTGCAGAACCTGGAGGAAGTCCTCAGGAGATTTGCGGCAGCGAGAGTTCATTTGAAAAGGGAGAAATGCGTCTTTCTAGCACCACAAGTAACCTACCTCGGGTACAAAGTGAATAAGTCGGGCCTACATCCTCTGGAGGATCGGGTGCGAGTAATAAAAGACACCCTGGCCCCCACAACCATCCAGGAGCTACGGTTGTTTTTAGGACTGGTAACATATTATGGGAAATTCATACAGAATAGGGCCTCCATTCTGGATCCCCTCCACCAGTTGCTAAAAAAGGGACAAGCTTGAGAATGGTCGGCCCACCAAGACAAGGCATTCAAGAAAAACAGCAACTCTCATCTGAAAATGTATTGGTACATTACGGCCCCAAGAAGGAATTGGTACTCATCTGTGATGCGTCCCCGTATGGGGTTGGCACAGTCCTGGCACACAGATGGAAGAACAGACTGGAACGGCCAACTGCGTATGCCTCCAGGACCCCTGGCAATGGCAGAGTGAAGATATGCCCAAATTGAAAAGGAAGGGCTGGCGGTAATCTTCGCAGTTAAAACATTTCATCAGTACTTATATGAGTGAAAATTTATGATCGCAACAGATCATAAACCCTTGCTGGGCCTACTTAAAAAGGACAAAGCAGTGCTGCCGATAGCGTCAGCCCGGATCCAGCGTTGGGCATTATTGCTGGCAGCATATCAGTATTGGTTGGAGCACCGGCCAGGGACTCGAGTGGCAAACGCCGATGCCTTAAGCCGGCTACCGTTACCGGACACCCCGCCATTGGTACCCAGAATAGAGGAGACTGTGATGACATTAAATTTTCTGGATACCCTCTTGGTGGATGCACACAATATACGCCAATATACAGAAAGACCCTGTATTGGTGAAGGCAAAGCACCTGGTGCTAACAGGGCAGCTGGAAAGACCAATCCATGATGTGGAGATGCCGGCGTTGGACTGGGGTAAACACAGTAAGAAGTTTAACAACACCAGGTTAAAGTCCAACAGGTTTATTTGGTAGCAAAAGACCAATCCATCCATAGTTCCACCCATACTGGAACAGAAGGGAGCAGATCACGGTGGAAGATGGGGTACTGCTGTGGGGAGCACGGGTCATCGTCCCAAGGCAGGGCCATCGGGACATACTGGCCAAACTACTCCATGGGCACCCCAGAATATCAAAAATGAAGATGCTGGCCAGGAGCTATGTCTGGTGGACAGGTCTGGATGCGGACATAGTAGAACTGGTAGGACAGTGCCAGAAGTGCCAACAGGAGCAGAAGACACCACCGGCATTGTCAATGTTTTTGGTGATAATAGATGCCCATTCCAAGTGGCTAGACGTCTATAAGCTAAACTTTGAGAAACTGTGCACCTCGTTTGCAATGCACGAGATCCCAGAGGTATTAGTTTCTGATAATGGTTCAGTGTTCACCAGCCTAGAGTTCACAAAATTTATAAAGTCAAATGGGATTTGGCACATCAAGACAGCACCTTACCACCCAACATCAAATGGGCTAGCGGAGAGAGCAGTCCAGACGTTAAAGGCTGGGTTTAAAAATAGCCAGTGGCATCATAAGAGACTAAACTCTCACGCTGGTTATTCAACCTAGGACAACTGTACATGCCACCACGGGAACCGCGCCAGCAGAATTACTGATGGGCAGACCGACCAGACTGAGCTTGTTGTTTCCATACCTGGGAGGGAAGGGGGAAAGACACCAGGAAGCCCAATGCAGGGGCCATTACAACACTCGCCAAGAGAGGCACTTTGATGCTGGGGAGAAAGTTTGGGTCAAACATTATGCAAACGGACCCGTCTGGGTAACAGGAACAGCTGAGTCCAGGGCGGGACCAGTATCCTACCAAGTCCGTGTGGATGAGGCAATGGTAAGGAAACACCTGGACCAGGTCCGGGCCTCAAGCGCTCCACCCATTCCTGAGCCGAGTCCACCCTGCAGCCCAAGGGATGAGCAGAGTCCCCCTCAACGGGCCAGTACCATCTTTCCAGCACTCCTGATGGGGGCCTCAAAATCCGAAATGTACACAGAGGACGAAGCTGCAGCGATTCCCCTGCCACCAGAAGTGGACGAGGAACCAGCCCTCCGGTGTTGGCTGTGGAAGAGGCGGGTGCCAAACCATTACACCCCGCCAACATCGGAGGCCGAATTGGAGTATCCTGACCTGCCACTCAAGCAGAGGAAAAGACCCCTGAGGAAGGCTAATCGAGGCGATTCCTTGGACTTTAGGGGGAAGGGGTGTGATGACTTCAGCCAGGCTACTGAGGTTGGCTTGCGAGAGTATGAACTCCTTGATGAGTCCTAATTGATGGCCCAATCAGGGAGCATCATGATCCCCATTTAAAGCAGGCGTGTCAGTCTCTCAGCCTGCCATAGCAGGAAGCTACCGAAAGTGCTAGCTCTGTATATATATTATAGTTGTAAATAAAATAGTTTGGTGACGGGACTTTAGCTTCCGTGGAGTTATTTCAGTATTCCTCAACCAATATCAGCGAAAGTAGATTATCGGCTCATTTTCATCTCTCGGGGATTTCCCTCACAGTGAGATCAAGGACAAAAGAAACATACAGACGTTGTCATTTCCTGGTCTGCAACTGTTACTCATTTTGACCTGGCAGATCTCACATGATTTGGTCTAATAGGAATCGGTTATTCATGGCTGAACTTCCCAATGTTTCTAAATCCAAAGATCAGCTTTTTTAATTGTTACTTGATATATTGGCCACACTTTACAAAGTAACGAGAGGAGGTCACTCTGCCCCTCAAATCTGTTACCGAGTGTGGATAGGATTTTGCAGTAGATGGGATTGCAGTAGATTAAGAATTAGATACAGGATTGATTTAACATCAGATAGAACAGCTGTTTTTTTATAAGTAACTGAACAGCATTAACATTTTAACATGTTGTTTAAACGGTAATAGTTTTAAAAATTTAAAATGAAATTAATAGAATTATTACATCTAATGTGAAAGAATTTATTTAAATTTATTTAATTCAAGCCCTTGCGTGCAAATGAAGTCGAACTAAGATAAAAGATTTAGTAACATAGTTTAAAAAAGGCTAATAAAAACAATGGACTTTTTGATTCGAGAAACTGCACATTGAAAGATAATATATCTACAGTGTGTTACAATCTGGGATGAAAGCCAAACAGTTTGAACTCGAGAAAAAGCAAAGGACAAACAGAGATAAGGCCTCACGCCACATTGCAACAGGAAGTCATCTTTAATAAGTCAATGAGAACAGACAAATAACAAATCTGTATTTGAAGGGTCAAACTATAATTGATTGAAGGACATGTCATTGTTAGATTGACACATGAGTGAAAGAGTGAAATTGCTGTGCTGTATTATTTGATAACAAGAATGTATAACTGTTCTGCTTTTTGGTATGAAAATTGAGATCTTTTGAGAATGCCTCATAGCTCATTGGCTGTATTGGTGAAATCAGAGCTCTCTCTTTTGGCCGAAAAAGATTTGTCTTGTCTTAATTGTATGTTTGTATTTTTTAATATTTTAAATTTGTAATGTTTTTGATTTTCAAATGCTTCCAACATTTCAATGTTTTACTAAAAACTAGCTAAATTGAAGAAATACATTGAATTGAATAAAGTTTTTTGCCTTTGCGAAAGGAAATGTTTAATGAAAAGATGTAGGGCCCTATTTTACCATTTTGATTCTAAGTGCTGGGCGGACTTGAAACTGGGAGTGTTTCAGATCCGTCTTTTACACCCGTTCTTAGGCACCCCCATACGCACTCTGCCTGAAAAAATATCAGCAATTCCAAATCGTGCTGCAGAAGCCTGTGGGTGGCTTAACGTGCCCGAAATCCTGCAGCTCCGATCGGCGCCTCTAACTGCGCATGCACAGAGAAACAATGACAGAATGCGGCTCCCCTGCCACATCACTCCTGGGCCGGATAATGCCTCCCCTTGGCCCCCATAGACATTGCTCCATCCCCACAACATTACTGACCCGTTTAGCCCCCCCCCCACCCCCTCCGCCACCCAGACCAATTGCGGGCCCCCCTTCCACCTCACTGATCACAGGCAGAGTGGCAGCTGACCACCCCCCCTCACCGATCTCAAGCAGAGAGCCGTCGGACGCTCAGCACTTACCTCCTAACTGGAGCAGCCGAATTGGACTTTTGTGGAGCATGGCTGTTTTGCGCCGATTCTGGATGGGCAAACGCAGTGGTAAAGGGGGAAGTGCCAGTAAGGTTGGGGGTGCAGCCCATTAATTCAATTTAAATGCATGCAAAGGCAATTAGATGGCCTGTTTTGGGCACGGTCCCGATCACGGACATTTTCAGGCCTTGGTAAAGGGGGAACCGGCGCAGAACCGAACGCGAATTCCGCTACTCACCTCACGCCCGATTTTACCAAGTTTTCGTGCCCGAAAACGGGCGCAACTTGATGGCAACATCAGGCTCTTAGTCTTTAAATTAATCAGGCCACTTCGAAGAATTCCCACAACACGTTGGAACAGGATGTGCCCATTCAGTCCCTGAACCTGTTGCATAGGAACAGGATGAGGCCATTCAGTCCTTTAAGCCAATTCTTCCATTCTATTAGATCAGGGAATCCCAAACTGGGGTTCGAGAGGCCTCTAGGGTTTCCACAGAGGCTCAGGCTGGCGTGTGACTGAAAGAGACCGTTGGAACTCCAGGGCAATGCTCCAATTTCAAAAGGAGTGAAGAAATCAAATGGCCATTCTCAGCCTATCAGTAGCTAATGCTCAAAAAGGCCAAGTTCTGATTGGTCCATTTGATTGCTTCCATCTTGCTATTGCTGGCCATAAAAGCCCACGGCCAACAGTGAAGCATTGAAGTAGTGGTGAGGCAGCAAGGCAAGAAGCAACGAGGAGGCAAGGTGAGGATCAGCGGAGCAGCGTAGGCGAGTACTATTTCTTAATAGGCAGTTAATGTTAAGGAGCTTAGGCAGGGCAGTTAATGTAAGGGTCCTATGTAGCTGGCGAATGTGTTTGTGATTGTGTGTCTCTTCCTAATTTCAGAGGTCACAGGCTCTGAGTGATGTGCGAGAGTATCTTATCACTCACTAGTTCCCGTCGAGGTGTGCTACTCAGCAATAGATCAAAGCAAATTACTGCTAATGCTGGAATCTGAAACCAAAAGAGAAAATGCTGGAAAATCTCAGCAGGTCTGGCAGCATCTGTAAGGAGAGAAAAGAGCTGACGTTTCGAGTCCAGATGACCCTTTGTCGAAACATCAGCTCTTTTCTCTCCTTGCCATACCTGCTGAGATTTTCCAGTGTTTTCTCTTTTGGTTTCAGCAATAAATCAGTGGCTAAAGGAGGATGACTCAAAGAAGTGGAAAGCAAGTGGTGAAGGTGGACCACTTCAGGCAATCAATTAGGGATTACCACTCACTGCCCATATCGAATGGAGTAGTGACATGAATTAAGAAGTGCAGGTCCAATGAGTGTGTTATGTGCTACAAAATATTATCCAACAGTTCGATAACACTAGCTAAATACAGAAGTCATTTGGAAACACATCATCCCGAAAATAAGAATAATGAAATGAGAAAACTTAATTCACTGGCGAGCAGCAAATCCATGATGGTAAGATCCGCGAAGACTGATAACGAGAACATAACGAGGCATCCTACAGAGTAAGTTGACACATTACACTTGCAGGAGAAGCCCATACAATTGGTGAAAACCTGATCAAGCCTTGCACTAAAGACATTGTAATGTGCATGCTAGAATGAGGCAGCAGGTAGAAAGAGTGAGGGCCCGATTTTCCCATCGTGACGCACTTTTTTTGGCACGCCAGGTTGGGAGATGCGTGTTGGCCATTTCGTGGGATTCGCGCATGTGTTCCCGACGCATGCACATCTCCCACATCCGGAGAGCAGGCGCGGTCCAGACCACGCTGGAAACAGGTGGGAAGACCAGGTAAATGATTTTAATCTATTTTTCATCTATTTTAAATGTCATTATCGGGCCTGGGACTGGATTCTTCGGGCCTGATAGCATCTCCCACCCTGCCAGGAGTATTTCACTTCTGCGGGGTTCCCCACTTTCAGGGAACTAGCGGGAGATCCCGCTGGAGTGAAGGGGCGGCAATTGGGGCCCCTCAGGGGTCGGGCGGTGGGGGGGTGGTGCTCCTTGGCATGAGCACCCTGGCAGTGCCAGCCTGTGCCCCCGGCTCTGCCCAAGGGGCAAAGTGCCCATTCCCAGGGGGCACCTTGGCACTGCCCACCAGGTATTGGGCAGTACCAAGGGGGCGGGGTCCAGGGGCAATGCCAAGGGGGCGGGGTCTATAGAGCATGGCCTATTGTGAGCAGAGCCTAGGGGCGATCATTGGGGGCTGGAGGGTCCCGGTGCCAGTCTGCATTGGACGGTCGGGGTTGGAGTGAGTCCAGCGATTGGGGTGGGCTGGGGTGGGTGGTCTGCCGGGGGGCGGGGGAGGGGGGGTCTGCCTTCTGGGGGGGAGGGGAGGTGGTGTCAGCTGGAGATTGCGGTGCTCCAGGACAAGGGGGAGGGTCGGGGCTGGCCCGGGACTGCTTGTGCGGGCCGCGATCAGGCTGCGATCAGGCCGTGGAGGTATCGCGATTCCTCAACAGCAATGTGTCGATGTGGAGGTGAGGTGTATTAGCAGAGGGTAAATATGTGGGGTTACGGGGATCAAGTCTGGGTGAGATGCTCTTTTGGAGGGTTGGTGCAGACTCGGTGGGCCAAAAGGCCTCCTTCTGCACTGTGGGGATTCTATGATTCTGTGACTGCTTTCGCACATTGAATGACTTTCTCAATAAAGTTAATTCCATCCTTGATGAGAATATTTTCAATGACAAGCTTTTATTAACAGGGGGTTGGAGTTTAAGAGCCGTGGGGTTATGCTGCAACTGTACAGGACCTTGGTGAGACCACATTTGGAATATTGTGTGCAGTTCTGGTCACCTCACCATAAGAAGGATGTGGAAGCGCTGGAAAGAGTGCAGAGGAGATTTACCAGGATGCTGCCCGGTTTGGAGGGTAGGTCTTATGAGGAAAGGTTGAGGAAGCTAGGGCTGTTCTCTCTGGAGCGGAGGAGGCTGAGGGGAGACTTAATAGAGGTTTATAAAATGATGAAGGGGATGGATAGAGTGAACGTTCAAAGACTATTTCCTCGGGTGGATGGAGCTATTACAAGGGGGCATAACTATAGGGTTCGTGGTGGGAGATATAGGAAGGATATCAGAGGTAGGTTCTTTACGCAGAGAGTGGCTGGGGTGTGGAATGGACTGCCTGCAGTGATTGTGGAGTCAGACACTTTAGGAACATTTAAGCGGTTATTGGATAGGCACATGGAGCACACCAGGATGATAGGGAATGGGAATGGGATCTTGGTTTCAGATAAAGCTCGGCACAACATCGTGGGCCGAAGGGCCTGTTCTGTGCTGTACTGTTCTATGTTCTATGTTCTATGACATCACACAGCACCTGTGTGGCTTGAACACTTTGTTGGGTTATTTCCCTCCATCAGATTGGCACAACATGTGGGTTTGCAACTCATTTGCACTAATAGCCAGACCAAGTGACTTATCAGGTACACGATTATTACAGCCCATATCCATGATTTCTGACTCCACACTGAAACAACAGTTCAGTTTCCATTGATGAATTTTTGGAGCAGTTTAATGCACGAGTATCCTAATGTGGCAAAGAGAACAGTTTGTGAGCTCCTTCCTTTTCCCTCAACATCTTTGTGTGAAAATGTTTTTCCCGATATTCAGCTACAAAAGCAAAAAACGGAAACAGAGTGAATACCGCACCTGAAATGAGAATCCAGCTCTCTAACATCAGTCCTGTCATCAAATGTGTGTGCAAGGAAGGTAGCATCACTGCTCACAGTGATTACGACAGGAAGGTCAGCCTTCAGTTCTTAATAATAATGTTTGCATAGATAGAGCTAGAAAAGACCTGTCCACATTTAATTTCTGTGTTCATACCAATTTCACAGTAAAACAGGGGGTCGACTTATAAGAATTCCCTGATACTCTTGGGAGGCCACTCGGGATTCTGCGCCTAGAAGAGCTTGGGAAATCCTATATGAAATCATAGCTGATGTGCATCCGAATTCAATTAGCTCATTTTGGTTCATTAACCCCTAATACCCTTAACCTAAAAAAGATCAATCAATATCAATTTTGAATGGACCCTCCCAGCAATGGGGATTATGAAGGTTGGGAACTCAGATAGACCCTACATCAGGGTGGGGATTGACACAAAATCATAGAATCATAGAATCATAGAAACCCTACAGTGCAGAAGGAGGCCATTCGGCCCATCGAGTCTGCACCGACCACAATCCCACCCAGGCCCTACCCCCACATATTTACCTGCTAATCCCTCTAACCTACGCATTTTAGGATTCTAAGGGGCAATTTTTAACCTGGCCAATCAACCTAACCCGCACATCTTTGGACTGTGGGAGGAAACCGGAGCACCCGGAGGAAACCCACGCAGACACGAGGAGAACGTGCAAACTCCACACAGACAGTGACCCGAGCCGGGAATCGAACCCAGGACCCTGGAGCTGTGAAGCAGCAGTGCTAACCACTGCGCTACCGTGCCGCCCCACTGCGCTACCGTGCCGCCCCACTGTGCTACCGTGCCGCCCCACTGTGCTACCGTGCCGCCCCACTGTGCTACCGTGCCGCCCCACTGTGCTACCGTGCCGCCCCAGGGGGCAGGACAAAGGCCAATTACCGGCTCATCAGTTTACTCCTGATCATTAATAAAGTAATCAAAAGTATCATTGACATTTTGATATAAAGCAGCACTTAGCTAGTAATAACAAGTACACTGACACTCTATTTGGGTTTCGCCAGGGTCATTTGGTTCCTGACCTCATTACAGACTTGGTTCAAACATGGACAAAAGAGCTAAACTCCGCCAAAGTGACTGCCCTTAACGTCATAGCAGCATTTGACCGAGTGTGACATCAAGGAGCTCTTGCAAAACTGGAGTCAATGGGAATCAGGGGGAAAACGCTCTGCTGGTTGGAGTCATACCTGGTACAAAGGAAGAGTGTTGCGGTGGTTGGAGGTCAACCATCTCAGCTCCAGGACATCACTACAGGAGTTCCTCAGGGTAGTGTCCTAGGCCCAACCACCTTCAGCTGCTTCATCAATGACCTTCCTTCCATCATAAGGTCAGAATTGGGGATATTCACAGATGATTGCACAATGTTCAGCACCATTTATGACACTCCTCAACGCACTTAAGCAGTCCATGCCCAAATGCAGCAAGACCTGGACTATATCCAAGTTTGGGCTGACAAGTGGCAAGTAACATTTGTGGCCAGGCAATGACATCTCCAACAAGAGAGGATCTAACCATTGCCCCTTCACATTCAATGCCATTACCATCGCTGAATCCCCCAAAATTAATATTCCGGGGGTTATCATTGACCAGAAACTGAATTGGACTAGCAATATAAATATTGTGGCTACAAGAGCAGGTCAGAAACTAGGATTCAGGAGTGTAATGGAATATTCTCCACCTGTATGGATCTGTGCAGCTCCAACAATACTCAGGGAGTTTGCCACCATCCAGGACAAAGCAGCCCCACTAGATTGCTACCTCATCCCATAAACATTCACTTCCTCAACGACTGATACAGTGACAGCAGTGACAGCCTTCTGGACTGAACATTGAGTTCAATACCTCACAGCATGAACTCACTCCTCCACCTCCACTCCATTTATGGATTTTTTCAGTTATTTTTATCTTATTAATTCATTTTCATCACTTTATTATTTTAATTTCTTCCATTGTTTCATTTGTCCACTTCTAAAATCTTGCTTTGCAACTTGTTTCCCCCCACCTCCCCCACCTTAGAGCCATCTGCCACATGCCTCAAGTTGTGCTTTGACACACTGCACCTTTGCTCTGCCATTTACACATTCCAATATCTTAATGTACACTATCTTCACCATTCTCAGCCTTTATCATGACTATTTACATTCCCTTTCTCTGTATGTCTATGGCATCCCTATCAATTGTACCGAACTGCTCTCACTATTACAGTAGAAATCTTGTCCTGTTTTCTTTGTCTTCAGCTCTGACGAAGGGTCATCCAGACTTGAAACATTGGCTCTATTCTCTCTCCATAGATGCTGTCAGACCTGCTGAGATCTTCCAGCATTTTCTGTTTTTGTTGCAATATAAATGTCAGTCTTTCACTTTTGAATTCCTTTTTATTATTTCATATTATTACAGAATCCCTACAGTGTAAAAGGCTGCCACTCAGCATCTTCAAGTCTGCGCTGACTCTCCAACAAAGCATCTTACCAAGGCCCACCCCCTACCTTATCCCTGTAACCTGGCATATTTCCCCCAGTAAACCCCTAACCTACACATCTTTGGACACTAATGGGCAATTTAGCATGGCCAATCCACCTAGCCTGCATATCTTTGGACTGTGGGAGGAAAACGGAGCACTCAGCCAAAATCTACGCAGACACAGGGAGAACATGCAAACTACATTCAGTTACCTAAGGTTAAATTGAACCCAGGTCCCTGGTGCTGTGAGGCAACTGTGCAAACCAATGTGCCACTGTGTCGTTCATGATGCCTACTCTCCATGTCCTGCAGCTCAGACAATTCACTAACCTTCCTTCAGTTCTATGAGTTTCAATGTTAACATTTAATCTCTTCTCAAGGACTTTATTTACTACCTTCTGGAAACCTATATGAATAACAACCATAGACAGCCTGTCCACTACTTTAGTCACCTCTTCAAAAAATTCAATCAGATTTGTCAAGTATAATTTCCAAATCTATGCTTTCTTTCCCTGATCAGCTGAACATTCCAATGTGCTCAGGCACCCTATCCTTAATTATAGACGTCTAACTTCCCAAAAACAGAGGTTAGGCTAACTCATCTATAATTCCTTCATTTCACTCTCTCACCTTTCTTTAATATTGTCGAGAGCAGCACAATTTTCAAATCTGCTGGAACAGTCCCCAAGTCAAGAGCTTTGGATGCTTATCATTAAACCAGTCTGTTTTAAGATATAATAAGTAAACCATTTAATTAAAACTCTCACCTTCATTAACTAAGAAACAAATGATGAAAATGCTGGGAAAGAACTTCATCTTTGCTTTATCCGTTGGGTTTCTTCTCACAGACCAGTGACATAAACCACTTCTCAAAGCTCTGCAAACTGCAGACTGTATCTTTCAGTCAGTATAAATATGAGAAGGGACACTGCCTTCAAATGGGAGAACCTCCTACTTTTTTAACTGCTTGCAGGTTTATGGCAGTTATTAACAATTACTAACAATCATTAACAGTCATTAAACATTTCCCTTCATACCTGTGGCATCCAGTTGGTGTTATATTTGTGTTAGACCAACCGACTCAAGAACAACTTCTTTCCTGCTGCCATCAGACTTTTGAATGGACCTACCTTGCATTAAGTTGATCTTTCTCTGCACCTTAGCTATGACTGTAACACTACATTCTGCACTCTCTCGTTTCCTTCTCCCCTATGTACTCTATGAATGGTATGCTTTGTTTAGCGCACAAGAAACAATACTTTTCACTGTATCCCAACACATGTGACAATAGTAAATCAAACCAAATCAAATTAAATATTATGTACTTATTTCCCAGAATGTGAGCTGTTTATTGTACAGGGGGTTAAAACCACATTGCTGCAATGGGATTTTGCCTTTGGAGATTGGGGTCACTTTTGGACCGAGTCCATTCCTGACCTTGGGCTGCCTAAAGGGGCAGCATGTGTTTGTAGTAAAGATTTCCCTGATGCTGTGGCCTGTGCCATGCCCCACTATTATTGTCTTTACATCCCAACTTGGAAGGGAATACACCCACAATCCAATTCTTTCCTATGATGTACTTGTGTGAAGTTGAAAATGTATAATTTTTAAATTCTCATTGTGTTTAAAGCACTCCACAGCCTGGCCTCTCCCTATCTGGGTTACTTCAATTCAAGGATTGGTGTTTCTCCTGGATAATCTGAGCACACAAGGCCTGGGCAGAAAGGCACTGTTTACATTGCAGCCTATCCTCTTCCTGGTTCTCTACATCCTCTTCAACTTCCTCTTCTTTTTCTTATTCCTTCTCCTCCATTTCCTCCTTCTCCTCCCCAACACCTCATCCTCGTCCACTCCCTCACCTTTCTGTTCCTTCTCCTCTACCATGACCATCCCCGTGTCTGCATGGGTTTCCTTCAGGTGCTCCAGTTTCCCCCCACAGCCCAAAGATATGCAAGTTAGCTGGATTGGCTCTGATAAATTGCCCTTACTGTCCAAAGGTGTGTAGGTTAGGTGGATTAGCGGGGTAGATACATGGGGTTACGGGGTTGGGTGGGGGGTGGGTTGGGTAAGATGGTCTTTGGAGAGTCGGTGCAGACTTGATGAGCTGAATGGCCTCCTTCTGCACTGTCGGGATTCTATTGTTCTATGATTCTATTTCCTGTGTTTCATTTGGAAGGTACTCTTCAAATGCAGACAATAAAAATATAACAAAACTTACTCCAACTTATAGATCAAAGAAAGGATTTAATAAAGAAACTTCATTACTCCAAACTTGGGCCACACCCTGGTGGCCACGCAAAGTTGCAGTGTTGGTGGTTTAAGAAAAGCACGGGGAAACAGATGTGGTAAAACAGGATAAGCTAGTGGGGTTTGTTGAAGTGGTAAAGGAAAACCTAGTTGAAGCTAAAGAGGTGGAAAAGAATATATAGCCTGGTCAGGAGTTGATTGGTAAGAAGGTGCCAGATCTCTTTAAAGATTTTACTTGTGTGGGTAAAGTTTACTTATGTGTACCAGGAGGAGTAGGTAAAGAAGTTAAAATTTTAAGAGATACAAGGGCAAGTCAATCTTGAATGATAAGTGATGAGGAGTTATGTAGTTTGGAAGGAGTATTACCAGAAAAGGTGGTAATATGTGTAATTCAGGGCGAGAAGAGCAGTGTTCCATTATCCAAGGTGAGGTTGGAGAGTCCAATGAAGAGTGGTGAAGTGGTAGTGGGAGCAATAGGGAAATTGTCTTGTCCAGGAATACAGTTTATCTTGGTAATGATGTAGCTGGATCACAGTTGGAAGTGGTGCCTACTGTGGTTGAAAAGCAAGTGGAGAATCAAACAATGCATATCCTGGGATTTTTCCTGATTATGCAGTAACAAGATCACAAAGTCACAAGTTAAGACAAGAGGAGAAATCAAAGAGTGAAGATAAGACAGTTCAAGTTCAATGATCAGAAATGATTTTTGATCAGATGATTGGTAAAGAACAAGAACAGGTGGAGGATGAGATGGATATTTTTAGTTTGGGGATGTTGGCAGGCTCTAGAAATAAAACAGTTGTATCAGAAATCATACAAGGAAGAAGAATCTGAGTGTACACCAGAATGTTTTGACCTTAAAAATGATGTCTTCATGAGGAAATGGAGACTTGGAGATATTCAAGGGGATGAAAAGTGGGCAGAAGGTTTTAAGTGGTATTGCCAGCAGTGTACAGAAAGGAGGTGTTGTGAGTAGCACATGAGGTACCAGTAGGAGGTCATTTGGGAGTAAGGAAAACTCAAGCTAAAATACGAAACATTTTTATTGGCCTGGATTGCATAAAGATGTGCTTAAATCTTGCCAGTCATGTCACACATGTTAGGTCATTGGGAAACCTCAAGTGGCGATATAACCCTTAATATCATTCCAGCATTTGAGGAACCTTTTACAAAGGTCTTAAATAATTGTGTAGGGCCCCACCCTAAAACAAAAAGATGATTGGTAAAGAACAAGAACAGGTGGAGGATGAGATGGATATTTTCAGTTTGGGAAAGTTGGCAGAGTTACAACAGAAGGCTCTAGAAATGAAACAGTTGTATCAGAAAGCATACACGGAAGAGGAATCTGAGTGTACACCAGAACGTTTTAACCTTAAAAATGGTGTCTTCATGAGGAAATGGGGAATCAATATCTTTTGACTATAATGGACATGTCCACTAGGTTTCCAGAGGCCATTCCATTACACAATATTACAACCAAAAGAATTGTAGAAGAGTTACTTAAATGTTTTACTAGATATGGACTACCCACAGAAATACAATCAGATCAAGGATCAAATTTTGTATCAGTTATTCAAGGAAGTTATGGATAGCTTGGGAGTAAAACGATTTAAATCAACTGCATACCATCCAGTTGAGCTAATTGTCAAGATTATCTCGAGGATTGGGATAAAGGAATTCCATTTGTACTCTTTGCAATCCGGGATGCACTTAAAGAGTCCACCAAATTTAGTCCATTTGAATTGATTTTTGGTCATGGGGTAAGAGGACCACCTAAATTGATTAATTCAGCATTCTGAGAGTACATTATTGGACTTTGTGTCAAATTTTAGGGAAAGTTTGAAAAGAACAGATGAATTAGCTGGACAACATTTAAAAGTGGCACAGCACGTGATGGAATAGAAAGCTTTAAGAAATCAAACATTTGTCGTTTTGCTGGTGAGGATAAAGTATTGGTGTTGCTACCAGAGGTAGATGAACTTTTAAAAGCAAGGTTTAGTGGGCCTCATCAAATTGAAAGGAAATCGAGTGATACGAATTATTTGATAAGTATGCTCGATAGAAGGAGAAGGAAAACTCTGTGTGCCATGTGAATAGCCTTAAGAGCTACTTTGATAGGAATAGAAAGCAGAAGCAGGATGTTTTAGTGGTTATAACTCAGAGTGAAGAACCAAATCCAGATGACTCTGAATTTGACATTCCTCAAATTAAAATGGCTAATCAGGAAGTCATTAGAAATTGGGATCAATTATTGAGTTACCTTCCAGAGGAAAATCAAAATGCCCTGAGAGTTATTAAACTCACATGGACAAATATGTGGGGACAAGTTGGGAAGTACTAAAATAATTGTGACTGAGGTAGTTGTAGAAGATGCTGTTCCAATTCAACAACATGCTTGCAAACACAACCTTTTCACGTTTGCATAGATTCAGAAGGAGAAGTTGATATTTATTCAGCAGCCAAAAATCTTGATCGATCACACAACACCGGTGAAGATGGAGAAGGAGTACCAATTGCTGGACAATGTGAACAAAGAAATTGAGTAGGTGTGGAGACAGATACAAGACAAGTTGCCTGTGTTAGAACCGTTCCTGAGTTGTTCCAATTGTCTGAATGTTAATTGCAGGTCTGTCAATAACAGCTCATCATCTATGTGAAGAGAAGCATAGATGAAGTCATGGGTGATCTCAAAAAGGAGATTGAAGAGTGGTAGTATCATACTAATGTGGATGAAAGGAAAGGAAGACAATGTGAAGTGAGACTGTTTGCTGAAATGGTACCATCATTTGAAATGAACTGCTGGTATAGTGATTCTGTACAGTCTGCATTGACGTGAATACCCAATGAAACAACACGTCACACAGCTGGTTTTTGAATAACTTAGTGGTTTGCTCAGCAGCGTAACTGATGTTTAGCGTAAATGATATTTAGAACCATGGTCGAAATGGCTTCCGACACGGAAGACAATCTGCTGCGTGTCTTTGCCGAAGAGTGTGCAGAAATTGATGCAGATCTGAACCAAACAAAGGAGTTGAATGGCTTGGCAGAGGAGGAGCTACGGCGAATTACCAAGAAAGGAGACAGAGATAAAACGACCTTTCTGAATGGCCCTGACTACACATGTGAAGTTTATCCTGCCTAGTTCTCTGGGGACATTGCCAGAGCTAATTTATCATCGTAATGCCAAAAGTGAGCTCGGATTTGGAATCAAAGCTGGATTAAGGACTGAAGGAGAATCTTGGGGACAAAATAATTTGTCACGAATGTGATACAGGAAGGAGTGTTCGATAGTGGAAGACAAGGACTGCAATGGATCATATTACTGTTGTGTTTGCATGTTTTGATTTTGTAAAATGTATGTATATTTATTATAGAGTACCAATAGTGTGAAACTGAAAGGGTTTGAAAAAGCCATCTTTGAATGTTGATGGTTCATTTTTCCTGAAAGGAGGTAGGTGTGTGTGACTATGCCTTTAAGAACGGTATTTAAGCATGTTCTCTGCAGCAGTAAGCAGCTCTTTGTTTTTCATTGTGGCACTGGCTGCCTGATTAGATGTCCTTTTATTGCTGCTTAAATGGATTAAATGGGGTTTGGTTTATTTTTAATCTGGGCCTAATGTGCTCTCTGGGAGTTTACAATCTTTTGAATTGTTGTGGGAAGATTGACTGACAGGTCAGGTGGGACAGTTTTTTTCTCCCAAGAGTTCTTTCGCTTTCAGTTTTAGCTGCTGGCTAGTTAGAAGCTGCATAGAATCCAGACTGACAACAGTGTTTCTCCCTGGTATTGGAAATTTAGCTCTTGATGGCTAATAACGAGAGACAAGTATTGCCTCTGTCTCTTGAGGTGGTTTGCTGGCTAAATGTTAGAGGCCAGCAATGGGCCTATCTCTACTTCGAGATCTGCTGGAAGTTACAGAGCTGGGAAGTCAGAGTTTCAATTTTCTATCCAAAGGACTAATTCACGGCAGGTTTTGCAGAACTTGGGAATCCAGCATCACGTGAGCATTCCCATTTTCTGTGTTAAACCTGGGGTGGGTGTATATGTGTGGGGAGGTTTGTTGTGTTGGAACATTGCATTTGTTAAGGTTTACACAACATCATGGTTGCTTTTTTTCCTTGTTTGTAATTGGTAAAGGTTATTGCTAATTTTTTTTCTGTGTTAACTGTATTCTTCAATGAACTTTGTTTGTTTGATAAAAGCTCCCGAGTGGGTAATTTGAATCATTTCTGGAGTGAAACATCTTATGCTTACTCTAGCCAAATTCAAAGTGCAAATCTTATGACTTAGGCTGACTTCATAAAATATCTTGGAGTTTCTGACCTGGATTATAACACACACAAGTGCCAGTCAAGACCATATCCAACAAGAGAGAATCTAACCAACGCTCCTTGAATTCAACACCAAAACCAACACTGAATGACAAACTGTCAAAATCCTGGGAGACACCATTGACTAGAAACTGAATTGGATTGGCCAAAAACATACTGTGGCTACAAGAGTAGGTCAGAGGCTGGGAATCCTATGGCAAGTAACTCACCTCCTGACTCCCCCAATACCTGTCTGCCATCTACAAGGTAAAAGTCATGAATGCAATGGAATATTCTCTACTTGATGGATGAATTCAGCTCCAACAACACCAAGGAATGTTGACACCATCCAGGACAAAGCAACATGCTTTATCAACATACCATGCATCATCTTAAACATTCACTTCCCACACCATAATGGCAGCATAATGTACAAGATGTACTGTAGGAACTCATCAAGACTCCTTCGACACTGCCTTCCAAACCTTCGACATCTCACATCTAGAAGGACTAGCGCAGCAGATACCTGGGAATGCCACCACCTGGAGATTCTACGCCAAACAATACACCATCCTGACTTGGAAATATATCGGCCGTTCTTTCACCGTTCCTGGGTCAAAATCGTGGGACTTCATTCATAACAGCTCTGTGGGTATATCTACACCAGTTGGACAAGAGTGGCTCAATAATACAGCTCACCACCTCCAGATTGATAATAAATGCTGGACATCCAAATAACATGTAGACACCCCAGCAATTTGGGGGAACCGAAGGTGAGAACAATTTGGCAACATTTAAACCAAATGCACCGCAAAACAAAACAGAATGAAATATTGGTTTCCTCGACAGATTCTCAAATATTCTACCTCATTTGTGTCAATTGAATTTAAATCTCTTACTGAAGCCCTATTGTGTTTTAGACCTTGGCATATTGACCTTTTTCAAATTAGCAAGTACCACATGTAAATCTTGACTCTAAGTTAGACACAGATCATGAAATACCCGTTGTTCGTATATTATCTCCATTTCTGGACATGTGGCCATAATCTATTTCTGATGCAGCATATGGTTCTGGAATGATCAATTTCTTAATGAAGATCTTATTCAGCAGAATGGCAAATACAATACTGGGAACAAATGAATATAAAATCACATCAGTTCAACCACAAGAACAAATTTGCCAATATTCTATCATTGATATAACACTTGCTGCAAGGTTAGAGTGCAAACTTTCTGCTTCTAGTCCTACTTTACTTCAGGTGCTGATGTAAAACCAGCCATCTGTGGAGTACATCAAATTCTGCTAATTCATTGTGCAAACAAGAGCAAGTAATCAATTTCATAATTAATGGTTCTATTTTATAGTAAACTACTTTATACTAAAGCTTCCTCCACACTTCCCCATCAAACAGTCCCACGACAGGTGCAGCACGGGGTTAGATACAGAGTAAAGCTCCCTCTATACTGTCCCCATCAAACACTCCCAGGACAGGTACAGCATGGGGTTAGATACAGAGTAAAGCTCCCTCTACACTGTCCCCATCAAACACTCCCAGGACAGGTGCAGCACAGGATTAGATGCAGAGTAAAGCTCCCTCGACACTGTCCCCATCAAACACTCCCAGGACAGGTGCAGCATGGGGTTAGATACAGAGCAAAGCTCCCTCTACACTGTCCCCATCAAACACTCCCAGGACAGGTACAGCATGGGGTCAGATGCAGAGTAAAGCTCCCTCTACACTGTTCCCATCAAACACTCCCAGGACAGGTACAGCACGGGGTTAGATGCGGAGTAAAGCTCCCTGTACACTGTCCCCATCAAACACTCCCAGGAGAGGTACAGCACGGGGTTAGATACAGAGTAAAGCTCCCTCTACACTGTCCACATCAAACACTCCCAGGACAGGTACAGCACGGGGTTAGATACAGAGTAAACCTCCCTCTACACTGTCCCCATCAAACACTCCCAGAACAGGTACAGCACGGGATTAGATACAGAGTAAAGCTCCCACTACACTGTCTCCTATCAAACACTCCCGGGATAGGTACAGCACGGGGTCAGATACAGAGTAAAGCTCCCTCTACACTGTCCCCAACAAACACTCCCAGGACAGGTACAGCACGGGGTTAGATACAGAGTAAAGCTCTCTCATATACATCCCACTTTAGGTTATTCCCACTCACCTGAAGAAGGGGCTTGGTGCTCCGAAAGCTTGTGTGGCTTTTGCTACCAAATAAACCTGTTGGGCTTTAACCTGGTGTTGTTAAACTTCTTACAACCTTACAGTAGACAGTAAGAGTTTTAACAACACCAGGTTAAAGTCCAACAGGTTTATTTGGTAGCAAATACCATTAGCTTTCGGAGCGCTGCTCCTTTGTCAGATGGAGTGGAAATCTGCTCTCAAACAAGGCACAGACAATGTGAGTGGAGGAGGGAGCACAGGTTAAAGTGATGTGTATTGTCTCCAGACAGGACAGCCAGCAAGTCCAGGAGGCCTCTTTAAGTATCTTTAAGAACTGGTTGGCTGTAGAGATTTGCATTCTAATCAGTATTCTGTAACTTGATTTTGTGTCTCTGTGCCCTGTTTGAGAGCAGATTTCCACTCCATCTGACGAAGGAGCAGCGCTCCGAAAGCTAATGGTATTTGCTACCAAATAAACCTGTTGGACTTTAACCTGGTGTTGTTAAAACTGTTACTGTGTTTAC
Organism: Mustelus asterias; assembly: GCF_964213995.1. Lineage (NCBI taxonomy): Eukaryota > Metazoa > Chordata > Chondrichthyes > Carcharhiniformes > Triakidae > Mustelus > Mustelus asterias. The sequence continues at coordinate 5,035,799 of NC_135820.1, read as the reverse complement.
CCCATCAAACACTCCCAGAACGGGTACAACACGGGGTTAGATACAGAGTAAAGCTCCCTCTACACTGTTCCCATCAAACACTCCCAGAACGGGTACAACACGGGGTTAGATACAGAGTAAAGCTCCCTCTACACTGTCCCCATCAAACACTCCCAGGACAGATGCAGCACGGGGTTAGATACAGAGTAAAGCTCCCTCTACACTGTCCCCATCAAACACTCCCAGGACAGATGCAGCATGGGGTTAGATACTGAGTAAAGCTCCCTCTACACTGTCCCCATCAAACACTCCCAGGACAGATACAGCATGGGGTTAGATACAGAGTAAAGCTCCCTCTACACTGTCCCCATCAAACACTCCCAGGACAGATGCAGCATGGGGTTAGATACTGAGTAAAGCTCCCTCTACACTGTCCCCATCAAACAGTCCCAGGACAGATACAGCATGGGGTTAGATACAGAGTAAAGCTCCCTCTACACTGTCCCCATCAAACACTCCCAGGACAGATGCAGCATGGGGTTAGATACAGAGTAAAGCCCCTGTAAAATGCCCCCAAAGACTTGCAATGAAATTACTGCATTGATTAGAAACTAAAAAACAGGAGTCAGTGGAGAGATAGAAAGGTAAAAAAGATGGAACAGGGAAACAGATAGAGGGAACAGAGGTTCAGAGAGTGAGAGATAGTTTGGATAGTGAAGGCAAGAGTACAGGGGAAATGGAGGTAGAGAGGGAGAGAAAAAGGGAAGGCAAAGGACAGAACAAAGGGAGAAGTGAGACTGGGGATAAAAGGGAATGATGCAGTGGGACAGACTGTGGTCACGGAATGGGTAAATTAAAGAGAGAACAGGGATGTGGAAAAAGACATGCAGAAACCAAAGATGGATAGGAAGGGGGAGAGAGAATCAGGAACAGAGAGAAATGGGAGACAGGGGGGAAAAGGATGAGGGAGAAAGAGACACTAGAAACAGGGAGACAGGGAGATGGGTATATCGAGGATTAAAAAAGGCAAGTTTCAAGCAAAAGAGATGGGGAAAACAGGGAAGAAGAAAAGAGAGAAAAGAAGAACAGGTAAGAGAACAGCTAGGGGCGGGGGTTGGGGGCATTGAGGGGGGAGTGGTAGAGAGATGGAAGGAACCAGTTGGGAACAGAGGGTTAGAGAGCAAAATTTGGGAGGAGGAGAAAACCAAGACAAACAGGGTGGGAGACAAATATGTCGGGAAAAAGTCAGAGAGATGGGGCAGGATTTTACGATCTCGCTCAAGCAAGACCAGAAATTCCCATCTGAGGTCAATGGGCACTTCCATTTTCCATCCCTTGCCCGCTCCAATTCTGTGGTGGGCAGGGTGGTAGAATTCTGGTGATGGAGGTAGAGAAACAGTGAGGAGAGAGAGAGGAATGAGACGAGGTTAATTATCCTGATTGTTGCATGAACCAGGATAATGTACTCATTAACAAATTACCTCCATCAATCTCTATCAATGTGCTCAGACTCAAGCATAGGGTGAGATAGACCCACTATGCAATGTATTTTGGGTGACTTTGAGAAAGCAAAAGACAGAGATGATGAGTGGAATTTTACTGCCTTGCCCACCCCAGAATCGGCACAGGCAGAGCTTGCAAAATGGAATTCTCCGTTGGCTTTGGGCGGAATTTTACGACTTCGTCATGCCTGTTTTTTGGCGCAAAAATGTCATAAAATTGGGAGTGTGTTGACAAGCGGGAATGGCACCTGTTTTCGCGCCCATTCCCAACTTACCAGAAAAAAAATCGGTGCAATTAGGACCCCACCCAAAATGGATGAAACATCAATTTGAATTTTTTTACATTAATCACAATGCAATTAGCGAGCTTCACTCTTAATCGTCCCGGCTCACCTGCCTTAACATCCCCATTCGCTGCAGTTGGAATCAGTGAGGAAAACACCTCAAGTATAAAAGTCGGTTTCAGGTTCTGGAGCAGTGACAGTCTGCGAGGAGGTATGTCTCTGTTTTCAAAGGGCTCCATGATATAGAGAGTGTTTGTTTTGTGGAGGCCATGTTGTGTGTTGGGTCTGGGGGGGGGGGCTGTGAGTATGTCGGGGAGGTGGGGGGGCTGCTGTTTCTCAAGGGGTCCAACTTTGGTCTCTCAGCATGGACCTGGGGACTGAGCACTGACCTTGGGTCTTAGCGCCGACTCTGGATTCTCGCACTAGCAGCAGCAAGCACTGTTGCTGGTGGGGGATGGGTTTAGAAACTCTCAGAAGTGGCAGGGCTGCAGCCTCAGAAGTTGTCAAGCAGCACTGTCTGGGGCCACTGCTGCATAGGTTCTGGGTGTGTGTACAGGGAAGGGGGGAAATGGAGGGCGGGGCTGTGTTGTAATCCTGGGGGGCTGGGGAAGGTGATTTGGGAGGGCTGTGTTGCCATTCTGGAGGTTGGGGAGGTTTGAGGAGTGTGTGTTGCTGGGGCACTGTGGGCGAATTGGGGAGTGTGTGTTGCTTGGGGACTGTGGGGGCGGAATGAGGGAGTGTGTGTTGCTGGAGGCGAGCAGAGTTCTCTAACTTTTTCATCTGTCTTTGCCCAAATCTCACCCCCCCTCTCCAGATTGATGAAATGGCTTTTGCGATGCAACCCATTGATCTTGCTGTTCTTTCCGTTGCTGCTGGAGCTGAGGAGGAGGAGTAGGGGGAAGAATTTTGGGGACAGGAGGCAGGACATGGCCGTCATTTGCCCTGGGGGAGTGGGCAGTGGGGGGCAGAAGGAGAGAGCAGAAACACTGGCAATTTTGCATGTGAGTGTCCTTTGAACAACCGTCAGACATCGCATGCTGCCTACGGCTCTGAAAGGAGACAGTGCGACACCTGTGCCACTTGTTACAGGATCTGGCACCTCGTGGCACAGGGAAGCACCCACTCCTAGTGGCTGTGAAAATTACAGCAGCCTTAAACCTTTACGCCACCAGGTCCTTCCAGACTGCCAGTGGAGGCCATCATGGCATCTCACAGTCATCCATCCACAAGTGTGTGAAGGAGGTCATGGATGCCCCGTATGCCCAGGCTGGCCAGTGTGTCGAAATTGATGTGGGCCAGGCCCAGCAGGAAGCCCGGCCGTTGTCAGGTTGCCCAATTTGCAGAGGGCTATAGACTGCACCCCTGTCGCCCTCAAGACCCCGGAGAAAAGTCCTGAAAGATTCATGAACAGAAAGGGCTTCCATTCCATCAATGTGCAGTTGGTGTGTGACCATCAACTGCACATCATACACGTCTGCGCCAGACAGCCCAGCATCGTGGGGCACCGGTGTTGAGGATGATCGTGGAGGAGGTGTTGTTGCCTATCCTTACTGATTGTGGTCTGTGAGTTGGGATGTTCAGGATGCAGTCGCAGAGGGAGATGCCGAGGCCCAGGCCACGGACTTTGGGGATGAGTTCTGTGGGAATAATAATGTTGAAGGCTGAGCTGCAGTCAGTAAATAGGAGTCTGACATTGGTGTCCTTGTTATGTAGGTGATCCAGGGTTGAGTGCAGGGCCAGGGAAATGGCGTCTGCTGTGGACCTGTTTCGGCGGTAGGCAAACTGTAGTGGATCCAGGTAGTCTCGGGGGGCTGGAATTGATTTGTGCATAACTAACCTTTCGAAGCACTTCATAATGATGGATGTCAGAGCCACCGGCCGATAGTTATTAAGGCACACAGCTTGATTTTTCTTAGGTATCGGGATAATGGCCATCTTCCTGAAGCAGATAGGGACATCAGATTGTTGTAAAGAGAAGTTGTTGCAAAGAGAGACCTTCTCAAGGAGGAGGGGGTGGAGACTGAACACCCGGGCGTCACTGAAGAGGAGGCCACCCAGGAGCAGGAGGAAGAGGAGGAGAATGTCAAGACGACAATCAACACCACCCAGGCACTGGAGGGCTGTGGAGGGCTGTGGAGGGCTGATAGCAGCAACGGTCAGGCAAGACCCTGATCACCACATATTTTGGAAACTAGGAGTCTGTGTCGCTGCATGCCACCCGCTGTAGACAGTGAATGATTTGAGCACCTTGATTTTCACTGTGGCTATGTGCTGAGGGCCACTGACATCAATGTGCAGGGTCCTTCTGGCGAAGGTCGGAGTAAGTACGTTCCTGCTGGAGGCTTATCAGAGACATATTAGTCACAGCTGTGGAGTGAAATAACATTTATTGTTGCCAATAACAGTGCCATCAAAATACGTGATAATATAAAATCATGTGAAAGTGAGACTTTAAAGTGCCTAAATATTCTTCCTAATTGGTGTACTCCCTCACCAGGCCATCTCAGTGCCGCTACAACTTCTTACCTTTACGTGGCCTACCACTGCGTCTCGGTGTCTCCCCAGGATGTACATCGGAGGTGGAGGGGGCCAGCTGCCTACCTCACCCTGTGGCCTGTGATGCTCTTGGAGGGCCTGGATCTTGAGGGTTCCGGCCAGCTTCCAGGTGTCATGGATGAATCCATGTCCCCCTGTTCATCCCGCTGCCCGTGTGATGCATCGGTGTCAGGACGGGGGTCGGGGGGAGTCAGAAGGTGTCGCCATTGCCACAGTCTCCTGGGTGGAAGGCCTTGGCATGGGCTCGAGCCCTTTCCCCTCCCTCAGGATTCCTGTGGGCCCCTGGGTTACTCCATGGGACTCAATGCTTCTGCCGTGAGCTTCAGAAGCTCCGGCATCATTGAGCCCTGCCAGTCCTGGAGGACCACTTGTGTTCTTGCCGTGGCGGATAAGCCCTCGGCAATGGACCTCTGATTCGAGGGCCAACTGTCAATGGCAGAGCAAGTGCCCTCTGAGACTGGTCACGCTCTGCAGCCCCTCAGCCATGACCCTCTGTGATTGGGTGATATTCTCAAGGGCTGCAACTATAGCCCCCTATGTCTCAACGCTGTCCTGCTGGGTCTCCTGCAAGCTCTGCAGCCCCTCAACAATGACCATCTGTGACTGGGCCACATTCTCAAGGGCTGCAGTTATAGCCCGCTATGTCTCAGCACTCTCCCACTGGGTCTTCTGCAAGCACTGCAGCCCTCAGCCATGACCTTCTGTGACTGGGCCACGTACTCAAGGGCTGCAGTCATAGCCTGTTGTGACTCGGCACTGTCCCACTGTGTCTTTTGCAAGCTCAGCCATGGGTTGCAGAATCTCACAGTCTGTTGATTCCCTCAGCCGTGACCCGCTATGATTCAGCTGTGGACCGCTGTGACTCAGCCGTGGCTCTTTGGGAATCCTCCATGGCCCGCTGTAACTCAGCCGTGGTCCGCTGTAACTCAGCCGTGGTCCACTGTGACTCAGCCGTGGCCTGTTGTGACTCGGCCATCGCTTGGAGCCTGCCACTCATGGTGATGTTTTCCTGCCCCAGCCACCCTTGCAGTGTTGGCCTGGGAACCATGAAAACAGGCAATAGCTGGTCCACCTGAAAGCTTTGGGACTTCTTCCAACATCCTCGCAGTCGGTCCAGTGTTGTTGTCAGCTCCTCCTGCATTCCCTGGCTCTGTTGCTGTATCTCCAGCTTCTGAGGGAGAAGTGATCGCAGGGGCCCAGAAGCAGCCTGGGGCCAGCTGAGTCCTCACCTCTGACAAGCCCCCTCAGACATTCCCTCCTCCACCCGATATACATCAGCAGATGTGTCGTGCGCACTAGAGAGTGACCCAGATGCCTCGTCACTAACTTGACCCACTGATGTGAAAGTCTCTGAGATGGTGAACTGCGAGGTGGAAGCTGATGCAAAACTGGTGCCGGCCTCAGAGATCCCATCATCACCTTCCTCTGAGGATTCTTCCGAGCTGTCAGGGACAGGATGGGCGGCAGCAACAGTGGGGGCCAAGATGCCAGATGGCCCCAGCACATCCTGGTCCCATGCTGCAACACAGGACAGAAGGTTGAGTGCAAGGAAGGGAGAGGAACCCGGGCTGCATTCAACTTACTTGAGATATCGCCAACAAGTGGAGGATTGGCAAGTGCTCACTTCTGTGCTCCAGCTTGACCTGGCTGTCACTGATGTTACGGTCTCCCTCCTCTCCCACTAGCTGTGGTGTCTGCTCCTCAAAGAGGGTGAGGACCTAGATTTTGGGCACACTGTTGTGGGAAAAATCCACTCGTAGTCAGATCTCGAGATTCCAAAACACAGTTTATTCCACGGAGCTCCGTGGAGACAAGGCACATGTCTGTAGCAAACCTTATCTCAGTAAAATGTTGGGAACGGTCCATCTTTATACTTTTTACACAATAGATGGACTGGTGATTTGAACATTATCACATTGTTATAGGCAGATACAAACAGATACAGACATTTAACATAGTATTATTCTTATGAATGGGTACATTTCCTATGTCTGTGGCTATCAATGGTTGGTTTCGGCTCATTCAGGTGCTAATCGGTTTCCCTGCATTCATATTTTCCCGCTCTTCCTATGACTAATCTATTCCCTTTGTCTCGGGTTTTTTCCTTATCTAAAAGATGTCTCGATCCTTGGCTTGGCTTCCTGAGGTGTTTGTTTACTTTAAATCACTGTCTGTGATTTTTAAATGGCTTGTCTGTTGGGTTTGATTTGAAGTGATCTTTGTATAAGTGGAAGCCGGTGTCTGTTTTATGGTTCCTTTCCCAGTTAACTCTTTATGTGCCAGGCAGCCATTTTAAAGTGTGCTTTCCTTACATTTTTCCCCTTACAGTCCCTCCTTTTGGTCGGATTATAGCTTCAACAATCCCCAGACCAACAATTATACATTCATATATACAAGTTTTCGTTCTTCTCTCCTTCTTTGTTTCTTCTGATGTCTTCATTTCTTCTGATGTCTTTGGGGATCTTCATTAGGGGCTCTTCTTCGATGTACACACTGGCTCCTGGCACAATTCTCGTCAACATTATTTTAAAACAGATTTTAAGGCATCCAACAGTCAAACAACAGACAATTATAATTGCAATGAGTATGACCAATCCATGTAACAGGTACGACTCCCAGGACCCCCCCACTAGCCATGCCAGCCAATTACTTCCTCTCTTGGGTCCCTGTCTGAAGCTATCAAGTTGTTTCCTGATGTCATTGATGACCTGTGTAATGTTGTAAGACTCATCTGTGACATGGGTTATGCATTTATTGCCTATGATTGCACATACTCCCCCTTGTTGTGCTAACTGGTAGTCCACTGCGTATCGTGTCTGCTGTGCATATAATCTCAGTTCAGCCATTTCTTGGTTAACAGCCTCCAGTGCTTTTGAAGTGCTGTTTCCCAGGATTGTTAGTCCACAAACAATATGGTTTCTATTCTTTGCTCCAATTACCCCGGCTGACCCCCCCAGAGATAAAGCTCCAACCCATACCCCAGTGAGGATCCCAGTGTACCCGGGGCTTCCCAGTCAGTGCAGAATTCCCTGCTAATAGCCCGAGTTACTATTCTCCTCCGAATGTACCCTTCTGAGGGCATGGAACAGTCAGTGGTCCGATTGTTCCTACTGCAAAACGGTTTGGGAGGTTTGGTGTTTCTGTCATGTAGGTACCATTGAAGAGGAACACATATCCCTTCTTAGCCCGGTAACACTTAGTGTCCCTATTATGAGTTTGCTCATACTGTCAATTGTTCAGTTTATTGGGCTTCCCGTTTGATCCCACCACCTGGTAAGTATCAAAGGGGTATGGCCATTTGGCTGAGCTTACGTGAGTTCCATTGCATTGCCCACAAATAAACTGTCTTCCCGCGGTTATATTTAAACATTTCCGTTCATCGCAAACACAAGTAATCTGTCCCTTGTTAATCCGACAATGTTGACGGACACACTGCGTCTGTACGCAGGAATCATTCTTAGGGACTAAGGCATAGGCACATCCCCATCCCTGCCCCGTGAAACAAAGCGGATAGCTTGCAGTATCTGAACAAGCTTTTCCTCCCACCTGTTGGGACCCCCCGCACACAGGATCTGTGGGGTTTACAAGTCCCACACATCTCCCCTGTATACCTCTTTTATATTTGCCAATTTGTCCCTTACAGGGTGTATCTGATGTATCTACAGTATATAAGTCATGAGGGGTCCACCCAGGGGTGGCTACAAATAGGGCTTCTACAGATTGTGTTAACGGGTAACATACAGTTCGATTCCCGTGTAAATGTATGTGAGCTTTGTAAAACAAGTTATCTTCCAGCCCAGTTAAATTTACAGTCGCAACAATGCAAAATAATACAGTTACATACGCGATTACATACTTTTCCGCAACAGTCATATATCACACTTAACACTATAATTCAATCTTTACAAGTTATTTTATCTATTAACCCGTGCACGCCGGCTCTTGCTTGCAGTCTTTGCCTGTGTTGAGGAAAGCAGTTCTGTTAGCTCATCAATTTAGCTACTTTCCCTTTTGTATAATTTCAGCTGTGTCCAGTGCTTCCAGACACCTTTCCCTCTTATGTCTATACAGGCACAGGTATCCCCACTAATTATAATTTCATATGGCCCATTCCACTTTGGTGCAAACCCTGGTTTGTCGGGTAATGTTTTCACTAGGATGCGACTTCCCGCTGTTGGGACGTCAGGGAGCATTTCAAGCTCTCTCTCTGCGTCTTTTATTTCCTGATTGTCTTTTACCAATTTGCGCATCCCTTTTAGCTGGGTGCTCAGGTCCAGAACGTATCTCTTGATTTTATCTTTTAGTGGACCGACATCGGTCCCACCTGTTATGATGCTTTCTGGTAACTGCATCGCTCGTCCTGTCATTAGCTCATAAGGGGTTAATCCGGTTGTCCGGTTCGTGGTAGCTCTTAATTTCATTAGTATAGTGGGCAATACCTCTGTCCACCTTCTCCCTGATGTCTGCATGGCTTTAGCTAGTGCATTTTTTAGTGTTCTATTCATACGTTCCACCATTCCAGAACTCTGTGGGTGGTAGGGGATGTGAAATTTTTGTTTTATCCCCATTAATTGGCATACTGTTTTTAACCACCTTTCCAGTAAAGTGCGTTCCCTGGTCCGAATCAATTTGTAGGGGTACTCCCCATCTTGGGATTACCTCCTCTGCCAATATCCTAGCCACCGTGGTAGCAGTACAGTTTAAAGTAGGGAACGCTTCTACCCACCTGGTGAACTGGTCTATGATAACCAGACAGTAAGTTTTGCCATGGGACTGTGGTAGTGGTCCTGTGAAATCTATTTGTAGATGTTCCCAGGGTCCCTTTGGTCTCGGCTGGTGTCCCATTCTAATTTTTATGGGTCTACCAGGGTTGTGTTGCGCGCACGTCACGCATCGGTGACAGTGTTGGGCGATATCCTTTCCCATTCCCTTCCACCACCACTCCTTCCCGATATTAGTTATCATGGCCTCTCTACCCACATGTGAGAGTCCATGATGTAGCTCCAATAGGGTGTTTTGTATGCACTCTGGTGCCATTACCTTATCCTCCCGTCTCCAAATGTCATCGGTCCCTTTGACTGCTCCCTGGGCTTCCCATTTCTCTTTTTCTCCCTTTGGGGTATCCTCATGCAAGCCCTGAATGTCTACTTCGGCTCCTGTCTGTTCTATTGCTGCTATTGGCAACTCGTCAATTATTTCCTGTTCTAGGGCTAACTGTGTCGCCCTATGTGCGGCTTGATTTCCTTTGAAATTTAACCAGTCTGGGTTATCTCTTCCTGTCTCTTTCTGGTGCGCTTTAATTTTGATTACTGCGGCTTCTCTAGGTCTCTCGCTAGCTCTCAATAATGCCTCAATTCTTTGCTGGTGCTTGATAGGGGTTCCCCCCATGGTTATGAACCCTCTCCTTCCCCAAGCTGTCATGTAATCATGTATGACTCCGAAGGCATAGCGGCTATCTGAATAGATGTTTACCGTTTTACCCGTTGAATAATCCTAGCACCTTTCTAACCCCTCTTATGTTGACGGGTCGCGGCATCTGTTGTATTGCCTCTTTCCTGTCCGCCGGCATTTCTTTAAGTCCTTGGGATATAAGGTGCCCTCGGTATAGGACCTGTGGTTTCCCGATCTGCGCCTTTTTGGGGCTGACCTTTAACCCTGCGGCTTTTAATTCGTTCAGCACTAAATATAAGGCTTCTTGATGTCCTGACTTGGACTCTGAAGCTATTAGGATGTCGTCTACATATTGTAGGGTCGTGCTACCCTCTGGCAGTTCTACCCTGTTTAGGATGTCACTCATTACTCGATGGAATATAGCGGGGCTGTTGTGGAATCCCTGTGGTAAACGGGTCCAAGTATACTGCCTGTCCCCCACTGTAAATGCGAATTTGTCTTGGGATTCAGGGTCCAATGGTAAGGACCAGAATCCGTTAGCTATGTCCAGTACTGTGAATATTTTATGCTCCTGTGACAGTCCATTCAGGATTGTCGAAGGGCTTGCTACAATGGGGTGCAGCTTGGACGTGACTTTATTAAGTCCGGTGTAATCTATCGTGAGCCTATAGCTTCCGTCAGGTTTGCTCACTGGCCATGTTGGGGAGTTAGTGATGCTTGTGGTTTCTCTCAGGATCCCTCTTTCCACTAACCCTTTAACAATCTCTACTACAGCTTTCTCTGCTTCTGGTTTGATTGGGTACTGTCGGTGTGGCTTATGCTCTGGTCCCGGTACCTTTATTGGGTCAGTTTTAGTCAAACCGGTATCTAACTTTGTTTCAGCCCATACTCCGGGGACGGAAGCACAGATGGCTCCGAACCCTCCTGTCTCTAATTCCCAATTTCTGGTGGTGACTGTGGCCACCTCAATGGTTTCGAGGTGACTTGTAAGTTTCCCTATCCTAGTTTTTCGACCGCCCTGTCTTGGCCAAATTAATTCTCCCTTCCCACAGTCTATCAAGATCTCATATTCTTTCATTAAATCATTCCCCATTATTGTACCCTCATTATTTTTGCACACATAGAACCTCATTGGTATATACAGATTATTTCTTTCTACTAACGTGGTCTTGCTCAGGTAGGCGGGTGTTTTGTTCCCTCCTATCCCGGTCAGATAAATCATTTTATTTGTAGTGGGTAAGGGTAGGTCGGTAACGGATATGGATGCCCCTGTGTCCACTAGCATCTCACATTGCCTGTCCCCTACTAGTGCTGACACATAAATCCTTCCCTCCTTTTTACCCTTGTGAATGGGGGCTGCAGACCGTCAATCTTGCTGACCCCGGGGGTTCTGTGGTCCCTCCGGTTCAGCTGGGGACATGGATCGGGTTGGGGGTCTCCCATGCTTATTCCAACATACTGCTTCTGTATGTCCGTGTTTATTACAGTGGCTGCAATGTTTCCCACTGTTCCCGACTTTGTTCCTTTTCCGTGGTGTCTCGCAATCCCTCGCAAAGTGCCCTTGTCGGCCACAATTGTGGCAAATCAATTTAGGCTTTGTTTCATTCCCGTTACTGTAGGCTGCTATTCTTTCTAGCCTTGCTGTTGCCTGGGGTTTCTCTTCCCCTGGGACTCCGCTAGCCCATTCCACCAGCTCATCGAAATCTTGGACCATAATCACTCCCATCTTTAGGATGAGCTGGTGAGAACTAGAGAGTCCATCCTTAAAAGCCTGGATGAACGCTCGATCTCCTCGCCCTGGATTCCCTTGTCCTGCGCACTCTTGGTATATCTGGAACAGTCGTTCCCCGTACTCAGAAGCTCCTTCTCCTTTTAGCTGCTTTGTGGTGGTAATTCTGCTCCAGTTAGTGGGAGCATTCCCAAAGACCCTCTGAATTTCTTCTTTAAACTGTAAGAAGGGTGCCTGTTGGGCATCTATCTCTGCTGTTAGGGAGATTACATGTGTCCACCGTCGCCCATTATAATCCTGTGCTATGGGGGCGGTGGGTCCACCTGCTACCTGCCTCCACTTATCCGCTGGACAGGCTGCCCTGACCAGCTGGTGTACGTCTCTTAGGTGTAATTGGTGTCCTACCCAGATTGTGTCTAATTCTTCCCAGAATTTAGTGTTGGCGCTTCGAGGTTGTAATTTACCCAGTGAAGCCATTATCTGCTGTCTCTCACCTGGGGTAAAGGGTTTATAATTTGCTTTTGGTCGCGCTGATGTTCCCCCTCGGGTTATTGGCGCTAAGTTGTGTTCTGGCGCTTCCCATTCCTCTGAGGGAGCGGTTGGTCCTTGCTGTGTGGACTCATAAGAAGGTAGAGGATCAGTTTTCCCTCCCCACTGCCCTGCTAAAACCTGGTTTTGCTTTTCCAGTTCCCTCACTTGGGATTCTAATTCTCTAATCCTTTCTTTATCTTCTCTCCATTTCTTAGTGGAGGCAACTACTTGCTCAATTAGACCAGCTAACTGATGTGTTAACATTACTCCTATCTTTTTTGTTTTGTTTCTTTTTTCTTTATCTATCCACTCTGTCTGCTGCTCTAAGGTTTGAGAAGTATCCCAGCCATCTTTTTGCATTCTCTTTATTAACTCCTTCCTGTCTGCCCTGTAAATTTCAATCAGGGATCCTGCAGATCCCTTTTTAACTCCACTATCTACCATTTTGCAGATTTCACTAACCCCGGCCACGATTACTCTTTAGTAAAGTGTGCTAACTACCGTAGGGACTTCACTACCCCTGGCCACTATTGCTAATCTCACACCGTGATTCACTGCCGTTACAGGGTTTCAAGTTATACTCACGGCTACCACGATTACCACCTCGGCAATGTGCTTCTCCACTGGAGTCCGGTTTAGGTCAAAGTTGATCAAACTCCTGTTCCGCCCCGCTTTTCACAACATTGACAGTACAGTTCCCAACTTTTCAAACTTTCATGCAATCAGATGGCAACTCTGCATCTGTTCGCCACTACAGAGTTTGATGTTAAACCGACTTCTGCCCTTTTGTGCTTCACAATCCTTAGTGCCCTTGGTGTCTCTCACTCACTTCAATTCCTGACCTTCACGTGGCAGATTTCTGCTCTTAATAACCAGTCTAAGGCAGAGATTTTGAGACAGGCACTACCTTGTCCTTTTGTCGATCAGCACAAGTCACAGTTACTTATTACTATCAGCAGTTAGTACTTATCACTATATCAGATACACAGTACAAATACCCTTTAGGTTTCCCCCTTGTAGTTTTGATCCGGTCTGACTCTCACAGATTCCGTGAACTCTACCCCGGTTCCGATCGTGGCCAATCAATGTCACCAGTAATAGGATCCGAGCCGACTACGCCAATTGTTGGAAAAATCCACTAGTAGTCAGATCTCGAGATTCCAAAACACAGTTTATTCCACGGAGCTCCGTGGAGACAAGGCACATGTCTGTAGCAAACCTTATCTCAGTAAAATGTTGGGAACGGTCCATCTTTATACTTTTTACACAATAGATGGACCGGTGATTTGAACATTATCACATTGTTATAGGCAGATACAAACAGATACAGACATTTAACATAGTATTGTTCTTATGAATGGGTACATTTCCTATGTCTGTGGCTATCAATGGTTGGTTTCGGCTCATTCAGGTGCTAATCGGTTTCCCTGCATTCATATTTTCCCGCTCTTCCTATGACTAATCTATTCCCTTTGTCTCGGGTCTTTTCCTTATCTAAAAGATGTCTCGATCCTTGGCTTGGCTTCCTGAGGTGTTTGTTTACTTTAAACCACTGTCTGTGATTTTTAAATGGCTTGTCTGTTGGGTTTGATTTGAAGTGATCTTTGTATAAGTGGAAGCCGGTGTCTGTTTTATGGTTCCTTTCCCAGTTAACTCTTTATGTGTCAGGCAGCCATTTTAAAGTGTGCTTTCCTTACATTTTTCCCCTTGCAACACCATCCCCTGTCTGTGCCCTCTCCCGGCAGTTATGGGTATTCTACTCTCGTGGGGACAGAAGGAGCCATGAAAAATCTGATGGCATGAGTCCTGGAGGGTGTAGGGGGGTGGCTCATAGAGGGCAAGGGTTGTGAGACTCTTGGGGTTGGAGGGAGGTGCTTGGGGGTCAGGGGCTGGAAGCATGCAGGGTGCTGGAGGTGGGGGGATCTGGGGGTCCCTTAGGGGAAAGATGCTAGATGAGGTTTGACACTCATCCTTGCTGCCCGGATGAGGTCATTCAGTTTCTTCCGGCACTGCTTTCCGGTCTTCCTGGCCAGTGCCCTGGCACTAACATATGCTGCCACCACCTCCCAGGCTGCATTTCCATCTCTTCCTCTGGGACGGTGTCCTGCGGGGGGGAAGAGGATGTCCCACCTTGCCTCCATCGCGTGCAGCAACCTGGCAAGATCAGCATCGGAAAAACAGGGGGCTGTCTTCCTGGAGGCCATTTCTTCCTGTACTGCCATCCTTGGGGTTTTTAATGGAGCTGTCCCTCGTAAGGGAAGATCAGCTGCAGGCAGTTTGGGCGAGTCACGCACCTGTAAGAGTATTCCAGTGAGTTAAATGCAGTTTGCCTTGTTACCATGGAGGGGAAGCCAAATCAGCACTTACAGCTGTGCTGATGGGGGGAGGGGATAGGAGAATGTGCCTCTGCGATTACTGGGGGCAAACGAGAGAGAGAGAGGGTCCTGGAGCAGGGGAGGAAGTTGGGGGGGGTCCCCGATGTCCATGTGGGAGAGGGGAAGGCTGTATCTGGTCTGGGGGATGCTGCCACGAGAGCTTCTGACTTTTAGCTTTTTCTGTGCGTGCACAGTTTGTGGTTCCGATCTGAGCTGCAGGCTGTCTGGTGATTTAAGCCCTGCCCACTACCTCTAGTGGTTAGAAATAGTCTAGCCCATTTTCTCAATATCTACATCCGTAAAATTGGGCATGAAAACTTGCACAAAAACCGGATCTGGAACTCTCCCATTTTCACACTAGCTGGACACTTGGAAAAAAATCTTGTAAAATTCCACCCATGCATGAAGGAGGGATAGAGAGCGATGCTGAGAGATTACAGAAGGAAAGAGATGGAGCAGCATGGCCTCACTCATCCCAAAACCGTAAAATCCCATCTGAGATCAACAGACCTTCCCTTTGTCCGGCCCTCACCTGCTACGATTCCTGTGGAAGGCGGGGCGGTAAAATTCCGGCCTCAGAGAGTCGAGGGAACGGGAGATGAAGAGACAAATGGAATGTTTGAAAGACAGAATAAAGCAGTTCGAGAGAGAGAGAGACAGAGATGAGAGACTGAGGGAAGCAGAGAGATGGAAGGCAAGAAAGGGAGAAACAGAGAAACATTGAACTGGAATCAGAAGCTCATGAAGCCACAAATGGAGTGGGATGGGGTTGGAAGGGGGATTGAGAAGGGAGAAGGTAAATCTGGTGAAAGAAAGAAGCATAAAAATGACAAGTCTCAACTTCAGTTAAAGCATACAAAGAATCAACATCTCCCAAAGCAGCAGTAGCTGGCAGCTTCTCAAATCAGACCGTCAAACTGTCGTCCAATTTGAGTGTGGAACCAGAAAAGAAAATGCTGGAAAATCTCAGCAGGTCTGGCAGCATCTGTAAGGAGAGAAAAGAGCTGAAGTCATGAGCACAGATGACCCTTTGTCAAAGCACCTTTTGTGGAACCAACTCTGTTGATTCTACCTGTTCCTGAAGGTTATAGGGTGTGCAAGTGAGATGCCAGTCTGTTACGCAATTACCAGGAAGCCTGTAACCTGTGCAGTGTGACCCAGATCAGGCTTCTGAGAACTAAAGCTGGTGTTCCAGGAAACACCCTTCCTCTCGAGCCGAAAATGAAAGCAACTTCAGTGAGAGCATTGTAGAGAGTGAGAGAGATAGACTCACTACTCAGGCAAGGGTCAAGATTTTTGTCCGACCTCTCAACCTTCATCGAAACTCAACTCTCCATTTTGAATATTCAGAAATTGCATCCAGCCACGACAATAACCTAAAAAAGTCCTTTAAAATTTCAATTATAGGCACAAAAATCCTTGATAAGATTCCATATTTTAGGTGAAAATTGTTTTGTACCTTTTACCCAATTAGGTTTCACCCAATGTTTGACCTTGTTTTTTACTTCAGCTGCCATGTAATTAGGGTTTCAATGATTATCTCAAAGGTGAACATGAATTCCAGCATTAACATTCTCAAGAAGGGTGGTGACACAGGCAGGAATGACGTTCACCTGTACGACAGCACTCACACTTGTCTCGAATATAGATTAATTGCCTGATGGGTCCCTGCAAGAAAATATTGCCAATTCAACCTGTCGTACAAGTGACATTTGTGATAGGTATCAGCTTCTGAATGTCAAACGTATGGCGATGTGAGGCAATCACGGTTTATGTGCATTTTCCCCTGAAATGTGTATATGTGACTAACCACATGTAAGTCAACACTAAAGTGTTTGAGAACTGGAGAAGTGAAAATTACCATTGTAAGCATTTCTGTCTCTCTAAAAGCCCCATCTAAAACCATCATGCCTGGGCATAATTGTTTCTGAACTTGGAATTGATAAATTAATGAAACCTGCTGTTCCAACACTCAAAAGGAGAAGCTGGATAGACTGGGATTTTTTTCTCTGGAGCATAGAAGGCTGAGGGGTGATCTTATAGAGGTCTATAAAATAATGAGGGCACAGATCAGCTAGATAGTCAATATCTTTTCCCAAAGGTAGGGGAGTCTAAAACTAGAGGGCATAGGTTTAAGGTGAGAGGGGAGAGATACAAAAGTGTCCAGAGGGGCAATTCTTTCACACAGAGAATGGTGAGTGTCTGGAACAAGCTGCCAGAGGTAGTAGTAGAGGCGGGTACAATTTTGTCTCTTAAAAAGCATTTGGACAGTTACAGGGGTATGATAGGTATAGAGAGATATGGGCCAAATGCGGGCAATTGGGATTAGCTTAGGGGTTTAAAAAAAAAGGGTGGCATGGACAAGTTGGGCCAAAGGGCTTGTTTCCATGCTGTAAACCTCTATGACTCTATAAAAGGAAATTTGTCTGAAGTTTAATGGAATAATCAAATTTTAATTTTCAAAACAAAAACCTAATTGGAAGAAGTCCAGGTGGTTGCTGGGTATCAATCATAAGTTTGCTTTAGGAATTAATAAATTGAAGACTAATAAAACCTGTCAGCCTGACAACACTGAATTTGGGGCGATTTTGAAATGATAAAGACGCGTGATGATAATGGGTCTTAGTGAAGAACAAAATGTTTGAGGAAATCATCTTGGACAGTAAAGCTTTTCCAGTTTTCTTGAATGAGATGGGATTGGAACTATTTTATGTGTAAAACTCTGTGAGGGAAAAAGAAACAACACCAAATGATAATAATTCACCGTGGATATTGTTCAGTGGAACAGATTAATCTAGTATTAATGTACATTCTCGTGAAAGGAAAGTGTAGATGAGACCAGCAAACTGGAGATGCTTCTCTTGGAGATGTCTGTATCCTTGTCCTTAAGGATATCTGTAAAAAACTGCTTCTGTAAGATTGGAATGTAGATGCCTCTAAGATAAGAAATCACAGGATATAAAACTTTGAGATACAATGGTAAAGATAAATGATGTTACAAAAATATGTAAGGTTAGCAACAACCACATTAACTATGCCTGGTTGGTTAAGAAAAACATGATCACCACAAGGTGTAAAATGATTGGTGAGAGGGCTGGGTTAATTGAAAGAGGCCTTCCAATCAGGTTTACATGGTGGACAAATCTGGGAAGCAAAACAAAAACAAACAAGATGAAACAAGGGGGAGGGAGAGAGAGAGAAACATAGAAGTGTCTGAATGACAAAAACTGTAAGAAGAGAAGTCATTGTGCACTCTATCCAGTCACAATACAAGAAGAATAGAGCTCACGTTATATAGTCAGTTACTGTCTGATATCATTGCGAAAGGTCACCTGAAAACTTAATAAATTTGTTCTGACTCTTTTTATTCATTTACGGGATGTGGGTATCACTGGTTAGCCCTGCATTTATTGCCCATACCTAATTGCCCCTTGAGAAGGTGGTGGTGAGCTGCCTTTTTGAACTGCTTCAGTCCATGTGGTGTAGGTTGATTTGATTTGATTTATTATTGTCACATGTATTAGTGTACCATGAAAAGTATTGTTTCTTGCGCACTAAACAGACAAAGCATACCATTCATAGAAAAGTAAAGGAAAGGGTGCCGAATGTAATGTTACAGTCATAGAGAGAAAGATCAACTTAATGCAAGGTAAGTCCATTCAAAAGTCTGATGGCAGCAGGGAAGAAGCTGTTCTTGAGTCGGTTGGTACGTGAACTCAGACTTTTATATATTTTTCCCTATGGAAAACAGTGGAAGAGAAAATGTCCGGGCTGCGTGGGATCATTAATTATTCTGGCTGCTTTTCTGAGGCAGCGGGAAGTGTAGACAGAGTCAATGGATGGGAGGCTGGGTTGCGTGAAGGAGAGAGGGAGTTTCAGGATGTTGATCCAGTGACAGTGAAGAAATGGCCCATATATTTCCAAGTCAGGATGGTGGGTGGCTTGGAGTGGAATATCCAGGTGGTGGTGTTTCCAGAAATCTGCTACTCTTGTCCTTCTGGATGTAAGAGCTCGAGGGTTTGGAAGGTGCTGCCGAAGGAGTCTTGCTGAGTTCCCACAGTGCACCTTGTAGATGGTACACACGGCTGTCACTGTGTTTGTGGATGGGGTAGCAATCAAGCGGGGTTGCTTTGTCCTGGATGGTGTTGAGCTTCTTGAGTATGCTTGGAGCTGCACCCATCCAGGCAAGTGGGGAGTATTCCATCACACTCCTGATTTGTGCCTTGTACGTGATGGACTGGCTCTGGGTATTCAGGAGGTGAGTTACTCATCACTGAATTCCTAGCTTTTGACTTGCTCTTGTAGCCACAGTATTTATATGGCTTTTCCAGTTCAGTTTCTGGTCAATCCCCAGGATGTTGATAGTTGGGGGTGTTTAGCATGATGTTGATTATCAGGGGCAATGATTTGATCCTCTCTTGTTGGATATGGTCATTGTCTGGCATGTATGTGGCATTAATGCTACATGCCACTTGTCAGCTCAAGCCTGGACATTGTCCAGACCTTGCTGCATTTGGACACAAACTGCTTCAGTGCCTGAGGAGCTGTGAATGGTGCTGAACATTGTGCAGTCATCTTCAAACATTCCAATTTCTGACCTTTTGACGGAGGGAAGGTTATTGATGAAGCAACTGAAGATGTTTGGGCCTAGGACATTACGCTGAGGGACTGCTGCACTGATGTCCTGGAGCTGAGATGATTGACCTCCAATCACCATAACCATCTTCCTTTTTGTCAGGTATGACACCAACCTGCAGAGAGTTTCCCCCTGATTCCCATTCACTCGTATTCTAGAGCTCCTTGATGTCACACTCGGTCAAATGCTGCCTTGATGTCCATGGCAGTTACTTTCTCACCTCACCTCTGGAGTTCAGCTCTTTTGTCCATGTTTGAACCAAGGCTGTAATGAGGTCAGGAGCTGAGTCACCATGGCGAAACCCAAACTGGGCGTCACTGAGCAGGTTATTGCTGAGCAGGTGCTGCTTGATAGCACTGTTCATGATCCCTTCCATCACTTTACTGATGATCGAGAGTAGACTGACCAGACGGTAATTGGCCGGGTTGGATTTGTCCTGGTTTTTGAGTACAGGACATACCTGGACAATTTTCCACATTGCCGGGTAGATGCCAGTGTTGTAACTGTACTAGAACATCTTGGCTAGGGGCACAGCAAGTTCTGGAACACAAATCTTCCGGACTGTTGCTGCAATATTGTCAGAGCCCATGGCTTTCCCCCTATTCAGTGCCTTCAGCTGTTTCTTGATATCACGCAGAGTAAATTGAATTGGCTGAAGTCTGAATCTGTGATGTTGGGAACCTCTGGAGGAGACCGAGATAGACCATCCACTCAGAACTTCTGGCTGAAGATTGTTGCGAAAGCTTCAGCCTTATCTTTTGCACTGATGTGTTGGGCTCATCCATCATTAAGAATGGGGATATTCGTGGAGCCTCCTCCTCCAGTGAATTGTTTAATTGTCCACCACCATTCATGGCTGGACGTGGCAGGATTGCAGAGCTTAGATCTGATCTGTTGTTTGTGGACTACTTAGCTCTGTCTATTATGTGTTGCTTGTGCTGTTTAGCAGGCAAGTAGACCTGTGTTGTAGCTTCACCAGGTTCACATTTCATTTTTATGTGTACCTGGGGCAGGATTTTCTGGCTGGGCACATCCCAAGACCGGAAAATCCCGCCCGAGGTCAACGGACCTTTGCATGGTCCGTGTCCCACCCACTACGATTCTCATGGCAGATGGGATGGGAAAATTCTGCCCCTGGTGTTGCTCCAGGCATGCCCTCCTGCACAATTGAACCAGGGATGAACTACTGGCTTGGTGGTAATAATAGAGTGGGGGATATGCCAGGCCATGAGGTCACAGACTGTGTTGGAATAAAATTCTACTGCTGTTGATGGCCCATAGTGCCTCATGGGTGCCCAGTTTTGAGTTGCTAGATCTGTTCGAAGTCTGTCCCATTTAGCACGGTGATAATGCCACACAACAGTGACCATAATTCTATTAGTTTGAAGATAGCTATGGAGAATGATAGGTCTGTCCCAAAAGTTAAAATTCTAAATTGGGGCAAGGCCAATTTTGATGGTATCAAGCAGGAACTTTCAAAAGTTAATTGGGGGAGTCTGTGGGAAGGCAAAGGGACGTCTGGTAAGTGGCACGCTTTCAAAAGTGTGTTAACTAGGGTTCAGGGTAAACACATTCCTCTTAGAGCGAAGGGCAAGGCTGGCAGAAGTCAGGAACCCTGGATGACTCAGGATATTGAGGCCCTGGTCAAGAAGAAGAAAGAGGCACATGACAA
The DNA here is from genome assembly GCF_964213995.1 of Mustelus asterias. Taxonomy (NCBI): domain Eukaryota; kingdom Metazoa; phylum Chordata; class Chondrichthyes; order Carcharhiniformes; family Triakidae; genus Mustelus; species Mustelus asterias. The sequence goes on along the minus strand of NC_135820.1, from coordinate 5,015,144 downwards.
ATATATACAGATTTTAAAGTTAGTCATTATTTGCGAGAAGTATATATCAAATGATTTTTCTGCTATTGCAAAGTTCTCCTCTGATAAAATGCCTCCTTTTCAAGATAGCTTATCTGTCATAATGTACGAGTAATCATTCCATTGATTTTTTTCTGGCAAGACAAAACCAGTATCAGTTTCCAGTGAAATGTAACTTACAGCACTAACCAATCCCCTTAACTATTTCAGGCTGATTACTCATGTTTATTCATGTTGACTCTCAGTTGAGCCTGGAAAGCTGTAAAGTTAGAAAGATGAGATCCCATTCCTCAAGATCATTGGAGGCAAGGAGAGCGAGCTCAGATTGGGGTGTTGAATTAAAATGGCAGCTGACTGGAAACTCTGGTTCAAGCTTGCAGACTGAGCAGAGATGTTCCACAAAGTGGTTTCCCAGTCTGCATTTGGTCTCCACAATGTAAAGCAAACCGTATTGTGAGCAGTGAACACAGTGAACTAAATTGAAAGAATACAAGGAGTTTTTGGGATGTTTCAGGTGACGGAATTGATGGAGCATGATATGTTGCATTTGGAGGCTGGTGGGGTGGAAGGTGAGGACAAGGGGAACCCTAACTTGGTTCTGAGAAGAGTTAAAAAGTTAAATTTTATTTATTAGTCACAAGTAGGCTTACAGCACTAACCAATCCCTTTAACTATTTCCCTTTAACTATTCGCATTGCAATGAAGTTACTGTGAAAATCCCCTCGCCGCCACACTCCGGCGCCTGTTCGGGTACACTGAGGGAGAATTTTAGCTTGGCCAATGAATGTAACTTTACCAAGTAGGTAAAGTGGTGAGAGCACAGGAGTGGAAAATGGGAGGGACACATATGGGGTCCTGTCAGTGACAGTGAGGGAAATCTTTGGTTGAGAAGGAAGACAGACTTGCAGCATGACAATGCAAGGCTGAATCAGCCCGTGAAGGAGGTGCAGAAATTGGGAAAACAGAATGAAATCCTTATCAGGAGCAGCGAATGTGATGATGTAGCAGTGAGAATCAGTGGATATAGAGTGAACATTGATTGATAGCCTGCTCCAGAACTGGAGACTGAGAAGTCCAGGAAAGGAAGGAACGAGTTGGAGATGGACCATGTAAATAGAGGGAAAGATGGAAATTGGAATTAAATTTGTCCAAACAGTGTAAGAGCAGCAAATGGCACCGACACATTCATCAATGTACCTCCAGCCATCCTCAGTATGATACTGACCCCAGACCCTTCTGCTTCCCTTACAGTATTCCAAAGGAATTGTTCCCTCTCGAACATCCTGATCCATTCTCCATGACCCCCAACACCCTATTCCCTTCTCATAGCAGCTTTCCATGAAATTGCTGGAGAATTTACACCTGCCCTTTCACCTCCTCTCTCCTCACTGTCCTTGACTTTTTGGAGGTGAAAGTGATTAATGTGGGCTTCTTTCTGTTTAGTTACTGTATTGGCTATTCACAATGCAGCCTCCTCTACATTATGGAAGCCAAACAAAGATTGAGTGACAGTCTTGCATCACACTTCCATTCAGTCCACAAAAGATTCCACGATCTGTGATTGCCTATCATTTTAATTCACCACCTTTTAATTCCCCAAAATATATTTCATTCAGAAATTTGTAGAAGTAAATTACATAACTGTTCAAATTTAATATTACAAAATACTGAACACAGATTGGCTTGTTTCAATACGCAATGTGGCACTCTGAGGTGCCTCATTGCACCTACAACTACAGCTCTTATAGAATCCCTATAGTCCAGAAGGAGGCCATTCGGCCCATCAGGGCTGCACTGACTCTCTGACAAAGTGCCTTAGCCTAGGTTTCTCCCCCTATCCGATACCCTCAACCCCACCCATTTACCATGGATAATCTGGTAATTTATAAATTGGGAGTAAAGGAAAATACCTTGCTTATGCAGAATGCAAAGTTGTCTTTGATTTCAAAAGGTTAAAATTAAATAAACACAATTGCCAGAATTTTACACTGTTCGGGCATTTGACCCAGAAACGTGTGAAATCATGCAAACCGATGTCGGGCACACACCCTCATGTCATTGCGCAGTCGGGTGATATTTCAGTCAGCAGACGCGAGTGTGAATTGGATGCACACCCACCATCAATTTAGAAGCTCACTTAAAGGATTAAAGCTCCAACTGATTTGATGTTGTCTGTTTGATGTTTAGGTCACCGCACTGGCAACACGGGCAGGTGGTCAACCCGTTTTTGTCATTTTCTCATCCAAGGGCTGGATAAAAGGAGGCAGGAGCAAAGGTGAGCTGAGCTGGTTTGAGTTATTGAGAGTTTGCTGTGGGCATCAACTCTAGTTTTCTGAATGTTTTCACTGCTTTCTTTTGAGATTTGTGTACATTGTCTGGACTTTTCAGTCTTGTAACATCTCTGTGAGATTTCTGACCCTTTGGACCCTCCGTGCACAGGTCAGCCCCATTTGGATTTCTGCTGATAGGGCTTGTGTATTCAGCAGGGGAGCACCACCTCTGAGGGGGAAGCAAGTGGGCAGAGAGGAGGCCAGGTGCAGGCAGAGGGTGCTCAGGCCAGCAGGGAGGGCAAAGAGGACTTCCCTGCAAAAAATGCCACTATCCAGCTGCCAAGGTATCCAAGCAGCGATCTAACTACCTTGACAATACAAATTTCCAGTGTCACAGGAGGCTCTGCCTTTCAAGGGAAGCATCATGTCCATTTGCCAGGGAATTGGGCCAGAGTCTGCCTCCAGCTATGTGGTGGACACCCAATGTCTGTTGCTCTCAAGGTTACTGTAGCCCTCATGTTTTAAGCCTCTGGATATTTCCAGGAGTTGGTGGGTGATCTTTGGGAAACTCCCAGTCAGCTGCACACAGCTGTGTCAAGCTGGAGACTGACTCTCTGTTCAGGCAGATGAGAACATCCATCCATTTCAGGACAGACCAAGCCAGCCAGGCTGAGCACACCGGAAGGTTCCTGTGTCCTTCTTCTTTGGCAGTCCCTCAGAGTCTCTATGTGCTCCCCCTGCTGATGCTCAATATGATATGCGGCTTTGCGATGCCTCTTTTCCAGTGTGTTCTAAGGCAAGCAATTAAAAGTTAAAATTTATTAGTCACAAGTAAGGCTTACATTAACACTGCAATGAAGTTACTGTTAAATTCCCCTAGTTTCCACACTCCGGCGCCTGTTTGGGTCAATACAGTTAACCAGCATATCTTTTAGACTGTGGGAGGAAACCGGAGCACCCGGAGGAAACCCACCCAGACATGGGGAGAACATGCAAACTCCACACAGACAGTGACCCAAGCCGGGAATCGAACCCAGGTCTCTGTGCTAACCACTGTGCCACTGTGCTGCCCCAAGTGTCGATGGAGTGTTGCATGTATTAAGGAAGGCTTTCAGAGTGTCCTTGTAGTGTTTTCTTTACTCTCCCACTGATCATTTCCTATTGCAGAGCTTGGAGTAGAGCAAGCACTTGTTTCAGGAGTCTTGTATCCAGCATGCAGACAATGTGGCCTGCCCATCGCACCTGATTGAGCATGACCAGTGCCTTGATACTGGGGATATTGGCCTGGAAGAGGATGCTTATGTTGGTACGTCTATCCTGCCAGTGGGTTTGCAGGATTTTGCGGAGGCAACGTTGATGATACCTCTCCAGGGATTTGAGATGTCAGCTGTGCATTGCCCATATTTCTGATGCATGGAGGAGGGCAGGTATTACAGTTGTTCTGTAGACCATGAGCTTGGTGCTGGAATTGAGTTCTCGGTCTCTGTTCCTCAGGTCTACAAAAACTACACTGGTGCATTGGAGTTGATGCTAGATTTCAACGTCAATGTCTGCTTGCGCCAAGGTTCCCAAGGTATGGGAAATGATCCACATTGTCCAGGAGCTCACTATGGATCTTGATGGTTTGGGGGGGAAACACTGTGTGGCAGGAGTGGGCTGATAAAGAACCTTTGTTTCTGGATGTTCAGTCTGAGGTCCATTTTCTCCTCTGCCTCAGTGAATGCATCGATGATGGTTTGTAGCTCAGCCTCTGAGTGTGCACACACACAGGCGTCGTCTGCATATTGGAGCTCTGATGACAGAAGCTGGGGTGGTCCTGGTTCTGGCCTGGAAGCATTGGAGGTTGAACAGTTTCCTGCTTGTCTGGTAGGTTAGCTCCACTGCAGCGGGGAGCTTCAAGGTGATGGGGTGGAGTGCCATTGGTTGCACTCAAGTGGTCATCATTGTGTCAGCTGGCCACCTTTGTCAATAGGAAGGGATGTTACTCCATGACTGTACAGATAGTTTGTGATCACAGGATCCATATTTTACAGGCCTATGCACAATATTCTGGCAGCTCCCATGATGCCTACATCCTGCGTCACTCACAAGTGCCAAGGTTGTTCGCAGATCCAGCTCACCTTGATAGAGGGTACCTCTCGCGCACCCGGGGACAGAGGCAGAGCAGAGATACAATCGCTATTGTGTATCCGCAAGGGCAGTGGTGGAGAGGACTATAGGTCTGCCAAAATGTGGTTCCGATGCCGGAACCACTCAGGGGTGCATTGCAATATTCACCAGAGTGAGTGTCGCTCATTTTCATTACCTGCTGTGCTCTGCATAATCTGACTCTCTCTAGGAGGGAACCACTGGAGCAGAAGCACACTCAGGCAGGAGGAATCCAATGTTGACTCTGATGCAGAGCCTGGGCAGCCAAATGGCAAGGATGAAGAGGCTGAAATGACGAGTCTTCAGGGAGGCAGGGACACCAGGGAGGTCTTGATTCAGCGTTACTTCAGCTAAGTTGCCAAGGCTTGTCTTCTATCTTAATCAGGGAGTTCATACTCCATTAGGACAACCTCAATGGCCTGATTAAAGTCATTACAGTCTTTAGATGCCTTCTTCCTGGAGAGTCTTTCACTGCCTACTTTGAGTCTGGCATTGTCTCTTCCTTGAGGGCTTATTACCTCTCCTGAGCTCCAGCGTTGACTCTTCTTTGAGGTTTTAATTTCCACCACTGAGGTCTTGTAATGCTTATGAATCCATTTTCAGTTGCTGTCTATCTGGGATCTTTATTTTTTTTTGCCCCTTGTCCTTTTTTCCTTCTTGTTGTTGTTGTGGGAAATTTACCACTGGAGTCAGACAGATTACGGACATCGGTAGTTACAAGCAGACTGGTAGAGACATGGGCAGTTAAGATATCATTGTTCATAGAATGGATACATTTCCTCTATCAATGACTGGTTTCGATCTATACATTCAGTGGCTGACTTTGTTGCATTTATGTATTTATGTCCCCATCTGTGGCTGACATTATCAGACTTATTGTTCTGGGCCTGCCCTTATCTTAAAGTGCCTCAAGCTCTGACTAGCTTCCTGCAGCATTTCGGTTCCTGCATGTTTTAACTTTTAAGTAACTGTCTGTGCTAAAAGCCAGTGCCTGTTTAATGTCCCTTCCCAGGTAACCATTTTGTGTGCTAGGCAACCCTTTGGTGTCCACCTCTTTAATTCCCCCACAACATGATGTACAACGTTGAGTGCATTGCTTCTTTAAATGCATTACTGCTTTAAGATGTGTAGCAATCCTTTTTTTCGACTGTCATTGCTCGGATATGGTTGGCTTCCCTTTGCAAGTGTATTTTGCAACAAATTTATCAATGCAGGTACAGAGTGTCTCCAGCTGCTTCTAATTTTTCTCTCAAAGCTGCAACATGCAACGTGCAAAACTCCAGAACCTCTGTGTGGAAGTTCTTCAGTGCAGGGATCTCTCTCTAGCCGGACTGCCAGCTGGTTCTATTCAGATCAGGAGCCCTCCAGTAGATCCCTGAGGCTTTTCTTTCCCTTCTTCTCTTTTTAGCCTCTGAACTCATTCAGCTGCAGCAAATCTCTGCCCTTTATTTCTTTTTTAATCTGCACCAACAGCTCTCTTCGAGCTGGATATATCTGCTTTTTACTTCACACTCCTGTCGTTTTCTGTAATTTCTCCTTAGCTCAAGTTACACTTTTCTTTTACTCCTGAAGTCTAATCTCACTTTATTTCAATCTCTACGGGGGCGATTCTCCAAAAAGAATTCTAAGTGTCGAATTCGCGTAAAAACTGTAGTAAATCCCACTGGTTTTTTCAGCAGGGTTTTCAAAATGAATCTCCCACACTGTGCACCACAGGCAGCACGAGCGAGATTCACATGGAAAATCCGGGGGCGGAACCTATCCCCGCTGAAGAGGCTGAAATCAGTGCGCTGAGCGAGCCACTGCGCATGTGCCCATCTCTGGGTCATCGTTAAACAAGCCCTACCAGCATTGAAATCACTGGCCTCTCAACCCCACCCCCAAAGATATCGCTGGCCTCTCACACCCCATAGATATTGCTGGCCTCCCAACCTCCTCTCCCCCCTCCCTACAGACATTGCTGGCCTCTCACCCTGCCCCCACCCCACAGACATCGCTGTCCTCTCAGCACCCCCCCCCGCCCACCCCCCCGCCCCAGACAAAAACATCGCTGGGCCTCCTGGCCTCCCTCAGTGACCTGGACACCGCTGGACACCGCTGGCCTCCCCATCCCCCACTGACATAGACCTCCTGGTCTCCCCATCTCCCAGTGACCCGGACATCGCTGATCTCCCCATCTCCCCCTTCACACACAGAGCACTGGCCTCACTGCCGCCTTTCACACAAAGAGCATTACACTGCCCCTGCCTGTGAGCATTCCCCCTTGTTAAGTGAGACCCTTGAGCATCGTTGCACTGCCCCCCCGCCCCCCCTACCCCCGCCACAGACACAGTACCTTGTTGAGTGAGACTCTTGAGCATTCCCCCTCCCCACCCACACGGCGCACACAGGTGCCCCACCCCTGACACACATTGCACCCCACGCCCTTCCATACATTATGCTTTCAATCCCCTTTATATCCCCACAGGAGAAAACCGCATTTAACTGCACAGAGAGGGAGGAAACTGGTGGTGGTGCTGCACCTGCTCACGGTGTTTGAACAGTGCGCCCTGAATCTGGCAGGGGGGTCGGAGCATAGAATGGTCACCAGCAGCCAGGTCGATGTCCGGCTTGCAAGTGAGCATCAGCTGAACCCTATTCCTAAGGTCTTCTTTGAAGTAAGTGCCATGCGGCGCAGGATATTTTCCCTCCCTTCCATTAACGTGTGTCCTTTCTTACAGTGTTGGATCTTGATGTTCCAGGCCCTTCTGGTGTCGCCGCCCTCCCCTGCTGCTCCTGACAAAACTCCCCAGGAAAGCTCGGATGACACCTCGGAGGGAGGCCCTGAAGAAACTTCCGAGGACAGCACCAGTGATTCGGCACAGGCATTAACATCCCACCAACACAGAGACTATCATGACGGTGGGTCATACTAGTGGTGAGGCTTCTGGGTCACTTACTGGTGAGCACATCACAGCCACTGATGCACATCAGGTGGAGACGAGCACATCCGAGGGCTCGGGCATGCGGAAGTCTGCTGGAGGCGAGGATTTAGCTGTCCCCAAACCAGATGCCACGCCTCAGGGTTCGTTTATGCCGAACCTGGTGGAGCAGCATCAGGAAACCCAAGGAGTTGTGGATGGGCTGTCAGCAACCATGCTGCGACTGCAAGGCTGTTTCGAGAAATCAAGCAGAGTGCTGTCACAGGAGGTGATGCCGGCACAGCGTGGTAACCAGGCCAACACTGCAAGGGTGGCGTCTGCAGTGGAAAGGCTGGATCAGGGATTTGGCCTCATGGGTGACAGGCTCCAGGCCACCTTGGAGACACATTGGGCCATGGCAGAGACACAGCTGACCATGGCTGGGGCTCTCGCTGGGATTCTGCAGACGCATCAGCCCTGGTTGTGGACCTTGACAATGTAGCCCAATCTCACAGGGCTAATACTGAGAGGCACCAGAGCTTGGCTTGCTCACAGAATGCTGTAGCAGAGAGGCTTCAGAGCTTGGCCAAGTCTCAGAGGGCCAGCGCTGAGGGATCGCACTCCATGGGGCAGATGCATCTGGACCTCCAGGACTGGCAGAGCAAGGTAACACTGGAGCTTCTGGAGCTTAGTCCAGTTGCCTTGGCATCCCCTGGAGTGACCCGGGGCCTATGGGCACCCTGAGGGAGGAGAAAGGGCTCGAGCCCATGCCGGTGTCTTCCACCCAGGAGACTCCGGACATCCCTGGACCTTCCAAATCCCCCTTCCTCACAATGGGGCATCTCAGGGCCAGCTGGATGAACAGGGTGGCACAGAAACATCAGTGCCATCCACAAGTCAGCCGACGCCCTCAGGTCTCGGCCCCCCTAGGGGAAGGCCGCCAAGGGCATCACAGGCCATGGGGCGCGGATCACAGCTGGGCACCTCCACCTCTGATATGCATCCTGGGGAAGCACCTAGATGAAGCAGTAGGCCACACAAGATTAGAAAGTTGTCGGGTCACTAAGAGGGCACGGGTGTAGGTCACCAGTAGTGACCGAAATGTTAACAGCAAAATTAAATGTTATTTGCACCTCACACCTGTGACTAATCTGTCTCTGATTCTCCCCCCACAGAGTTGAGCGTGCCCCAACCCCACTCATTGAGGCACAGGCTGCTGTGTTGCACAATGTGGAGATGCCGGCGTTGGACTGGGGTAAACACAGTAAGAAGTTTAACAACACCAGGTTAAAGTCCAACAGGTTTATTTGGTAGCAAAAGCCACACAAGCTTTCGGAGCTCCAAGCCCCTTCTTCAGGTGAGTGGGAATTCTGTTCACAAACAGAGCTTATAAAGACACAAACTCAATTTACATGAATAATGGTTGGAATGCGAATACTTACAACTAATCAAGTCTTTAAGAAACAAAACACCGTGAGTGGAGAGAGCATCAAGACAGGCTAAAAAGATGTGTATTGTCTCCAGACAAAACAGCCAGTGAAACTCTGTGGGGGTTACAAATAGTGTGCCATGAACCCAATATCCCGGTTGAGGCCGTCCTCGTGTGTGCGGAACTTGGCTATCAGTTTCTGCTCAGCGACTCTGCGCCGTCGTGTGTCGCGAAGGCCGCCTTGGAGAACGCTTACCCGAATATCAGAGGCTGAATGCCCGTGACCGCTGAAATGCTCCCCAACAAGAGAACAGTCTTGCCTGGTGATTGTCGAGCGGTGTTCATTCATCCGTCGTCACAGCGTCTGCGTAGTTTCCCCAATGTACCATGCCTCGGGACATCCTTTCTTGCAGCGTATCAGGTAGACAACATTGGCCGAGTTACAAGAGTATGTACCGTGTACCTGGTGGATGGTGTTCTCACGTGAGATGATGGCATCTGTGTCGATGATCCGGCACGTCTTGCAGAGGTTGCTGTGGCAGGGTTGTGTGGTGTCGTGGTCACTGTTCTCCTGAAGGCTGGGTAGTTTGCTGCGGACAATGGTCTGTTTGAGGCTGTGCTTGTTTGAAGGCAAGAAGTGGGGGTGTGGGGATGGCCTTGGCGAGATGTTCGTCTTCATCAATGACATGTTGAAGGCTCCGGAGGAGATGCCGTTGCTTCTCCGCTCCGGGGAAGTACTGGAGAACGAAGGGTACCCTGTCCACTGTGTCCCGTGTTTGTCTTCTGAGGAGGTCGGTGCAGTTTTTCACTGTGGCGCGTTGGAACTGTTGATCAATGAGTCGAGCGCCATATCCTGTTCTTATGAGGGCATCTTTCAACGTCTGGAGGTGTCTGTTGCAATCCTCCTCATCCGAGCAGATCCTGTGTATAAGGAGGGCTTGTCCATAGAGGATGGCTTCTTTAACGTGTTTAGGGTGGAAGCTGGAGAAGTGGAGCATCATGAGGTTATCCGTGGGCTTGCGGTACAGTGAGGTGCTGAGGTGACCGTCCTTAATGGAGATGCGTGTGTCCAAGAATGCAACCGATTCCGGAGAGTAGTCTATGGTGAGTCTGATGGTGGGATGGAACTTGTTGATGTCATCATAGAGTTGTTTCAGTGATTGTTCACCATGAGTCCAAAGGAAGAAAATGTCATCGATGTATCTAGTGTATAGCATCGGTTGAAGGTCCCGTGCGGTGAAGAAGTCTTGTTCGAACCTGTGCATGAAGATGTTGGCATATTGAGGTGCGAATTTGGTCCCCATGGTTGTTCCGTGTGTCTGGATGAAGAACTGGTTGTTGAAGGTGAAGATATTGTGGTCCAGGATGAAACGGATGAGATGTAAAATTGCATCTGGAAACTGGCAGTTGTTGGCGCTGAGCACTGAGGCCGTTGCAGCAATGCCATCGTCATGGGGGATGCTGGTGTAGAGTGCCGAGACATCCATTGTGACGAGGAGCGCTCCTGGTTCAACTGGTTCAACTTGCACAATACCAGTTCCTAGGCCGACAGTTATAGGCCGTCTGCCCTACTTCTCCAGCATCCACCAGACCTTTAGTCAAACACCATCCCCTGGTTTTCCTCCCCACCCACCCCCCATCCTGATCGAACCCTCTGACTCATTGCCCCACATGCTTGTGTTCGAAATCCATATTACTATGTGGGTCCAGGTGCCAGTGTGCAGTCGGAGAACAGATAGGAGTCAGGCTTGAGTGGCACCAAAGGCAGGATCCCAGTGTGTCTTAAAGCGAGCCATCATCATCCACCAACCTTGACCAAAGACTCGTTACCACTGCCAGCCCAGGCCCATTATCCTGTTGTGATATTACTGAGTCAGGGCGTGGAATGAAAGAGGATGGGGAGGGAAGTGCCATTGGGGTTGAGGGGATAGCTTTGGATTATGGGGGGGCGGGGGGGGCTGAGGCTGCAGTGGTTCCTAGGGTGTGGTGGAAGTGTATTGGGAGCAGCCCCCACACTGCACAGCACCAACAAGGTGAAACAGGCTGCTATTATGACCTCCCTTGCAGCCCTGTCCGGCTGGACACCTGCCATCGTCGCCTGTCCTCCATCTTTCGGCTCCTCGTATGGCAAATCCTCCACATCTGGCTGGTGTCGATCCTCCTGCTCCAGCTGGTCTCCCCGCTGCTGTGCAATGTCATGCTGGATGCAGCACTCTATTATGAAGCGTGAGGCATGCACCAGGTCGTACTGCAGGGCACCCCCAGAGCAGTCCAGGCAGCGGAATCGCATTTTCAGCAGGTCTATGCAACACTCCACAATGGACCGGGTGGCAGCGTGGGCCTCATTCTAGCGGCTCTCCACCTCGGTCTCGAGCCTCCACACTGGCGTCATCAGTAATGACCTCAACATGTAGCCCTTGTCCTCCATGAGCCAGCCGGCAGCCTGGCCTGGTCTGCGAAGAGCTCAGGGATGTCCGACCGCCTCAGGACATTCCCTGGGTGTCATGGACACTCCCTGGGTGGCGGGCACAGACCTGCATTATGGTGAGCCAGTGGGCACAGGCAATCTGGACATTGAGGGTGTGGAACCATTCCTGTTTATGAAAGGTTGCCCCTCACCTTGCTGGGACCACAGGGCGATGTGCGTCCAATCCACTGCCTGCTGAACATGGGGCATCCCAGCAATGGCAGCAAAGCCTGCAGCCTTGCCCTCCTGCTGTGCCTGTCCAACATCAAAATTGATGTATTGGTCTGCCCAAGTGTACAAGGCATCTGTAACCCGGCGAACGCATCTGTTGTCAGAGGTCTGCGAAATTCCAAATATGTCCCCACTGGGCGCCTGGAACAATCCTGAGTGCCGCCATCACCTTTACTTCTCCTGGGAGTGGGTGCCCTCCCCTCCTGAGGTGTCAGGTCTGCTAGGGCCTCACACAAGTGCCGGACCGTGTCCTCACACAGGCGGAGCCGGCGACGACATATGGCCTTCGATAGGCCCCCAAACAACCTCCTGATCCTGTGGACCCTTGTCTCCACATCCTCTTTCTCCCAGTCCTCCTTTCAGTTGGCTGCTCTCCCACTTCATGGGCATCACTGGCAGCTCACTGTCCTCCTTCTTCTGGGTCTGCCACTGGCTGCTCCTGGAGTGGCCGTGCAACTCCCTCCACCTCCTGAACCGCCTCCTCCTCAGCCACCACCATGATGGGCAGCTACAGACCGATAAGTCCAACATCCATCTGCATGTTGGGGGGTTAGAGAGAGAGAGAGAGAGAGATTGGTCTGTTTCCTCAGAAGGAACTCTTCAAAAATGCAGATACGAAAATACAACAAAACTTACTCCAACTTATAAATCAAAGAAAGGGTTTAGTAAAAAACATTATTACTCCAAACTTGGGGCCTCGCCCTGGGCCACTCCAAGCTCTCCACAATTCTACATTGTTTCTTCTTTATAGTTTATCAGCTGGTCAGCTGACTATTACATCACTCTGTAATTGGTTCCATGGTTTACTGGGTCAGCTGACCCTTACATCTTGTTCCCATTGATCACATTGCAACCAATACAAAGTTGTCACTGGTTACACTCTAACAGATATATGTCATTGCTTGTAACCGTCCCAACACCACCAAGTCCCACTACGCAGCAGCCCCCTGCCCCCGCCCCCCTCCCCCCTTCCCTCACTGAGACCAGTGCTCTCATTTGTGGATACTGGCAACACAACACAACTTGGGATGCCATGTGTCATCTGATTAGGTGGCATCGTGGCCATGGCAGGCAGGGAGACATGCAGGCTGGTGTGTAGGCATGGCCATTGCACTCCCTTGAGCCATTGCCATTATTACTACAGCGTTCCCTTCCAGGCATGTGCTGCAGGTCAGAGACACGGGGTAGGGACAGACTCCTAATTATCACAAGATGGGTTCCCATTCACTGCAGAGTACATGCAGCAAGAGTGTTAACATGAGCGTCCCTGCTTGGAGCACCAACTGCCTGAATCGATGAGCTCTCAAGCAGCAAATGGTGCCCTTCACCCCCACCCGTCTCCCCACCCCACTCGCTAAAACCCCAACACTCAGTGCAGTCCTTCACCACAACCCACAGCCAGAACAATGGAACATCCCTGTGGCTGCAGACAGCAGCCTGACCAGCACTCAGTAAAGGACCCCACTCCACTCCACAGAGACAACGTGGAACATCCATGGACCTGAGGACAGCACGTCCAGCACTGAATGAATTTCCCCACACCAAGCAGAACGTTTCCAGACCCTGGCTCCATCCTCCCCTGCACTCCAGGGCCTGCAGCTCCATAGCACTTGCCTCCCTGCTCCTCTTGCTGCCACTTGATCATGGCTGATCATCAAATTCAATACCCTGATCTCATCCCACTTTCCCCCCACATCCCTCTATCTTTAGCCCCAAGAGCTGTATCTAATTTATTCTTGAAATCACACAACGTTTTGGCTTCAACTTCTTTCTGTGGTAGTGAATTCTCACGTGCTCTCAGTTCCATTGGTTCCTCAAGCCAGGTGAGCCTCTTATGTTGTAAGAAAAGTGTTGACAATGTGAGCATTGGCCCTATAGAAAGTGCATCTGGGGAACTGGTAATGGAAAGGCTAAGGTGGATGAATTAAACCGTTAATTTGCATCTGTCTTCACTATAGAGGATACAACTAACATCGCAGAAATAGGTGTGGAACAGAGGGAGGAACTCAGGAAAGTTAAAATCATCAGGGAAATGTTATTGAGCAAATTGCTGGGTCTTCAGGCTGACAAATCATGTGCTATGAATGGACTTAACCCGAAGATCTTGAAAGTAATGGCTAATGAAATAATTGATGCATTGATTTTAATTTTCCAAAATTCCCTGCTTTTGGGGAAGGGTCCATTAGATTAAAAGATAGCAAATGTAATTCCTCTATTCAAAAAAGGGAGGCAGAAAGCAGGAAACTATTGTCCAGTTAGCTTAACAGAGGGAAAATGGTCAACACCATTATTAACGATGTTATAGCAGGGCACTTGGAAAAATTCAAAGCAATCAGAGTTAACATGATTTTCTGAAAGGGAAATCATGTTTAGCCAATCTAGTGGAGTCCTTTGAAACAGTCGAATGTGCTATGGGATAAAGGGGAACCTGTGGATGTACTGCACTTTCCAGCATTTGATAAACTGTTAAATCAAAGGTTATTGTGTAAACTAAAAGCTCATGTGTAGGAGGTAACATATTGGTATGGATTGAAGATTAGCTAGCTCAAAGGAAACAGAGTTGGCATAAATGGGTCTTTTTCTGGTTGGCAGGATGTGATGAGTGATGTGCCAGAGGGATCAGTGCTGGGTCTCAACTTTTTACAATTTATATAAATAACTTCGATGAAGGGACAGGTATGGTTGCTCAATTTGCTGATGACATAAAGATAGGAAAGTACATTGTGAAGTGGACATAAGAGATAGGTTAATTGAGTGAGCAGAACTTTGGCAGATGAAGTATAATGTGGACAAATGTGAAATTGTCCATTTTGATAGGAAGAATACAAAAAAGCTTCTTATCTAAATTGTGAGATTGCAAAGCTCTGAGGTGCAGAGGCATCCCAGTGCATGAATCACAAAAAGCCTAGTATATAGGTACAATAATTAGCGAGAAAAGCTAACAGAATTTGATTGTTTATTGTGGAGAATTGATTACAACAGTAGGGAGGTTATAATTCAGCTAAACAGGGCACTGGTGAGACCACATCTGGAATGTTGTGTACAGCATTGGTCTCTTTAAGAAAGGATGTAAATGCGTTAGAAGCAATCCAGAGAAGATTTAATAGACTAACATTAGGAGTGAAAACTCCTCCATCCCACACCATCTCTACACCTCCATCCCACACCAGGATGGCCTGAGAGCTCTTCGCTTCTTTCTTGAAAAGAGGCCTGAACAATTCCCATCTACCACCACTCTCCTCCGCCTGGCTGAACTCGTTCTATCTCTCAACAACTTCTCCTTTAACTCATCCCACTTTCTCCAAATCAAAGGAGTAGCAATGGGTACCTGCATGGGTCCTAGCTACGCTTGTCTTTTTATGGAGTATGTGGAATATTCCTTGTTCCAGGCCTACCCAGGTCCCCTCCCACAACTCCTTCACTGGTACATGGATGGCTATTTTGGTGCTGCATCATGCTCTCGTCCAGACCTCAAAAAATTAATCAACTTTGCTTCCAGTTTCCACCCCTCCATTGCCTTCACCTGGTCCATCTCAGACACTTCCCTTCCATTCCTTGACCTTTCTGTCTCCATTTCCGGCAATAGACTATCTACCAATATCCAGTACAAGCCCACTGACTCCCACAGCTATCTAAACTACAGCTCTTCACACCCCACACCTTGTAAGAACTCCATCCTTTTCTCTCAGCTCTTTCGCCTCCGTCGCATTTGTTCCGATGATACCACTTTCCAAAGTGGTGCTTCTAACATGTGCTCCTTTTTCCTCAACCATGGGTGGATTCCCATCTACAGTTGTTGACAGGGCCCTCAACAGCATGCAGTTCATCTCCCATGCCATGACCCTCACGCCCTCCCCTCCCTCCCACAACAAGGATAGAGTTCCCCTTGTTCTCACATTTCACCCCACCAGCCTCTGCATGCAAAGCACAATCCTCCGCCATTTTCGCCAACTCCAGCGTGATGCCATCACCGAACACATCTTCCCTTCACTCCCTCTGTCAGCATTCCGCAGAGACCATTCCCTCCAGGATAACCTAGTCCACTCCTCCACTATACCCAACACCTCTTCCGTCACTCATGGCACCTTCCCATGCAATCGCAGAAGGTTTAACAACTGTCCCTTTACCTCTTCTATGCTCACCATCCAAGGTCCGAAACATTCATTCCAGATTAAGCAGCGTTTCACTTGCACCTCTTTCACTTTGGTCTATTGCATTCGCTGCTCCCAATGTGGTCTCCTCTATATCGGAGAGACCAAACGTAGACTGAGTGATCGCTTTGCTGAGCACCTTCGGTCTGTGCGCAATCAGGACCCTGACCTTCCGGTTGCTTGCCATTTTAACACACAATCCTGCTCCCATGCCAACATGTCTGTCCTTGGCCTGCTGCAATGTTCGAGTGAAACTCAACGCAAGCTGCAGGAACAGCATCTCATTTTCCGGCTAGGCACATTACAACCTTCCGGTCTCAATATCAAATTCAACAACTTCAGATGATTTGCTCTCCCCCACCTCGACCCCTTTGTTTACATTCCATTTTATTTAACTTTTTACTGTTCTCTACCTTTTATTTCTTTATTGTCTTTCTTCATTTTTCTTCCACCCTCACTCTTTCCCCCTACTTTATCCCCTTTCCCTTCCCTTTTCTCCCCCTTTGCTTCCCCTTTTCTCAATTTTACCTCTGTCCTATCCATTTCCCCTCCCCCAACATCTTCATCTGTTTTTGCTTCTCTGCAATTTGGCCATTCACACCCTTTATTCTCTCTGTGGACAGCCATTTTCCCCTGGTTTCTGTGGCTATGACTCATCTTTCATTGCCTCCCCCTGCAGTATAAATATCTGCCTTTTAGCTTTGACAAAGAGTCATCTGGACTCAAAACGTCAGCTCTTTTCTCTCCTTACAGATGCTGCCAGAGCTGCTGAGATTTTCCAACATTTTCTCTTTTGGTAGTTTCCGGAGTGGGTGGGTTGTCTTATGAGGAAAGGTGGGAGAAGTTAGATTTGTAACCACTGGAGTTTAGAAGAGTAAGAGACGACATGATTGAAACATTCAAGATCCTGAGGCGTATTGAGAGGGTGGATGTGGAGAGCATGTTTCCTCTTGTGGGAGAATCTAGAACCAGGGGTCACTGCTTAAAAATAAGGGATCATCCATTAAGACAGAGATTAGGAGATTTTTTTTTCTCAGAGGGTGCCGAGTCTCTGGAACTCTCTTCCTCAAAAGGCAATGAAAGAAGAGACTCTGAATATTTCTAAGGCAGAAGTAGATAGATTCTTGATCGACAAGGGGGTGAAAGGATTTTGGGGGCAGGATGGGACGAGCGGTTGAAGTTACAATCAGATCAGCCATGATCTTGTGAAATAGCAGAGCAGGCTTGAAAAAAGGTGCCAAAAAGCCATTGAGACCCCTGGATAGGCAGGCACGTGGCTGGACAGTACTGATCTGGCAGTGCCACCTGGCAGCCTGGCTGTGCTAACATGAGTGCCAACTGTTGCCCAGGTAGTGCCAGGTGGGCACAGCCAGGGTTTTGGGGCAATGCCAAGGGGGTGCAACCTGAAGGAAGCCATGAAGAGCGGGTGCATGAAGAGGGTCATTAGGGGGCATGAAGGTGGTCATGAAGTGGGGCACGAAGGGGGACCCACGAGGAGGGCTTCAATGTCCTAGATCTATGTTGGAGAGGGGGAGTGTGGAAACATGCCCCGAATGTCCTGATATCCATGGGGAAGGGTGTGGGGTTCTCAGTTTCACTTTGAGATATGGATGCCCATTAAAATTGGTGCCTGATCTCTGAGAAACTGGGCTTGCTCTCACCTTTTCCCATTTCCCACATGATTCCAATTCAAAGTGAAGGCGCCGGCAGAGTGCGTGGGAGGGACATGCGTTTCTGTCGTGGGGAAAGCTGTTCATTGGTGAAACCAGTCAGCAGCTGACAATGCTGCAGCTACAGGTGAACAAGAAAAGAACTTCCTGGTCAACCATGGAGGCCCTGCAGCACAGCCAAAACTTTCATGCCCAACACCACGATGATTAACATAGGAAAAAAACAAAATACTGTGGATGCTGCAATCTGAAACAAAAGTTACAGTTTTTTAAAAGTTTATTTATTAGTCACAAGTAAGGCTTACATTAACACTGCAATGAAGTTACTGTGAAGTAGTCACCACAGTCCAGCGTCTGTTCGGGTCAATGCACCTAACCAGCACGTCTTTCAGAATGTGGGAGGAAACTGGAGTACCAAGAGGAAACCCACACAGACATGGGGAGAACGTGCAAACTCCACACAGACAGTGACGCAAGCTGGGAATCGAACTCAGATCCCTGGCACTGTGAAGCAGCAGTGCTAACCACTGGGCTACTGTGCTGCCCACAGAAAAATGCTGGAAAATCTCAGCAAGTCTAACAGCATCTGTGGAGAGAATGGAACCAACATTTCGAGTCTGACAAAGGGTCATCTGGACTCGAAACGTTGGCTCTACTCTCTCTCGATGTGGAGATGCCGGCGTTGGACTGGGGTAAATACAGTAAGAGTTTTAACAACACCAGGTTAAAGTCCAACAGGTTTATTTGGTAGCAAATGCCATTAGCTTTCGGAGCACTGCTCCTTCCTCAGATGGAGTCTGTTTGGGTCAATGCACCTAACCAGCATGACAGACGCCATCTGAGGAAGGAGCAGCACTCCGAAAGCTAATGGCTTTTGCTACCAAATAAACCTGTTGGACTTTAACCTGGTGTTGTTAAAACTCTTACTGTGTCTACTCTCTCTCCACAGATGCTGTCAGACCTGCCGAGATTTTCCAGCATTCAGTAGTAACGTCAGACTTGAGAACACAAAGGTGGCACAGATATTTTCCAAATTTAAATCCCCTGAGTAAATATTTCACGACATTGGTTTCACTTTAGTCATGCATGCTGGACAATTATTTGTTGAATCTTTGGTTAAGTCAGAGAGCTAAATGTACTGACATGCCTCATGGTGAGCACACATTGATGGTTATAGGGACACTCAGCACATTTACTTTATTGTGGAAGAAAGAAGGCTGTGTTTTTTTTGTTTTGTTCACTCTTTACTGAATGTTCACGTGATTGTCTAGTGTTGTTCTCATCATCCCATAGCACATGTTTGAATTTGCATGCCGAACATATACCCCTCTCCCAGACCCCTCCTTCTCTCGTTCCCTTTCCTGTCCTGTACCCCCTCTCTCTTCCATGTTTAACTCCACAAAAGCGAGCAGGGGAATGGCAGATTGCATGGAGCATTGGGCATAATGAAAGGATGAGTATGAGGTTGAGGGAGAGGTACGATGGACGGAGGGGTCTGAGGGAGGGAGTGTCATGCATGAAGGAGGGGTATGAGCATAGCGTGAGGTTTGATGGAGTGAAAAGTTAAACAGAAGGAGGGGTTTGAAGGTGAATTGAAAGGGGTCTGAGGCAGGGTTATTGTGGTGTTAGATATAGGAGAGCATGAAGCAAGAAGGATTGTGGATAGAGGATGGGAGAATGAGGAATAGAGGGGATCTGACTGGGGAATAGGCATGATGAAAGGAGGGGTGGAGAGGACCGGCAATAGGAAAGGAAAAGGAAGTGCATGGGGAGGCAGTGGGAGTGAAGGAGCAAGGCAGTGTGACGGGGAGGGACAATGTGTGAGGTAGAGAGGGCGATAAAGGAAGGAGAGAGTAGTAGGATTTAAGGGGCATGAAGAGGAAGTTTGTGATGGGATTTCAATTAGGGAGCATGAGGTGGAGGGAAAGGTAGGAGGGAAGGAACTATGAGGGTTGGTGTGTAACTAAGGGATGGGGTACAAGGGAGGGTGGGGCTTGAGGATGAGAAGGGGTATGAAACAGGGAGGCGAAAGAGCAAAGGATAAATATAAGCATAGGGCATGAGGGAGGGAGGTGTATGACAGTCTGGAGGGGGAATGAGGAAAGGAACATTTATGAACTATTCAGAATGAAGTTTCTGCTCTCTTGTGTCCTGATTGCTATGGCAACCAATGGCCGGTATGGTTGGTGGATGCCAGTAACAATAGTAACACTGTTGCTATTGTTACAGGCCCTGCCCCTGATCTGTGACCATAGTGACAGGCCCCCACTTCCACTCTTTCATAATAATGGCAGACTCACCCTGCTTGACATGTGAAAAAGTAAAGGGAAAATTCTGGAAACTCTCAGTGATTCAATTCTTTTTGTTCGTGAATGAATTGAGCAATTTGAGTAAAAGGATGTTTCAGCACATTCTTCAACTGCTCTCTGAACTTC
Organism: Mustelus asterias; assembly: GCF_964213995.1. Lineage (NCBI taxonomy): Eukaryota > Metazoa > Chordata > Chondrichthyes > Carcharhiniformes > Triakidae > Mustelus > Mustelus asterias. The sequence goes on along the minus strand of NC_135820.1, from coordinate 4,995,425 downwards.
ATCTGGGTCACTGCATAAATGTAAGTGTTTGTGCAGCAACTCAGGAGCTGCAGCATGACGCCCAGTTGTATCCAGAAAGAATCCATAACTATTTCATAAAATCCAAAAAAGTAAAAACGTGTCCATAGAGTAGTAACCATGAACACTGTCCAGAACAAGATTAAATTTGCTGAGATAATAAACAGTAAAATGATGGATTTCCTCCTAGTTTCCATCTCTGGGTCTCTGGAACTCTCCCCACTGCTGTGAGCCCGGAGTCTCTTGCGGGCTCTGCTGTTCACTAAAATGTATCTGACTGTGAAAGCATTAAGCAGCAGAATCAGGATGAATGGGAGAAATGGGGTGATAACATTGTGGATGAACTCAGTTACTATCCAGAGCGGATTCCACAGATCTTCGTTTCTTATGAAACAAAACCAGGGCTGGTTAACCAGGGCATAATGAGGTGTTAACATAAAATACCAGAAAATGTTCTTCAAACAGCTCAGCACTGTCACTGTTCCCAGAACCACAGCTGCCATCTTCTTGGTGCAATATTTACTTTTTGGCTTCTGGCAACAGATGGCCACAAATCGATCAAAGGTGAAAGAGATGGTGAACCAGACTGAACAGTCAGTGACTGCATGAAGCAGCATGGCATGGATGTTACATACTTTTACATAATACAGAAAGTGAAAGTGCTCCCAATATGTTATTGGAATCTGTCTCAGTATCAGGTCAATGATAACGACCAGTAGATCAGCCAAGGCCATGCCCACCAGGTAACAAGTGATGCATTGGGAGAGACCACACTTTCCCTGAGACACGATCACGATCGTTACGAGGTTTCCTGTGCAGAAAGGCAATAAACAAGGAAATTATCTGTTAGATTGGGAGCAATGTTTCCCAGCTTGAATAAGGGTGTATTTGTCCAGATAGTCCAATCAGCAGTGGAATGGCACCCACCTTCTTGGAACGTGTGGGCTGTAATTTTACTGTCCCATCTGTCACGTGAATCAGAGCGGACGAGGAGCGGACCATGGAAAGGTCCATTGACCTCGGACAGGATATTACGGTTTTGGGATGAGCGAGGAGGTAAAATCCCACCAATGGTCTACTTTTATCTTTTTGGAGCGTTTGTAGCTTCCAATTGCAGCTCAAATCTATCAGCGATTTGAAATGGGAGGCCCAGCGCTGAAGTGCATTTGCAGACATATCACAGCCTCTCCCACTGCATGAAATGAAGAGATTTCCATCGAGGTTCATCTTCAGTACACTAATTTCAATCACATTTATCAGTTGGCTATTTTCAATTCTTGAAGTCCCCCCTTATCAACCTTTCGTCCCATTTGCCCACCTCTCTGCTCACATCCCCAACTACATCCCACATCACTGACTCCATTCCCCCATCCACAGCATCAACTCTACTTGTCCACCACACATACCATCGCCTCTGTTCCTTGGAATGGAGGAGCTTGAAGGGAGATTTGATTTAGATGAACAAAATTGAGAGTGTCTTGGACAGAATGGCCTGTTCACCTGAGCAGAAAAGTTAGTGACCAAGGGGGATAGATTAAAAATGAATGGCAGAAGGATTAGAGGCAACTTGTGGCTGACACAAAACTTGGAAGCAGGGTGTAGAAGTTCAAAAGTGCACAGACAAGTTGGTGAAGTGAGTAGATAGGGAGCAGATGAAATTCATTTTGGTTGGAAGAACATGGACAGTCAGCTGACAATAAGATGTACAATTCTGAAGGAGGCAGGGGTCTGTGGAGTGAGGCAAGAGTAGGCAGGGGTCTGAAGACTCCAAGGAACAGAGTCGGTGATATGCGTGGAGGACAAGCAGAGTCGATGTTGTGGATGGGGGAATGGAGTCGGTGATGTGGGGTGTAGTTGGGGATGTGAGCAGAGAGGGACAGGAGGCAGGATCTGGGGAGTAAGGGGATAGGAGACATGGCTCTGAAGAGACAGGAGAGAGCAGGCAGGATTTGGGGAGTGAGAGAAAAGGAGGCAGGGGCATGGAGAGTGAGGGGATAGAAGGAAGAGGTCAGGGAGTGGGGGGAGAGAAGAGGGATCTGGGGAGGGAGGGGAGAGGAGGCAAGGAACTGGGGAGGGAGGGATTTGGAGGGAAGGGACTGGAAGGTAGGGGATAGGAGAAAGGGGACTGGAGAATGGAGGGATAAGAAGCAAGGGTCTGGGCAGTGAGGGAAGAGGAGGCAGGATTCTGGGGAGTGAGCGGATAGAAGCTAGGAGTCTGGGGAATGAAGGGACAGAAGGCAGGGGTCTGGTGAGGGGTGAGAAGGCAATGGTCTGGTCAGTGAGGGGGTGGAAGGCAGGGGTCTGGAGAGTGAGGGGGTGAAAGACACGGGTCAGGAGAGTGAGGGGATAGAAGGCAGAGGTCTAGAGAGTAAGGAGATTGAAGGCAGAGGTCTTGGGAGCGAGGGGAGAAGAGGCAGGGGTCTGGAGAGTGAGGGGATCGAAGACAGAGGTCTGGAGAGTGAGGGGAGGAGAGGCTGGGGTCAGAGAGTGAGGGGGAGAAGAGGCAGGGGCCAGGGGAGTGAGGGGAGGAGAGGCTGGGGTCTGGAGAGTGAGGGGAGGAGAGGCTGGGGTCAGAGAGTGAGGGGGAGAAGAGGCAGGGGCCACGGGAGTGAGGGGAGAGGAGACAGAGGTCTGTGGGATGATGGGATAGAAGGCTGAGGTCTGGAGAATGAGTGGGAAGGAGGCAAGGGTCGGGGAGTGAGTGAAGGTGAGCTCGGGATTGCTTTCATCCTGTTTGTTTGAAGTGTTCCTGATGAATCCACACTGATAATTTCACCAGGACCTGGCAGTCAGGAATCGGGTTGACGGTGCTGGATTCCAATCACGTTGTATGCTTTTTAATTCAGTGTTACTCTGAGCCATTGCTATCACTACATTGGAGCGTAAAAGTATTTCTAACTTCTCTCTTCTCCCTCCCCACTCCCTGGATCCTTTTTGCTCATTTCCCAGAATCCTGCCTCCGCTCACCTCACCCCTGGTTCCACTCCCCTTACACCCCACAAAATTGGATCCTCCCCCCTCTCTCCCCAGAACCTGACACATTTCTTGGCCCTCCCCTCATCCCTGGCTACTCTCTCCACCACCACACCGTCCACAGTCCCGAATCCTCGCCCCTCCCTCCCCACACCCGTGGTATCTTGCCCCTCTCTACCTACATTTGGATGCATTGCAACTTTTGGATTTGGGTAGACTTGCGTTCACCAGATGTTTTGGGGCCATTGAGCCTTCAATGATAGTGAATCTCTCAGCATTTGTTGCTGGCGGGACTGCAACCTGTTTCTCTCTCTCGGTTTCTGCCAGGCCTGCTGAGTATTCCAAAAATAACAACATGTTGGGGATGTATGAGGAGAGATTGACTCGGTTAGGATTATTTTCACTGGAGTTCAGATGAATGAGGGGGAAATCTCACAGAGACTTATAAAATTCTAACAGGACTAGACAGGGTAGATTCAGGAAGGACTTTCCCGATGGTGGGGGAGTCCAGAACCAGGGGTCACAGTCTGAGGATTCAGGGTAGACCATTTAGGACAGAGGTCAGGAGACATTTCTTCACCCTAAGAGTGGTGAGCCTGTGGAATCATTACCACAGGAAGTAGTTGATGCCAAAACATTGAATGTATTCAAGAGGTGGCTGTCTCGAGCAGATGGCGTGAATGGGATCAAAGGTTATGGGGAGAAAGCAGGATTAGGCTATTGAGTTAGATGATTAGCCATGGTCGTAATGAATGGCGGAGCAGGTTCGAAGGGCCAAATGGCCTCTTCCTGCTCCTATCTTCTATGTTTCTATATTCAGAAGCAACCCTAAACCATCTCAAAGCACTTCAGAGAAGCATAATAAAACTAATAATTGCACTTATACAGATGGATTTCCAACATCTGAGTCAATTAGATAGGTTTAAGATTGAAGGATTGTCTTCATGGAGGAATGTAACTTCAAGAGGCTGAAAGGTGTAGGAAGAAAATTCAAGAGCTGTGACCCAGGCCATAGAATAATGGAGGGATTAAAATGGGGATTTGCAAATCTCTGGAACAGCAACTGCAAAGATGAGAGAGAAAATTCAAAGAACATTGAAACAGTGAGCAATAGATTGTAGAGTTAATATCCAGATGCAGATACCAACCAGGAATAACAGCAGTGTCAAACAGGAATAACACACACAGCAATACAGTTAAATATGGTTAGCAGAATTAATAGCAATGTGGAGACTTACCAGAGACACCGATAATAGCCAGGATGGGTAGTAAATGCACTGAATCATGAAAAGTATCAGCTGGATCCTCTTTGCCAATGTTAGCTTGTAAGGCTGTTGCATCACATTTATCAACGCGATGAGGCCCCTCTCCATCGTTGTAGCATTCCAATCCATTGTTCTAACATTCCAATCCATTGTTATAACATTCCAATCCATTGTTCTAACATTCCAATCCATTGTTCTAACATTCCAATCCATTGTTCTCAGATTCTGATCTTTCCTCTCTCTCTCTGTGGAGCCGCTGATTCCTGTTAAAGTGCCGGAGTTGATGGTTCCCCTGATAGACTGGGATAACACATGGAAACAAATTCCTTATTATAGAAGAGGGAAATCCTCCAGTGACACAATTAATATTCATGGAAAATCACATTATTTCAGCCACTGAACAAACAGGTTCAAGTTAACTCTTTTCAATGCAACACATTTTGTACCTGCTGACCTTGTCTGGCCGGGATGTATGAGAACTGATGTGGGAGGGAATGCTGGAAATAGCAGAGGCACTGACCATAACCTTTCACTCATCTTTTAATGTGGGGTTTGTGAGTGGGCAGGAAGTAGCAGTAGTTGGATGTTGGGGTGGAGAAGAACTGAAGGGTGTTAAATATTCCATCCTGTTTAATAAAGGAGGGAGGGTTATAAAACCAGTCAGTGCAGAGCAGACAGTCTAACGCAGTGATGGGCAACCTCGGCTAGTGAGTGGGCTGCATGAGCGGGCCTCCTTCATCTCACAGCCGCAAGTTGAAATCAGAGAATGTGCAGTAACCATGACTGCATGAATGAGATTAAATATATTTAACACATTTCATAATGATGTACAGAAAATGCTTCATCTTAAATAATCAAGGTTATAAGATTATTTAAAAGAATTACGAGATATTGATCTTTAGAAACACGAATGAGATTAAATATATTTAATACATTGGATATTTCGGAATGACTCTCAGAAAATGTTTATCATTCATGCATTAACAGAATTGTTAGCAACTTTAAAAGGTAAAAAGAGAAATATTCATGCTTATCTGACATACTCTGCGCTTTGACTGGACACAGAGAAAGTGCGTGGCTCTCGCAGTCAATGTTGTGAGCAGTCAGCAGGTACCTCACTTCACATATCCTTGCTCTCCTTGTGCATCACTTTAGTAATACCAGAAAGAATAAAATTATGTGCACAGAAACCAGCAGAATCTGGCAAAGCTGTGGGTGGACTTTGGTCAACAAAACATCTCTCAGTCTGTACTCAGATCATTGATGGGCTGTATGCAGCTCACATGTTGCCCATCATTCATCTGAAGTCAGGGATGGAGAATTTCTGCAGACCAAAATCTAGAACAGAAATATTTGTTGATTAATTGACTTTCTCCCTGGGTCGAATCCATTGATCTGGTGGCTTCCATTTGGCTGTGAAGCAATTACCATGTCTGTACAATTTTTTGGTGAGATCATACCCGGTATTGAAACACATTCTTTCAAAGGATCATGAACTACACACTTTATTACACTAACAAATCTTACGTCGGAAAATATGACAAAGACTTCTGAAAATCCAAATAAACAATTTCCAGCAACTTTCCTTTGACAGTTTTGTTGGTAACATCCACAAAAAACTCCAATAGCCGTCAGACATGGGCCGTGATTCTCTCATCCGCTGCGCAAATGTTTTAGCCTCGTGGGCTGGGAAAGTCTCACGTCGACCGATTCGCGGGGTTCGCGCAAGCGTTTGCGGCCCGCATGGGTGTGCTCCGTGCTGGAAATCAGTGGGAGGTGCAAAGACCCATTACATGGGCATTGTAATATAATTTAAATGAGATGAGTGGGCCCGGGACTGAAATCTCTGCCCACTAGCATCTATCACCCCGCCAACGGGGATTAAAGTAGCTCCCCACTTTCGGGGAGCTAGCGGCCCGATCCCACTGGAGTGAAGGGGGGGCAATCGGGCCCCTACCAAAGGGTCAGGCAGCGGGGTGCCCACTGGCAATGCCAGCCTGTGCCCCCTGGCATTGCCAAAGGGGCAAAGTGCCAATGCCCAGAGGGCACATTGGCACTGCCCATCAGGCGGGCCGGGGGATATGGGGACGGGACCTCGGAGGCAATCAGTGGGGGTGGAGGGTCCTGCTGCCACTCTGCACAGGGATCAGTGGGGGAAAGCAGGGTGGCTCAGCACTGTGGGGATGAGAGGGGGCTGTCAGGGCTGGGCCCGGGTACGGTCGAGAGGGCCAGCGTTCAGGCAATTGGGAATGGGGGGGAGAGCTGGCGTTGTGGGGGTCACGGAGCTGGCCATCAATGGAGCTGGTCAGCAATCGGGAGGCCATCAGTGCAGGGCCACTGAGCATGTGCTGATCATGGCACTGACAGATCGGCATTTGCGATGTAGCCGCTCGGCGCGGTGATTTCAGCCACTCCAGCGGGAATTGGCCCCGCCCCCTGAAATATAATGATATTCACACTGGTGACCACTGCAGTGCACAGAGTGTGGGAGATTCTTCTCTGAACTCCCACTGGAAAAAACAGCGTGAATTACTCCAGTTTTCACCCAAATTCAACACTTAGAATTGTTTTGGGAGAATTCCGCTGATGATTTCCCATTGCAGATCCATGCTGACTCTGCACACAATCTGGTCATGCATGTCCAAGTGTCCATTTGTCACATCCTTTATAATAGAAGCTAGAAGCCTCGGCAGTGACTAGATCCATGTCCCGCAAGCTTCTGCCGTGTCAAGCTGAATGTCCGGAATGCTCCTGCAGTCTGAAGACCATGTCTTGGAAGTTCCTGCAGTGCAAATAGAACATTTTGGAATCTCCTGCTGTGTGAAGATCCACATCCTGGAAACTCCTGCAGTGTGAAGATCCATATCCTGGAATCTCCTGCAGTGTGAAGATCCACATCCTGGAATCTCCTGCAGTGTGAAGATCCACATCCTGGAAACTCCTGCAGTGTGAAGATCCACATCCTGGAATCTCCTGCAGTGTGAAGATCCACCAGGTCCTACAGTGTGAAGATGCATGTCATGAAATCTCCCTGCAATGACAAGATCAGCAAACTGGGATCTCCTTATGTGTGAAGATCCACATCCTAAAATGATCCATAACATGAAGATCCACATCCTGGCAGTTTCTTCAGTGATAAGATCAACATCCTGGAAGCTCCTGCAGGGAGAAGATCCACATCCCAGAATCTGCTACAATGTGTAGATCCACATATTGGAAGCTCCTGCAATGTGAACACTATAGTCCTGGTATCTGCAGCTGTGTGAAGATCCACACTCTGGCAGCTCCTGCACTGTCAAGATCCATACCTTGGAAACTCCTGTAGTGTGAGGATGCACAACCTAAAATCACCCACAATGTGAAGACCCATGTCCTGGAAGCTTCTGCAGTGACAAGTTTGACATCCTGGAAGCTGCGGTAGTGTGAAGATACACGTCCAGAGATCCTCACTGCTTGTATCTCTCCTCAACTGATGCATCCTCTCACCCCTGCATCCACACCTCACCCCTGCCACCACCCCTCTCTGCTGCTGGCACCCATCGCCTCTGCTGCCACCCCTCATTGCTCTCACGTGTCCTCGCTGCTACCGCATCTCCTGCCGCTACTGCTACCAACACTGTCCACCAATGCCGCAACTCCTGACTTCAATTCTCTTCCCACTTCTCATCGCTAGCCGGATCTCCCGTGACCTTTGCTTTTGGCCATGGTTTGTTATGCCCAGCAACAGTGAGATCAAACAATTCAAATAGCCAATCAGAGCCAGTATATTTCCTCCAACCCAATGTGCTTTTATTATCCTAATGAACCCTCCATGGGAGCATTTAACAACAACTTCTGAGATCCAAATATACAAAGTCCATCGACTTTCCTTTGACAACTTGTAAGTAACATCCTCAATAAACAACAACAACTGTCAAACATGATTTCCCATTGCAGATCCATGCTGACTGTGGTCATGCATGCCCATGTGTCCAATTGTCACATCCTTTATAATAGAAGCTGGAAGCCTCGGCAGCGACTAGATTCATGTTCTGAAAGCTTCTGCAGTGTCAAGCTGAATGTCCTGGGTGCTCCTGCAATGTGAAGACCACATATTGGTAGCTCCTGCAGTGTGAATATCCATATCCTGGAAGGCCGCACAGTGTGAAGATGCACATACTGGAAGCTCATGCAATGAGAAGATCCACATTCTGGAAGCCCCAGCAGTGTGAAGATCAACATTCTCACAGCTCCGCAGTGACAAGACATATACTCTGGAAGTTCCCGCAGTGGGTAAGATGAATTTGCTGGACACTCCTGCAGTTTAAAGATCAACACACTGGAAGCTCCTGCAGTGTGAAGACCGACATCGTGGAAGCTCCTGCAGTGAAGACCTACGCCCTGAAAGTCCCGCAGTGTGAAGATTCACATCTTGGAAGCCCCTTCAGTGTGAAGATCTACAGGCTGCGAGCTCATGTGGTGTGAAGATCCACGTGCTGCAAATTCCAGCACTATGAACATCCTGGAACTCTCACGGTGTGAAGATATACATCCTGAGGGTTTTCGGCACCACCACCTCTCCTCACCTGCCATTTGTCTTGACATCTGCAACCGCCATTTGCCTTTGCCACCACTCCTCACCCCTGCTGCATTCCCTTGCTACTGCTGCACCTCCTGTCGCTGCTGCTATCAACGCTGGCCACTCCCGGTGCCACTCCTGACTGCAATTCTCTTGAGCTTCTTGTCTGCTGCCGGCTCACCCTCAATCATCACTGTTGTCCATGGGCTTTCATGCACAGCATCAATGAGATCAAATAATTCAAATAGGCCAATCAGAACCAGTATATTGCCTCCAATCAAATGTGCTTTTAGGATCCTAATCAACATACTGTGAGGGAATTTAGCAAAGGACTTCTACAACTCCAAATATAGTATGACTGTCAGCTTTCCTTTGAGAATTTTGTTAGCAACATCCTCAAAAAAACCATCAACTGTCAAGTATGATTTCCCATTCACGGATCCATGCAGGTCCAAGTGTCCCTTTGTCATCTTTGTCCCAAAATAGAAGTTGGAAACTGTGGCAGCAACAAGATCCATGTCCTGGAAGGTCCTGCAGCGACAAGATGAACCTCCTGAATGCTGCTGCAGTTTGAAGATCCACATCAATGAAGTGCCTGCAGTGAGAGCCCATGTCCGAGAAGGTTCTGCAGTGTGTAGATCAATGTCCTGCAATCTCCAGCAGTAAAAAGTTCCACGTCTTAGAATTTCAAGCAGTGACAACATCCGAGTCCTGGCAGCTCTTGCAGTATGAAGATCAACATTCTGGAAGTTCCTGCAGTGTGAAGATCCACACCCACCAGCAGTGTGAATAACCACATCCTAAGGACCTCGGCGCCACCACCTCTCCTCACCTGTCGTTTCTCTTCACCTCTGTCTCCACCACTTGCCTCTGCCATCACCCCTCACCACTGCCGCATTCCCTGCTGCTGCTGCTATCACTGTTACCACTGCCACTCCTGACTGCAATTTTCTTGAGCTGCTTGTCTCCAATTGGCTCACCCTCGATCGTCGCTGTTGTCCATGGATTTTCATGCACAGCATCAGTGAGATCAAATAGTTCAATTAGGCCAATCAGAGCCAGTATATTGCCTCCAATCAAATGTGCTTTTATTATGCTAACTAATGAGCTGTGGGAAATTTAACAAAAGACTTTTGCAACTCCAAATATACCAGGTCCATCAACCTTCCTTTGACAGTTATATTCGTAACATCCTCAAAAAACACCATCAAATGTCACAAGACTTCCCATTCGTAGATCCATGCTGAATCTTCCCTTTATCACATCAATTATAATAGAGGTTGGAAACTCCAGCAGCGACAAGATCCACATCCTAGAATCCCCTGCAGTGTGAAGATCCACATCCTGGAATCTCCTGCAGTGTGAAGATCCACATCCTGGAAACTCCTGCAGTGTGAAGATCCATATCCTGGAATCTCCTGCAGTGTGAAGATCCACATCCTGGAAACTCCTGCAGTGTGAAGATCCACAACCTGGAAACTCCTGCAGTGTGAAGATCCATATTCTGGAAACTGCTGCAGTGTGAAGATCAAAATCATGGATGCTCCTGCAATGTGAAGATCCATGCGCTGGAATCTCCTGGAGTGTGTAAATCCACCTCGATGAAGTTCATGAAGTGAAACATCCTGGAATGTCCGTAAGACTATAAGAACTAGGAGCAAGTGTAGGCCATCTGGCCCCTCGAGCCTGCTCCGCCATTCAATAAGATCATGGCTGATCTTTTTGTGGACTCAGCTCCACTTACCCGCCCACTCACCATAACCTTTAATTCCTTTATTGTTCAAAAATCTATCCATCTTTGCCTTAAAAACATTCAATGAGGTAGCCTCAACTGCTTCACTGGGCAGGGAATTCCACAGATTCACAACCCTTTGGGTGAAGAAGTTCCTCCTCAACTCAGTCCTAAATCTGCTCCCCTTATTTTCAAGTTATGCCCCCTAATTTTACTTTCACCTGCCAGTGGAAACAACCTCCCTGCTTCTATCTTATCTATTCCCCTCAGAATTTTATATGTTTCCATAAGATTCCCCCTCATTCTTCTAAATTCTAATGAGCATAGTCCCAGTCGTCTCAGTCTCTCCTCATAAGTCAACCCTCTCAACTCTGGAATCAACCGAGTGAATCTCATCTGCACCCCCTCCAGTGCCAGAATATTCTATCTCAAGAAAGGAGACCAAAACTGTACACAATACTCCACGTGTGGCCTCACCAGCACCTTGCACAGCTGCACCATAACCTCCCTGTTTTTAAACTCCATCCCTCTGGCAATGAAGGACAAAATTCCATTTGCCTTCTGAATTACCTGCTGGACCTGCAAACCAACTTTTTGTGATTCATGCACAAGGACACCCAGGTCCCTCTGCACGGCAGCATGCTACAATTTTTTACCATTTAAATAATACTCCATTTTACTGTTATTCGATGTACGACCTCACACTTCCCAACATTGTTCTCCATCTGCCTGACCCTTACCCACTCACTTAAACTATCTATGTCCCTTTGTAGACTTCCAGTGTCTCTGCACACTTTGCTCTACCACTCATCTGAGTGTCATCTGTGAACTTTGACACACTACACTTGGTCCCCAACTCCAAATCATCTGTGTCAATTGTAAACAATTGCACTCCCAACACAAGTCCCTGAGGCACACCACCAGTCACTGATCGCCAACCAAAAAAACAGCCATTTATCCTCACTCTTTGCTTTCTGGCAGTTTATCAATCCTCAATCCATGCTAATACATTACCCATAACGGTGTGCACCTTTATCTGATGCAGCAGCCTTTTGTACAGCACCTTGTCGAATGCTATCTGGAAATCCAGCTACACCACATCCGCCGGTTCCCCGTTGTCCACCGAGCTCGTAATGTCCTCAAAGAATTCCTATAAATCAGTTAAATATGACCTGCCTTTCATGAACCCATGCTGCGTCTGCCCAATGGGACAGTTTCTATCCAGATGTCTCGCTATTTCTTCCTTGATGATAGGTTCGAGCATTTTCCCCACCACAGAAGTTATGCTAATGGGCCTATAGTTACCCGCCCTTTGTCGACCTCCTTTTTTAAACAGTGGCTGCTTTCCAATCTGCCGGAATCGCCCCAAGGTCAACTGAATTTGGGAAATTACCACAAGTGCATTTGCTATTTCCCCCGCTATCTCTTTTGGTACCCTAGGATGCATTCCATCAGAGCCAGGAGACTTGTCCACCTTAGCCCCGTTAGCTTGTGCAACACTACCCCTTTAGTGATAATGATTGTTTCTCGGTCCTCACCTGCCATAGCCTTCCTGTCATCAATTTTTGGCATGTTATTTGTGTCTTCTACTGTGAAGACCGACACAAAATACCTCTGTGCTAAATATTTGAGAATAAATGCACAGATATAGTCTGATACTCCATTATCAGCATTTATCACATGTTTCTTCAAAAATGGACACCTGAAAGTAAGTATTTGATTGACATTTGTATCTGGGTAATAAACGGAAACAGTGGAATAAGTCATCCACTGTTAAGGGTGCTTGTAAATACACTGTATAAGAAAGTAGACTGCATTGGGATACCTTTGAACTTGTATGATGTTTGAAATGATACTTGAAACTTGTACATCTGATGTGCTCAGTGTAATTTTACACGATGTAAATTTTAAATGCCTCAGCCTTTTCCTCATTTCCCATTATTAAATCGCCCTTCTCATCCTCTAAAGGACCAATGTTTACCTTAGCCACTCTATTCTTCATTTTATATATTTGTGTGAAGTTTTGCTATCTGTTTTTATATTCTGAGTTAGTTTGCTCTCACAATCTATTTTACATTTGATAGCTCTTTTTGTGGCTTTCTGTTGACCTTTAAAGATTTCCCAATCCTCTAGTTTCCCACTAATCTTTGCCACTTTGTATGCATTATCTTTCAATTTGATACCTTCCTTTATTTCCTGAGATATCCATGGCTGATTATCCCTTTTCCGACAGTCCTTACTTTTCACTGGTATATACCTTTGCTGAGCACTATGAAAAACGTCCAGCAGTGAGAAGATGCGCATCTTGGAAACCTCTGCAGTGACAAAATCCATGTCTCGGAAGCTCCGGCAGCAACAAGATGAATTTCCTGGATATTCCTGCAGTGTGAAGATCCACATCCTAGAAGTTCCAGCAGTGTGAAGCTCCATGTCCTAGATGCTCCTGCAAAGTGCAAACGTCCACATTCTGGAACTGCTGCAGTTGAAGATCCACATCCTGGAAGTTCTTGCAGTGTGAAGATCCACATCCTGGAAGTTCTTGCAGTGTGAAGATCCACATACTGAGCACTGCTATAGTGTGAAATCCACATCTTGGACGCTGCTGCAGTGACTGGACCAATGTCCTGGAAGTTGCTGCATTGTGAAGAAAAACTTCCTGGAATGTCCAGCAGTGAGACGATGCACATCTTTAAGGCCTCTGCGGTGTGAAGATCCATGTCTTGGGTGGCCTTTTGGTGAAAAGATCCACATCCTGCAGGCTCCGATAGTGTGAAGATCCACATCCTGTAAGCTCTTGTGTTGTGAGGAAAGACTTCCTGGAAATTCTTGCAGTCAGATGAACAACATCATGGAAGCTTTGGCGGTGTGAAGGTCGACATCCTGGAAAATCCTGCAGTGTGAAGCTCCCCATCCTGCAAAATCCTGCAGTGCGAATATCGACGTCTTGGAAGATGCCTGCAGTGTGAAGATTCATGTCCTGGAAACTGCTGCAGTGTGAAATTCCATGTCTTGGAAGTTTGAGCAGTGTGGAGATCCAAGTCCTCTAAGCTCCTGCAATGGTGAAGATCCATACCCTGGAACTTCCTGACAAGGTCCACATCCCAGAGACTCCAGCAATGTGAAGATCCACGTCCTGGAACACTGGAACAGGCCATACAGGCCTGCTCTGCATTCAATACAATCATGCTGGATTTGACACATCAATTACATTTACCTACACTATCTCCACAATCATCTTCAACACCGGTGCCCCATAAGGCTGTGTCCTCAGCCCCCTATTATACTCCTTATACACCTATGACTGTGTGGCCAAATTCCCCTCAAATTCGATCATCAAGTTTGCTGACGACACCACCGCAGTGGATCGGATCTCAATGATGAGACAAAGTACAGGAACGAGATAGAGAATCTGGTGAACTGGTGCGACGTCAATAATTTCTCCCTCAACGTCAACAAAATGAAGGAGATTGTCATCAACTTCAGGAAGCGTAAAGAAGGACATGCTCCGGTCTACATCAAGAGGGACGAAGTAGAAATGGTCGAGAGATTCAGATTTTTAGGTGTCCAGATCACCAACAACCTGTCCTGGTCCCCCCATGGCGACACTATAATTATGAAAGCCCACCAACCCCTCGAATTTCTCAGAAGACTAAGGAAATTTGGCATGTCAGCTACGACTCTCACCTTTTACAGATGCACCATAGAAAGCATTCTTTCTGGTTGTATCACAGCTTGCTATGGCTCCTGCTCTGCCCAAGTCTGCGAGGAACTACAAAGGTCATGAATGTAGCCCAATCCATCACACAAACCAGCCTCCTATCCATTGACTCTGTCTACACTTCCCACTGCCTTGGCAAAGCAGCCAGCATAATTAAGGACCCCACGCACCCCGGACATTCTCTCTTCCATCTTCTTCCTTCGGGAAAAAGGTACAAAAGTCTGAGGTCACTTACCAACTGACTCAAGAACATCTTCTTCCCTGCTGCTGTCAGACTTTTGGATGGACTTACCTTGCATTAAGTTGATCTTTCTCTACACCCTAGCTATGACTATAACACTACATTCTGCACTCTCTCGTTTCCTTCTCCATGAACGGTATGTTTTGTCTGTATAGCGCGCAAGAAACAATACTTTTCACTGTATGTTAATACATGTGACAATAATAAATGAAAGCAAATCAAATTCCAAAGATGTGCGGGTTAGGTTGATTGGCCATGATAAATTGTCCCTTCCTGTCAGGGGGATTAGGTGGATAAATATGTGCGGTTATGGGGATATTAGCTGGGTGGGGTTGTTGTCGGTGCAGGCTCGATGGGTCAAATGGCCTCCTTCTGCACTGTAGATTCTATGATTCCATTCTTATTACACTTTAACAGCACTGTAATCAGAAATCGTTTTATCTCTACCTTGAAGATACTCAATGTCTGAGCTTCCACAGCCCTTTGTATCGAGAATTCCAAAGAATCACAAACTTCTGTGTAAAGCAATTTTCCTTATCCATTTTCCAACTGCAGGCAATAATTTATAACTCGTGCTCCCTGGATGACCCAAACAGGGTAAACATCTTATTTACATCTATCTACCCTATTTCTTCTTGTATGTTGTAAGTTTCAAAGAGATCAAATCACATTTTTCTGCATTATTTTCCATCTGTTACGTTCATGCCCAATCACTACATCTGTCCAAATCCACACTCCAAACGACGCCCAGATCATGATTGTCCAAGCGTCCATTTATAGCATCCTTTATAATAGAAGCTGGAATCTTCGTCAGCAAGGATATCCACATCCTGGGAGCTCCTGCAGTGTGAAGATCCACATCCTGGAATCTCCTGCAGTGTGAAGATCCACATCCTGGAATCTCCTGCAATATGAGGATCCACATCCTGGAATCTCCTGCAGTGTGAAGCTCCACATCCTGGAATCTCCTGCAATGTGAGGATCCACATCCTGGAATCTCCTGCAATATGAGGATCCACATCCTGGAATCTCCTGCAATGTGAGGATCCACATCCTGGAATCTCCTGCAATATGAGGATCCACTTCCTGGAATCTCCTGCAGCGTGAAGATCCACATCCTGGAATCTTCTGCAGTGTGAAGATCCCCATCCTGGAATCTCCTGCAATGTGAGGATCCACATCCTGGAATCTCCTGCAATATGAGGATCCACTTCCTGGAATCTCCTGCAGCGTGAAGATCCACATCCTGGAATCTCCGGCAATGTGAGGATCCACATCCTGGAATCTCCTGCAATATGAGGATCCACTTCCTGGAATCTCCTGCAGCGTGAAGATCCACATCCTGGAATCTCCTGCAGTGTGAAGATCCACATCCTGGAATCTCCTGCAATATGAGGATCCACATCCTGGAATCTCCGGCAATGTGAGGATCCACATCCTGGAATCTCCTGCAATGTGAGGATCCACATCCTGGAAACTCCAGCAGAGTGAAGATCTATGTCCTGGATGGTCCCACAGTGCAAGGGTCCATCTCCTGGAACACTGGAACAGAAGTAGGCCATTCAGCCTCTTGATTCTCCTGCACCATTCAATTCGATCGTGGCTGTTCAGACATTACAATATCTTTTACACACAATGTCTCCATAGCTCTTCGATACCACTGATCTGAAACCTCGCAATCTCAACCTGAACAAACTGATTGACTGACCTTTGGCCCTCTGGGGTAGAAAATTCCACAGATTCACAAACCTCTGGGTAAAGAAATTTCTCCTCATCTCTGCCCTAAATGTCATCCCCTTATTTTGAAATTGTGCCCCCTGGTTCTAGACTCCCCAACCAAGGGAAATATCTTACCTGCATCTACCCTGCATAATCCTTTGAGTATTTTGGAGGTTTCAATGAGATTGCCTCTCATTCACATAGAACATAGAATCCCTATAGTGCAGAAGGAGGCCATAAGGCCCATCAAGTCTGCACCAACAACAAACCCACCCCAGGCCCTATCCCCACAACCCCACACATTTACCCCACCAATCTACACATCCCGGGACACTAAGGGGCAATTTAGCATGGCCAGTCCACCTAACCTGCACATCTTTGGACTGTGGGAGGAAACCGGCACCCGGAGGAAACCCACGCAGACATAGGGAGAACATGCAAACTCCACAGAGACAGTGACCCAAGCTGGGAATCGAACCCAGGCCCTTGGAGCTGTGAGGCAGCAGTGCTAACCACTGTGCCACCGTGTCACCCTCAGTTCTCAAAACTCTAGAGAATACAGTCCCACTCTCTCTTTGTAAGGCAGTCACCGGTGAAGTCTGGTGAATCTTCATTGCGCTCCCTCTATGACAATAATATCCTTTCTGAGGTAAGGGGATCAAAACTGCACACAGTCCTCCACATGCAGTCTAACCAAGCTTCAATACAAATTAAGCATAACCTCACTACTTCAGCTCTCAAATCTTCTTGTGATAAAGGCTAACTTTCCATTAGCCTTTGTAACAGCTTGCTGCACCTGCATATTAGTCTTCAGTGGTTTATGGACAAGGACACCCAGGGCCCTTTGTACATCTATGCTTGCTAATTTCTACCATTTAGGAAATACTCTGCACATTTGTTCCTTCTACCAAAGTGGATTACCTCACATTTCTCCACATTATATTCCATCTGCCATGTTCTTGCCCACTCACTAATTCTGTTCAAATCCCTCCCGTAGCCACTTTGCTATCTGGTTTTATATTCTGAGCTAATTTACTTTCACGATCTATCTAACAGTTTTTTATAGCTCTTTTTGTGGCTTTCTACTGACCTTTAAAGATTTCCCAATCCTCTAGTTTCCCACTAATCTTTGTCACTTTCTATGCATTATCTTTGATACCTTCATTTATTTCCTGAGATATCCACGGCGGATTATCCCTTTTCCGACAGATCCATGAAGTGGAAGCTCCTGCAGTGCAAAGATCAACATCCAGGAGCCTCCTGCTGTGTTAAGAACCATAATCCTGAAACACCTGCACTGCAAAGACACACATACTGGGAGTTCCTGCAGTGTGATGATGCACGTCCTGGGAGCTCCTGCAGTGTGACGATGCACATCCTGGGAGCTCCAGACACGAAAATGGCCGGACTTGCAGATAGTGAGGAACATTGTCAGAGGCTACAGAAGGATATAGATAGGCTGGAAATCTGGACAAAGAAGTGGCAGATGGAGTTCAATCCAGATGAATGCGAAGCGATGCATTTTGGTAGAACTAACGTAGCGGGTAGCTATACGATAAATGGCAGAACCATAAAGGGTGTAGAAACGCAGAGGGACCTGGGTGTGCAAGTCCACAGATCCTTGAAGGTGACGTCACAGGTGGAGAAGGTAATGAATGAGGCATATGGCATGCTTGCCTTTATAGGACGGGGCACAGAGTATAAAAGTTGGGGTCTGATGTTGCAGTTGTATAGAATGTTGGTTCGGCTGCATTTGGAATACTGCGTCCAGTTCTGGTCGCCACACTACCAGAAGGACGTGGAGGCTTCAGAGAGAGTGCAGAGGAGGTTTACCAGGATGTTGCCTGGTATGGAGGGGCTTAGTTATGAGGAGAGATTGGGTAAACTGGGGTTGTTCTCACTGGAAAGACGGAGGATGAGGGGTGACCTAATAGAGGTGTATAAAATTATGAAAGGCATAGATAGGGTGAACGTTGGGAAGATTTTTCCCAGGTCGGTGGTGACATTCACGAGGGGACATTGGTTCAAGGTGAGGGGGGGAGGTTTAACACGGATATCAGAAGGACGTATTTTACACAGAGGGTGGTGGGGGCCTGGAATGCGCTGCCGGGCAAGGTGGTGGAAGCGGACACACTGGGAACGTTTAAGACTTATCTAGATAGCCACATGAATGGAGTGGGAATGGAGGGATACAAAGGAATGGTCTAGTTTGGACCAGGGAGTGGCGCAGGCTTGGAGGGCCGAAGGGCCTGTTCCTGTGCTGTATTGTTCTTTGTTCTTTGTTCCTGCAGTGTGACGATGCACTTCCTGGGAGCTCCTGGAGTGTGACGATGCACGTCCTGGGAGCTCCTGCAGTGTGACGATGCACGTCCCGGGAGCTCCTGGAGTTTAACGATGCACGTCCTGGGCGCTCCTGCAGTTTAACGACCCACGTCCTGGGAGCTCCTGCAGTGTGACAATGCACGTCCTGGGAGCTCCTGCAGTTTAACGACCCACGTCCTGGGAGCTCCTGCAGTTTAACGACCCACGTCCTGAGAGCTCCTGCAGTGTAACGACCCACGTCCTGGGAGCTCCTGCAGTGTAACGACCCACGTCCTGGGAGCTCCTGCAGTGTGACGACCCACGTCCTGGGAGCTCCTGCAGTGCGATAATGATGTCCTGGAATGTAGCACAGGTATCGGCCATTCAACCTGTTGAGTCTGCTCTGTCATCGATACAATCATGACTCATCAGACACTTCAATGATTTTTACACACACTGTCCCCCTAACACTTTGTTAGTCAGAAACCTAGCAATCTTTACCTTGAACACACTCAATGACTGAGCTTTAACACCTCTTTGGGGTTGAGCTTTCCAAAGATTCATAAGGTTCAGGATAAAAATTTTCTCCAAACCTTTATCCCAAGTGAAAACCCCTTTATTTTGAAATTTGCCCTCTTTGTGTAGTCTCTCCAGCCAAGGGAAATGTCTGACCTGCAGGGACCATGTATTCCTTTAAGAATTTGTAGGTTTCAATGAGATCGCCTCTCATTCTTCAAAACTCGAAAGAATACAAGACCAACCTCTCTTGATAAGACAGTCCCGCCTTCCCTGGGACACGTCTGGTGTACATTTGTTACACTCCCTCTATGGCAATACCCTTTGAAATAATAGAACATAGAAAATCACAGCGCAGTACAGGCCCTTCGGCCCTCGATGTTGTGCCGACCAGTGAAACCAATCTAAAGCCCATCTAACCTACACTATTCCAAGATCATCCATATGTTTATCCAATGACCATTTAAGTGCCTTCAATGTTGGCGTATCTACAACTGCTGCAGGCAGGGCATTCCACGCCCTTCCCACTCTGAGTGAAGAACCTACCTCTGACATCTGTCCTATATCTATCACCCCTCAATTTAAAGCTATGTCCCCTCGTGCTAGCTGTCACCATCCGAGGAAAAAGGCTCTCACTATCCACCCTATCTAATCCTCTGATCATTTTGTATGCCTCTATTAAGACACCTCTTAACCATCTTCTCTCTAACGAAAACAACCTCAAGTCCCTCAGCCTTTCCTCATAAGACCTTCCCACCATACCAGACAACACCCTGGTAAATCTCCTCTGCACCCTTTCCAATGCTTCCACATCCTTCCTAAAATGTGGTGACCAGAACTGTACGCAATACTCCAAGTGCGGCTGCACCAGAGTTTCGTACAGCTGCAACATGACCTCCTGGCTCCGAAACTCAATCCCTCTACCAATAAAAGCTTAACAACCCTATCAACCTGGGCACCAACTTTCAGGGATCTATGCACATGGACACCGAGATCTCTCTGTTCATCCACACTACCAAGTATCTTACCATTAGCCCAGTGCTCTGTAATCCTGTTACTCCTTCCAAAGTGAATCATCTCACACTTTTCCGCATTGAACTCCATTTGCCACCTCTCAGCCCAGCACTGCAACTTATCTATGTCCCTCTGTAACCTGCAACAACCTTCCGCACTGTCCACAACTTCACCGTCTTTAGTGTCATCCCCTAATTTACTAACCCATCCTTCTACGCCCTCATCCAGGTCATTTATAAAAATGACAAATAGCAGCGGCCCCAAAACAGATCCTTGTGGTACACCACTAGTAACTGAACTACAGGATGAACATTTCCCATCAACCACCACCCTCTGTCTTCTTACAGCTAGCCACTTCCTGATCCAAGCCGCTAAATCACCCTCAATCCCATGCCTCCGCATCTTCTGCAATAGCTTACCGTGGGGAACCTTATCAAACGCTTTACTGAAATCCATATACACCACATCAACTGCTTTACCCTCATCCACCTCTTTGGTCACCTTTTCAAAGAACTCAATAAGGCTTGTGAGGCACGACCTCCCCTTCACAAAACCGTGTTGACTATCCCTAATCAAATTATTCCTTTCTAGATGATTATAAATCCTATCTCTTACAATCCTTTCCAAAACTTTGCCCACAACAGAAGTAAGGCTAACTGGTCTATAATTACCAGGGTTGTCTCTACTTCCCTTCTTGAACAAGGGGACAACATTTGCTATCCTCCAATCTTCAGGCACTATTCCTGTAGACAATGATGACCTAAAGATCAAAGCCAAATGCTCTGCAATCTCCTCCCTAGCCTCCCAGAGAATCTTGGGATAAATCCCATCCGGCCCAGGGGACTTATCTATTTTCACACTTTCCAGAATTGCTAACACCTCCTCCTTATTAACCTCAATCCCGTCGAGTCCAATAGCCTGTATCTCAGTATTTTCCTCGACAACATTGTCTTTTTCCTGCGTGAATACTGACGAAAAATATTCATTTAGTGCCTCTCTTATCTCTTCTGGCTCCACGCACAACTTCCCACTACTGTCCTTGACTGGCCCTAATCTTACCCGAGTCATTCTTTTATTCCTGACATACCTATAGAAAGTTTTAGGGTTTTCCTTGATCCGACCTGCCAAAAGCTTCTCATGTCCCCTCCTGGCTTTTCTTAACTCTCTCTTTTGGTCCTTCCTGGCTAACTTATAACTCTCAAGCGCCCTAACTGAGCCTTCACGTCTCATCTTTACATAAGTCTCCTTCTTCCTTTTCACAAGAGATTCAACTTCTTTAGTAAACCACGGTTCCCTCACTCGACCATTTCCTCCCTGCCTGACAGGTACATCCTTATCAAGGACACGCAGTAGCTGTTCCTTGAACAAGCTCCACATTTCAATTGTGTCCATCCCCTGCAGTTTCCTTCCCCAACCTATGCATCCTAAATCTCTCCTAATCGCATCCTAATTTCCTTTCCCCCAGCTATAACTATTGCCCTTTGGTATATACCTATTCCTTTCCATCGCTCAAGTAAACGTAACCGAATTGTGGGACCAAAACGGAACACAATACCCCAGGTACAGTCTAACCAAACTTCTTTAGAAATGGAGCAAGACCTCACGATTCCCAGACTCAAATCCTCTTACAATACAGACTAACATTCTATTAGCTTTCCTAAAAGCCATCTGCAATGAGGCGATGGCCTAGTTGTATTAAGGCTCGACTACTAATCCAGAAATTCAGCTAATGTTCTGGGGATCCGGGTTTGAATCCAGCCACAGCAGATGGTGGAATTTAAATTCAATAAAAAAAATCAGGAATTAAGAATCTACTGATGACCATGGCAGTATCGTCGGAAAAACCAATCTGGTCCATGAATGTAGGAAGGAAATCTGCCATCCTTTCCTGATCTGGCCTACATGTGACTCCAGAGCCACAGCAATGTAGTTGACTCTCAACTGCCCTTCAGGCAAATAGGGATGGGCAAGAAATGCTGGCCAGCCAGCGACGCCCATGTCCCATGAATGAATTTTAAAAATTTGTTAGCCTTTAAGATTTAGATAATTTGGTCATCATCACTGACTCGCTTATTGACACTGTCCATAAGCATTTCTATGACCCAATTTAAGCAACAAGGGCTCAGTACAGGCATCCATGGGGAAGACCGTTGCCACAAGAAAATGGAAGGAGAGCACACCCCCTTTTCATGTCAGTAGCTGCTGTATTCAAATAAATTTGTAAAGTCTTTCAATGAGGTAATGAGTGAGTGAGATGGCTGAGTGGGTGAGCAAGTGAACAGTGGGAAGGTTGGATTACTGAGTGAATGGGGTGGGTGGTCTGGTCGGGTGGAGTAGTTGAGTCGGGTCACACGTTAGTCAGTTGAGGGTGTTCAGTTGGCTTCGTGGGGGGGAATGGCCAGGTCGTTGGGTTGATTGTGGGGGTGTTGGTTCTGGTGGTCAATTCAGTTCGGCTGGCTATTAACTGGGTTAGACTCGCATTAACCAGGGCAAGCATCCAGGTAAGATCTGCATCTCTAGTCCAAGTCACTGACACAGAGCTCAGTGTTGGATATTTTCACAGATGATCCTGGGGAGCAGAAATCAGCCCATTGAAAGTTTAAATTTCCCGGGAATTAACCGCTCATGTGTGTAAGTCAGAACCTCAGCAGAGTCCTGATGGTATTCTCCCAACTTACATCCAATCTCCGACAATCCAGATTCTGTTAGATTTGTGCCAATCTACATTGCCAGTTCCATTTTCTGCTTACGCTCAGGATGTTGGAAAGCCCATCTTCAATGTCCCCCTGTCAAATTTCCCTCAGGAGCTGACAGTGGGCATCCCCTCGATCAGATCACTCATCTCCAGGACAATTGCTCAGTCTCCAATCAAAGCGAAGATACTAAATGGAATAGAAAAGGCAAATTGACAGCAGCGACTGCCATTATCAGGAACTGAAAGAGTCACCGGGGTAGGATCAGTTCATAATCCACCGGCCCTCCTTTACACTGTTGCTAACCTGGTCGCCCCACAGCTCCCATTGACGGCCACCAACGCCTTCTCAGCCCTCGCAACTCACCTCTGCTTGGCAATGACCTTGGGAAATTTGCTGGCTCACTCACTGGCTGCCTTGACTCTCCTTCGCCCCCGTTTCATCGCCCACCAGCCCTTCTCAGCCCTGCTGGCCTGGTCGAGTCACCCTGCTGGTCCCCTCGACTACCACTGGCATCTCCACCTCGGCTCTCGCACCAGAGGCACGCTCCCTGTTGGCTCAGGCTGCTCTGGCCTCCTTAGGCATCTTGGAGTCTCCACCAATCAGAGCCCAATATTGCTCTGCATTGGTTGCTCATAGGCTCATGAGCCTATCAGCAAATTCAGAGCTCTCAAGCTCTGATTGGTACCTCAAAGCCACCGGCCAGCACTGGGCCCCCCCATTGGTTGGGACCCTGAGCCTAGGCACGATGGGGGGGATGTTATGGCCTCACTCGTCCCGAAACTGTGAAATCCCGCCTGAGTTCAACGGACCTTTCAGTGTTCCGCCCCTCGCCTGCTCCGATTCCTGTGGCGGGCAGGGTGGTAAAATTGCAGCCAATGTGTTTTGTTGTGAGTTTGTCTCTGTGTGGAGGTACATTAGTACATCTAGTTTGTTCATTCTTCCATTCCCACAGCTGAAGCCTGTGTGTTTTCTTATGGACTTTCATAATCAGTTCATTCAGTTTTTGCTGCCCCCAACCCCTCCCCAACATTCTCTACCCCACCCCAACCAAACAAACACACAGATTTTGCCGCTCTGCGCGACTGCCTAGTTTGTCACTGACCCTGTGTTGTCATTACCTGGTCTGGCCTCCCAGACCAGGTAATGACAACAGCAATGTGGTCCAATGCTAAATGCTCTCAATTAGGGATGAGCAACACCACCGTCCCATGAAATAATGAAAAAATATGAACTGGATAAAGTCTGACTCCTGCATTGAAGCATTTCATGATGTGGAGATGGCGGCGTTGGACTGGGGTAAACACAGTAAGAAGTTTAACAACACCAGGTTAAAGTCCAACAGGTTTATTTGGTAGCAAATGCCACTATGAAACTACCAAAATGCCACCACAGGTTTATTCGCTGCCAAATAAACCTGTTGGACTTTATCCTGGTGTTGTTAAACTTCTTACTGTGTTGAAGCATTTCAGCCAGTAGATGGCACGCCTCTCCAGCTAAATTGACCAATTGTAACAAAGCAATCGCACCCCCAGGTGACCAAAGACTAATATGGCAGGGAGACTGTGAGCAACCTGGGCAGAGAAGAGTGGTACATATAAAAATTGTGTAAAATGAGGATTTTGCGAATTGTTTCCTGTGGATTAGGTGTTGAGAAACAAGTCTGGAACACTGATTATTTTTAACCTCTTGCCGCACCTTCAGGTTTTCAACACTGACTGGATGTATTCATGGAATCCCTACTGTGCCAAGAATGAGGCCATTCGGCCCATCGAGTCCGCACCAACTACAATCCCATCCAGGCCTTATCCACATAACCCCACGTATTTACCCTTTTAGTCCCTAAGGGGAAATTTAGCATTGCCAATCCACCTAACCCACAAGTCTTTCATGCCTGTCTCTGAAACAGGGGATAGGAGAAGATGTGCAACATAAAATGGCACAGGACAAGAAAAGGCCATTCAGCCCCTCGAACCTGTTCCACTGTTCAGTGAGATAATGGCTGATCTGTGACCGAACTCCATATCCTTTAAAATCATTGGCTAACAAAAATCCAATCAATCTGTGATTTCAAATTAACATTGAGCAAACATCATTTATCGTTTGTGTGTCAAAGTGTTTCTTAATTTCGCTCTGAAAAATCTGTGTCTCTTATTTTTAAGATGTGGAGATGCCGGCGTTGGACTGTGGTAGGCACAGTAAGTATTCTCACAACACTAGGTTAAAGTCCAACAGGCTTATTTGGTAGCACGAGCTTTTGGAGTGCTGCTCCTTCATTAGGTGAGTTCTGATGAAGGGGCAGCGCTCCGAAAGCTCATGCTACCAAATAAACCTGTTGGACTTTAACCTGGTGTTGTGAGACTACTTACTGTCTCATTTTTAAACTCTGGCCCCAGTCCTTGACTCCCCAGTCAGGAGGAATAGTTTCTCTCCATCTGCCCCTCAAAACTTCCCTTAGTATCTTGAAAACTTCATCCCTTAACCTCCTAAATTTTGGGGAATGCAACTCCATTTTGTGTAATCTCTCCTAGTAATTTGACCCGAGGAATCCCGGTGTCATCCAGTTAAATATACACTGCACTCTCTCCAAGGTCACTATATCCTTCCTGAGGTGTGAGGCCCAGAACTGTTCACAGTGACTCCCAGTGTGATCTAACCATGTTTCTCTGCCCCTATATTTTTTTTAATAGCCAATATGGACACAGCAAGAATTCACAAGAATAGTTTGATACTCAGAATGAGTAAGTGAAAGAAAATTCAGAGGAATGCAGGAGGGTTTTGGAAATCCTTATGATAAATGGAAATCTCGATCACTTTCCACAGAGAAATAGCAGTGGTAGAGTGGAACTAATTGGATAGCTCTTATAAAGGGGCAGAATGGTCACAAGCTCCACTATGTGGTATCTGCCTCTAATTCTCCAGTGCTGAAATATTTCTGTTTTTTATAACGAGGTTATTCTCAGCGCTCGACTCTATATCACATCATCTGCTGAAAGGATCTGTGTGTTTATAAACACTGAAAAGATTGCAAATGAGATTTAAAGTAAAACAATCTAAACAAACTGGAGAAAAATTACAGATACTTTTTACTCAGGTTACTTGTCCATGCTTCGAGATTATTAATAGTTGTCGTGGCCGTGAGCAGCGCAGGTTGGCACAATGACATGCGGTACTATTCACTCATCCCAGGACAGACCCTCACTCACTGACCTTCACTCACTGATCTTTACTCACTGACCCTCACTGACCCTCACTCACTGACCCTCACTCACTGACCCTCACTTACTGACCCTCACTGACCCTCACTCACCTTCACTCACTGACCCTCACTCACCTTCACTTACTGACCCTCACTGACCCTCACTCACCTTCACTCACTGACCCTCACTGACCCTCACTCACTGACCCTCACTCACTGACCCTCATTGACCCTCACTCACTGACCCTCACTCACTGACCCTCACTCACTGACACTCACTGACCCTCAGTCACAGACCCTCACTGACCCTCACTCACTGATCCTCTCTCACTGACCCTCACTCACTGACCCTCACTCACTGACCCTCATTGACCCTCACTCACTGACCCTCACTCACTGACCCTCATTGACCCTCAGTCACAGACCCTCACTGACCCTCACTCACTGATCCTCTCTCACTGACCCTCACTTACTGACCCTCACTGACCCTCACTGACGCTCACTGACTCCCTCACTGACCCTCACACTCTGGCCCTCACTGACCCTCACTCACTGACCCTGACTTACTGACCCTCACTGACCCTCATTGACCCTCACTCACTGACCCTCATTCACTGACCCTCACTCACTGACCCTCACTGACCCTCACTGACCCTCCCTCACTGACCCTCACTGATCCTCACTGACCCTCATTCACTGACCCTCACTCACTGACCCTCACTGACACTCACTGACCCTCACTCACTGACCCTCACTGACCCTCACTCACTGACCCGCACTCACTGACCCTCACTCACTGACCCTCACTGACCCTCACTCACTGACCCTCACACTGACCCTCACTCACTGACACTCACTGACCCTCACTCACCTTCACTCACTGACCCTCACTCACTGACCCTCATTGACCCTCACTCACTGACCCTCACTCACTGACCCTCACTGACCCTCACTCACTGACCCTCACTCACTGACCCGCACTCACTGACCCGCACTCACTGATCCCAGTACTGATCCTCATTAGGACCAGAGGGCATAATCTCAGAGTAAGTGGGTCATCCATTTAAGCCAGAGCTGAGGAGGAATTTCTTCTCCCGGAGGGTAGTGAATCTGTAGAATTCTTTACCGCAGAGGGCTGTAGAGGCTGGGTCGTTAAGTATGTTCAAGGCTGAGAAAGACAGATTTTTAATCAGGAAGGGAATCAAGGCTTCTGGGGATAAGGTGGGAAAGTGGAGTTGAGGATTATTACATCAGATCAGTCATGATCTCATTGAATGTTGGAACAGACTCGATGGGCTGAATGGCCTATTTCTGCTCCTACTTCTTATGGTCTCCTGGTCACTTATTGATCCCAGTACTGACCCTCACTGGGTCAAAGTTGACATTCAAAGCGGTGAAGGGTTTTGAGTGAAAAATCAGTGAGCAGGTGGCAGAAATTTGAAGCAATAGCCTGTAGAAGCAGAGGTTGCACAAAGAAAAGCTTTTTAATGAATGAGTATTCTGGGTTTGGAATGCAAGTCCTGATATGCGGTGATGGACACAGGTTCAATCCTAGTTTCAAAAGGCAATCTGATAAATACTTGGAAGAGATAAACATTGCTCTTTGAAGGAGTCAGCACAATCTCAACTGGGCTGACTGGCCTCCTCTATGCTGGACTTTTCTATGACTCTGATTCTCCCAGGTTCAGCAATCTTAGTGAAATCAACACCTTCATTGAGAAGACATTTAAAAGCAAAGAGCTGTAGCCACTTACATTGAAAACATTCTCAGAAAGAAAAGGCATAATCGCTGAATTATTTAGAAACCTGTTTCTAACATTTTAAACACATAAGAAGATAAAATGGAATCAGGTCATTTCAACCTCAAGTATCATAGAATCCGACAGTGTAGGAGGAGGCCATTCGGCCCATTGATTCGGCACTGACCACAATCTCACCCAGGCCCTATCCCCATAACCCATGCATTTATCCTAGCTAGTCCTCTCAACACTAAGGGTCTATTTAGCATGACCAATCTACACATCTTTGGACTGTGGGAGGAAACTGGATCACCCGGCGGAGTCCCACGCAGACACGGGGAGAACGTGCAAACTCCACACAGAAAGTGACCCAAGCCGGGGAATCGAACCCAGGTCCCTGGCGCTGTGAGGCAGCAGTTCTAACCACTGTGCCACTGTGCCGCCCCACAGTGGCAAAGTCTGCTCTTTGTTCCTTAAATCATACCTAAACTACAACCATTTTCTCCACTTTTGCCACCCTATTCATTACTTCCAATTTACACTGAACAATATATTAACAATCTGGAAACCAAGCAAAGTCATAGAAACATAGGAGATAGGAGCAGGAGGAGGTCATTTGGCCCTTCGAGCCTGCTCCCCCATTCATTACAATCATGGCTGATTGTCCAACTCAATAGCCTAATCCTGCTTTTTTCCCATTACCTTTGATCCCATTTGCCCCAAGTACTCTATCCAGCCGCCTCTTGAACACATTCAATGTTTTGGCAAAACTGTCAAGCTGCAAGAGTTGGAGCGAGTCCATCACTGACAAGAAATGCATGTTTCCAAAGTGGAATCATTTTTCCAGTTGGTTCAAGAACAGGTCGGATTACAAATCTCAAATTCAATAAAATCATTCCACCCTGGGGCATTTCTGTTTCTTTTTTCTGCTTTGGATGAGAGTGAAGTTTTGTGAGCAATGGTCTGGTCTGGACCCTCTCATCCCAACGGTCCCCTTCATACCATCCCAAGACAGGACCGGCAAGGGTGAGATGGACGTGTACATAAAACAGCCAGCTCAACTTCTTGTGGGAGGGAAGTCGAGAGTTCAATACTGAGTCATTGTTATTGGAATGCAAGTGAAACCACGTTGCCAAAGATGGGAGGCGATGCCCTGGAGGGTTGCAGATAATCTATAATGTTTATTTCCAGCGTAATAGGGTTGCTTGTTATATTATGTTAATATTATTTGTTGGTTTATAATCTATCATTGTGGATTGCCTGTAGCCCGGACGGTGTATCCCCTTGGATAAAGTAACCCACAGACAACTGGGCAGTCAAAAATCCGGGAGGTGAGAACATCCGGAGGGTGAAGCCGCGGAGGGATGCAGATGACTCAAAATGGTTATTGTATTGTGATGGAGATGTTTGTTGTTGTACTGTGATGTGATCCTCGGAGGGTCAGCCTCGGAACCCGTAGAACTGAGAGCGGAACTCTTGGGAGGGGGAAATATAGAGGGATACAGCCTGGAAAGTCAAAGGTAACATACAACAAACTCTTTCTTAGTGCAAGGTAGTAGTTGTTCGTTATTAGTTAATGGATGGCAGGAGCCATATTAGACCTGGTATTGGGGCCCGGCCAAGTGATTTAAGTTTCAGTGGGAGAGAATTTCGGGAACAGTGATCATAATTCCATAAGTTTTAAGGTGCTTGTGGATAAGGACAAGAGTTCCTTGGGCAAAGGTGTTAAATTGGGCGAAGACTAACTACAACAACATTAGGCAGGAGAGTGTAGATTGGGGGAGGCTGTTTGAGGGTAAATCAACATCCAACAATGAAGCATTCATAAGGTCTAAAAGGCTTAGGACAGATGAAGCCCTTGACGAATATAAAGAACATAGGAAGGAACTTAAGGAAGGAGTTCGGAGGGCTAAAAGAGGTCACGAAAAGTCCTGAGCAAACAGGATTAAGGAAAATCCTAAGGCATTTTATATGTATGTAAAGAGCAAGAGAGTAACTAGGGAAAGGGTTGTTCCACTCAAGGATAGTGGAGGGAATCTATGCATGGAACCAGAGGAAATGGGTGAGGTACTAAATGAATACTTTACCTCAGCATTCACCAAAGAGAGGGACTTGATGGATGAGGAGTCTAGGGTAGGGTGTGCAGATATTCTGGGTCATGTCGAAATCAAAAAGGAGGAGGTATTGGGCATCTTAAAAAGCATTAAAGTAGATAAGTCCCCAGGGCCTGATGGAATATACCCCAGAATACTGAGGGAGGCAAGGGCGGAAATTGCTGGGGCCTTGACCGAAATCTTTGTATCCTCATTGGCTGCGGGTAAAGTTCCAAAGGACTGGAGGATAGCCAATGTTGTTCCATTGTTTAAGAAGTGCAGCAGGGATAATCCAGGAAATTATAGCCCGCTGAGCCTTACGTCAGTGGTAGGGAAATTATTGGAAAAGATTCTTAGAGACAGGATTTACTCACATTTGGAAACAAATTGACTATTAATGATACACAATGTCGTTTTGTGAAGGGGAGGTCGTACCTCGCTAACTTGATTGAGTTTTTCGAGGAAGTGATGAAGATGATAGGTGAGGGAAAGGCAGTGGATGTTGTTTACATGGACTGCAGTGGAGCCTTTGACAAGGTACTTCATGGTAGACTGGTACAAAAGGTGAAGTCACACGGGATCAGAGGAGAGCTGGAAAGATGGATACAGAACTGGCTTGGCCATAGAAGACAGAGGGTAGCAGTAGAGGGGTGCTTTTCTGAATGGAAGGCTGTGACTAGCGGTGTTCCACAGGGATCAGTTCTGGAACCTTTATTGTTCGTAGTATATATAAATGATTTGGAAGAAAATGTAGCTGGTCTGATTAGTAAGTTCGCAGACGACACAAAAATTGGTGGAGTTGTGGATAGTGAAGAGTATTGTCAGAGGATCAGCAAGATATAGACCGGTTGGAGACTTGGGTGGAGGAATGGCAGATGGAGTTTAATCCAGACAAGTGTGAGACAATGCGTTTTGGATGGTCCAAAGCATGCAGGAATTATACAGTAAAGGGTAGAACCTTTACGAGTATTCACAGGCAGAGAGATCTGGGCGTACATGTATACCGATCACTGAAAGTGGCAACGTAGGTGGATAAGGTAGTCAAGAAAGCATATAACATGCTTGCCTTCGTCGGCCAGGGCATTGAGTATAAAAATTGGCAGGCTATGCTGCAGCTGTACAGAACCTTAGTTAGGCCTCATTTAGAATATTTTGTACAATTCTGGTCGCCACACTACCAGAAGGATGTGGCTGCTTTGGAGAGGGTACAGAAGAGGTTTACCAGGATATTGCCTGGTTTATGAGGAGAGGTTGGATAAGGTCGGTTTGTTCTCATTGGAACGACAGAGGTTGAGGGGTGACCTGATCGAGGTTTACAAGATTATGAGTAACATGGACAGAGTGGATAGTCATATGCTCTTTCCTAGGGTAGAAAAGTCAAGTACTAGGGGACATAAGTTTAAGGTGCATGGGGAAAGTATAGAGGAGATGTGTGAGGCAAGTCTTTTTGCACAGAGGGTGGGGAATGTCTGGAACACGCTGCCTGGGGAGGTGGGGGGAGCAGGTACGATAGCAGCATTTAAGAGGCAACTAAATGAATACATGAATAGGATGGGAATGGAAGGATACGAACTCTGTAAATACATACGGTTTCAGTTTAGGCAGGCATCATGATCGGCGCAGGCTTGGAGGGCCGAAGGGCCTGTTCCTGTGCTGCACTTTTCTTTGTTCTTTGTTCTGGATGGCGTTAGTCGTCAGTACTATTTGCATAAAAACTCGCTGGTCTATTGTCATTGCGAGTTGTCTGCAGTTTGGAAGGCGGGACAACTTGCAATACATACCAACTGTCCGTTATGATGCTTTGTTGTGCCATTGTATTTAAATGACATGTTTGTTGTTGATACTGCTGGTGTTGTCTTTATAATTTATAATTGAGATGGCGTTTTTTGAATAGTGTAATGTACTTTTGTATCTGTATGACTGTTTTGATAATAAAAAGAGTGGGTCCAATTGATGGGCCAGTCAGAGAGTCTTTGCCTTGTGATTAACCTGAGTGTCAGTTCCTCTGACACCCCCAGAGGTTGACTGCTAACTACTAGCACTCTGTGTAACTGCTGTTAGAGTTTGTAAATAAAGGGATTTTAGTGAAGGGACTTCTGTCTCCGAAGACTTTCGTACTGATCTAGCGGGCTGCTTTGTCCTGGATGGTGTTCAGTTTCTTCCTTGTAGGTGGTGGAAAGGCTTTAGGGAGTCAGGAGGTAAGTTACTCACTGCAGAATCTTCAGTTTGTGTCCTGCCCTTGTAGTCGCAGTATTTAAATGCTCCCCCTCCCCCACCAGCCCCTCAAGATGCTTTTCGAAGTGTTAGTTGTGGCTCAGTGGGTAAAACTCTGATCTCAGAGCCACAAGTTTGTGGCTTCAAAGTGCTTCTCCCAGTGAGCTGAGAACATAAAATGCAGGCTGATACACCCAGTGACTACAGAGAGAGTGCTACTCTCTAGGAGACACCACCTTTCCAATGTGACATTAGATAAAGACCCCAACTGAATTCTCAAGCGGATGTTAGTGATCGCAAAGCCATCATCTGAAGATAAGGTGAGTTCTGCATGGTGTCCGAGACCAATATGATCCCCCGGTATTAGCCAGGGACCTGCCTTCAGGCAGAGTACTCATGAAATAGAATGGAAAATCATTCATTGCTTTGTTCTTTGTGGGATCTTGCTGTGCATCAATTGGTTGCTATGTTTTCCCGTACTACAATAGTAACTGCATCTGTGACCATTGCTCTCAAACCAGCCTCCCATCCATTGACTCTGTCTATACTTCCCGCTGCCTCGGAAAAGCAGCCAGCATAATTAAGGAGCCCACATTCCCCGGACATTCTCTCTTCCACCTTCTTCCATCAGGAAAAAGATACAAAAGTCTGAGGTCACGGACCAACCAACTCAAGAACAGCTTCTTGCCTGCTGCCATCAGACTTTTGAATGGATTTTTCTCGACACCCTAGCTATGATTGTAACACTACGTTCTGCACCCTCTCCTTTCCTTTTCTATGAATGGTATGCTTTGTCTGTAAAGTGCGCAAGAAACAATACTTTTCTCCGTATGACAATAATAAATCAAATCAATCTGTGACACGCTGGACACTCCCAAAGTGCTCGATTCTGTTGATCTTCACATTCCTTCTCCTTCAGTTACTGTGCCTGAAGGACATTAGTGACCAGGGACCTCCATTGGATTAGTCCATGATTGCGCTTGGCAAAGTACTGCAGTGATTTTTCTTTCTGCAGTTTGGCTGACCAGGAAACTCTCTTGCTCTTTACCACCTGCCATCAGGAGTACGGGAAGGATTCACAGGCCGATAATCAACCTGTTTGTCCGTGGCTGGGATTCTCCGATCTCGTCCGCGGCTGAGATTCTCCAGTTCAGCTGAGCATCAAATTCTTCATTCTCATTGGCAGCAGTGGTGGGATGTACAACTCGGAAAATTCCAGGGCACATTATGACACAACTTCCAAAGCCAACAAGTCCCAAAGTGGGACTTGAACCTGGAACTTCTGGCAATGAGATGGTAACAGTGTCTGATGACTTTTTTTTTTGCTTTGTTCCAGCCTTGACTCTGAAATGTTTCAAATGTGAGAATTCAACAGGAAACAGTACACAGCAGAAAGCCTGTGACCCAGCTCTGAACCTCAAATATACAACTATGTTAATCACATCTCGAATCGGTGAGAATGTCTTCCAATAACGAATTTCTGTAAGATTACAAAGATTACAATGGTGGATAGATAGAGAAATGGGAAGTTTGATTGATTAATTGGGAAATAGGTAGAAAGTTAGTGCATAAACAAACAGGTTGGAGGATAGATTAATCGATAGACAGTCAGATAGAATCATAGAATGCTTACAGTGCAGAAAAAGGCCATTCGGCCCGTCATACCTGCATTGACAACAATTCCACCCGGGCCCAATCCCCGTAACCTCACATACTTACCCTGCTAATCTCCCTGACGCTAAGAGACATTTTAGCATGGCCAATCCACCTAACCCGCACATCTTTGAAGTATGGGAGAAAACTGGAGCACCCGGAGGAACCCACACAGACACATGAAGAACATAGAAACTCCACACAGACAATCACCCAAGGCTGGAATTGAACCCGGGTCCCTGGTGCCGCCATATATAGATGAATGGATGGACAGACAGACGGGTGGGAGGGCAGGCTGAGGGACAGACGGGCGGAGGGATGGATGGGCGGAGGGACAGATGCGGAGGGACAGATGCGGAGGGACAGATGCAGAGGGACAGATGCAGAGGGACAAATGCGGAGGGACAGATGCGGACAAACAGGCAGGTATTGGATGGAGTGGATTGGATATGCTGTGTGTTTTCAAGTGCAAGTATGTCAAGACAGGTTATTAAAGTTTGCGGAAATTGCTTTGCACCCACTTTGTTGAACATTGGTTATCTTGCACAGTACTTGGGATCCTGTTGCTTTTCTGATTTATGTAATGACCCCGGTCATGAAGGTACGGTGATACACATGTTACACTAGTCAGCACCCTCAGGCGGAGTACAGACTCGAAGGGGAACAAATTGCAGCATTCTGCCACAAGTGCTGGCACAAGAACTATGGCAGAATGAGCTCATTATGCGCTGTGATGTTCCACGTAACTGATGATGCTTTGATTGATAACTGATGACATTAAGAAACTTGGGTGTCTTTATCTCAGACAGCACTTTTGGAACCATCAATACAAGATAATTATGACATTTAACCATACAAAATCCTGATGGGTCTTGACAGGGTGGATGCGGAAAGGATTTTTCCTCTTGTGGGAGAAGCAAGATCTAGGAGTCACTATTTAAAAATAAGGGCTCGCTCATTTAAAACAGAGATGAGGAGAATTATTTTTCTCTCAGAGGGGGGTGAATCTCTGAAACTCTCTTCCTCAAAAGACAGTGGAAGCTGAATCTCTGAATATTTTTAAGGTGGAGCTAGATAGATTTTGATTAACAAGGGGGGGGGGGGGTGAAAGGTTATTGGGGGTGGGCAGGAATGTGGTGTTGAGATTGCAATCTGGTAAGCCATGATCTTATAGAATGGTGGAGCAGGCTCGAGGGGCCTAATGGCCGACTGCCGATTCCAATGAATTTTCTTTTCTCATGGGTTGTGGGCATCAGTGGCAGGGCCAGCTTTTATTGCCCAGCCCTAATTGCCCTTGAATTGAGTGGCTTGCTAGGCCATTTCATAGGATAGTTATGAGTCAATCACATTACTGTGGATCTGGTGTCATGCGTAGACCAGGCCAGGTAAAGAGGGCAGGTTTGCTTTCCGAAAGGGACATAAGTGAAATGAGTGTGTTTTGTATGTCAATATTTTGTCTTTCCCTTTCAGTGGAAGAGAATATGACATTGAATGGCCTCCAGTGCAATGGGTGTCACAGTGATTCTTCTGGAGCCTGTGCTGGCAGTACCAGCATCGTGAAATGTGTAGGGATTCGGAATCGCTGCAGCCACAATTACATTCCACGATACAGTTGTAAGTTTACATGTTTATGTATCACGGTAAGGGTTAAAATGTCCCTCGATTAGATATGAATCAAATTAAGGTGCGATTCCTGGGTCAGTCATGGAATGTTATTTCAGGTCTGCTTGTAAGAATGCAGTCAACAGTTAATCAATAAACTACTCCAGGAATGGTTGTAGAATCTGGAGGAGGTTACAAAGATATGGCGGGCTTGAGGGGCTGGAGGAAATTACACGGATAGGGAGTGTTGTCGGGGCTAGAGAAGGTTACAGAGATGGGAGAGTTGTAGGGGCTGGGGGAGGTTACAGGGATAGGGAGTGCTGTAGACTCTGGAGGAGATTACAAGGATAGGGAGAGGTGTAGGGGCTGGAGGGGTTTACAGAGATAAGGTGGTTTATTTATTTATCAGTATAGCAAGTAGGCTTAAATTAACACTGCAATGAAGTTACTGTGAAAACTCCCCAGTCGCCACAGTCCGGCACTTCTTTAGGTACACAGGGAGTATTTAGCATAGCCATGGTTGTAGAGACAGGAGGAGGTTACAGAGATAGGGAGAGGGAAAGATCATGGTCAGGTTTTAAAACAGCAATGTGAATTTTTAAATTACCACAGAACAGCGTTGTACGATTGGGCTGGAATGGGTAAGAGGGGCTGAATGGCCTCTTTCCCTGCTCTATGATTCACTGATTTTAATTGGGGTGAAGGGGAGAGTGATAGTGCCACCAGTGGAAACAACCAGTAACTGCAGGGTCTTTGGAACTTGTTTCGACAGAAAATTGTTCTTATTACTGTTTACACAGCATAGTGTGAAACAGCTTAGAAAACAGGGAAATAAAAATTATCACAGGGCCCATACTGGGGATAGATGAAGAAAGGTGGGTGGCCGGCTTGAGGACAGCAGCAACAGCACGATGGGCCAAAAGGCCTGTTTCCATCAATTCTGCGTTACTCGTAAAGGACACCAACATGAGGAAGATATTTGGTGGCTGCCTTTAATGGCGGAGTGCTGCATGAACGAACTGCCTTCATCAAGATTGTGGCAGAAACCAGGCTGCTCGGTCCTCCCAGTCTTTAACTGGCTAAAATTCATGGTTCAATTTTCACAGATGGAGAAATCCCCAGAGCTTCTCGGTAAAGGGTGCGGGAACTGGACTGGGAGTCTCTCCCTTAATACCAGCATATTCAAAGTGGAAAGAGCTGAGGAATGCTGCCAATCTCACCTCTGTAACAATCGGGTAGCACAGTGACACAGTGGTGAGCGCTGCTGCCTCAAGTGCCAGGGGTCTGGGTTGGATTCCTGGCTTTGGCCACTGAGTGTGCGGAGTCTGCACGTTCTCCCCGTGTCTGCGTGGGTTTCCACCGGGTGCTCCAGTTTCCTCCCACAGTCCGAAAGACGTGCAGGTTCGGTGCATTGGCCATGGCAAATTCTCCCTCAGTGTATCCAAACAGGCGCTGGAGTGTGGCGACTAGGGGATTTCCACAGTAACTTCATTGCAGTGTTAATGTAAGCCTACTTGTGACACTAATAAATACATTTTAAATAAACCATCGCAGGTATGATACAAATATATACAAAGGGACTGTGGAACTATCACAGTATCAGAGAATACTTGCAGCGTATGAACAGTCCATCTGCTGCATGACAGTTTATAAACTGCGCAGGAGTAACCTCTCATGTCCTCTTCCTCTCACGTCATCACCATATCCTTCTATTTCTTTCTCCCTCATGTGTTATTCCAGCTTCCTCCTTAAATATGTCCATGCTATTCACCTTGTTATGAAGGGGAGGGTGATCTCCTCTCACAAAACTAACACTTAACCACTCAAAGAGAAATACCTCCCTTTCATAATCTATTAAAGAGTATGTGAGAAATAGTACAATCAGCGTCAGCGCAACACTGACACAGCATCAGTGTGACACCAATACAGCGTCAATGTAACACCAATACAGCGTCCATGTAACCCCGACACAGCGTCAATGTAACACCGACACAGCGTCAATGTCACCCCGACACAGCGTCAATGTAACACCAACACAGCGTCAATGTAACACCAACACAGCGTCAATGTAACACCGACACAGCGTCAATGTAACCCCGACACAGTGTCAATGTAACACCAACACAGCGTCAATGTAACACCGACACAGCGTCAATGTAACACAGACACAGCGTCAACGCAACACCGATACAGCGTCAATGTAACACCGACACAGCGTCAATGTAACACCGACACAGCGTCAATGTAACACAGACACAGCGTCAACGCAACACCGATACAGCGTCAATGTAACACCGACACAGCGTCAATGTAACACCGACACAGCGTCAATGTAACACCAACACAGCATCAATGTAACACCGACACAGCGTCAATGTAACACCGACACAGCGTCAATGTAACACCGACACAGCATCAATGTAACACCGACACAGCGTCAATGTAACACCGACACAGCGTCAATGTAACACCGACACAGCGTCAATGTAACACCAACACAGCATCAATGTAACACCGATACAGCGCCAATGTAACACCGACACAGCGTCAATGTAACACCAACACAGCATCAATGTAACACCGACACAGCGTCAATGTAACACCTACACAGCATCAATGTAACACCGACACAGCATCAATGTAACACCGACACAGCATCAATGTAACACCTACACAGCATCAATGTAACACCTACACAGCATCAATGTAACACCGACACAGCGTCAATGTAACACCGACACAGCGTCAATGTAACACCAACACAGCATCAATGTAACACCTACACAGCATCAATGTAACACCTACACAGCATCAATGTAACACCTACACAGCATCAATGTAACACCTACACAGCATCAATGTAACGCCGACACAGCGTCAATGTAACACCAACACAGCATCAATGTAACACCTACACAGCATCAATGTAACGCCGACACAGCGTCAATGTAACACCGACACAGCGTCAATGTAACACTGACACAGCAGCAATGTAACACCAATACAGCGTCAATGTAACACCGACACAGCGTCAATGTAACACCGACACAGCGTCAATGTAACACTGACACAGCGTCAATGTAACATTGACACAGCGTTAATGGATCACCAACACAGCGTCAATGTAACACCGACACAGCGTCAATGTAACACCGACACAGCGTCAATGTAACACCGACACAGCGTCAATGTAACACCTACACAGCATCAATGTAACACCGACACAGCGTCAATGTAACACCGACACAGCGTCAATGTAACACCGACACAGCATTCAATGTAACACCGACACAGCATTCAATGTAACACCAATACAGCGTCAATGTAACACCGACACAGCGTCAATGTAACACCGACACAGCGTCAATGTAACATTGACACAGCGTTAATGGATCACCAACACAGCGTCAATGTAACACTGGCACAGCGTCAATGTAACACCGACACAGCGTCAATGTAACACCGACACAGCATTCAATGTAACACCGACACAGCATTCAATGTAACACCAATACAGCGTCAATGTAACACCGACACAGCATCAATGTAACACCGACACAGCGTCAATGTAACACCGACACAGCGTCAATGTAACGCCGACACAGCGTCAATGTAACACCGACACAGCATCAATGTAACACCGACACAGCGTCAATGTAACGCCGACACAGCGTCAATGTAACGCCGACACAGCGTCAATGTAACACCGACACAGCGTCAATGTAACACCGACACAGCGTCAATGTAACGCCGACACAGCGTCAATGTAACACCGACACAGCGTCAATGTAACACCGACACAGCATCAATGTAACACCGACACAGCGTCAATGTAACGCCGACACAGCGTCAATGTAACACCGACACAGCGTCAATGTAACACCGACACAGCATCAATGTAACACCGACACAGCGTCAATGTAACACCGACACAGCGTCAATGTAACACCGACACAGCGTCAATGTAACACCGACACAGCATCAATGTAACACCGACACAGCGTCAATGTAACACCGACACAGCGTCAATGTAACACTGACACAGCGTCAATGTAACACCGACACAGCGTCAATGTAACACTGACACAGCGTCAATGTAACACCGACACAGCGTCAATGTAACACTGACACAGCGTCAATGTAACACCGACACAGCGTCAATGTAACACTGACACAGCGTCAATGTAACACCAACACAGCCTCAATGTAACACCTACACAGCATCAATGTAACACCTACACAGCATCAATGTAACACCGACACAGCGTCAATGTAACACCAACACAGCATCAATGTAACACCTACACAGCATCAATGTAACGCCGACACAGCGTCAATGTAACACCGACACAGCGTCAATGTAACACTGACACAGCGTCAATGTAACATTGACACAGCGTTAATGGATCACCAACACAGCGTCAATGTAACACCGACACAGCGTCAATGTAACACCTACACAGCATCAATGTAACACTGACACAGCGTCAATGTAACACCGACACAGCGTCAATGTAACACCTACACAGCATCAATGTAACACTGACACAGCGTCAATGTAACATTGACACAGCGTTAATGGATCACCAACACAGCGTCAATGTAACACCGACACAGCGTCAATGTAACACCGACACAGCGTCAATGTAACACCTACACAGCATCAATGTAACACCGACACAGCGTCAATGTAACACCGACACAGCGTCAATGTAACATTGACACAGCGTTAATGGATCACCAACACAGCGTCAATGTAACACTGGCACAGCGTCAATGTAACACCGACACAGCCTCAATAGAACACCGACACAGCATCAATGTAACACCGACACAGCGTCAATGTAACACTGACACAGCGTCAATGTAACACCGACACAGCGTCAATGTAACATTGACACAGCGTCAATGTAACACCGACACAGCGTCAATGTAACATTGACACAGCGTCAATGTAACACTGACACAGCGTCAATGTAACACCGACACAGCATCAATGTAACACCGACACAGCGTCAATGTAACACTGACACAGCGTCAATGTAACACTGACACAGCATCAATGTAACACCGACACAGCGTCAATGTAACACTGACACAGCGTCAATGTAACATCAACACAGCGTCAATGTAACACCGACACAGCGTCAATGTAACACCGATACAGCATCAATGTAACACCGACACAGCGTCAATGTAACACCGACACAGCGTCAATGTAACACCGAGACAGCGTCAATGTAACACCAATACAGCGTCAATGTAACACCGAGACAGCGTCAAAGTAACACAGACACAGCGTCAATGTAACACCGACACAGCATCAATGTAACACCGACACAGCATCAATGTAACACCGACACAGCGTCAATGTAACACCGACACAGCGTCAATGTAACACCGACACAGCGTCAATGTAACACTGACACAGCATCAATGTAACACCGACACAGCGTCAATGTAACACCGACACAGCGTCAATGTAACACCGACACAGCGTCAATGTAACACCGACACAGCATCAATGTAACACCGACACAGCGTCAATGTAACACCGACACAGCATCAATGTAACACTGACACAGCATCAATGTAACACCGACACAGCGTCAATGTAACACCGACACAGCGTCAATGTAACACCGACACAGCATCAATGTAACACTGACACAGCATCAATGTAACACTGACACAGCATCAATGTAACACCGACACAGCATCAATGTAACACCGACACAGCGTCAATGTAACACCGACACAGCGTCAATGTAACACCGACACAGCATCAATGTAACACCGACACAGCGTCAATGTAACACCGACACAGCGTCAATGTAACACTGACACAGCATCAATGTAACACTGACACAGCATCAATGTAACACCGACACAGCGTCAATGTAACACCGACACAGCGTCAATGTAACACCGATACAGCGTCAATGTAACACCGACACAGCGTCAATGTAACACCGACACAGCGTCAATGTAACACCGACACAGCGTCAATGTAACACCGACACAGCATCAATGTAACACCGACACAGCGTCAATAGAACACTGACACAGCGTCAATGTAACACTGACACAGCATCAATGTAACACCGACACAGCGTCAATAGAACACTGACACAGCGTCAATGTAACACTGACACAGCGTCAATGTAACACCGACACAGCGTCAATGTAACACCGACACAGCGTCAATGTAACACTGACACAGCCTCAATGTAACACCGACACAGCATCAATGTAACACCGACACAGCGTCAATGTAACACCGACACAGCGTCAATGTAACACCAACACAGCGTCAATCTTACACTGACAGAGAATCAATGTAACACCGAGGCAGCATCAACGTACACCGATACAGCATTCAGTGTAACACCAACACAGCATCAATGTAACACTGACACAATGTTCATGTAACACCGACACAGCGTCAATGTAACCCGACACAGCAACAATATAACACTGACACAGCGTCAATGTAACACTGACACAGCGTCAATGTAACACCGACACAGCGTCAATGTAACCCGACACAGCAACAATATAACACTGACACAGCGTCAATGTAACACCGACACAGTGTCAATGTAACACTGACACAGCGTCAATGTAACACCGACACAGTGTCAATGTAACACTGACACAGCGTCAATGTAACACCGACACAGCGTCAATGTAACCCGACACAGCAACAATATAACACTGACACAGCGTCAATGTAACACCGACACAGCGTCAATGTAACCCGACACAGCAACAATATAACACTGACACAGCGTCAATGTAACCCGACACAGCGTCAATGTAACACCGACACAGCGTCAATGTAACACCGACACAGCAACAATATAACACTGACACAGCGTCAATGTAACCCGACACAGCGTCAATGTAACACTGACACAGCGTCAATGTAACCCGACACAGCGTCAATGTAACACCGACACAGCATCAATGTAACACCGACACAGCGTCAATGTAACACCGACACAGCATCAATGTAACACCGACACAGCCTCAATGTAACACCGACACAGCGTCAATGTAACACCGACACAGCATCAATGTAACCCGACACAGCGTCAATGTAACACCGACACAGCCTCAATGTAACACAGACACAGCGTCAATGTAACACCGACACAGCATCAATGTAACCCGACACAGCGTCAATGTAACACCGACACAGCATCAATGTAACCCGACACAGCGTCAATGTAACACCGACACAGCATCAATGTAACACTGACACAGCGTCAATGTAACACCGACACAGCGTCAATGTAACACTGACACAGCGTCAATGTAACCCGACACAGCAACAATATAACACTGACACAGCGTCAATGTAACACCGACACAGAGTCAGTGTAACACCGACACAGCATCAATGTAACACCGACACAGAGTCAGTGTAACACCGACACAGCATCAATGTACCACCGACACAGCATCAATGTAACACCGACACAGCATCAATGTAACACCGACACAGAGTCAGTGTAACACCGACACAGCGTCAATGTAACACCGACACAGCGTCAATGTAACACCGACACAGCCTCAATGTAACACCGACACAGCATCAATGTAACACCAACACAGCTTCAATATAACACTGACACAGCGTCAATGTAACACCGACACAGCATCAATGTCACCCCGACACAGCGTCAATGTAACACCGACACAGCGTCAATGTAACACCGACACAGCATCAATATAACACTGACACAGCGTCAATATAACACCGACACAGCATCAATGTCACCCCGACACAGCGTCAATGTA
Organism: Mustelus asterias; assembly: GCF_964213995.1. Lineage (NCBI taxonomy): Eukaryota > Metazoa > Chordata > Chondrichthyes > Carcharhiniformes > Triakidae > Mustelus > Mustelus asterias. The sequence goes on along the minus strand of NC_135820.1, from coordinate 4,952,371 downwards.
ACACCGACACAGCATCAATGTCACCCCGACACAGCGTCAATGTAACACCGACACAGCGTCAATGTAACACCGACACAGCATCAATGTAACACCAACACAGCATCAATGTAACACCGACACAGCGTCAATGTAACACCGACACAGCATCAATGTAACACCGACACAGCGTCAATGTAACACCGACACAGCGTCAATGTAACACCGACACAGCGTCAATGTAACACCGACACAGCGTCAATGTAACACCGACACAGCGTCAATGTAACACCGACACAGCGTCAATGTAACACCGACACAGCGTCAATGTAACACCGACACAGCATCAATGTAACACTGACACAGTGTCAATGTAACACCGACACAGCATCAATGTAACACTGACACAGTGTCAATGTAACACCGACACAGCATCAATGTAACACTGACACAGCATCAATGTAACACTGACACAGCGTCAATGTAACACCGACACAGCGTCAATGTAACACCGACACAGCGTCAATGTAACACCGACACAGCATCAATGTCACACTGACACAGCGTCAATGTAACACCGACACAGCGTCAATGTAACACCGACACAGCGTCAATGTGACACTGACACAGCGTCAATGTAACACCGACACAGCATCAATGTAACACCGACACAGAGTCAATGTAACACCGACACAGCATCAATGTAACACTGACACAGTGTCAATGTAACACCGACACAGTGTCAATGTAACACCGACACAGCCTCAATGTAACACCGACACAGAGTCAATGTAACACCTACACAGCGTCAATGTAACACCGACACAGCGTCAATGTAACACCGACACAGCGTCAATGTAACACCAACACAGCATCAATGTAACACCGACACAGCGTCAATGTAACACCAACACAGCATCAATGTAACACCGACACAGCGTCAATGTAACACCAACACAGCATCAATGTAACACCGACACAGCATCAATGTAACACCGACACAGCGTCAATGTAACACCGACACAGCGTCAATGTAACACCGACACAGCCTCAATGTAACACCGACACAGCGTCAATGTAACACCGACACAGCGTCAATGTAACACCGACACAGCGTCAATGTAACACCGACACAGCATCAATGTAACACCGACACAGCGTCAATGTAACACCGACACAGCATCAATGTAACACCGACACAGCATCAATGTAACACCGACACAGAGTCAGTGTAACACTGACACAGCCTCAATGTAACACCGACACAGCGTCAATGTAACACTGACACAGCCTCAATGTAACACCGACACAGCGTCAATGTAACACCGACACAGCGTCAATGTAACACCGACACAGCATCAATGTAACACCGACACAGCGTCAATGTAACACTGACACAGCTTCAATGTAACACCGACACAGCGTCAATGTAACACCGACACAGCGTCAATGTAACACCGACACAGCATCAATGTAACACCGACACAGCTTCAATGTAACACCGACACAGCGTCAATGTAACACCGACACAGCATCAATGTAACACCGACACAGCATCAATGTAACACCGACACAGAGTCAGTGTAACACTGACACAGCCTCAATGTAACACCGACACAGCATCAATGTAACACCGACACAGCGTCAATGTAACACTGACACAGCTTCAATGTAACACCGACACAGCATCAATGTAACACCGACACAGCATCAATGTAACACCGACACAGCGTCAATGTAACACCGACACAGCATCAATGTAACACCGACACAGCGTCAATGTAACACCGACACAGCGTCAATGTAACACCGACACAGCGTCAATGTAACACCGACACAGCATCAATGTAACACCGACACAGCGTCAATGTAACACCGACACAGCATCAATGTAACACTGACACAGCATCAATGTAACACCTACACAGCATCAATGTAACACCTACACAGAGTCAGTGTAACACTGACACAGCCTCAATGTAACACCGACACAGAGTCAGTGTAACACTGACACAGCATCAATGTAACACCGACACAGCATCAATGTAACACCGACACAGCGTCAATGTAACACCGACACAGCATCAATGTAACACTGACACAGCATCAATGTAACACCTACACAGCATCAATGTAACACCGACACAGAGTCAGTGTAACACTGACACAGCCTCAATGTAACACCGACACAGAGTCAGTGTAACACTGACACAGCCTCAATGTAACACCGACACAGCGTCAATGTAACACTGACACAGCCTCAATGTAACACCGACACAGCATCAATGTAACACCGACACAGCATCAATGTAACACCGACACAGCATCAATGTAACACCGACACAGCATCAATGTAACACCGACACAGAGTCAGTGTAACACTGACACAGCCTCAATGTAACACCGACACAGAGTCAGTGTAACACTGACACAGCCTCAATGTAACACCGACACAGCGTCAATGTAACACTGACACAGCCTCAATGTAACACCGACACAGCATCAATGTAACACCGACACAGAGTCAGTGTAACACTGACACAGCCTCAATGTAACACCGACACAGAGTCAGTGTAACACTGACACAGCCTCAATGTAACACCGACACAGCATCAATGTAACACCGACACAGCGTCAATGTAACACCGACACAGCATCAATGTAACACCGACACAGCGTCAATGTAACACCGACACAGCGTCAATGTAACACCGACACAGCATCAATGTAACACCGACACAGCGTCAATGTAACACCGACACAGCATCAATGTAACACCGACACAGCGTCAATGTAACACCGACACAGCGTCAATGTAACACCGACACAGCATCAATGTAACACCGACACAGCATCAATGTAACACCGACACAGCATCAATGTAACACCGACACAGCGTCAATGTAACACCGACACAGCATCAATGTAACACCGACACAGCATCAATGTAACACTGACACAGCGTCAATGTAACACCGACACAGCGTCAATGTAACACCGACACAGCATCACTGTAACACCGACACAGCATCAATGTAACACCGACACAGCATCAATGTAACACCGACACAGTGTCAATGTAACACCGACACAGCATCAATGTAACACCGACACAGTGTCAATGTAACACCGACACAGCATCAATGTAACACCGACACAGTGTCAATGTAACACCGACACAGCATCAATGTAACACCGACACAGCATCAATGTAACACCGACACAGCGTCAATGTAACACCGACACAGCCTCAATGTAACACCGACACAGCGTCAATGTAACACCGACACAGCGTCAATGTAACACCGACACAGCGTCAATGTAACACCGACACAGCATCAATGTAACACCGACACAGCATCAATGTAACACCGACACAGCGTCAATGTAACACCTACACAGCGTCAATGTAACACCGACACAGCGTCAATGTAACACCGACACAGCATCAATGTAACACCGACACAGCATCAATGTAACACCGACACAGCGTCAATGTAACACCGACACAGCCTCAATGTAACACCGACACAGCGTCAATGTAACACCGACACAGCATCAATGTAACACCGACACAGCATCAATGTAACACCGACACAGCGTCAATGTAACACCTACACAGCGTCAATGTAACACCGACACAGCGTCAATGTAACACCGACACAGCGTCAATGTAACACTGACACAGCGTCAATGTAACACCGACACAGCATCAATGTAACACCGACACAGAGTCAATGTAACACCGACACAGAGTCAATGTAACACCGACACAGCGTCAATGTAACACCGACACAGCGTCAATGTAACACCGACACAGCGTCAATGTAACACCGACACAGCGTCAATGTAACACCGACACAGCGTCAATGTAACACCGACACAGCGTCAATGTAACACCGACACAGAGTCAATGTAACACCGACACAGAGTCAATGTAACACCGACACAGTGTCAATGTAACACCGACACAGCATCAATGTAACACCGACACAGTGTCAATGTAACACCGACACAGAGTCAATGTAACACCGACACAGAGTCAATGTAACACCGACACAGAGTCAATGTAACACCGACACAGCGTCAATGTAACACCGACACAGCGTCAATGTAACACCGACACAGAGTCAATGTAACACCGACACAGAGTCAATGTAACACCGACACAGAGTCAATGTAACACCGACACAGCGTCAATGTAACACTGACACAGCATCAATGTAACACCGACACAGCGTCAATGTAACACCGACACAGCGTCAATGTAACACCGACACAGCGTCAATGTAACACCGACACAGCGTCAATGTAACACCGACACAGCGTCAATGTAACACCGACACAGCATCAATGTAACACCGACACAGTGTCAATGTAACACCGACACAGCCTCAATGTAACACCGACACAGCGTCAATGTAACACCGACACAGCGTCAATGTAACACCGACACAGTGTCAATGTAACACCGACACAGTGTCAATGTAACACCGACACAGCCTCAATGTAACACCGACACAGCCTCAATGTAACACCGACACAGCCTCAATGTAACACCGACACAGTGTCAATGTAACACCGACACAGCCTCAATGTAACACCGACACAGCCTCAATGTAACACCGACACAGCCTCAATGTAACACCGACACAGCCTCAATGTAACACCGACACAGCGTCAATGTAACACCGACACAGTGTCAATGTAACACCGACACAGTGTCAATGTAACACCGACACAGTGTCAATGTAACACCGACACAGCGTCAATGTAACACCGACACAGCCTCAATGTAACACCGACACAGCCTCAATGTAACACCGACACAGCATCAATGTAACACCGACACAGCGTCAATGTAACACCGACACAGCGTCAATGTAACACCGACACAGCCTCAATGTAACACCGACACAGAGTCAATGTAACACCGACACAGTGTCAATGTAACACCGACACAGAGTCAATGTAACACCGACACAGCCTCAATGTAACACCGACACAGCGTCAATGTAACACCGACACAGCGTCAATGTAACACCGACACAGTGTCAATGTAACACCGACACAGCCTCAATGTAACACCGACACAGCCTCAATGTAACACCGACACAGCATCAATGTAACACCGACACAGCGTCAATGTAACACCGACACAGCCTCAATGTAACACCGACACAGCCTCAATGTAACACCGACACAGTGTCAATGTAACACCGACACAGTGTCAATGTAACACCGACACAGAGTCAATGTAACACCGACACAGCCTCAATGTAACACCGACACAGTGTCAATGTAACACCGACACAGAGTCAATGTAACACCGACACAGTGTCAATGTAACACCGACACAGCCTCAATGTAACACCAACACAGCCTCAATGTAACACCGACACAGCATCAATGTAACACCGACACAGCATCAATGTAACACCGACACAGAGTCAATGTAACACCGACACAGTGTCAATGTAACACCGACACAGAGTCAATGTAACACCGACACAGTGTCAATGTAACACCGACACAGCCTCAATGTAACACCGACACAGCGTCAATGTAACACCGACACAGCGTCAATGTAACACCGACACAGCGTCAATGTAACACTGACACAGTGTCAATGTAACACCGACACAGTGTCAATGTAACACCGACACAGCATCAATGTAACACCGACACAGCATCAATGTAACACCGACACAGCGTCAATGTAACACCGACACAGTGTCAATGTAACACCGACACAGCCTCAATGTAACACCGACACAGCGTCAATGTAACACCGACACAGTGTCAATGTAACACCGACACAGCCTCAATGTAACACCGACACAGCGTCAATGTAACACCGACACAGCCTCAATGTAACACTGACACAGTGTCAATGTAACACTGACACAGTGTCAATGTAACACCGACACAGTGTCAATGTAACACCGACACAGCGTCAATGTAACACTGACACAGTGTCAATGTAACACTGACACAGCGTCAATGTAACACTGACACAGTGTCAATGTAACACTGACACAGCGTCAATGTAACACCGACACAGCGTCAATGTAACACCGACACAGCGTCAATGTAACACTGACACAGTGTCAATGTAACACCGACACAGCCTCAATGTAACACCGACACAGAGTCAATGTAACACTGACACAGCATCAATATAACACTGACACAGCATCAATGTAACACCGACACAGCATCAATGTAACACCGACACAGCGTCAATGTAACACCGACACAGCATCAATGTAACACCGACACAGCGTCAATGTAACACTGACACAGTGTCAATGTAACACTGACACAGCATCAATGTAACACCGACACAGCATCAATGTAACACCGACACAGCATCAATGTAACACCGACACAGCGTCAATGTAACACCGACACAGCATCAATGTAACACCGACACAGCATCAATGTAACACTGACACAGCGTCAATGTAACACCGACACAGCATCAATGTAACACCGACACAGCATCAATGTAACACCGACACAGCGTCAATGTAACACCGACACAGCATCAATGTAACACCGACACAGCATCAATGTAACACCGACACAGCGTCAATGTAACACCGACACAGCATCAATGTAACACCGACACAGCATCAATGTAACACTGACACAGCATCAATGTAACACCGACACAGCGTCAATGTAACACCGACACAGCATCAATGTAACACCGACACAGCGTCAATGTAACACCGACACAGCATCAATGTAACACCGACACAGTGTCAATGTAACACCGACACAGCCTCAATGTAACACCGACACAGTGTCAATGTAACACCGACACAGTGTCAATGTAACACTGACACAGCGTCAATGTAACACCGACACAGAGTCAATGTAACACCGACACAGTGTCAATGTAACACTGACACAGCCTCAATGTAACACCGACACAGTGTCAATGTAACACCGACACAGTGTCAATGTAACACTGACACAGCGTCAATGTAACACCGACACAGTGTCAATGTAACACCGACACAGCCTCAATGTAACACCGACACAGAGTCAATGTAACACTGACACAGCGTCAATGTAACACCGACACAGCGTCAATGTAACACCGACACAGCATCAATATAACACTGACACAGCATCAATGTAACACCGACACAGCCTCAATGTAACACCGACACAGTGTCAATGTAACACCGACACAGTGTCAATGTAACACTGACACAGCGTCAATGTAACACCGACACAGTGTCAATGTAACACCGACACAGCCTCAATGTAACACCGACACAGAGTCAATGTAACACTGACACAGCGTCAATGTATCACCGACACAGCGTCAATGTAACACCGACACAGCATCAATATAACACTGACACAGCATCAATGTAACACCGACACAGCCTCAATGTAACACCGACACAGTGTCAATGTAACACCGACACAGCGTCAATGTAACACCGACACAGAGTCAATGTAACACCGACACAGAGTCAATGTAACACCGACACAGCGTCAATGTAACACCGACACAGAGTCAATGTAACACCGACACAGAGTCAATGTAACACCGACACAGAGTCAATGTAACACCGACACAGAGTCAATGTAACACTGACACAGCATCAATATAACACTGACACAGCATCAATGTAACACCGACACAGCGTCAATGTAACACTGACACAGCCTCAATGTAACACCGACACAGAGTCAATGTAACACCGACACAGAGTCAATGTAACACCGACACAGCGTCAATGTAACACTGACACAGCATCAATGTAACACCGACACAGCGTCAATGTAACACCGAGGCAGCATCAACGTACACCGATACAGCATTCAGTGTAACACCAACACAGCATCAATGTAACACTGACACAATGTTCATGTAACACCGACACAGCGTCAATGTAACCCGACACAGCAACAATATAACACTGACACAGCGTCAATGTAACACTGACACAGCGTCAATGTAACACCGACACAGCGTCAATGTAACACCGACACAGCGTCAATGTAACCCGACACAGCAACAATATAACACTGACACAGCGTCAATGTAACACTGACACAGCGTCAATGTAACACCGACACAGCGTCAATGTAACCCGACACAGCAACAATATAACACTGACAAAGCGTCAATGTAACACCGACACAGCGTCAATGTAACCCGACACAGCAACAATATAACACTGACACAGCGTCAATGTAACCCGACACAGCGTCAATGTAACACCGACAGAGCGTCAATGTAACACCGACACAGCGTCAATGTAACCCGACACAGCGTCAATGTGACACTGACACAGCGTCAATGTAACACCGACACAGCGTCAATGTAACACCGACACAGCGTCAATGTAACACCGACACAGCGTCAATGTAACCCGACACAGCGTCAATGTAACACCGACACAGCGTCAATGTAACACCGACACAGCATCAATGTAACACCGACACAGCGTCAATGTAACACCGACACAGCATCAATGTAACACCGACACAGCATCAATGTAACACCGACACAGCGTCAATGTAACACCGACACAGCGTCAATGTAACACCGACACAGCATCAATGTAACACCGACACAGCATCAATGTAACACCGACACAGCGTCAATGTAACACCGATACAGCGTCAATGTAACACCGACACAGCATCAATGTAACACCGACACAGCATCAATGTAACACCGACACAGCATCAATGTAACACCGACACAGCGTCAATGTAACACCGACACAGCATCAATGTAACACCGACACAGCGTCAATGTAACCCGACACAGCCTCAATGTAACACCGACACAGAGTCAATGTAACACCGACACAGTGTCAATGTAACACCGACACAGAGTCAATGTAACACCGACACAGCCTCAATGTAACACCGACACAGCGTCAATGTAACACCGACACAGCGTCAATGTAACACCGACACAGTGTCAATGTAACACCGACACAGCCTCAATGTAACACCGACACAGCCTCAATGTAACACCGACACAGCATCAATGTAACACCGACACAGCGTCAATGTAACACCGACACAGCCTCAATGTAACACCGACACAGCCTCAATGTAACACCGACACAGTGTCAATGTAACACCGACACAGTGTCAATGTAACACCGACACAGAGTCAATGTAACACCGACACAGCCTCAATGTAACACCGACACAGTGTCAATGTAACACCGACACAGAGTCAATGTAACACCGACACAGTGTCAATGTAACACCGACACAGCCTCAATGTAACACCAACACAGCCTCAATGTAACACCGACACAGCATCAATGTAACACCGACACAGCATCAATGTAACACCGACACAGAGTCAATGTAACACCGACACAGTGTCAATGTAACACCGACACAGAGTCAATGTAACACCGACACAGTGTCAATGTAACACCGACACAGCCTCAATGTAACACCGACACAGCGTCAATGTAACACCGACACAGCGTCAATGTAACACCGACACAGCGTCAATGTAACACTGACACAGTGTCAATGTAACACCGACACAGTGTCAATGTAACACCGACACAGCATCAATGTAACACCGACACAGCATCAATGTAACACCGACACAGCGTCAATGTAACACCGACACAGTGTCAATGTAACACCGACACAGCCTCAATGTAACACCGACACAGCGTCAATGTAACACCGACACAGTGTCAATGTAACACCGACACAGCCTCAATGTAACACCGACACAGCGTCAATGTAACACCGACACAGCCTCAATGTAACACTGACACAGTGTCAATGTAACACTGACACAGTGTCAATGTAACACCGACACAGTGTCAATGTAACACCGACACAGCGTCAATGTAACACTGACACAGTGTCAATGTAACACTGACACAGCGTCAATGTAACACTGACACAGTGTCAATGTAACACTGACACAGCGTCAATGTAACACCGACACAGCGTCAATGTAACACCGACACAGCGTCAATGTAACACTGACACAGTGTCAATGTAACACCGACACAGCCTCAATGTAACACCGACACAGAGTCAATGTAACACTGACACAGCATCAATATAACACTGACACAGCATCAATGTAACACCGACACAGCATCAATGTAACACCGACACAGCGTCAATGTAACACCGACACAGCATCAATGTAACACCGACACAGCGTCAATGTAACACTGACACAGTGTCAATGTAACACTGACACAGCATCAATGTAACACCGACACAGCATCAATGTAACACCGACACAGCATCAATGTAACACCGACACAGCGTCAATGTAACACCGACACAGCATCAATGTAACACCGACACAGCATCAATGTAACACTGACACAGCGTCAATGTAACACCGACACAGCATCAATGTAACACCGACACAGCATCAATGTAACACCGACACAGCGTCAATGTAACACCGACACAGCATCAATGTAACACCGACACAGCATCAATGTAACACCGACACAGCGTCAATGTAACACCGACACAGCATCAATGTAACACCGACACAGCATCAATGTAACACTGACACAGCATCAATGTAACACCGACACAGCGTCAATGTAACACCGACACAGCATCAATGTAACACCGACACAGCGTCAATGTAACACCGACACAGCATCAATGTAACACCGACACAGTGTCAATGTAACACCGACACAGCCTCAATGTAACACCGACACAGTGTCAATGTAACACCGACACAGTGTCAATGTAACACTGACACAGCGTCAATGTAACACCGACACAGAGTCAATGTAACACCGACACAGTGTCAATGTAACACTGACACAGCCTCAATGTAACACCGACACAGTGTCAATGTAACACCGACACAGTGTCAATGTAACACTGACACAGCGTCAATGTAACACCGACACAGTGTCAATGTAACACCGACACAGCCTCAATGTAACACCGACACAGAGTCAATGTAACACTGACACAGCGTCAATGTAACACCGACACAGCGTCAATGTAACACCGACACAGCATCAATATAACACTGACACAGCATCAATGTAACACCGACACAGCCTCAATGTAACACCGACACAGTGTCAATGTAACACCGACACAGTGTCAATGTAACACTGACACAGCGTCAATGTAACACCGACACAGTGTCAATGTAACACCGACACAGCCTCAATGTAACACCGACACAGAGTCAATGTAACACTGACACAGCGTCAATGTATCACCGACACAGCGTCAATGTAACACCGACACAGCATCAATATAACACTGACACAGCATCAATGTAACACCGACACAGCCTCAATGTAACACCGACACAGTGTCAATGTAACACCGACACAGCGTCAATGTAACACCGACACAGAGTCAATGTAACACCGACACAGAGTCAATGTAACACCGACACAGCGTCAATGTAACACCGACACAGAGTCAATGTAACACCGACACAGAGTCAATGTAACACCGACACAGAGTCAATGTAACACCGACACAGAGTCAATGTAACACTGACACAGCATCAATATAACACTGACACAGCATCAATGTAACACCGACACAGCGTCAATGTAACACTGACACAGCCTCAATGTAACACCGACACAGAGTCAATGTAACACCGACACAGAGTCAATGTAACACCGACACAGCGTCAATGTAACACTGACACAGCATCAATGTAACACCGACACAGCGTCAATGTAACACCGAGGCAGCATCAACGTACACCGATACAGCATTCAGTGTAACACCAACACAGCATCAATGTAACACTGACACAATGTTCATGTAACACCGACACAGCGTCAATGTAACCCGACACAGCAACAATATAACACTGACACAGCGTCAATGTAACACTGACACAGCGTCAATGTAACACCGACACAGCGTCAATGTAACACCGACACAGCGTCAATGTAACCCGACACAGCAACAATATAACACTGACACAGCGTCAATGTAACACTGACACAGCGTCAATGTAACACCGACACAGCGTCAATGTAACCCGACACAGCAACAATATAACACTGACAAAGCGTCAATGTAACACCGACACAGCGTCAATGTAACCCGACACAGCAACAATATAACACTGACACAGCGTCAATGTAACCCGACACAGCGTCAATGTAACACCGACAGAGCGTCAATGTAACACCGACACAGCGTCAATGTAACCCGACACAGCGTCAATGTGACACTGACACAGCGTCAATGTAACACCGACACAGCGTCAATGTAACACCGACACAGCGTCAATGTAACACCGACACAGCGTCAATGTAACCCGACACAGCGTCAATGTAACACCGACACAGCGTCAATGTAACACCGACACAGCATCAATGTAACACCGACACAGCGTCAATGTAACACCGACACAGCATCAATGTAACACCGACACAGCATCAATGTAACACCGACACAGCGTCAATGTAACACCGACACAGCGTCAATGTAACACCGACACAGCATCAATGTAACACCGACACAGCATCAATGTAACACCGACACAGCGTCAATGTAACACCGATACAGCGTCAATGTAACACCGACACAGCATCAATGTAACACCGACACAGCATCAATGTAACACCGACACAGCATCAATGTAACACCGACACAGCGTCAATGTAACACCGACACAGCATCAATGTAACACCGACACAGCGTCAATGTAACACCGACACAGCGTCAATGTAACACCGACACAGAGTCAGTGTAACACCGACACAGCATCAATGTAACACCGACACAGCATCAATGTAACACCGACACAGCATCAATGTAACACCGACACAGCGTCAATGTAACACCGACACAGCGTCAATGTAACACCGACACAGCGTCAATGTAACCCGACACAGCGTCAATGTGACACTGACACAGCGTCAATGTAACACCGACACAGCGTCAATGTAACACCGACACAGCGTCAATGTAACACCGACACAGCGTCAATGTAACGCCGACACAGCGTCAATGTAACCCGACACAGCGTCAATGTAACACCGACACAGTGTCAATGTAACACCGACACAGCATCAATGTAACACCGACACAGCGTCAATGTAACACCGACACAGCATCAATGTAACACCGACACAGCATCAATATAACACTGACACAGCGTCAATGTAACCCGACACAGCAACAATATAACACTGACACAGCGTCAATGTAACACCGACACAGAGTCAGTGTAACACCGACACAGCATCAATGTAACACCGACACAGAGTCAGTGTAACACCGACACAGCGTCAATGTAACACCGACACAGCCTCAATGTAACACCGACACAGAGTCAATGTAACACCGACACAGTGTCAATGTAACACCGACACAGAGTCAATGTAACACCGACACAGCCTCAATGTAACACCGACACAGCGTCAATGTAACACCGACACAGCGTCAATGTAACACCGACACAGTGTCAATGTAACACCGACACAGCCTCAATGTAACACCGACACAGCCTCAATGTAACACCGACACAGTGTCAATGTAACACCGACACAGCCTCAATGTAACACCGACACAGCATCAATGTAACACCGACACAGCGTCAATGTAACACCGACACAGCCTCAATGTAACACCGACACAGCCTCAATGTAACACCGACACAGTGTCAATGTAACACCGACACAGTGTCAATGTAACACCGACACAGAGTCAATGTAACACCGACACAGCCTCAATGTAACACCGACACAGTGTCAATGTAACACCGACACAGAGTCAATGTAACACCGACACAGTGTCAATGTAACACCGACACAGCCTCAATGTAACACCGACACAGCGTCAATGTAACACCGACACAGCCTCAATGTAACACCAACACAGCCTCAATGTAACACCGACACAGCATCAATGTAACACCGACACAGCATCAATGTAACACCGACACAGAGTCAATGTAACACCGACACAGTGTCAATGTAACACCGACACAGAGTCAATGTAACACCGACACAGTGTCAATGTAACACCGACACAGCCTCAATGTAACACCGACACAGCGTCAATGTAACACCGACACAGCGTCAATGTAACACCGACACAGCGTCAATGTAACACTGACACAGTGTCAATGTAACACCGACACAGTGTCAATGTAACACCGACACAGCATCAATGTAACACCGACACAGCATCAATGTAACACCGACACAGCGTCAATGTAACACCGACACAGTGTCAATGTAACACCGACACAGCCTCAATGTAACACCGACACAGCGTCAATGTAACACCGACACAGTGTCAATGTAACACCGACACAGCCTCAATGTAACACCGACACAGCGTCAATGTAACACCGACACAGCCTCAATGTAACACTGACACAGTGTCAATGTAACACTGACACAGTGTCAATGTAACACCGACACAGTGTCAATGTAACACCGACACAGCGTCAATGTAACACTGACACAGTGTCAATGTAACACTGACACAGCGTCAATGTAACACTGACACAGTGTCAATGTAACACTGACACAGCGTCAATGTAACACCGACACAGCGTCAATGTAACACCGACACAGCGTCAATGTAACACTGACACAGTGTCAATGTAACACCGACACAGCATCAATGTAACACTGACACAGCGTCAATGTAACACCGACACAGCATCAATGTAACACCGACACAGCATCAATGTAACACCGACACAGCGTCAATGTAACACCGACACAGCATCAATGTAACACCGACACAGCATCAATGTAACACCGACACAGCGTCAATGTAACACCGACACAGCATCAATGTAACACCGACACAGCATCAATGTAACACTGACACAGCATCAATGTAACACCGACACAGCGTCAATGTAACACCGACACAGCATCAATGTAACACCGACACAGCGTCAATGTAACACCGACACAGCATCAATGTAACACCGACACAGTGTCAATGTAACACCGACACAGCCTCAATGTAACACCGACACAGTGTCAATGTAACACCGACACAGTGTCAATGTAACACTGACACAGCGTCAATGTAACACCGACACAGAGTCAATGTAACACCGACACAGTGTCAATGTAACACTGACACAGCCTCAATGTAACACCGACACAGTGTCAATGTAACACCGACACAGTGTCAATGTAACACTGACACAGCGTCAATGTAACACCGACACAGTGTCAATGTAACACCGACACAGCCTCAATGTAACACCGACACAGAGTCAATGTAACACTGACACAGCGTCAATGTAACACCGACACAGCGTCAATGTAACACCGACACAGCATCAATATAACACTGACACAGCATCAATGTAACACCGACACAGCCTCAATGTAACACCGACACAGTGTCAATGTAACACCGACACAGTGTCAATGTAACACTGACACAGCGTCAATGTAACACCGACACAGTGTCAATGTAACACCGACACAGCCTCAATGTTACACCGACACAGAGTCAATGTAACACTGACACAGCGTCAATGTATCACCGACACAGCGTCAATGTAACACCGACACAGCATCAATATAACACTGACACAGCATCAATGTAACACCGACACAGCCTCAATGTAACACCGACACAGTGTCAATGTAACACCGACACAGCGTCAATGTAACACCGACACAGAGTCAATGTAACACCGACACAGAGTCAATGTAACACCGACACAGCGTCAATGTAACACCGACACAGAGTCAATGTAACACCGACACAGAGTCAATGTAACACCGACACAGAGTCAATGTAACACCGACACAGAGTCAATGTAACACTGACACAGCATCAATATAACACTGACACAGCATCAATGTAACACCGACACAGCGTCAATGTAACACTGACACAGCCTCAATGTAACACCGACACAGAGTCAATGTAACACCGACACAGAGTCAATGTAACACCGACACAGCGTCAATGTAACACTGACACAGCATCAATGTAACACCGACACAGCGTCAATGTAACACCGAGGCAGCATCAACGTACACCGATACAGCATTCAGTGTAACACCAACACAGCATCAATGTAACACTGACACAATGTTCATGTAACACCGACACAGCGTCAATGTAACCCGACACAGCAACAATATAACACTGACACAGCGTCAATGTAACACTGACACAGCGTCAATGTAACACCGACACAGCGTCAATGTAACACCGACACAGCGTCAATGTAACCCGACACAGCAACAATATAACACTGACACAGCGTCAATGTAACACTGACACAGCGTCAATGTAACACCGACACAGCGTCAATGTAACCCGACACAGCAACAATATAACACTGACAAAGCGTCAATGTAACACCGACACAGCGTCAATGTAACCCGACACAGCAACAATATAACACTGACACAGCGTCAATGTAACCCGACACAGCGTCAATGTAACACCGACAGAGCGTCAATGTAACACCGACACAGCGTCAATGTAACCCGACACAGCGTCAATGTGACACTGACACAGCGTCAATGTAACACCGACACAGCGTCAATGTAACACCGACACAGCGTCAATGTAACACCGACACAGCGTCAATGTAACCCGACACAGCGTCAATGTAACACCGACACAGCGTCAATGTAACACCGACACAGCATCAATGTAACACCGACACAGCGTCAATGTAACACCGACACAGCATCAATGTAACACCGACACAGCATCAATGTAACACCGACACAGCGTCAATGTAACACCGACACAGCGTCAATGTAACACCGACACAGCATCAATGTAACACCGACACAGCATCAATGTAACACCGACACAGCGTCAATGTAACACCGATACAGCGTCAATGTAACACCGACACAGCATCAATGTAACACCGACACAGCATCAATGTAACACCGACACAGCATCAATGTAACACCGACACAGCGTCAATGTAACACCGACACAGCATCAATGTAACACCGACACAGCGTCAATGTAACACCGACACAGCGTCAATGTAACACCGACACAGAGTCAGTGTAACACCGACACAGCATCAATGTAACACCGACACAGCATCAATGTAACACCGACACAGCATCAATGTAACACCGACACAGCGTCAATGTAACACCGACACAGCGTCAATGTAACACCGACACAGCGTCAATGTAACCCGACACAGCGTCAATGTGACACTGACACAGCGTCAATGTAACACCGACACAGCGTCAATGTAACACCGACACAGCGTCAATGTAACACCGACACAGCATCAATGTAACACCGACACAGCATCAATGTAACACCGACACAGCGTCAATATAACACTGACACAGCGTCAATGTAACACCGACACAGAGTCAATGTAACACTGACACAGCATCAATATAACACTGACACAGCGTCAATGTAACACCGACACAGCGTCAATGTAACACCGACACAGCATCAATGTAACACCGACACAGCGTCAATGTAACACCGACACAGCGTCAATGTAACACCGACACAGAGTCAATGTAACACTGACACAGCATCAATATAACACTGACACAGCGTCAATGTAACACCGACACAGCGTCAATGTAACACCGACACAGCCTCAATGTAACACTGACACAGCATCAATGTAACACCGACACAGCATCAATGTAACACCGACACAGCGTCAATGTAACACTGACACAGCATCAATGTAACACCGACACAGCATCAATGTAACACCGACACAGCGTCAATGTAACACCGACACAGAGTCAATGTAACACTGACACAGCATCAATATAACACTGACACAGCGTCAATGTAACACCGACACAGCATCAATGTAACACCGACACAGCATCAATGTAACACCGACACAGCATCAATGTAACACTGACACAGCATCAATATAACACTGACACAGCGTCAATGTAACACCGACACAGCATCAATGTCACCCCGACACAGCGTCAATGTAACACCGACACAGCGTCAATGTAACACCGACACAGCATCAATGTAACACCGAGACAGCATCAATGTAACACCGACACAGCGTCAATGTAACACCGACACAGCGTCAATGTAACACCGACACAACATCAATGTAACACCGACACAGCGTCAATATAACACCGACACAGCATCAATGTAACACCGACACAGCGTCAATGTAACACCGACACAGCGTCAATGTAACACCGACACAGCATCAATGTAACACCGACACAGCATCAATGTAACACCGACACAGCGTCAATGTAACACCGACACAGCCTCAATGTAACACCGACACAGCGTCAATGTAACACTGACACAGCGTCAATGTAACTCTGACACAGCGTCAATGTAACACCAACACAGCGTCAATATAACACTGACACAGCGTCAATGTAACCCGACACAGCAACAATATAACACTGACACAGCGTCAATGTAACACCGACACAGCGTCAATGTAACACCGACACAGAGTCAGTGTAACACCGACACAGCGTCAATGTAACACTGACACAGCGTCAATGTAACTCTGACACAGCGTCAATGTAACACCAACACAGCGTCAATATAACACTGACACAGCGTCAATGTAACCCGACACAGCAACAATATAACACTGACACAGCGTCAATGTAACACCGACACAGAGTCAGTGTAACACCGACACAGCATCAATATAACACTGACACAGCATCAATGTAACCCGACACAGCGTCAATGTAACACCGACACAGCATCAATGTAACACTGACACAGCATCAATGTGACACCGACACAGCGTCAATGTAACACTGACACAGCGTCAATGTAACACCGACACAGCATCAATGTAACACTGGCACAGCATCAATGTGACACCGACACAGCGTCAATGTAACACTGACACAGCGTCAATGTAACACCGACACAGCGTCAATGTAACACCGACACAGCGTCAATGTAACACCGACACAGCGTCAATGTAACACCGACACAGTGTCAATGTAACACCGACACAGCGTCAATGTAACACCGACACAGCATCAATGTAACACCGACACAGCATCAATGTAACACCGACACAGCGTCAATGTAACACTGACACAGCGTCAATGTAACTCTGACACAGCGTCAATGTAACACCAACACAGCGTCAATATAACACTGACACAGCGTCAATGTAACCCGACACAGCAACAATATAACACTGACACAGCGTCAATGTAACACCGACACAGCGTCAATGTAACACCGACACAGAGTCAGTGTAACACCGACACAGCGTCAATGTAACACTGACACAGCGTCAATGTAACTCTGACACAGCGTCAATGTAACACCAACACAGTGTCAATATAACACTGACACAGCGTCAATGTAACCCGACACAGCAACAATATAACACTGACACAGCGTCAATGTAACACCGACACAGAGTCAGTGTAACACCGACACAGCATCAATGTAACACCGACACAGCGTCAATGTAACACCGACACAGCGTCAATGTAACACTGACACAGCATCAATGTAACCCGACACAGCGTCAATGTAACACCGACACAGCGTCAATGTAACCCGACACAGCAACAATATAACACTGACACAGCGTCAATGTAACACCGACACAGAGTCAGTGTAACACCGACACAGCATCAATGTAACACCGACACAGCATCAATGTAACACCGACACAGCGTCAATGTAACACCGACACAGCGTCAATGTAACACTGACACAGCATCAATGTGACACCGACACAGCGTCAATGTAACACCGACACAGCATCAATGTAACACTGACACAGCATCAATGTGACACCGACACAGCGTCAATGTAACACTGACACAGCATCAATGTAACACTGGCACAGCATCAATGTGACACCGACACAGCATCAATGTAACACTGGCACAGCATCAATGTAACACTGGCACAGCATCAATGTGACACCGACACAGCGTCAATGTAACACTGACACAGCGTCAATGTAACACCGACACAGCGTCAATGTAACACCGACACAGCGTCAATGTAACACCGACACAGCGTCAATGTAACACCGACACAGCATCAATGTAACACCGACACAGCGTCAATGTAACACCGACACAGCATCAATGTAACACTGGCACAGCATCAATGTGACACCGACACAGCGTCAATGTAACACTGACACAGCGTCAATGTAACACCGACACAGCGTCAATGTAACACCGACACAGCGTCAATGTAACACTGACACAGCGTCAATGTAACACCGACACAGCGTCAATGTAACACTGACACAGCGTCAATGTAACACCGACACAGCGTCAATGTAACACTGACACAGCGTCAATGTAACACCGACACAGCGTCAATGTAACACCGACACAGCATCAATGTAACACCGACACAGCGTCAATGTAACACCGACACAGCATCAATGTAACACTGGCACAGCATCAATGTGACACCGACACAGCGTCAATGTAACACTGACACAGCGTCAATGTAACACCGACACAGCGTCAATGTAACACCGACACAGCGTCAATGTAACACCGACACAGCGTCAATGTAACACCGACACAGCATCAATGTAACACCGACACAGCGTCAATGTAACACCGACACAGCGTCAATGTAACACCGACACAGCGTCAATGTAACACCGACACAGCATCAATGTAACACCGACACAGCGTCAATGTAACACCGACACAGCGTCAATGTAACACCGACACAGCCTCAATGTAACACCGACACAGCGTCAATGTAACACCGACACAGTGTCAATGTAACACCGACACAGCGTCAATGTAACACCGACACAGCGTCAATGTAACACCGACACAGCGTCAATGTAACACCGACACAGCATCAATGTAACACCGACACAGCCTCAATGTGACACCGACACAGCGTCAATGTAACACTGACACAGCGTCAATGTAACACCGACACAGCGTCAATGTAACACCGACACAGCGTCAATGTAACACCGACACAGCGTCAATGTAACACCGACACAGCGTCAATGTAACACCGACACAGCATCAATGTAACACCGACACAGTGTCAATGTAACACCGACACAGCGTCAATGTAACACCGACACAGCATCAATGTAACACCGACACAGCGTCAATGTAACACCGACACAGCATCAATGTAACACTGACACAGCATCAATGTAACACCGACACAGCGTCAATGTAACACCGACACAGCCTCAATGTAACACCGACACAGTGTCAATGTAACACCGACACAGCGTCAATGTAACACCGACACAGCATCAATGTAACACCAATACAGCGTCAATGTAACACCGACACAGCATCAATGTAACACCGACACAGCGTCAATGTAACACCAACACAGCCTCAATGTAACACTGACACAGCATCAATGTAACACCAATACAGCGTCAATGTAACACTGACACAGCGTCAATGTAACTCTGACACAGCGTCAATGTAACACCAACACAGCGTCACTGTAATACCGACACAGCCTCAATGTAACACCAAAACAGCATTAATGTATCACCGACACAGCGTCAATGTAACACCAAAACAGCATTAATGTAACACCGACACAGCGTCAATGTAACACCGACACAGCGTCAATGTAACACCGACACAGCGTCAATGTAACTCCAACACAGCATTAATGTAACACCGACACAGCGTCAATGTAACACCAAAACAGCATTAATGTAACACCGACACAGCGTCAATGTAACACCGACACAGCGTCAATGTAACACCGACACAGCGTCAATGTAACACTGACACAGCATTCAATGTAACACCGACACAGCATTCAATGTAACACTGACACAGTGTCAATGTAACACCAACACATCGTCAATGTAACACTGAGAGTGTCAATGTAACACCGACACAGTGTCAATGTAACTGACAGAGTCAGCGTAACATCAACACAGCATCAATGTAACACCGACACAGCATTCGTTGTAACACTGACACAGCGTCAATGTAACACCAACACAGCATTCGTTGTAACACTGATACAGCGTCAATGTAACACCGACACAGCACCAATGTAACACCAACACAGCATCAATGTAACATCAACACAGCATCAATGTAACACCGACACAGCGTCAATGTAACACCGACACAGCGTCAATGTAACACCGACACAGCGTCAATGTAACACCGACACAGCATCAATGTAACACCGACACAGCGTCAATGTAACATCAACACAGCATTCGTTGTAACACTGATACAGCGTCAATGTAACACCGACACAGCATCAATGTAACACCAACACAGCATCAATGTAACATCAACACAGCATCAATGTAACACCGACACAGCGTCAATGTAACACCGACACAGCATCAATGTAACACCGACACAGCGTCAATGTAACACCGACACAGCATCAATGTAACACCAATACAGCGTCAATGTAACACAGACACAGCGTCAATGTAACTCTGACACAGCGTCAATGTAACACCAACACAGCGTCACTGTAATACCGACACAGCCTCAATGTAACACCAAAACAGCATTAATGTATCACCGACACAGCGTCAATGTAACACCAAAACAGCATTAATGTAACACCGACACAGCGTCAATGTAACACCGACACAGCGTCAATGTAACACCGACACAGCGTCAATGTAACTCCAACACAGTGTGAATGTAACACCGACACAGCGTCAATGTAACACTGACACAGCATTCAATGTAACACCGACACAGCATTCAATGTAACACTGACACAGTGTCAATGTAACACCAACACATCGTCAATGTAACACTGAGAGTGTCAATGTAACACCGACACAGTGTCAATGTAACTGACAGAGTCAGCGTAACATCAACACAGCATCAATGTAACACCGACACAGCATTCGTTGTAACACTGACACAGCGTCAATGTAACACCAACACAGCATTCGTTGTAACACTGATACAGCGTCAATGTAACACCGACACAGCATCAATGTAACACCAACACAGCATCAATGTAACATCAACACAGCATCAATGTAACACCGACACAGCGTCCATGTAACACCTACACAGCGTCAATGTAACACCGAGACAGCGTCAAAGTAACACCGACACAGCGTCAATGTAACACCGACACAGCGTCAATGTAACACCGACACAGCATCAATGTAACACCGACACAGTGTCAATGTAACACCGAGACAGCGTCAAAGTAACACAGACACAGCGTCAATGTAACACCGACACAGCGTCAATGTAACACCGACACAGCGTCAATGTAACACCGACACAGCGTCAATGTAACACCGACACAGTGTCAATGTAACACCGACACAGCATCAATGTAACATCAACACAGCGTCAATGTAACACCGACACAGCATCAATGTAACATCAACACAGCATCAATGTAACACCGACACAGTGTCAATGTAACATCAACACAGCGTCAATGTAACACCGACACAGTGTCAATGTAACACCGACACAGCATCAATGTAACATCAACACAGCGTCAATGTAACACCGACACAGCATCAATGTAACATCAACACAGCATCAATGTAACACCGACACAGTGTCAATGTAACATCAACACAGCGTCAATGTAACACCGACACAGTGTCAATGTAACACCGACACAGCATCAATGTAACATCAACACAGCGTCAATGTAACACCGACACAGCATCAATGTAACATCAACACAGCGTCAATGTAACACCGACACAGCATCAATGTAACATCAACACAGCATCAATGTAACACCGACACAGCATCAATGTAACACCGACACAGTGTCAATGTAACACCGACACAGAGTCAATGTAACACCGACACAGAGTCAATGTAACACCGACACAGAGTCAATGTAACACCGACACAGCGTCAATGTAACACCGACACAGCGTCAATGTAACACCGACACAGAGTCAATGTAACACCGACACAGAGTCAATGTAACACCGACACAGAGTCAATGTAACACCGACACAGAGTCAATGTAACACCGACACAGCGTCAATGTAACACTGACACAGCATCAATGTAACACCGACACAGCGTCAATGTAACACCGACACAGCGTCAATGTAACACCGACACAGCGTCAATGTAACACCGACACAGCGTCAATGTAACACCGACACAGCGTCAATGTAACACCGACACAGCATCAATGTAACACCGACACAGTGTCAATGTAACACCGACACAGCCTCAATGTAACACCGACACAGCGTCAATGTAACACCGACACAGCGTCAATGTAACACCGACACAGTGTCAATGTAACACCGACACAGTGTCAATGTAACACCGACACAGCCTCAATGTAACACCGACACAGCCTCAATGTAACACCGACACAGCCTCAATGTAACACCGACACAGTGTCAATGTAACACCGACACAGCCTCAATGTAACACCGACACAGCCTCAATGTAACACCGACACAGCCTCAATGTAACACCGACACAGCCTCAATGGAACACCGACACAGCGTCAATGTAACACCGACACAGTGTCAATGTAACACCGACACAGTGTCAATGTAACACCGACACAGTGTCAATGTAACACCGACACAGCGTCAATGTAACACCGACACAGCCTCAATGTAACACCGACACAGCCTCAATGTAACACCGACACAGCGACAATGTAACACCGACACAGCCTCAATGTAACATCGACACAGCATCAATGTAACACCGACACAGCGTCAATGTAACACCGACACAGCGTCAATGTAACACCGACACAGCCTCAATGTAACACCGACACAGAGTCAATTTAACACCGACACAGTGTCAATGTAACACCGACACAGAGTCAATGTAACACCGACACAGCCTCAATGTAACACCGACACAGCGTCAATGTAACACCGACACAGCGTCAATGTAACACCGACACAGTGTCAATGTAACACCGACACAGCCTCAATGTAACACCGACACAGCCTCAATGTAACACCGACACAGCATCAATGTAACACCGACACAGCGTCAATGTAACACCGACACAGCCTCAATGTAACACCGACACAGCCTCAATGTAACACCGACACAGTGTCAATGTAACACCGACACAGTGTCAATGTAACACCGACACAGAGTCAATGTAACACCGACACAGCCTCAATGTAACACCGACACAGTGTCAATGTAACACCGACACAGAGTCAATGTAACACCGACACAGTGTCAATGTAACACCGACACAGCCTCAATGTAACACCGACACAGCCTCAATGTAACACCGACACAGCATCAATGTAACACCGACACAGCATCAATGTAACACCGACACAGAGTCAATGTAACACCGACACAGTGTCAATGTAACACCGACACAGAGTCAATGTAACACCGACACAGTGTCAATGTAACACCGACACAGCCTCAATGTAACACCGACACAGCGTCAATGTAACACCGACACAGCGTCAATGTAACACCGACACAGCGTCAATGTAACACTGACACAGTGTCAATGTAACACCGACACAGTGTCAATGTAACACCGACACAGCATCAATGTAACACCGACACAGCATCAATGTAACACCGACACAGCGTCAATGTAACACCGACACAGTGTCAATGTAACACCGACACAGTGTCAATGTAACACCGACACAGCGTCAATGTAACACCGACACAGTGTCAATGTAACACCGACACAGCCTCAATGTAACACCGACACAGCGTCAATGTAACACCGACACAGCCTCAATGTAACACTGACACAGTGTCAATGTAACACCGACACAGTGTCAATGTAACACCGACACAGTGTCAATGTAACACCGACACAGCGTCAATGTAACACTGACACAGTGTCAATGTAACACTGACACAGCGTCAATGTAACACTGACACAGTGTCAATGTAACACTGACACAGCGTCAATGTAACACCGACACAGCGTCAATGTAACACCGACACAGCGTCAATGTAACACTGACACAGTGTCAATGTAACACCGACACAGCCTCAATGTAACACCGACACAGAGTCAATGTAACACTGACACAGCATCAATATAACACTGACACAGCATCAATGTAACACCGACACAGCATCAATGTAACACCGACACAGCGTCAATGTAACACCGACACAGCATCAATGTAACACCGACACAGCGTCAATGTAACACTGACACAGTGTCAATGTAACACTGACACAGCATCAATGTAACACCGACACAGCATCAATGTAACACCGACACAGCATCAATGTAACACCGACACAGCGTCAATGTAACACCGACACAGCATCAATGTAACACCGACACAGCATCAATGTAACACTGACACAGCGTCAATGTAACACCGACACAGCATCAATGTAACACCGACACAGCATCAATGTAACACCGACACAGCGTCAATGTAACACCGACACAGCATCAATGTAACACCGACACAGCATCAATGTAACACCGACACAGCGTCAATGTAACACCGACACAGCATCAATGTAACACCGACACAGCATCAATGTAACACTGACACAGCATCAATGTAACACCGACACAGCGTCAATGTAACACCGACACAGCGTCAATGTAACACCGACACAGCGTCAATGTAACACCGACACAGCATCAATGTAACACCGACACAGTGTCAATGTAACACCGACACAGCCTCAATGTAACACCGACACAGTGTCAATGTAACACCGACACAGTGTCAATGTAACACTGACACAGCGTCAATGTAACACCGACACAGAGTCAATGTAACACCGACACAGTGTCAATGTAACACTGACACAGCCTCAATGTAACACCGACACAGTGTCAATGTAACACCGACACAGTGTCAATGTAACACTGACACAGCGTCAATGTAACACCGACACAGTGTCAATGTAACACCGACACAGCCTCAATGTAACACCGACACAGAGTCAATGTAACACTGACACAGCGTCAATGTAACACCGACACAGCGTCAATGTAACACCGACACAGCATCAATATAACACTGACACAGCATCAATGTAACACCGACACAGCCTCAATGTAACACCGACACAGTGTCAATGTAACACCGACACAGTGTCAATGTAACACTGACACAGCGTCAATGTAACACCGACACAGTGTCAATGTAACACCGACACAGCCTCAATGTAACACCGACACAGAGTCAATGTAACACTGACACAGCGTCAATGTATCACCGACACAGCGTCAATGTAACACCGACACAGCATCAATATAACACTGACACAGCATCAATGTAACACCGACACAGCCTCAATGTAACACCGACACAGTGTCAATGTAACACCGACACAGCGTCAATGTAACACCGACACAGAGTCAATGTAACACCGACACAGAGTCAATGTAACACCGACACAGCGTCAATGTAACACCGACACAGAGTCAATGTAACACCGACACAGAGTCAATGTAACACCGACACAGAGTCAATGTAACACCGACACAGAGTCAATGTAACACTGACACAGCATCAATATAACACTGACACAGCATCAATGTAACACCGACACAGCGTCAATGTAACACTGACACAGCCTCAATGTAACACCGACACAGAGTCAATGTAACACCGACACAGAGTCAATGTAACACCGACACAGCGTCAATGTAACACTGACACAGCATCAATGTAACACCGACACAGCGTCAATGTAACACCGAGGCAGCATCAACGTACACCGATACAGCATTCAGTGTAACACCAACACAGCATCAATGTAACACTGACACAATGTTCATGTAACACCGACACAGCGTCAATGTAACCCGACACAGCAACAATATAACACTGACACAGCGTCAATGTAACACTGACACAGCGTCAATGTAACACCGACACAGCGTCAATGTAACACTGACACAGCGTCAATGTAACCCGACACAGCAACAATATAACACTGACACAGCGTCAATGTAACACTGACACAGCGTCAATGTAACACCGACACAGCGTCAATGTAACCCGACACAGCAACAATATAACACTGACACAGCGTCAATGTAACACCGACACAGCGTCAATGTAACCCGACACAGCAACAATATAACACTGACACAGCGTCAATGTAACCCGACACAGCGTCAATGTAACACCGACACAGCGTCAATGTAACACCGACACAGCGTCAATGTAACCCGACACAGCGTCAATGTGACACTGACACAGCGTCAATGTAACACCGACACAGCGTCAATGTAACACCGACACAGCGTCAATGTAACACCGACACAGCGTCAATGTAACCCGACACAGCGTCAATGTAACACCGACACAGCGTCAATGTAACACCGACACAGCATCAATGTAACACCGACACAGCGTCAATGTAACACCGACACAGCATCAATGTAACACCGACACAGCATCAATGTAACACCGACACAGCGTCAATGTAACACCGACACAGCGTCAATGTAACACCGACACAGCATCAATGTAACACCGACACAGCATCAATGTAACACCGACACAGCGTCAATGTAACACCGATACAGCGTCAATGTAACACCGACACAGCATCAATGTAACACCGACACAGCATCAATGTAACACCGACACAGCATCAATGTAACACCGACACAGCGTCAATGTAACACCGACACAGCATCAATGTAACACCGACACAGCGTCAATGTAACACCGACACAGCGTCAATGTAACACCGACACAGAGTCAGTGTAACACCGACACAGCATCAATGTAACACCGACACAGCATCAATGTAACACCGACACAGCATCAATGTAACACCGACACAGCGTCAATGTAACACCGACACAGCGTCAATGTAACACCGACACAGCGTCAATGTAACCCGACACAGCGTCAATGTGACACTGACACAGCGTCAATGTAACACCGACACAGCGTCAATGTAACACCGACACAGCGTCAATGTAACACCGACACAGCGTCAATGTAACGCCGACACAGCGTCAATGTAACCCGACACAGCGTCAATGTAACACCGACACAGTGTCAATGTAACACCGACACAGCATCAATGTAACACCGACACAGCGTCAATGTAACACCGACACAGCATCAATGTAACACCGACACAGCATCAATATAACACTGACACAGCGTCAATGTAACCCGACACAGCAACAATATAACACTGACACAGCGTCAATGTAACACCGACACAGAGTCAGTGTAACACCGACACAGCATCAATGTAACACCGACACAGAGTCAGTGTAACACCGACACAGCGTCAATGTAACACCGACACAGCATCAATGTAACACCGACACAGCATCAATGTAACACCGACACAGCATCAATGTAACACCGACACAGCGTCAATATAACACTGACACAGCGTCAATGTAACACCGACACAGAGTCAATGTAACACTGACACAGCATCAATATAACACTGACACAGCGTCAATGTAACACCGACACAGCGTCAATGTAACACCGACACAGCATCAATGTAACACCGACACAGCGTCAATGTAACACCGACACAGCGTCAATGTAACACCGACACAGAGTCAATGTAACACTGACACAGCATCAATATAACACTGACACAGCGTCAATGTAACACCGACACAGCGTCAATGTAACACCGACACAGCCTCAATGTAACACTGACACAGCATCAATGTAACACCGACACAGCATCAATGTAACACCGACACAGCGTCAATGTAACACTGACACAGCATCAATGTAACACCGACACAGCATCAATGTAACACCGACACAGCGTCAATGTAACACCGACACAGAGTCAATGTAACACTGACACAGCATCAATATAACACTGACACAGCGTCAATGTAACACCGACACAGCATCAATGTAACACCGACACAGCATCAATGTAACACCGACACAGCATCAATGTAACACTGACACAGCATCAATATAACACTGACACAGCGTCAATGTAACACCGACACAGCATCAATGTCACCCCGACACAGCGTCAATGTAACACCGACACAGCGTCAATGTAACACCGACACAGCATCAATGTAACACCGAGACAGCATCAATGTAACACCGACACAGCGTCAATGTAACACCGACACAGCGTCAATGTAACACCGACACAGCATCAATGTAACACCGACACAGCGTCAATATAACACCGACACAGCATCAATGTAACACCGACACAGCGTCAAAGTAACACCGACACAGCGTCAATGTAACACCGACACAGCATCAATGTAACACCGACACAGCATCAATGTAACACCGACACAGCGTCAATGTAACACCGACACAGCCTCAATGTAACACCGACACAGCGTCAATGTAACACTGACACAGCGTCAATGTAACTCTGACACAGCGTCAATGTAACACCAACACAGCGTCAATATAACACTGACACAGCGTCAATGTAACCCGACACAGCAACAATATAACACTGACACAGCGTCAATGTAACACCGACACAGCGTCAATGTAACACCGACACAGAGTCAGTGTAACACCGACACAGCGTCAATGTAACACTGACACAGCGTCAATGTAACTCTGACACAGCGTCAATGTAACACCAACACAGCGTCAATATAACACTGACACAGCGTCAATGTAACCCGACACAGCAACAATATAACACTGACACAGCGTCAATGTAACACCGACACAGAGTCAGTGTAACACCGACACAGCATCAATATAACACTGACACAGCATCAATGTAACCCGACACAGCGTCAATGTAACACCGACACAGCATCAATGTAACACTGACACAGCATCAATGTGACACCGACACAGCGTCAATGTAACACTGACACAGCGTCAATGTAACACCGACACAGCATCAATGTAACACTGGCACAGCATCAATGTGACACCGACACAGCGTCAATGTAACACTGACACAGCGTCAATGTAACACCGACACAGCGTCAATGTAACACCGACACAGCGTCAATGTAACACCGACACAGCGTCAATGTAACACCGACACAGTGTCAATGTAACACCGACACAGCGTCAATGTAACACCGACACAGCATCAATGTAACACCGACACAGCATCAATGTAACACCGACACAGCGTCAATGTAACACTGACACAGCGTCAATGTAACTCTGACACAGCGTCAATGTAACACCAACACAGCGTCAATATAACACTGACACAGCGTCAATGTAACCCGACACAGCAACAATATAACACTGACACAGCGTCAATGTAACACCGACACAGCGTCAATGTAACACCGACACAGAGTCAGTGTAACACCGACACAGCGTCAATGTAACACTGACACAGCGTCAATGTAACTCTGACACAGCGTCAATGTAACACCAACACAGCGTCAATATAACACTGACACAGCGTCAATGTAACCCGACACAGCAACAATATAACACTGACACAGCGTCAATGTAACACCGACACAGAGTCAGTGTAACACCGACACAGCATCAATGTAACACCGACACAGCGTCAATGTAACACCGACACAGCGTCAATGTAACACTGACACAGCATCAATGTAACCCGACACAGCGTCAATGTAACACCGACACAGCGTCAATGTAACCCGACACAGCAACAATATAACACTGACACAGCGTCAATGTAACACCGACACAGAGTCAGTGTAACACCGACACAGCATCAATGTAACACCGACACAGCATCAATGTAACACCGACACAGCGTCAATGTAACACCGACACAGCGTCAATGTAACACTGACACAGCATCAATGTGACACCGACACAGCGTCAATGTAACACCGACACAGCATCAATGTAACACTGACACAGCATCAATGTGACACCGACACAGCGTCAATGTAACACTGACACAGCATCAATGTAACACTGGCACAGCATCAATGTGACACCGACACAGCATCAATGTAACACCGACACAGCGTCAATGTAACACCGACACAGCGTCAATGTAA
The DNA here is from genome assembly GCF_964213995.1 of Mustelus asterias. Lineage (NCBI taxonomy): Eukaryota > Metazoa > Chordata > Chondrichthyes > Carcharhiniformes > Triakidae > Mustelus > Mustelus asterias. The sequence continues at coordinate 4,920,523 of NC_135820.1, read as the reverse complement.
CACCGACACAGCGTCAATGTAACACCGACACAGCGTCAATGTAACACCGACACAGCGTCAATGTAACACCGACACAGCGTCAATGTAACACCGACACAGCATCAATGTAACACCGACACAGCATCAATGTAACACTGACACAGCGTCAATGTAACACTGGCACAGCATCAATGTAACACTGGCACAGCATCAATGTGACACCGACACAGCGTCAATGTAACACCGACACAGCGTCAATGTAACACCGACACAGCGTCAATGTAACACTGGCACAGCATCAATGTAACACTGGCACAGCATCAATGTGACACCGACACAGCGTCAATGTAACACCGACACAGCGTCAATGTAACACCGACACAGCGTCAATGTAACACCGACACAGCATCAATGTAACACTGGCACAGCATCAATGTGACACCGACACAGCGTCAATGTAACACTGACACAGCGTCAATGTAACACCGACACAGCGTCAATGTAACACCGACACAGCGTCAATGTAACACTGACACAGCGTCAATGTAACACCGACACCGCGTCAATGTAACACTGACACAGCGTCAATGTAACACCGACACAGCGTCAATGTAACACTGACACAGCATCAATGTGACACCGACACAGCGTCAATGTAACACTGACACAGCGTCAATGTAACACCGACACAGCGTCAATGTAACACCGACACAGCATCAATGTAACACCGACACAGCGTCAATGTAACACCGACACAGCATCAATGTAACACTGGCACAGCATCAATGTGACACCGACACAGCGTCAATGTAACACTGACACAGCGTCAATGTAACACCGACACAGCGTCAATGTAACACCGACACAGCGTCAATGTAACACCGACACAGCGTCAATGTAACACCGACACAGCATCAATGTAACACCGACACAGCGTCAATGTAACACCGACACAGCGTCAATGTAACACCGACACAGCGTCAATGTAACACCGACACAGCATCAATGTAACACCGACACAGCGTCAATGTAACACCGACACAGCATCAATGTAACACCGACACAGCATCAATGTAACACTGACACAGCGTCAATGTAACACCGACACAGCATCAATGTAACACCGACACAGCATCAATGTAACACCTACACAGCATCAATGTAACACCGACACAGCATCAATGTAACACCGACACAGCGTCAATGTAACACCGACACAGCATCAATGTAACACCGACACAGCATCAATGTAACACTGACACAGCATCAATGTAACACCGACACAGCGTCAATGTAACACCGACACAGCATCAATGTAACACCGACACAGCGTCAATGTAACACCGACACAGCATCAATGTAACACCGACACAGTGTCAATGTAACACCGACACAGTGTCAATGTAACACTGACACAGCGTCAATGTAACACCGACACAGAGTCAATGTAACACCGACACAGCGTCAATGTAACACCGACACAGCATCAATGTAACACCGACACAGTGTCAATGTAACACCGACACAGCCTCAATGTAACACCGACACAGTGTCAATGTAACACCGACACAGTGTCAATGTAACACTGACACAGCGTCAATGTAACACCGACACAGAGTCAATGTAACACCGACACAGTGTCAATGTAACACTGACACAGCCTCAATGTAACACCGACACAGTGTCAATGTAACACCGACACAGTGTCAATGTAACACTGACACAGCGTCAATGTAACACCGACACAGTGTCAATGTAACACCGACACAGCCTCAATGTAACACCGACACAGAGTCAATGTAACACTGACACAGCGTCAATGTAACACCGACACAGCGTCAATGTAACACCGACACAGCATCAATATAACACTGACACAGCATCAATGTAACACCGACACAGCCTCAATGTAACACCGACACAGTGTCAATGTAACACCGACACAGTGTCAATGTAACACTGACACAGCGTCAATGTAACACCGACACAGTGTCAATGTAACACCGACACAGCCTCAATGTAACACCGACACAGAGTCAATGTAACACTGACACAGCGTCAATGTATCACCGACACAGCGTCAATGTAACACCGACACAGCATCAATATAACACTGACACAGCATCAATGTAACACCGACACAGCCTCAATGTAACACCGACACAGTGTCAATGTAACACCGACACAGCGTCAATGTAACACCGACACAGAGTCAATGTAACACCGACACAGAGTCAATGTAACACCGACACAGCGTCAATGTAACACCGACACAGAGTCAATGTAACACCGACACAGAGTCAATGTAACACCGACACAGAGTCAATGTAACACCGACACAGAGTCAATGTAACACTGACACAGCATCAATATAACACTGACACAGCATCAATGTAACACCGACACAGCGTCAATGTAACACTGACACAGCCTCAATGTAACACCGACACAGAGTCAATGTAACACCGACACAGAGTCAATGTAACACCGACACAGCGTCAATGTAACACTGACACAGCATCAATGTAACACCGACACAGCGTCAATGTAACACCGAGGCAGCATCAACGTACACCGATACAGCATTCAGTGTAACACCAACACAGCATCAATGTAACACTGACACAATGTTCATGTAACACCGACACAGCGTCAATGTAACCCGACACAGCAACAATATAACACTGACACAGCGTCAATGTAACACTGACACAGCGTCAATGTAACACCGACACAGCGTCAATGTAACACCGACACAGCGTCAATGTAACCCGACACAGCAACAATATAACACTGACACAGCGTCAATGTAACACTGACACAGCGTCAATGTAACACCGACACAGCGTCAATGTAACCCGACACAGCAACAATACAACACTGACACAGCGTCAATGTAACACCGACACAGCGTCAATGTAACCCGACACAGCAACAATATAACACTGACACAGCGTCAATGTAACCCGACACAGCGTCAATGTAACACCGACACAGCGTCAATGTAACACCGACACAGCGTCAATGTAACCCGACACAGCGTCAATGTGACACTGACACAGCGTCAATGTAACACCGACACAGCGTCAATGTAACACCGACACAGCGTCAATGTAACACCGACACAGCGTCAATGTAACCCGACACAGCGTCAATGTAACACCGACACAGCGTCAATGTAACACCGACACAGCATCAATGTAACACCGACACAGCGTCAATGTAACACCGACACAGCATCAATGTAACACCGACACAGCATCAATGTAACACCGACACAGCGTCAATGTAACACCGACACAGCGTCAATGTAACACCGACACAGCATCAATGTAACACCGACACAGCATCAATGTAACACCGACACAGCGTCAATGTAACACCGATACAGCGTCAATGTAACACCGACACAGCATCAATGTAACACCGACACAGCATCAATGTAACACCGACACAGCATCAATGTAACACCGACACAGCGTCAATGTAACACCGACACAGCATCAATGTAACACCGACACAGCGTCAATGTAACACCGACACAGCGTCAATGTAACACCGACACAGAGTCAGTGTAACACCGACACAGCATCAATGTAACACCGACACAGCATCAATGTAACACCGACACAGCATCAATGTAACACCGACACAGCGTCAATGTAACACCGACACAGCGTCAATGTAACACCGACACAGCGTCAATGTAACCCGACACAGCGTCAATGTGACACTGACACAGCGTCAATGTAACACCGACACAGCGTCAATGTAACACCGACACAGCGTCAATGTAACACCGACACAGCGTCAATGTAACGCCGACACAGCGTCAATGTAACCCGACACAGCGTCAATGTAACACCGACACAGTGTCAATGTAACACCGACACAGCATCAATGTAACACCGACACAGCGTCAATGTAACACCGACACAGCATCAATGTAACACCGACACAGCATCAATATAACACTGACACAGCGTCAATGTAACCCGACACAGCAACAATATAACACTGACACAGCGTCAGTGTAACACCGACACAGAGTCAGTGTAACACCGACACAGCATCAATGTAACACCGACACAGAGTCAGTGTAACACCGACACAGCGTCAATGTAACACCGACACAGCATCAATGTAACACCGACACAGCATCAATGTAACACCGACACAGCATCAATGTAACACCGACACAGCGTCAATATAACACTGACACAGCGTCAATGTAACACCGACACAGAGTCAATGTAACACTGACACAGCATCAATATAACACTGACACAGCGTCAATGTAACACCGACACAGCGTCAATGTAACACCGACACAGCATCAATGTAACACCGACACAGCGTCAATGTAACACCGACACAGCGTCAATGTAACACCGACACAGAGTCAATGTAACACTGACACAGCATCAATATAACACTGACACAGCGTCAATGTAACACCGACACAGCGTCAATGTAACACCGACACAGCCTCAATGTAACACTGACACAGCATCAATGTAACACCGACACAGCATCAATGTAACACCGACACAGCGTCAATGTAACACTGACACAGCATCAATGTAACACCGACACAGCATCAATGTAACACCGACACAGCGTCAATGTAACACCGACACAGAGTCAATGTAACACTGACACAGCATCAATATAACACTGACACAGCGTCAATGTAACACCGACACAGCATCAATGTAACACCGACACAGCATCAATGTAACACCGACACAGCATCAATGTAACACTGACACAGCATCAATATAACACTGACACAGCGTCAATGTAACACCGACACAGCATCAATGTCACCCCGACACAGCGTCAATGTAACACCGACACAGCGTCAATGTAACACCGACACAGCATCAATGTAACACCGAGACAGCATCAATGTAACACCGACACAGCGTCAATGTAACACCGACACAGCGTCAATGTAACACCGACACAGCATCAATGTAACACCGACACAGCGTCAATATAACACCGACACAGCATCAATGTAACACCGACACAGCGTCAATGTAACACCGACACAGCGTCAATGTAACACCGACACAGCATCAATGTAACACCGACACAGCATCAATGTAACACCGACACAGCGTCAATGTAACACCGACACAGCCTCAATGTAACACCGACACAGCGTCAATGTAACACTGACACAGCGTCAATGTAACTCTGACACAGCGTCAATGTAACACCAACACAGCGTCAATATAACACTGACACAGCGTCAATGTAACCCGACACAGCAACAATATAACACTGACACAGCGTCAATGTAACACCGACACAGCGTCAATGTAACACCGACACAGAGTCAGTGTAACACCGACACAGCGTCAATGTAACACTGACACAGCGTCAATGTAACTCTGACACAGCGTCAATGTAACACCAACACAGCGTCAATATAACACTGACACAGCGTCAATGTAACCCGACACAGCAACAATATAACACTGACACAGCGTCAATGTAACACCGACACAGAGTCAGTGTAACACCGACACAGCATCAATATAACACTGACACAGCATCAATGTAACCCGACACAGCGTCAATGTAACACCGACACAGCATCAATGTAACACTGACACAGCATCAATGTGACACCGACACAGCGTCAATGTAACACTGACACAGCGTCAATGTAACACCGACACAGCATCAATGTAACACTGGCACAGCATCAATGTGACACCGACACAGCGTCAATGTAACACTGACACAGCGTCAATGTAACACCGACACAGCGTCAATGTAACACCGACACAGCGTCAATGTAACACCGACACAGCGTCAATGTAACACCGACACAGTGTCAATGTAACACCGACACAGCGTCAATGTAACACCGACACAGCATCAATGTAACACCGACACAGCATCAATGTAACACCGACACAGCGTCAATGTAACACTGACACAGCGTCAATGTAACTCTGACACAGCGTCAATGTAACACCAACACAGCGTCAATATAACACTGACACAGCGTCAATGTAACCCGACACAGCAACAATATAACACTGACACAGCGTCAATGTAACACCGACACAGCGTCAATGTAACACCGACACAGAGTCAGTGTAACACCGACACAGCGTCAATGTAACACCGACACAGCGTCAATGTAACACTGACACAGCATCAATGTAACCCGACACAGCGTCAATGTAACACCGACACAGCGTCAATGTAACCCGACACAGCAACAATATAACACTGACACAGCGTCAATGTAACACCGACACAGAGTCAGTGTAACACCGACACAGCATCAATGTAACACCGACACAGCATCAATGTAACACCGACACAGCGTCAATGTAACACCGACACAGCGTCAACGTAACACTGACACAGCATCAATGTGACACCGACACAGCGTCAATGTAACACCGACACAGCATCAATGTAACACTGACACAGCATCAATGTGACACCGACACAGCATCAATGTAACACTGGCACAGCATCAATGTGACACCGACACAGCGTCAATGTAACACTGACACAGCGTCAATGTAACACCGACACAGCGTCAATGTAACACCGACACAGCGTCAATGTAACACCGACACAGCGTCAATGTAACACCGACACAGCATCAATGTAACACCGACACAGCGTCAATGTAACACCGACACAGCATCAATGTAACACTGGCACAGCATCAATGTGACACCGACACAGCGTCAATGTAACACTGACACAGCGTCAATGTAACACCGACACAGCGTCAATGTAACACCGACACAGCGTCAATGTAACACTGACACAGCGTCAATGTAACACCGACACAGCGTCAATGTAACACTGACACAGCGTCAATGTAACACCGACACAGCGTCAATGTAACACTGACACAGCATCAATGTGACACCGACACAGCGTCAATGTAACACTGACACAGCGTCAATGTAACACCGACACAGCGTCAATGTAACACCGACACAGCATCAATGTAACACCGACACAGCGTCAATGTAACACCGACACAGCATCAATGTAACACTGGCACAGCATCAATGTGACACCGACACAGCGTCAATGTAACACTGACACAGCGTCAATGTAACACCGACACAGCGTCAATGTAACACCGACACAGCGTCAATGTAACACCGACACAGCGTCAATGTAACACCGACACAGCATCAATGTAACACCGACACAGCGTCAATGTAACACCGACACAGCGTCAATGTAACACCGACACAGCGTCAATGTAACACCGACACAGCATCAATGTAACACCGACACAGCGTCAATGTAACACCGACACAGCGTCAATGTAACACCGACACAGCCTCAATGTAACACCGACACAGCGTCAATGTAACACCGACACAGTGTCAATGTAACACCGACACAGCGTCAATGTAACACCGACACAGCGTCAATGTAACACCGACACAGCGTCAATGTAACACCGACACAGCATCAATGTAACACCGACACAGCCTCAATGTGACACCGACACAGCGTCAATGTAACACTGACACAGCGTCAATGTAACACCGACACAGCGTCAATGTAACACCGACACAGCGTCAATGTAACACCGACACAGCGTCAATGTAACACCGACACAGCGTCAATGTAACACCGACACAGCATCAATGTAACACCGACACAGTGTCAATGTAACACCGACACAGCGTCAATGTAACACCGACACAGCATCAATGTAACACCGACACAGCGTCAATGTAACACCGACACAGCATCAATGTAACACTGACACAGCATCAATGTAACACCGACACAGCGTCAATGTAACACCGACACAGCCTCAATGTAACACCGACACAGTGTCAATGTAACACCGACACAGCGTCAATGTAACTGACAGAGTCAGCGTAACATCAACACAGCATCAATGTAACACCGACACAGCATTCGTTGTAACACTGACACAGCGTCAATGTAACACCAACACAGCATTCGTTGTAACACTGATACAGCGTCAATGTAACACCGACACAGCACCAATGTAACACCAACACAGCATCAATGTAACATCAACACAGCATCAATGTAACACCGACACAGCGTCAATGTAACACCGACACAGCGTCAATGTAACACCGACACAGCGTCAATGTAACACCGACACAGCATCAATGTAACACCAACACAGCATTCGTTGTAACACTGATACAGCGTCAATGTAACACCGACACAGCATCAACGTAACACCAACACAGCATCAATGTAACATCAACACAGCATCAATGTAACACCGACACAGCGTCAATGTAACACCGACACAGCATCAATGTAACACCGACACAGCGTCAATGTAACACCGACACAGCATCAATGTAACACCAATACAGCGTCAATGTAACACTGACACAGCGTCAATGTAACTCTGACACAGCGTCAATGTAACACCAACACAGCGTCACTGTAATACCGACACAGCCTCAATGTAACACCAAAACAGCATTAATGTATCACCGACACAGCGTCAATGTAACACCAAAACAGCATTAATGTAACACCGACACAGCGTCAATGTAACACCGACACAGCGTCAATGTAACACCGACACAGCGTCAATGTAACTCCAACACAGTGTGAATGTAACACCGACACAGCGTCAATGTAACACTGACACAGCATTCAATGTAACACCGACACAGCATTCAATGTAACACTGACACAGTGTCAATGTAACACCAACACATCGTCAATGTAACACTGAGAGTGTCAATGTAACACCGACACAGTGTCAATGTAACTGACAGAGTCAGCGTAACATCAACACAGCATCAATGTAACACCGACACAGCATTCGTTGTAACACTGACACAGCGTCAATGTAACACCAACACAGCATTCGTTGTAACACTGATACAGCGTCAATGTAACACCGACACAGCATCAATGTAACACCAACACAGCATCAATGTAACATCAACACAGCATCAATGTAACACCGACACAGCGTCAATGTAACACCTACACAGCGTCAATGTAACACCGAGACAGCGTCAAAGTAACACCGACACAGCGTCAATGTAACACCGACACAGCGTCAATGTAACACCGACACAGCATCAATGTAACACCGACACAGTGTCAATGTAACACCGAGACAGCGTCAAAGTAACACAGACACAGCGTCAATGTAACACCGACACAGCGTCAATGTAACACCGACACAGCGTCAATGTAACACCGACACAGCGTCAATGTAACACCGACACAGTGTCAATGTAACACCGACACAGCATCAATGTAACATCAACACAGCGTCAATGTAACACCGACACAGCATCAATGTAACATCAACACAGCATCAATGTAACACCGACACAGTGTCAATGTAACATCAACACAGCGTCAATGTAACACCGACACAGTGTCAATGTAACACCGACACAGCATCAATGTAACATCAACACAGCGTCAATGTAACACCGACACAGCATCAATGTAACATCAACACAGCATCAATGTAACACCGACACAGTGTCAATGTAACATCAACACAGCGTCAATGTAACACCGACACAGCGTCAATGTAACACCGACACAGCATCAATGTAACACCGACACAGAGTCAATGTAACATCAACACAGCGTCAATGTAACACCGACACAGCATCAATGTAACATCAACACAGCGTCAATGTAACACCGACACAGCATCAATGTAACATCAACACAGCATCAATGTAACACCGACACAGCATCAATGTAACACCGACACAGTGTCAATGTAACACCGACACAGCGTCAATGTAACACCGACACAGCATCAATGTAACACCGACACAGCATCAATGTAACACCGACACAGCATCAATGTAACACCGACACAGTGTCAATGTAACACCGACACAGCATCAATGTAACATCAACACAGCATCAATGTAACACCGACACAGCGTCAATGTAACACTGACACAGCGTCAATGTAACACCGACACAGCGTCAATGTAACACTGACACAGCGTCAATGTAACACCGACACAGTGTCAATGTAACACCGACACAGCATCAATGTAACATCAACACAGCGTCAATGTAACACCGACACAGCATCAATGTAACATCAACACAGCATCAATGTAACACCGACACAGTGTCAATGTAACACCGACACAGTGTCAATGTAACACCGACACAGCATCAATGTAACATCAACACAGCATCAATGTAACACCGACACAGCGTCAATGTAACACTGACACAGCGTCAATGTAACACCGACACAGCGTCAATGTAACACCGACACAGCATCAATGTAACATCAACACAGCATCAATGTAACACCGACACAGTGTCAATGTAACACCGACACAGCATCAATGTAACACCGACACAGTGTCAATGTAACACCGACACAGCATCAATGTAACATCAACACAGCATCAATGTAACACCGACACAGCATCAATGTAACACCGACACAGCATCAATGTAACACCGACACAGCATCAATGTAACACCGACACAGCGTCAATGTAACACCGACACAGCGTCAATGTAACACCGACACAGCATCAATGTAACACTGACACAGCATCAATGTAACACTGACACAGCGTCAATGTAACACCGACACAGCATCAATGTAACACCGACACAGCATCAATGTAACACCGACACAGCGTCAATGTAACACCGACACAGCATCAATGTAACACCGACACAGCGTCAATGTAACACCGACACAGCATCAATGTAACACCGACACAGCATCAATGTAACACCGACACAGCATCAATGTAACACCGACACAGCGTCAATGTAACACCGACACAGCATCAATGTAACACCGACACAGCATCAATGTAACACCGACACAGCGTCAATGTAACACCGACACAGCGTCAATGTAACACCGACACAGCATCAATGTAACACCGACACAGTGTCAATGTAACACCGACACAGCATCAATGTAACATCAACACAGCATCAATGTAACACCGACACAGCGTCAATGTAACACCGACACAGCATCAATGTAACACCGACACAGCATCAATGTAACACCGACACAGCATCAATGTAACACCGACACAGCGTCAATGTAACACCGACACAGCGTCAATGTAACACCGACACAGCATCAATGTAACACCGACACAGCATCAATGTAACACCGACACAGCGTCAATGTAACACCGACACAGCATCAATGTAACACCGACACAGCGTCAATGTAACACCGACACAGCATCAATGTAACACCGACACAGCGTCAATGTAACACCGACACAGCATCAATGTAACACCGACACAGCGTCAATGTAACACCGACACAGCATCAATGTAACACCGACACAGCGTCAATGTAACACCGACACAGCATCAATGTAACACCGACACAGCATCAATGTAACACCGACACAGCGTCAATGTAACACCGACACAGCATCAATGTAACACCGACACAGCATCAATGTAACACCGACACAGCGTCAATGTAACACCGACACAGCATCAATGTAACATCAACACAGCATCAATGTAACACCGACACAGCGTCAATGTAACACCGACACAGCATCAATGTAACATCAACACAGCGTCAATGTAACACTGACACAGCGTCAATGTAACTCTGACACAGCGTCAATGTAACACCAACACAGCGTCAATGTAACACCGACACAGCGTCAATGTAACACTGACACAGCGTCAATGTAACACCGACACAGCGTCAATGTAACACCGACACAGCATCAATGTCACCCCGACACAGCGTCAATGTAACACCAACACAGCGTCAATGTAACACTGACACAGCGTCAATGTAACTCTGACACAGCGTCAATGTAACACCAACACAGCGTCAATGTAACACCGACACAGCGTCAATGTAACACTGACACAGCGTCAATGTAACACCGACACAGCGTCAATGTAACACCGACACAGCATCAATGTCACCCCGACACAGCGTCAATGTAACACCGACACAGCGTCAATGTAACTCTGACACAGCGTCAATGTAACACCGAGACAGCGTCAATGTAACACTGACACAGCGTCAATGTAACTCTGACACAGCGTCAATGTAACACCAACACAGCGTCAATGTAACACTGACACAGCGTCAATGTAACTCTGACACAGCGTCAATGTAACACCGAGACAGCGTCAATGTAACACCGACACAGCATCAATGTAACACTGACACAGCGTCAATGGAACACCGACACAGCGTCAATGTAACACCGACACAGCGTCAATGTAACACTGACACAGCGTCAATGGAACACCGACACAGCGTCAATGTAACACTGACACAGCGTCAATGTAACACTGACACAGCGTCAATGTAACACCAACACAGCGTCAATGGAACACTGATACAGCGTCAATGTAACTCCAAAGTCACACCTTTACCTCTTTCAGACACTTCCCTGCAACATGTCACACTTAAATTCTGTGCCTCCAAGATATCTGCACATCTCAGACTTGCTGAAGTTTCACAACCTCAAACCAAAGCATAACTTCTACTGTTGCAATGGAAATGGGTGCAATGACAGGTGCTGCACCATCACAGCGTCAGTACTGAGGGAGTGCTGCACTGTCAGAGGGTCAGTACTGAGGGAGTGCTGCACTGTCAGAGGGTCAGTACTGAGGGAGTGCCGCACTGTCAGAGGGTCAGTACTGAGGGAGTGCTGCACTGTCAGAGGGTCAGTACTGAGGGAGTGCTGCACTGTCAGAGGGTCAGTACTGAGGGAGTGCCGCACTGTCAGAGGATCAGTACTGAGGGAGTGCTGCACTGTCAGAGGGTCAGTACTGAGGGAGTGCTGCACTGTCAGAGGGTCAGTATTGAGGGAGTGCCGCACTGTCAGAGGGTCAGTACTGAGGGAGCGCTGCACTGTCAGAGGGTCAGTACTGAGGGAGTGCCGCACTGTCAGAGGGTCAGTACTGAGGGAGCGCTGCACTGTCACAGGGTCAGTACTGAGAGAGTGCCGCACTGTCAGAGGGTCAGTACTGAGGGAGTGCTGCACTGTCAGAGGGTCAGTACTGAGGGAGTGCTGCACTGTCAGAGCGTCAGTACTGAGGGAGCGCTGCACTGTCAGAGGGTCAGTACTGAGAGAGTGCTGCACTGTCAGAGGGTCAGTACTGAGAGAGTGCTGCACTGTCAGAGGGTCAGTACTGAGGGAGCGCTGCACTGTCAGAGGGTCAGTACTGAGAGAGTGCTGCACTGTCAGAGGGTCAGTACTGAGGGAGCGCTGCACTGTCAGAGGGTCAGTGCTGAGGGAGTGCTGCACTGTCAGAGGGTCAGTACTGAGGGAGTGCTGCACTGTCAGAGGGTCAGTGCTGAGAGAGTGCCGCACTGTCAGAGGGTCAGTACTGAGGGAGTGCTGCACTGTCAGAGGGTCAGTACTGAGAGAGTGCTGCACTGTCAGAGGGTCAGTACTGAGAGAGTGCTGCACTGTCAGAGGGTCAGTACTGAGGGAGTGCTGCACTGTCAGAGGGTCAGTACTGAGAGAGTGCTGCACTGTCAGAGGGTCAGTACTGAGGGAGTGCTGCACTGTCAGAGGGTCAGTGCTGAGAGAGTGCTGCACTGTCAGAGGGTCAGTACTGAGGGAGTGCTGCACTGTCAGAGGGTCAGTACTGAGGGAGTGCTGCACTGTCAGAGCGTCAGCATTGAGGGAGTGCTGCAGTGTCAGAGGGTCAGTACTGAGGAAGTGCTGCACTGTCAGAGGGTCAGTACTGAGGGAGTGCTGCACTGTCAGAGGGTCAGTACTGAGAGAGTGCTGCACTGTCAGAGGGTCAGTGCTGAGGGAGTGCTGCACTGTCAGAGGTTCAGCACTGAGGGAGTGCTGCACTGTCAGAGGGTCAGTACTGAGAGAGTGCTGCACTGTCAGAGGGTCAGTACTGAGGGAGTGCTGCACTGTCAGAGGGTCAGTACTGAGAGAGTGCTGCACTGTCAGAGGGTCAGTGCTGTGGGAGTGCTGCACTGTCAGAGGGTCAGTACTGAGAGAGTGCTGCACTGTCAGAGGGTCAGCACTGAGGGAGTGCTGCACTGTCAGAGGGTCAGTACTGAGGGAGTGCTGCACTGTCAGAGGGTCAGTACTGAGAGAGTGCTGCACTGTCAGAGGGTCAGTGCTGAGGGAGTGCTGCACTGTCAGAGGGTCAGTACTGAGGGAGTGCTGCACTGTCAGAGGGTCAGTACTGAGAGAGTGCTTCACTGTCAGAGGGTCAGTGCTGTGGGAGTGCTGCACTGTCAGAGGGTCAGTACTGAGGGAGTGCTGCACTGTCAGAGGGTCAGTACTGAGAGAGTGCCGCACTGTCAGAGGGTCAGTGCTGTGGGAGTGCTGCACTGTCAGAGGGTCAGTACTGAGGGAGTGCTGCACTGTCAGAGGGTCAGTATTGAGGGAGTGCCGCACTGTCAGAGGGTCAGTACTGAGGGAGTGCTGCGCTGTCAGAGGGTCAGTACTGAGGGAGTGCCGCACTGTCAGAGAGTCAGTGCTGAGGGAGTGCTGCGCTGTCAGAGGGTCAGTACTGGGGGAGCGCTGCGCTGTCAGAGGGTCAGTGCTGTGGGAGTGCCACACTGTCACATATCGAAGTAGACCTTGATCACCGGGATCCAGATCTGTTTCTCAAAACCTAATCCGCAGGAATCAATTCAAGAAATCCTAATTTTCAGCAATTTTTATTTCCACCAGTCTTTTCTTTCAGGTGGTTTCAGGTCTCCCTGCCATATCAGCCTTTGTTCACCTGGGAGTGCTATTGCTTCGTTTCTATTGACCAAGTTATCTCCATAGCAGCACTGTCAATCGACTCAGTGTTGCGTTGTAGGATCTGATCTCACTTTTTTTCGACTATCAGCCAAATATATGGCAGTGAAAGCCACAGGCAATCTGTTCTGTTCTTCCTTCCCACTCCGTCGCTCTCTCAAAAAATGGGAATTTTTAAATCATTTCCTGGCATGTGGTTGTTGATTGAGAGCTATTAAGAGTCAACCACGTTGCTGGGGATATGGAGTCACATGTTGGCCAGATCAGGTAAGAACGGCAGATTTCCTTCCCTGAAGGACACCAGTGAATCAGATGTTTTTGAAACAACAATCGATAATTATTTTATGTATTTATCATTGACAAGCATCTGGGCGACAAAACTGAAGAAAAACAAGAAACCCCAAAAAGGGGCTACGATGGACATGAGCATGACAGGACCTTCAAACCAGGAACACCGTTCACGTATGGAATTTTGGAGGCAGCTCCCCATGGATCCCTGGAATTGTCCTATCAGAAATGGGACAGTACAGACTAGGGAGAAGACTACAAAAAACATGTTGATAACCGGGAAGGGTTGGGAATCTCTCCAGGTGCATCCACTGCAAAGGACACACCACCATTGGCACCTTAGACATCGGCCTGCAGATGGGAAACTCCACCCACAGAAAGCCCAAGAGAAGTCGACCGGAACTCGACGAGAAATGGAGATGGAGGTGGCGGGGAGTCACAGTCGGACATCGTCACCGAGGATGAGTCCTCTACAGTGGCCCTTCGACGTTTCACAAGGAAGTGACATTCGCCCACTCTGTGCTGACCCTCTGACAGTGCAGCACTCCTTCAGTACTGACCCTCTGACAGTGCAGCACTCCCTCAGTACTGACCCTCTGACAGTGCCGCACTCCCTCAGTACTGACCCTCTGACAGTGCGGCACTCCCTCAGTACTGACCCTCTGTCAGGCAGCACTCCCTCAGCACTGACCCACAGACAGTGCCGCACTCCCTCAGTACTGACCCTCTGTCAGTGCAGCACTCCCTCAGCACTGACCCACAGACAGTGCAGCACTCCCTCAGCACTGACCCACAGACAGTGCAGCTTTCCCTCAGTACTGACACTCTGACAGTGCAGTGCTCCCTCAGTGTGGTGAACCATAGATGGTTACCACTATGGGTACTGAACCATAGATGGTTATCACTATGGGTACTTGTACATATGTTACTCTTGTTACTGTTGGGGTTAGGGTTGGGGTGTTCCACCTGTTGGCATTGTTCTGTGGTACACTCCGGTTGGCTCCGCCTTCCTATCGGAGTATAAAGGTCACTGCACTGCCTGGTGACCCTTTAGTCTGGGATTGTATTGTTAAGCAGTATGCTCTATTCTTGTTGCTAATAAAAGCCTTTATTTCCCGGGTACGATCCAGCCTCCCGAGTGAATTAATCACGCATCAATTTTATTAGCAACAATTTTTGTTTTGAAAAAAAAACATGGAGCAGATGTTAAAACCCGATCGGCTAACCTTAGATCCGCGTGCCGCTGGAGCGTCGAACACTTTCGACCATTGGTTGAAGTGTTTCCAAGATTATATCGACGCCTCAACAGCAGTCCAAAATGACGCCGACAGATTGCGGGTCCTCCACACAAGGGTAAGCGACACTGTGTATGCAACAATCCGTGATTCCCAAGACTACAAAGAGGCCATCGAATTACTCAAGAAGCTGTACCATAAACCGCCAAACGAGATTCATGCTCGTCACCTACTAGCCACTCGACGGCGGCAGCCCGGCGAAACGACGGGACAGTACCTGCGCGAACTTCAGCAGCTCGCCAGAGCCTGCAATTGCAAGCCAGTGTCGGCCACTCAGTACACTAACGATCTGATCCGAGATGCGTTCATGGCAGGAATCGGCTCATCCTATATTCGCCTGCGGCTGCTAGAGCAAGGTAACTTAGACCTAGCTAAGACGGTGGAATTGGCTGATGCGATGGAAACAGCCTCCAGAAGTCTTGAAACTTACCCCACCGACCATGTGGGAACATCGTGGCAAGTACAGCCACCGATTCAACTCTACCCGGCGGCTCCTAGGAACTGCGCGATCGTGCTTTCAACCTCGGACCTGACGGCTGCGGCAGCTCCAGGAGGCCCACGGTGCTATTTCTGTGGATTGGCGAAGCACCCTCGCCAGAGATGTCCGGCCAGGACGGTATTTTGCTCCGCTTGTGGAAAGAAAGGGCACTATGCTAAAGTGTGCCGAGCGAAGCCCCCTTCGAAGCCAAGCAGTGCTGCGTGTGACTCCCCAGGATCCGTCTCCTCGTCACCAGCTTCGTCGATGTCTTCAACCACGTGCGATTCACGGGCGCCGCCATTCCTGATGACGACGATGCAAGACACGTGTGACCTGCGGGTGCCGCCACTTTCAACGCCATCGGCCACGTGCGATCCATGGGCGCAGCCATTTTGGTCGACACCGGCCGCAGACGACCAGCAGGGGTCCTCATCATCGACCATCTCAGCTGCCTGCAGTTGCACTCAAGATTCAACGGTGGCGTCAATCATCCTGGACCAGGCCAAGCCTCACAGACTCGACAAGTCCATGATGGACATAGAGGTAAACGGACGCCTGATATATTGTCTGTTTGACAGCGGGAGCACGGAGAGTTTCATTCATCTGGATACCGTGAAACGGTGCGCTCTCCGAGTACAAACTGTCAGGCAGACAATCTCTATGGCGTCGAGGTCCCGATCTGTTACTGTTCTTGGGAGCTGCGTGGTAACTCTAACGGTGCGGGGCACAGTTTATGAGAACTTCAGGCTCCTCGTGTCACCGCACCTTTGCGCTCCGGTACTCCTGGGACTAGACTTTATGGTCCACCTGAGGAGTGTGACCCTGCAGTACGATGGGCCACTCCCTCCACTTTCAGTGGGAGAACAGCAGCCTCCAAATTGCCCAGCGCGCTCCACGTGCAGTCTCTCGACACTCAAAATTACCCCGCCTTCTTTATTTGAAAATCTCGTGCCAGGCTGCAAGCCCATCGCAACTAAGAGCAGGCGTTACAGCTCTGAGGATCGGATCTTTATTCGATCTGAGGTTCAGCGGCTCCTCAGGGAAGGGATCATCCAACCTAGCACTAGCCCATGGAGAGCGCAAGTCGTGGTGGTTAAGACTGGAGACAAGCCCCGGATGGTCATAGACTATAGTCAGACCATTAATAGGTACACGCAGCTGGACGCGTACCTTCTCACGCGCATATCTGACATGGTCAACCAGATTGCGCAGTACCGGGTGTTCTCCACCATCGACTTGAAGTCAGCCTACCACCAGCTCCCCATTCGCCCAGAGGACCGAAAATACACGGCCTTTGAGGCGGATGGCCGTCTCTACCACTTCTTAAGGGTCCCTTTTGGCGTCACTAATAGGGTCTCGGTCTTCCAGCGTGAGATAGACCGAATGGTGGACCAAAACGGGCTACGGGCTACCTTCCCGTACCTGGACAACATCACTATCTGCGGCCATGACCAGCAGGACCATGACGCCAACCTCCAGAAGTTTTTACGCACTGCGTCTCATAGAATCATATAAACCCTACAGTGCAGAAGGAGGCCATTCGGCCCATCGAGTCTGCACCAACCACAATCCCACCCAGGCCCTACCCCCACATATTTTTACCCACTAATCCCTCTAACCTACGCATCTCAGGACTCTAAGGGGCAATTTTTTAACCTGGCCAATCAACCTAATCCGCACATCTTTGGACTGTGGGAGGAAACCGGAGCACCCGGAGGAAACCCACGTAGACACGAGGAGAATGTGCAAACTCCACACAGACAGTGACCCGAGCGGGGAATCGAACCCAGGACCCTGGAGCTGTGAAGCAGCAGTGCTAACCACTGTGCTACCGTGCCGCCCAGTCTCGCCTGAATCTGACCTATAACAGGGAGAAGTGTGTATTCAACAAGCACCGCCTAGCAATCCTCGGATACGTGGTGGAAAACGGGGTCATCGGCCCCGATCCAGACCGTATGCGTCCCCTCCTTGAACTTCCCCTACCCACTAGCATCAAAGCACTGAGAAGATGCTTAGGCTTCTTCTCGTATTACGCACAGTGGGTTCCCAATTATGCAGACAAAGCCCGTCCGCTCATAAAATCTACCTCTTTTCCCCTGACAGCAGAGGCTCGCTTAGCCTTTGAAGGGATAAAAGCTGACATCGCGGAAGCCACGATGCACGCTGTCGATGAGTCCATCCCCTTCCAGGTGGAGAGTATTGCGTCTGATTTCGCCCTGGCCGCCACACTTAACCAGGCGGGCAGGCCCGTCGCCTTTTTCTCTCGCACCCTCCAAGGCCCTGAAATTCGGCACTCCTCTGTGGAAAAAGAGGCTCAGGCCATTGTGGAGGCCGTACGGCATTGGCGCCATTATTTAGCTGGAAAACGATTTACCCTGCTCATGGACCAGCGGTCCGTGGCCTTCATGTTCAACAACACGTTAAGGGGTAAAATTAAGAATGATAAAATCTTGAGGTGGAGAATCGAACTCTCCACCTACAACTATGATATCATGTACCGTCCGGGGAAGCTCAATGAGCCCTCAGATGCCCTGTCGTGTGGAACATGTGCCAGTGTGCAGGAGGACCAGCTACAGGCCCTCCACAATGATCTCTGCCATCCAGGGATCACTCGGCTCTTCCATTTTGTAAAGGCCCGGAATCTGCCCTACTCCATAGAGGATGTCAGGTCGATAACTCGAAGCTGCCAGGTATGTGCTGAATGCAAGCCGCACTTCTACCGACCTGACAGGGCACACCTCATTAAGGCCACTCACCCTTTTGAACGACTGAGTGTTGATTTCAAGGGCCCCCTTCCTTCGACAGATCGGAATGTGTCCTTCCTCAACGTGGTTGACGAGTACTCCCGATTCCCTTTTGCCATTCCCTGTTCTGACATGTCCGCTGCCACGGTCATCAAAGCCCTGCGGAGTCTTTTTACCCTGTTCGGCTACCCCAGTTATATCCACAGTGATAGGGGTTTGTCGTTTATGAGCGACGAATTGAGGCAATACCTGCTATCTAAAGGAATTGCCTCAAGTAGGACTACGAGTTACAACCCCAGGGGTAACGGGCAGGTCGAAAGAGAAAACGGTACAGTCTGGAAGGCTGTTTTACTGGCGCTAAGGTCTAGGGGTCTTCCAGTCTCCCGTTAGCAAGAGGTTCTTTCTGATGCGCTCCATTCAATCCGGTCCCTCCTGTGTACGGCAACCAATGCTACCCCACATGAGCGGATGTTTACCTTCCCTAGCAAGTCTTCCTCTGGGACCTCATTACCGTCTTGGTTGACGTACTCAGGACCTGTCCTCCTGCGGCGGCATGTTAGGACCCGCAAGTCCGACCCTTTGGTTGAACAGGTCCATCTCCTCCACGCCAACCCTCAATATGCCTATGTAGCATATCCTGACGGGCGAGAGGACACGGTCTCTATCCGAGATCTGGCGCCTGCAGGGGACCTGGTAACCCCCGTCGCTCCTGCACCCCTGGTTAGGGACCCCTTGCCCTTTATCTCCACTCCTGACACGGCGCGGGCAGTATCGGGACCACCACTTAATCCTCTTACTCCCGTGTACAGCTTGCCTGAGTCCAGGAGATTGTCACCATCTCGAGGTCCACCCGTCCGCGAGGAACTGGAGGAGTCACTGGACACCACCTTGGAGAGAGGGACACCACGGTCACCAGAACCGGCGCTACCGCCAGTGCTGCGGAGGTCGCAGAGACGGTGCGGACCTCCGATACGACTGAACTTGTGAATATATGGACAGTTCGTACTGTTTTTTTGCCCCACCGGCCTTTGTTTTTAAAGGAGGGGTGAATGTGGTGAACCATAGATGGTTATCACTATGGCTACTGAACCATAGATGGTTATCACTATGGGTACTTGTACATATGTTACTCTTGTTACTGTTGGGGTTAGGGTTGGGGTGTTCCACCTGTTGGCATTGTTCTGTGGTACACTCCGGTTGACTCCGGCTTCCTATAGGAGTATAAAGGTCACTGCACTTCCTAGTGACCCTTTAGTCTGGGATTGTATTGTTAAGCAGTATGCTCTATTCTTGTTGCTAATAAAAGCCTTTATTTCCCGGGTACGATCCAGCCTCCCGAGTGAATTAATCGTGCATCACTCAGTACTGACCCTCTGATAGTGCAGCACTCCCTCAGGAATGACCCTCTGACAGTGCGACACTCCCTCAGTACTGACCCTCTGACAGCGCGCGCTCCCTCAGTACTGACCCTCTGACAGTGCAGCACTCCCTCAGTACTGACCCTCTGACAGTGCAGCACTCCCTCAGTACTGACCCTCTGACAGTGCAGCACTCCCTCAGTACTGACCCTCTGACAGTGCAGCACTCCCTCAGTACTGACCCTCTGACATTGCAGCGCTTCCTGAGTACTGACCCACTGACAGTGCGGCACTCCCTCAGTACTGACCCTCTGAAATTGCAGCGCTTCCTGAGTACTGACCCACTGACAGTGCAGCACTCCCTCAGTACTGACCCTCTGACAGTGCAGCACTCCCTCAGTACTGACCCTCTGAAATTGCAGCGCTTCCTGAGTACTGACCCACTGACAGTGCAGCTTTCCCTAAATACTGACCCACTGACAGAGTAGCGCTCCCTCGGTCCTGACCCTCTGACAGTGCCGCACTCCCTCAGTACTGACCTTCTGACAGTGCGGCACTCCCTCAGTACTGACCCTCTGACAGTGCAGCACTCACTCAGTACTGACCCTCTGACAGTGCAGCACTCCCTCAGTACTGACCCTCTGACAGTGCAGCACTCCCTCAGTACTGACCCTCTGACAGTGCAGCACTCCCTCAGTACTGACCCTCTGACAGTGCAGCACTCCCTCAGCACTGACCATCTGAGAGTGCAGCACTCCCTCAGTACTGACCTCTAACAGTGCAGCACTCCCTCAGTACTGACCCTCTAAAAGTGCAGCACTCCCTCAGTACTGACCCTCTAACAATGCAGCACTCCCTCAGTACTGACCCTCTGATAGTGCAGCACTCCCTCAGTACTGACCCTCTGACAGCGCGCGCTCCCTCAGTACTGACCCTCTGACAGTGCAGCACTCCCTCAGTACTGACCCTCTGACAGTGCAGCACTCCCTCACTACTGACCCTCTGACAGTGCGGCACTCCCTCAGTACTGACCCTCTGACAGTGCAGCACTCCCTCAGTACTGACCCTCTGACAGTGCAGCGCTCCCTCAGTACTGACCCTCTGACAGTGCAGCGCTCCCTCAGTACTGACCCTCTGACAGTGCAGCACTCCCTCAGTACTGACCCACTGACAGTGCGGCACTCCCTCAGTACTGACCCTCTGAAATTGCAGCGCTTCCTGAGTACTGACCCACTGACAGTGCAGCACTCCCTCAGTACTGCTCCTCTGACAGTGCAGCACTCCCTCAGTACTGACCCTCTGACAGTGCAGCACTCCCTCAGTACTGACCCTCTGAAATTGCAGCGCTTCCTGAGTACTGACCCACTGACAGTGCAGCTTTCCCTAAATACTGACCCACTGACAGAGTAGCGCTCCCTCGGTCCTGACCCTCTGACAGTGCCGCACTCCCTCAGTACTGACCTTCTGACAGTGCGGCACTCCCTCAGTACTGACCCTCTGACAGTGCAGCACTCCCTCAGTACTGACCCTCTGACAGTGCAGCACTCCCTCAGTACTGACCCTCTGACAGTGCAGCACTCCCTCAGCACTGACCATCTGAGAGTGCAGCACTCCCTCAGTACTGACCTCTAACAGTGCAGCACTCCCTCAGTACTGACCCTCTAAAAGTGCAGCACTCCCTCAGTACTGACCCTCTGACAGTGCAGCGCTCCCTCAGTACTGACCCTCTGACAGTGCAGCACTCCCTCAGTACTGACCCTCTGACAGTGCGGCACTCCCTCAGCACTGACCCTCTGACAATGCAGCCCTCCCTCTGTTCTGACCCTCTGACAGTGCAGCACTCCCTCAGCACTGACCCTTGACAATGCAGCACTCCCTCTGTTCTGACCCTCTGATAGTGCAGCACCTCCCTTTGGGGCCCAGTCTCACAGGGAGGATTATATTCTGATGTATTCGAGAGGTGATGTTGCCAATTCTTCTTCTCTGCAGTTCTCAACTTAATAAACCACAGGAAAATTGAAGATGATTTTACGGAGTGATTTTTTAAATTATTTACCTGGAATGTCTTCAGTATTTATGTCTTTTTCATGCAATCGACAATCTGGAACATGAAATGTTGCAGATGAAGAGAAATGTGAAATAAATCCTCTTACGATGTCTCGTCTCACTGGCTACAGAGGTCGTTCTCTGTTACTGAGTCCCTCCAGAATTGACCACATCAACTCAGTCCTGACTGGTCTGCAACATTCGCCCATCATTCATCCAATCAACCAGTTATAGTTCAGACAATCCTTTCACTCCGCCAACATTCAGTAACCAGTCACAACTAACCAACACCAGTATCTAGCCAGGAGGGCACGATGGCCAGGGGCGTAGCCAGGTTCCAAAGTTAGGGGGAGCCAACACATAAAAAAGGTGCCACAACGCATACCAAATAATTTTAAATTCATTATACATTTTTATTTTGTATTTAAAATTGAAACATAATAAAAACACATGTGTTATTTATTTGTTTTACATTTTAAACGTAAAATGAAAACAAGAGGAAGCAATATGAAAAAGGTTTGAAGCAACTACAACAGCCTCTTCGGTCTAGGCTTCATTCTAGCAAAGTTATCTCTTACTTTATTATAATCTACCTCAGTAGCCAACTGTCTTTCAATGGAGACCAAAGCTAACCCAGACAATATATCCTCGCCCATTGTAGAGTGAAGGTAGGACTTTATGTGTTGCAGCCGGCTAAAGGATCGTTCCGCAACTGCGCTAGTTATTGGTAAGGTCAGAAAAATGTGGTACAATGTGGACAGGTTAGCATAAATGGAACACATGTCATTGGCGATCATGAATTTTAGTACATCGTTGATGGTCAGTTTCTCGACATTTGAATTTGCCTTACTGCTAGTGCTCATTATCTCTTTGTACATGAGGAATGGCACGGTAGCACAGTGGTTAGCACTGCTGCTTCACAGCTCCAGGGACCTGGGTTCGATTCCGGGCTTGGGTCACTGTCTGTGTGGAGTTTGCACATTCTCCTTGTGTCTGTGTGAAACTATAAAGTACGCGCCAAATATTTTCAGTGAACTGTTCCTGTGATGTCACATTCTTGTTCTTGATCTTTGCTATGTACTATGTAGCTCTAGAATTCCTTCCCTAAACCTCTCCACCACTCCCTATATGTTGCTCTCTCTCTATCTTTCTTTAAAATGCACCTTCAAATTGACCTGTTTGACCAACCTTTTGGTCACCTGTCCCTAATATCTCCTCATGGAGCTTGGGGGTCAATTATTATGTTATCAGGCTGTTTTGTTGTGAGGTTTTTCTACATTCAACATGTTTCCTTATATAAATGTAAGTTGTTGTTGAACACATTTTCTTCTCTGATCCTCAGAATGGTGATAACTTTTTGAAAATTCCTTAATGGGACGTGGGCATCGCTGGCTGGGCCAACATTTGCTGCCATCCCTAATTGTCCTTCAACTGTGTGGCATGCTGGGCCATTTCAGAGGGCAGTTGAGAGTTAAACCCATTGCTGTGTGTCTGGAGTCACATGTAGGCCAGACCAGGTATGATTTCCTTCCCTAAAGGACATTAGTGAACCAGATGGGTTTTTCCGACAATTGGCAATGATTTCATGGTCATCAGGACATTCTTTATTCCAGAATTTGTTTCTATTGAATTCAAGTTCCAACATCTGCCATGGCAGGATTCAAACCTGGGTGCCCAGAACATTACCCTGGGTCTCAGGTGTACTAGTCCAATAATTTGGTGTGGCACAGCGCCAGGGACCCGGGTTCAAGTCCGGCCTTGGGTCATTGTCTGTGTGGCGCCTGCATGTTCTCCCCATGTCTGCGTGGGTTTCCTCTGGGTACTCCGGTTTCCTCCCACAGTCCAAAGGTGTGTGGGTTGGGTGGACTGGCCGTGCTAAATTGCCCCTTATTGTCAGGGAGACTAGTTAAGGAAAATGCATGGGGTTATGGGGATAGGGCCTGGGTAGGATTGTGGTTGGTGCAAACTCGATGGGCCAAATGGCCTCCTTCTGCACTGTAGGGATTCTATGATTCTAGTAGATTCTTAATTCCTCATCTTGTTTCTATTGAGTTCAAATTCCACCACCTGCCGTGGCGAGATTTGAACCCACGTCCCCAGAGCATTACCCTGAGTCTCAGGGTTACTAGTCCAGTGACAATACCACTGCGCCACCATGGGATTTGGAGATCCCAGAGGACGCTTTGACATTTTTCAGACATTCTTCAGAGACAGTGGAACAGAATAGACTCTTTCGCCAGTGCTCTCTGACTTTAGGGCCCATGCATGCTGCTGTACAGAGTTGGAGGCAATCATCTGTGTCTCAATCACGCAAGTTTGATTAATTGATAAAAACATAGAATTGAAAGCTCATCTCATCCACGGCGACCCTGACAACTATCATCGATTGTTGGGAATAAAGAAACCCATCTGGTTCGCTAAGGCCCTTTAGGGGAGGAAATCATCTGCTGTCGTAGAGTCATAGAGGTGGACAGCACAGAAAAGGCCCTTTGGCCCATCATGTCTGTGCTGGTCAGAAACAAATCACCTGACTATTCTATTCCAATTTCCAGCACTTGGTCCATAGCCTTGTATGCCTTGACATCGCAAATGCGCATTTCAATGCTTCTTAATTGTTACGAGGGTCTCTGTCTCCATCATCTTTCCAAGCAGCAGGTTCCAGACTCCCACCACCCTCTGGGTGAAAAAACGTTACCTCACATCCCCTCTAAACCTCCTACTCCTCACCTCAAATCTATGCTTTCTGGTTATTGATCCCTCCACCAAGGGGAAAATTTTCTTCCTGGCTATCTATGCTTGTCAATTTTATACACTTCAATCTTGTCCCTCTCTTGTCTCCTCTACTCCAAAGGAAACAACCCCAGTCTACCCAATCTCTCTTCATAACTAAAACTCTCCAGCCCTGGCAGCATCCTGGTGAGCTTCCTCTACGCCCTTCCCAGTGTTATCACATCCCCCCTATAATGTGGATTCTAGAGCTGTGTACAATATTCTGGGTCCCTGCCTCACAGCGCCAGAGACCCAGGTTCAATTCCGGCCTCGGTCACTGTCTGTGTGGAGTCTGCACCTTCTCCCCATGTCTGCGTGGGTTTCCTCTGGGTTCTCCGGTTTCCTCCCACAGTCCAAAGATGTATGGGTTAGGTTGATTGGCCATGCTCAATTGACCATTAGTGTCAAGGGGATTAGCAAGCTAAATACATCGGGTTACGGGGATAGGGCCTGGGTAGGATTGTGGTCAGTGCAGACTCGATGGGCCGTATGGCCTTCTTCTGTACTGTAGGGATTCCATGATTCAATAATCAACATTTTATACAGTTCCAGCATAACCTCCCTGCTCTTAAACTCTACACCTCTGCTAAGTCTTATTAACCACTTTATCCATCTGTCCTGCCACTTTAAGGGACCAGCGTACATGCACCTTCCCCAGTCTGGCCTACACGTGACTCCAGTCCCACAAGTGATTCAGGAGATTAGGGAAGGCCAATAAAGATGCCGTCCTAGCCAGTGACGTCCATATCCCCTGAAAGAATAAACAAAGAAAAACATGTGGTTGATTCCTAACAGCTCTCTGAAGTGACTGAGCCAGGTGTACCAAACTGTCAGTCGATGCACATGGTTCGAGATGGCAGCTCACCGCCACCTTCTCAAGGGGCAATTAGGGATGGGCAATAAATGCTGGGCCCAGCCAGAGATGACCATCTCCCGGGAAAGAATAAAGAAGAGGAAAGTAGAGCTGACGTCAAATCTGCTCCTCACCACCAACTCCAATAGCGGGAGTCCACAGCCTCACTCATCTCGAAACCGCAAATCCCGCCCAAGGTCAACGGCTCTTTGCCCGTGGTGGGCAGGGCAGGGCGGGGTGGTAAATGTCCGGCCCAGTATGAGCAAATAACAGCAGCAAATCCATGTTTACTTATTTCCCTGTAATCTCTGGAGGAACGAGGTAGAAACTGAAGGAGGAGAGAAGGGTTTGTGGCAAAGCAGTATCTTTCCGACTCACCGTCATTTACGATTAACCATATATGGGTCTGCCTATTAACACTGGCGTTACCGGGACTCTACACTGCAGTCATGGTGCTACTGAATAAAATACATGGGATGTAAATATAGAAACAACCACTGCTGTTACAGCCCGTACTGTAAATCACGTTGCATCTGAGAACTCCATGATTCAGCATTGGTTTTTGAACCATCCACGCCCTCTTGCCCGCTGCCCAGAGGGGTCCCTGATTGGCTAACTGGCCCCCACAATTTTCTGTCATGAATTTGATTTTGAGACGTTCTTCACCTCTACAAGCAATGGTTTCCAATATCGTTCTAAGGATGTTCACATTTCCCTCTCCAGTATCCTTCCCCATTCCTACAGCAGACACGACAATCCAAGTCTGGCTCACAATCGCTTCCACACCGGTTGCTGTTAAATTCCACGCCCCCCCCATATCAACCATGGTATTCCATTTGCCTTCATTCAAATGTCCAGTTTACCATCAAATTAATTCATTAACGGGATGTGGGCACCATTGGCTGGGCCCAACATTTATTATCCATCACTGACTGCCCCTTGGGAAGGTGGTGGTGAGCTGTCTTCTTGAACCCGCTGCAGTCCCTGATGTGTAGGTGCTGTTAGGGAGGGAGTTCCAGGATTTTGACCCAGCGACAGTGAAGGAACGGCCGATATATTTCCAAGTCAGGATGGTGAGTGACTCGGAGGGGAACTTCCATGTGAAGGTATTCCCAGGTATCTGCTGCCCTTGTCCTTCTGGATGGTAGCGGTTGTGAGTTTGGCTTATTTGACCTCCAAAATAGTGGATTGGTTGTGATAAATCCTTGGGCAGTCTTTTTATCAGGAATAATTCTGACCAACCCAAAGCAGTGGAATTCTTCAATACATCGAAACATAGAAACTAGAAGCAGGATAGGCCATTGGAGTCGGTGGTGTGGTAGACAGTGAGGAAGGGTGTCGTAGTTTGCAGGAAGACTTAGACAGGTTGCAAAGTTGGGCCGAGAGGTGGCGGATGGAGTTTAATGCGGAGAAGTGTGAGGTAATTCACTTTGGTAGGAATAACAGATGTGTTGAGTATAGGGCTAACGGGAGGACTTTGAATAGTGTGGAGGAGCAGAGGGATCTAGGTGTATGTGTGCATAGATCCCTGAAAGTTGGGAATCAAGTAGATAAGGTTGTTAAGAAGGCATATGGTGTCTTGGCGTTTATTGGTAGGGGGATTGAATTTAGGAGTCGTAGCGTTATGTTGCAACTGTACACAACTCTGGTGCGGCCGCACTTGGAGTACTGTGTGCAGTTCTGGTCCCCACATTACAGGAAGGATGTGGAGGCTTTGGAGAGGGTGCAGAGGAGGT
This sequence comes from Mustelus asterias, assembly GCF_964213995.1. NCBI lineage: Eukaryota > Metazoa > Chordata > Chondrichthyes > Carcharhiniformes > Triakidae > Mustelus > Mustelus asterias. The sequence continues at coordinate 4,892,218 of NC_135820.1, read as the reverse complement.
TTACCAGGATGTTGCCTGGTATGGAGGGGAGATCCTATGAGGAGAGGCTGAGGGATTTGGGATTGTTTTCGCTGGAAAGGCGGCGGCTAAGAGGGGATCTTATTGAAACATATAAGATGATTAGAGGTTTAGATAGGGTGGATAGTGATAGCCTTTTTCCTCTGATGGAGAAATCCAGCACGAGGGGGCATGGCTTTAAATTGAGGGGGGGTAGTTATAGAACCGATGTCAGGGGTAGGTTCTTTACCCAGAGGGTGGTGAGGGATTGGAATGCCCTGCCAGCATCAGTAGTAAATGCGCCTAGTTTGGGGGCGTTTAAGAGATCCGTAGATAGGTTCATGGACGAAAAGAAATTGGTTTAGGTTGGAGGGTCACAGTTTTTTTTTAACTGGTCGGTGCAACATCGTGGGCCGAAGGGCCTGTTCTGCGCTGTAATGTTCTATGTTCTATGTTCTATTCGGCCCTTCAAGCCTGCCACACCATTCATTATCATCATGGCTGATCATCAAATTCAATATCCTGATCCCCCCTTCCCCCATATCCCTTGATCCCTTTAGTCCCAAGAGCAAAATCTAATTTCTTCTTAAAATCAGACAACGTTTTGGCCTCAACTACTTTCTGAGGTAGTGAATTCCACACATTCACCACCCTCTGGGTGAAGAAAGTTCTCCTCGCCTAAGTTCTAAAAGGTTTACCCCTGATCCTCAAACTATGACTATGACCCCTAAATGACCCCAATAACAGTGGTTAGCACTGCTGCCTCACAGCGCTAGGGACCTGGGTTCAATTCTTGCCTTGGGTCTGTGTGGAGTTTGCACATTCTCTCTATGTCTGCATGGGTTTCCTCCGGGTGCTCCGATTTCCTCCCACACTCCAAAGATGTGCGGGTGTGGTTGGTTGGCCATACTAAATTGCCCCTTAGTGTTGGGGAGATTAGCAGGGTAAATGCGTGGGGTTAGGGGAATACGGCTTGGGTGGGATTGTGGTCGGTACGGACTCGATGGGCCAAAAGGCCTCATTCTGCAATGTAGGGATTCTATGATCTATGAAAATGTCAACATTTTCACAACCTAACGGTTGATTGCGAAATGATCATTTACTAGCAAATATTGAATTCAGCCGTTCTTTCATTGGTTTTATTATTGAAATATTTGAATCATCCTCTCGGTTTTAGAATTAAACAGTTACCTCAGAATGTAGAATATGGAGAGGAGGGGAGGTCCCCCAGTGCAGTGGCAATAGGATCCCTGCCTCTGAGCCAAAAGCTCCGGGTTCGACTCCCAGTGAGAGATGAGAATGGGATGGAGAGCAGGTCGATAGAAATGGGGAAGGAGACAACCTGTTGGGTCAGATTTGTTGTTTACTGCAACCTGAATATTTTCACATTTAAAAACTTGATAAAAGTTGACAGGCCCCAGTGAGATTTGAACTCACGACCCCTGGTTTACAAGACCAGTGCTCTAACCCCTGAGCTATGGAGCCAGTTACACTGCATTGTTGGGTGTTCCCAGTTAGTACTGTATGTTTGAACAATGATGTGGAAATCAATTAAACTCAGAAATAGTGACTCATTCCCCACACACCTACCTCAGTCACTTCAATATTCACCTGCCTACAACAGCAAGACATATCATAAACCTTTCATATCATAAACCTTCCTGAGGCAATTCTATCTCCATCTCGGGGACATGGGTTTAAGGTGTGTGGGGAAAGCTTTAGAGAAGATGTGCAAGGCAAACTTTTTACATAGAGGGTGGTGAATGTCTGGAATGCGCTGCCTGGGGAGGTGGTGGAAGCAGGTACAATAGCGGCATTTAAGGGGCAACTAGATGAATACATGAATAGAATGGAAGGATACAGACCCCGTAAGTGCATGCGGTTTTAGTTTAGGCAGGCATCATGGTCGGCACAGGCTTGGAGGGCTGAAGGGCCTGTTCCTGTGCTGTACTGTTCTTTGTTCTTCGTTCCATCAATCTCTCTTTCTTTTTTCTCTCTCATTTCTTTCTGTCACTCTCTGTATCTTCACCATTTTCCTTGCCTTTTTAAATCTTCCTGCCTTTTAGTTTGCTGCTCTCTGCCTTTTGCTTCTCTCTCTCTCTCTCTCTCTTTTTCATTCTGTCTATCTTTGTCTTTCTCTCCTTCTCTTTCTCACTCTTTCTGTTTAACTTTCCTTCTGTCTCTCTCTCTCTCTTTCTCTCTATTTGGTGTTTGTTATTTTAAAAGTTAAACGGGAAAGGTGGTCAAACTGTGACTCATGGAGAAAGTTAGAGATAGTATTAGATCCAAGGTAGCTGCATACAGAATGCATGATGGCACAGTAGTTAGCTCTGCTGCTTCATAATCACTAGATGATCTGGGTTCAATTCCTGGTTAGGTCACTGTCTGTGTAGAGTTTGCATGTTGTGTCTGTGTGGGTTCCCTCCCAAAGATGTGTAGGTTAGGTTTTTTGGCCATGCTAAATTGACCCGAGAGTCAGGAGGATTTGCAGGGTAAACGTGTGGCGTTACGGGAATAGGGCTTGGGTGGGATGTGGTCAGTACAGACTCAATGGGCTGAAAGGCCTGTTGGGATTTTATTCTATAAATAAGCCAGAAAAAAACAACAGACCTGAGGATTGAAAGCAGTTCAGAATTAAGCAAAGGAGGACCAAGGGATTGATTAAGAAGGGAAAAAGAGAGTGTGAGAGTAAGATGGCAGGGAACATAACAACTGAGTGTAAAAGTTTCTATCGGTATGTGAGGAGAAAGAGATTTGTGAAGATAAATTTAGGTCCCTTACAGTCAGAAACAGGGGAATTTTCGAAGGGGAACAAAGAAATGGTGAACCAACTGAATACGTACTTTGGTTCGTCATCAGAAAAGAGGACACAAGATATCAGAAATGTTGGGGAACAAAGGGTTTAATGAAAGGGAGGAACTGGCGGAGATCAGTTTGAGTAGAGGAATGGTGTTGGGGAAATTGATGGGATTGAAGGCCGATAAATCCCAGGGCCTGATAATCGACATCCCAAAGTATTTCAGGAAATGGCCCAAGAAATGGTGAATGCTTTGGTAGTGATCTTCCAAGATTCTATCAACTCTGGAACAGTTCCCACAGATTGGAGGGTAGCTAATGCAGCCAACTAGTTAAGAAGGGACTTAGAGAGAAAACAGGGAATTATAGATCAGTCAATCTGACATCAGTAGTGGAGAAAATTCTGGGAGCCATTATCAAAGATTTTATAGCAAAACACTTGGAAAACAGTGGCAGGATCGGATAGAGTCAGCATGGATTTATGAAGGGGAAATCATGTTTGGCAAATCCACTGGAATTCTTTAAAGATGTAACTAGTAGAGTTGACGAGAGGGAGCCAGTGGATGTGGTTTATTTGGACTTATTTGGCTTTCGACAAAGTCCCACATTAGAGATTACTGTGTAAAAGTAAAGTGCATGGGTTTGGGGGGTAGTATATTGAGATGGAAAGAAAACTGGTTGGCAAACGGGAAACAAAGATTAGGAATAAATGAGTCTTTTTCCAAATGGCAGGCTGTGACTCGTGGGGTACTGCAGGGATCTGCGCTGTGACCCCAGCTATTCACAATATATATTAATGATTTAGATCAGGGAACTAAATGTAATATTTCCAAATTTGCAGATGATTTAAAGCTGGGTGGGAGGGTGAGCTGTGAGGAGGATGCAGAGATGCTTCAGTGTGATTTGGACAGGCTGAGTGAGTGAATGGGCATCTGCATGGCAGCTGCAGCGTAATGTGGATAAATGTGAGGTTATCCACTTTGATAGCAAAAACGGGATAGTCGATTACTATCTGAATGGCCATAAATTATGAGAGGGAAGTGTGCGATGAGACTTGGGTGTCCACGGACACCAGTCACTGAAGGTAAGTATGGAGGTGTAACAGGCAGTAAGGGGGCACACACTGAAGGTGAGAGGGGGAAAGTTTAAAGGAGAGGTGAGGGGCAAGTTTTTTTACACAGAGTGGTAGGTGTCAGTTGAAGTTAAGTTTTAGGTTTATTTATTAATGTCACAAGTAGGCTTACATTAACACTGCAATGAAGTTACTGTGAAGATCCCCCAGCCGCCACACTCCGGCGCCTATTCGGGTACTCTGAGGAAGAATTTAGCATGGTCAATGCACCTAACCAGCACATCTTTCAAACTGTGGGAGGAAGCCGGAGCACCCGGAGGAAACTCACGCAGATACGGGGAGAACGTGAAAACTCCACACAGACAGTGACGCAATTTAGGAACTGAACCGGGTCCCTGATGCTGTGAGGCAGCAGCGCTAACCACTGTGCCATCTTGCCACCCCAATGTGGGACACTGGCACAGTGGCACAGTGCAGATGGGCTGAATGGCCTGTTCCTGAGCAATTCTATTATATTTGCTTTCTTCCTGAATAAATTCACCTCGTTTCCCTCTCGCACTGGCTCCTTGTCCAGTTCTGACTGGGAGCTGGAAGGTAGGATTAGGTTGAGTAAGACATTATTCGGGGAGAGTGGTGTAGGGGCTGGACGGGGTGGTCATGGACTGAGAGAGAGGGAAGAGGGAAGCAGTAATGAGAGGGAGAGAGAGAGAGAGAGGGAACATGGAGGGAGATCAAAGAACAGAAAGAGGTGTGGGGAAGCGAGAGAGGATACCTGAGGGGAGAAAGCAGGTGAATAGACAGAGAAATGGAGAGAGCGGTCCTGTTCTCCAGGGTTAGTGTCAGAGGGGGATCTTCCCTCGCAGCCTGCAGCTTTCCCTGTGAGATACTAACTCAATTTCCAAATTTCAGAGCTGGGATTATCCTCCCTTCCTTTCTCTCTCTTTCTCTCTGTCTCCCTTTGTCTCGCTCTGTTTCTCTCTCTCCCTCTCTCTCTCTCTTTGTCTCTCTCTTTCTTGTCTCTCTCCCTTTCTCTATCTCCCTCTCTGTCTCTCTCCCTTTCTCTCTCTCTCACTCTCTTTGCCTCTCTTCCTTTCTCTGTCTCTCTCCCCTTCTCTCTGTCTGTCTCTCCCTTTCTCTCTTTCTCTGTCTCTCTCCCTCTCTCTCCCTGTCTCCCTCTCTCTCTGTCTCTCTTTCTCTGTCTCTCTTCCTTTCTCTCTCCCTCTCTCTCTCTGTCTCTCTTTCTCTCTCTCTGTCTCATAAGAACATAAGAAATAGGAGCAGGAGTAGGCCATCTGGCCCTTCGAGCCTGCCCCGCCATTCAACAAGATCATGGCTGATCTGAAGCGAATCAGTTCCACTTACCACTTACCCGCCTGCTCCCCATAACCCCTAATTCCCTTATCGATCAGAAAACTATCTACCCGTGATTTAAACATATTCAACGAGGAAGCCTCCACCACTTCAATGGGCAGAGAATTCCAGAGATTCACTACCCTCTGAGAGAAGAAGTTCCCCCTCAACTCTGTTCTGAACCGGCCCCCCCCCCTTATTTTGAGGCTGTGCCCTCTAGTTCTGGTTTCCCTTCTAAGTGGAAAGAATCTCTCCACCTCTACCCTATCCAGCCCCTTCATTATCTTATATGTCTCTATAAGATCACCCCTCATCCTTCTAAACTCCAACGAGTACAGACCCAATCTGTTCAATCTCTCCTCATAAGCCACACCCCTCATCTCCGGTATCAACCTGGTGAACCTTCTCTGCACTCCCTCCAAGGCCAATATATCCTTTCGCAAATAAGGGGACCAAAACTGCACACAGTACTCCAGTTGCGGCCTCACCAGTGCCCTGTACAGTTGCAGCAAGACCTCCCTGCTTTTATATTCTATCCCCCTCGCGATAAAGGCCAACATTCCATTCGCCTTCTTGATCACCTGCTGCACCTGCAGACTGAGTTTTTGCGATTCGTGCACAAGGTCCCCAGATCCCTCTGCACAGTCGCACGATGTAATTTTTCTCCATTTAAATAATATTCCAATTTACTATTATTTCTTCCAAAGTGGATAACCTCGCATTTACTAATGTTATATTCCATCTGCCAGATCCTCGCCCACTCGCTCAGCCTATCCAAATCTCTCTGCAGACTTTCCACGTCCTCCACGCAATTCGCTTTCCCACTCACCTTTGTGTCATCAGCAAACTTGAATACCCTACATTCAGTCCCCTCCTCCAGATCATCTATGTAAATGGTAAACAATTGAGGCCCCAGCACCGATCCCTGCGGCACGCCACTGGTCACCAACTGCCAACCAGAAAAGCACCCATTTATCCCAACTCTCTGCTTCCTGTTAGATAGCCAATCCCCAATCCACGCCAACACCTTACCCCTAACTCCATGTACCCCAATCTTCTGCAGCAGCCTTTTGTGAGGCACCTTATCGAACGCCTTCTGGAAATCTCTCTCTCCTTTTCTCTCTCCCTCTCTCTCTCTTTGTCTCTCTCTCCCTCTCTCTGTCTGTCTGTCTCTCCCCTTCCCTCTTGCTCTCTGTCTGTGGTGAACCATCGTTGGTTCCCACTGTGGGATTGTTCTAATGTTGTTGTTGGGCTAGGGTGGGATTGATACACCTGTGGTTGTTACTGTTGTGGCACATCCCAGTCGGGCTCCGCCTCCTGGGAGAGGTATAAGAGTCCCTGCTCGGACGGGACCCCTTCAGTCTGGGATAGTGTGTTAAAGTTCTGATAGTTCCATTGTTAGTTAATAAAAGCCTTCTTTTACCGAAGCTTTGTGCCTCGTGTCCAATTGATGCGCATCACTGTCTCTCTCCGTTTCTCTCTCTCTCTCTCTTTCTCTCTCTCTCTGTCTCTCTCTCTCCGTTTCTCTCTCCTCTCTCTTTCACTCTCTGTCTCTCTCCCTTTATCTCTCTCTCTCCCTTTCTCTCTGTCTGTCTCTTTCCCTGTCTCTCTCTCTCTCCCCCTCTCTCTCTGTCTCTCAATGTCTCTCCCTTTCTCTCTTTTTCTCTCTCTCTAACTGAAATTTGACTAGGTGAGTGTTTAGAATCAGGATTGAATTCTGTATCTACCTGCTCTGGTTGATAAGTGAGGGATGGGGGAAGGGGGGAGAGAAAGATCGAGAGAGGGAGAGGAGTTGGTGAGGAGAGTGTTTGTGGGAAAGATAGCGTGTGGGAAATGGAGTGATTGGTGAATAGAGAGAGGGAGAAAAGGAAAGTGGGAATGAACGCTGGACCAATCCATTGATGCTCAGAGTGATCTAGTAAACACCAAACCACAGACCGGAAAACGGGGGGAGGGTGTGGCCAGCGGATGAGGTATCGGTTAAAAATACAAGACAAACAATCACATATCCTTCACCACCACCTCAGAGATTGAAAGCAGGAATGTGGAATGTTCAGTTAGATTGATGTGTGTAAGAATCAACACCAGCAGAGGTCAGATACAGACTGAAACTACAACCTTCGATTAGAACAACAATGTTTCTGATAAGGAGCTCAGAATTAAATCGGCATTTGGGATGTTATTATTAGCGAAAAATCTGAGCATGATATAGTATGGGACAAGGCCATTCTGCCCACCTTGTTTGTGCTGGCTCTAAGGCACAGCAATCCAATTAGTCCCACTTCTACCTTACTCATCATCCATCACGCGACCCAGCCTCTCATCCATTGACTCCTTCTCTCTTCCCGCTGCCTCGGAAAAGCAGCCAGCATAATCAGTCACCCCTCACACCCCAGACATTCTCTCTTCCATCTTCTTCCGTCGGGAAAAAGATACAAAAGTCTGGGGTCACATACCAACCGACTCAAGAACAGATTCTTCCCCACTGTGGTCAGACATTTGAATGGACTTACCTCACATTAAGTTGATCTTTCTCTACACCCTAGCTATGACTGTAACACTACATTCTGCACTCTCCTTTCCTTCCCAATGAATGGTTTGCTCTTTCTGTATAGCGCGCAAGAAACAATACTTTTCACTGTATCCCAATACATGTGACAATAATAAATCAAATCAAATCAAATCTTTCCGTATGGTCCTGTGAACCTTTCATTCCCAAGTATTTCCATGCATTCCCTTAAAAAAGTTATTATTCCACTTAAGAATAGAGCAGGACTATCATTATCAGGGACTGGGCAGAATGTGGGACTCACTCCCACAGGGAGTGGGGAGAATGTGGGACTCACTCCCACAGGGAGTAGGGAGAATGTGGGACTCACTCCCACAGAGAGTGGGGAGAATGTGGAACTTGCTCGCACAGGGAGTGGGGAGAATGTGGCACTCACTCCCACAGAGAGTGGGGAGAATGTGGGACTCGCTCCCACAGGGAGTGGGGAGAACGTGGGACTCACTCCCACAGGGAGTGGGGAGAATGTGGGATTCACTCCCACAGGGAGTGGGGAGAATGTGGGACTCACTCCCACAGGGAGTGGGGAGAATGTGGGAGTCGCTCCCACAGGGAGGGGGGAGAATGAGGGACTCATTCCCAACCTTCATGTCTCTCTCCCTTTTTTTCTCTCTCTCTCCCTCCCTTTCTCCCTCTCGTTCTTCCTCCCTTTCTCTCTCTGTTTTTCTCTCTCTCTCTGTCTCTCCCTTTCTCTCTTTCTCTGTCTTTGTCTCTCTCCATTTTCCCCTCTCTCTCTCTCTGTGTGTCTCTCTCCCTTGCTCTCTCCCCCTCTCTCTCTGTTTCTGTCCATTTTTCTCCCTTTCTCTCTCTCTCTCCGTCTCTCCACCCTTTCTCTCTCTCTCTCTCGCTCTCTGTTTCTCTCTCTGTCTCTTTCTCTCTCTGTCTCTCTCCCTTCCTCTCTCTCTGTGTCTCTCTCCCTTTTTCTCTCTCTGTTTTTCTCAGTTTCTCTCTCTTTCGCTCTCTCTATGCCTTTCTCTTTTTCTCTCTCTGTCTCTCTCTCTTTCTCTCTCTCTCTCTATGGCTGAAATTTGACGAGGTGAGTGTACGGAGTCAGGGTTGAATTCTGTATCTACCTGCTCTGGTTGATAAGTGAGGGATGGGGGAGTGGGGAGAGAAAGATTGAGAGAGGGGGAGGAGTTGGTGAAGAGAGTGTGGGAAAGATAGTGTGCGGGAAATGGAGTGATTGGTGAATAGAGAGAGGGAGAGAAGGAAAGTGGGAATGAACGTTGGACCAATTCATTGATGTTCAGAGTGATCCAGTGAACACCAAGCCACAGACTGAAGAATGGGGGAGAGGGTGAAGACTAACGGACCAATTGTGATCATTAAAACTGCCAGCATCTCCTCACGGAGCCTCCCTCCTCATTGCTTCTCCTGCTCTCTCACTCCTCCCCTTCCATCATCCCCTCCCTTCATCACACTTTCAGAGGAGTGGGAACATCACCGGACTCGGAATCCAGAGGCACAAACTCTGAGCATTGTGATGGGACTGTGCCTTTAAGAAAGGCATCTTAATTATGTTGCAGGATGTTTCCAGCAGGCGCTGGAAGTTGTCGGCACAGTGATGTCTGCGACTGGTGTCCTCTAATTCTTACTGAAGCAGTATCATTGATATAATGATTATTTCGAATCTGGCCGAATGCAGTGTCCTGGAGTTTTATAATCCTTTGGGGATTGCTGAGTGGAGCTTGATTTGCGGATGATTAACAGGTCAGGTGATGCCCGGGGACAGGTTTTTTCCCACAGAAAAATCTGAGATTTTAGTTTCATTTTTCTCAGATACTGTTTGGGCTTGAGAGAGAAAACAGTATCTCTCTCTCTCTCTCCAGAGGTGTGCTGAAAGTTTCAGGACTGGGAAGTCTTAGGGATTTGTTCCAATGTTCAAAAGGCCAAATCACAGCAGTTGTTAACAAGCTGCAGAATCCAGCATCACGTGAGCATACTTGCTTTTTGTGCCCAGTCGAGAATGTGGTGCAGGTCTGTGGGACGTTGTTTGACTTGGAACATCAGAGATAGCTAGCTGTTTATGCTGTATCATGTTTGAATCTTGTAATTGGTAAAAGTTATGCGAATTGTTTTTATTATACTTTAACTGCACTCTTAAATAAAGTTTGTTCAATAAAAGCTCCCTATTGGTTTACTTGAATCATACCTCGAGTGAAACACCTTATGCTCACCCTAATGCCAAAAGCAAAATGTAAAGATTAGGGTCTAGGCTAACTGCATAAAACACCTTGGGAGTTTCTAGCCTGGGTCTTAACAGGACGTAAGTTCAAATCCCACCAGGGCAGCTTGTGGAATTGAAATAAAGTTAATAAATTTGGGGCGGCACGATGGCACAGTGGGGTGAGACACGGTGGCACAGCTGGGGTGGCACGGTGGTTAGCACTGCTGCCTCACAGCGCCAGGGACCTGGGTTCAATTCCGGCCTCAGGTGACTGTCTGTGCGAAGTCTGCACTTTCTCCCCGTGTCTGCGTGTGTTTCCTTCAGGTACTCCGGTTTCCTCCCGCAGTCCTAAAATGTGTGGGTTGGATGGATTGGCCATGGTAAATTGCCTCTTGGTGTTGGGGCACAAACAGGGTAACTATGAGGAGTTACGGGAATATGACCTGGGTGTGATTGTGGCCAGTGCAGACCCGATGGGCTGAATGGCCTCCATCTGACTGTAGGGATTCTATAATCTATTCTATGATCTATGAATTGAAAGCTAGTCTCAGTGACAGCGACTGTTGTCGATTTCTGTGCAACCCCAACAGGTTGGCTAATGCCCCTTTCGGGAAGGAAATCTGCCATCTTTACCCAGTCTGGCTTACATGTGACTCCAGACCTGGAGAAATGTGGGTGACTCTTAACTGCCCCTTTCTGGAATGGCCTCGCAAGCCATCGGCAATTAGGGACGGGCAACAAATTCTGGCTCTGCCGGTGGCACCCACAACCCATGAAAGAGTTCAACAAACTTGACTGTTCACCAGCTCAGCACTCAGCTGGGATCTGGCTGTGAATACGGAGCCCTCGGTGACCCCCTCCCCTCCTTCCCCGTTCCCCCACAAGAGGATCAAAGTATAAGCGGGAACTGAAGATTCTCATCTGCCTCTACGTTTAACCAATTTCACAAGGAGAGTGAGTGGGTACTTCGCCCCATTCCTCAGCTCCTCCCTGAACTTGGACTGAGTCACAGCGTAAATGCAGGTGTTGGTGCAGGTGCTGAGGGCCTGTAGCATCTGCGCTGCGCGGTCCGTGACGTAGCGAGGGTCGGTGTAGGAGTAATAGGACCGGATGACCACAACACGGGCGTAGACATTGTACCCGACGTAAGTCACCCGTAACAGTATAAAACTAGCGGAGATGCTGAAGAGCAAAATGATGGATTTCCTGCGGTTTGCCAGCTCGGGATCCTTGCCCTTCTCTCCGTTGCTCTCACCCCGGAGACCCCTGCGGACTCGGCTAGCCACCAAGATCCGCCTGACCGTCAGGACGTTCAGCAGCAGAATCAGGAAGAAGGGGACAAAGGAGGTCAAAACGCGATGGAAGAAGTCGTACGCTACCCACGCAGGTGATGTGAGGTAGCTCGACTTGGCAGCGCAACCCCAGGGAACGTCGTTAATGATGACCAGCGGGCGGTACAGGAAGTACCAGGGGATGGAGAATAAATAGCCCAGGGTGCCCACCGATCCCAGAACCATGCCCGCTCTTCTCGGAGTGCAGTAGGTGGCCTTTAGATTATCGCAGCAAATAGCCACGTATCGATCGAAGGTGAACGCCACCGTCAGCCAGACCGAGACACCTCCGGTGGCGAAACAAATGAAGTTACTGAGGCTGCACACGGGAGTGATGCTCAGGAACGCAAATCGGACATAATTCCGAACGGTCCACTTGAGGAGGGGATCTACGATCACGACCAGAAGATCGGCCACCGCCATTCCCACCAAATAGCGAGTGATGCATTCAGAGAGGCCGCATCTCCCCCGGGACAGAATCACGATCGCCACCACATTAGCTGGAAGAGAGGAAAAGAGGGAAGGGGGAAATTTAAAGTATTGAGTGTTAGCCTCAGACTTGTTGCTGTATCGGACAGCACATATTGGTCGATTGACCTGAGTGGTTACAGAAGAAGAGGAGCTGATTCAGCTCCTCACAGCAATGCGTCCTCTCTCTCTGCAAGGGCATCTGAACAAAACCACACCCTTTCTCAGTCGCCCTGCAACATTTCCCATCTTCGGAGCTTATTTATGCAACTTCTGTTTGAATGTTGCGACTGAATCTATCTCAGGTAGTGCATGCCGGATCATAACCACTCGCCACGTTAAATGCACCCTGTCCAGTCCTGTTAAAATTTTATATGGGTGGCACGGTGGCACAGTGGTTAGCACTGCTGCCTCACAGCGCCAGGGACCCGGGTTCGATTCCCGGCTTGGGTCATTGACTGTGCGGAGTTTGCACATTCTCCCGTGTCTGCGTGGGTTGCCCCCGAGTGCTCCGGTTTCCTCCCACACTCCAAAAGACATGCTGTTGAGGCTCATTGGCCATGCTAAATTCTCCCTCAGTGCACCCAAACAAGAACCGGAGTGTGGCGACGAGGGGATTTTCACAGTAACCTCATTGTGTTAATGTAAGCCTACTTGTGACTAATAAACAAACTTTAAGTCTCTATGAGATTCCCCCCTCATTCGTCTGAACTCCAGTGAAAACAATCCTAACTTAGTCAATCTCTCCTCATACATCAGTCCCGCCATCCCCGGAATCAGCCTAGTAAACCTTCGTTGTTCTCCCTCGAGAGCAAGAACATCCTTCCTCAAAAAAGGAGGCCAAAACTGCACACAATACTCCAGGTGTGGCCTCACCAAGGCCCTGTATAATTGCAACAACACATCCCTGCTCCTGTACTCGAAACCTCTCGCAATGAAGGCCAGCATACCATTTGCCTTCTTTACCGCCTGCTGCACCTGCATACTTACCTTCAGTGACTGGTGCACAAACACACCCATGTCCCCCTGCACACTCCCCTCTCCCAATTTACAGCCATTCAGGCAGTAATCTGCCTTCTTGTTCTTGCGAATAACCTCGCTTTATCCAAATTTTACTGCATCTGCCATTGATTAGCCCACTCACCCAACCTGTCCAGATCATGCTGAAGGATCTCTGCATCCTCGTCACAGTTCACCCTCCCACCCAACTTGGAATCATCTGCAAACTTTGAGATGTTACATTTTGTCCCCACATCCAAATCATTAATATATATTATGAAAAGCTGGAGTCCCAGCACCGATCCCAGTGGCACCCCACTAGTTACTGCCTGCCAATTTGAAAAGCACCCATTAATTCCTACTCTTTGTTTCCTCTCTGCAATCAGTTTTCTATCCATCTCAATACACTTTCCCCCCAATCCCATTCGCTTTAATCTTTCACGATAATCTCTTATGCGGGATTTTGTCAAACGCTTTCCGAAAGTCCAAAGACTGGCTCCCCCTTGTCAACTCTACTAGTTACATCTTCAAAGAATTCCAACAGATTTGTAAAGCATGATTTCCCCTTCATAAATCCATGCTGACTCTGGCTGATCTTGCCACTGCGTTCTAAATGCTCTGCTATACTGTCCTTGACAATGGATTTGAGAATTTTCCCCACTACCGATGTTAGAGTTACTGGTCCATGATGCCCTGTTTTCTTTTACCTTCCTTTTTGAATATTGGAGTCACATTCGCTACCCTCCAATCTGCAGGGACTGTTCCAGAGTCTATAGAATCCTGGAACATTCCACTGTTCTGTGATTGGAACCGCATTGTAGAACACACAGTGAGAACAAATACTACAAACAGTAGCTCGGTTAACACAGTGTTCCACCAAGAACAGGATGTGATAACAGCTTACCGACCACTCCAACCGCAGCAAGGACAGGGTAATAGATCCCCTGTATATCGTCAATTATGGAATCTGCCATTTAATGCTCAGTGGCAACTTCTGCTGGTCTGGGAAGCCCCGGCAGGAACAATGCAGCGTTCGATTCCAGTGGGTCCTGTTATATACGAGGGATAAATCCCGCTCCTATCCCCCTGATCATTCCTGTTAGTCACACACATTTAACAAACACATTGCATCAACAGTGCCGTCTCGGAGGCAAATAATTTTACTGATGTCACATCTCAGCACCAGACATTAAAGGACAAGTTGAAAGATGCATTCAGACAGATTGATTCACTAGATTTTAAAAAGATACATTTATATTTGTTCATACGATGCCGATTTGGTTTCCAAAGGAAGCATTTGTCAATAACAAAGACTGGAATCCGTTACAAAAACAGAAAATGCTGGAAAATCTCAGCAGGTCTGATAGCATCTGTGGAGAGAGAATAGAGCCAATGTTTCGAGTCTGGGTGACCCATCATGAGAGTTGATGCTGTCCTTGTAGTATTTGTTACTCATTCCTAATTTTCCTTCATAAAATGATAATGAGAGGCTGAATTTAATCCCAGAGTCCACTCGATGAGTAGGTACACCCACAGTGCTGGTAGGAAGGTAAACCAAACTTGTAACCGTCCTGGGAGTGTTTGATGGGGACAGCGTAGAGGGACCTTTACTCTGTTTCTAAACCCGTGCTGTTCCTGTCCTGGAAGTGTTTGATGGGGACAATGTAGAGGAAGCATTATTCTGTATCTAACTCCGTATACAGTACCTGTCCAGGGAGTGTTTGATGGAGGACAGTGGAGAGGGAGCGTTACTTTGTATCTAACCCCGTGCTGTACCTGCCCTGGAGTGTTTAATGGGGAAAGCGTAGAGGGAGCTTTACTCTGTGTCTAACCCTGTGCTGTACCTGTCCTGGGAGTGTTTGATGGGGACAGTGTAGAGGGAGCTTTACTCTGTATCTAACCCTGTGCTGTACCTGTCCTGGGAGTGTTTGATGGGGACAGTGTAGAGGGAGCTTTACACTGTATCTAGCCCCGTGCTGTGCCTGTCCTGGGAGTGTTTGATGGGGACAGTGTAGAGGCAGCTTTACTCTGTATCTAACCCCGTGCTGTACCTGTCCTGGGAGTGTTTGATGGGGACAGTGAGGAGGGAGCTTTACTTTGTATCTAACCCCGTGCTGTACCTGTCCTGGGAGTGTTTGATGGGGACAGTGCAGAGGGAGCTTTACTCTGTATCTAACCCCTAGCCATTCCTGTCCAGGGAGTGTTTGATGGGGACAGTGTGGAGGGAGCTTTACTCTGTATCTCACCCCGTGTTGTACCTGTCCTGGGAGTGTTTGATTTGGACAGTGTAGAGGGAGCTTTACTCTGTATCTAACCCCGTGCTGTACCTGTCCTGGGAGTGTTTGATGGGGACAGTGTGGAGGGAGCTTTACTCTGTATCTAACTCCTTGCTATTCCTGTCCTGGGAGTGTTTGATGGGGACAGTGTAGACGGAGCTTTACTCTGTATCTAACCTCGCTCTGTGTCTGTCCTGGGAGTGTTTGATGGGGACAGCGTTGAGGGAGCTTCACTCTGCATCTAACTACTTGCTATTCCTGTCCTGGGAGTGTTTGATGGGGACAGTGTAGAGGGAGCTTTACTCTGTATCTAACCCCGTGCTGTACCTGTCCTGGGAGTGTTTGATGGGGACAGTGTCGGGGGAGCTTTACTCTGTATCTAACCCCGTGCTGTACCTGTCCTGGGAGTGTTTGATGGGGACAGTGTAGAGGGAGCTTTACTCTGTATCTAACCCCGTGCTGTACCTGTCCTGGGAGTGTTTGATGGGGACAGTGTCAGGGGAGCTTTACTCTGTATCTAACCCCGTGCTGTACCTGTCCTAGGAGTGTTTGATGGGGACAGTGTAGAGGCAGCTTTACTCTGCATCAAACCCCATGCTGCTTTTTTGGCTGTTTTATCCTAATCATCTCTATTTATACTGTTTGCCAGAACTGGAACCATCTTCTCCAGTCCTGTACACCAACATGGATCTGTAAATGTCTGTGCGATAAACTCTCTGTGTTTGTGATGTTATCAGAATACCTATTGCCGTGCTTATAGTCAGTCGTGATTCACCCTGACTGCTCTCTCGTGTGGGTCTGCAGGATCCCGCTCTGGGACAGATTCCATGATCCATATTTGGATGTCAAGTACTTGCCAATATTTATTTCCAGGTGCCCTCTCTTCCTACCTCTTTCCCCATTCACTGACTCTGTCTACACTTCCCACTGCCTCGGAAAAGCAGCCAGCATAATTAAGGACCCCACGCACCCCAGACATTCTCTCTTCCACCTTCTTCCATCGGGGAAAAAGATACAAAAGTCTGAGGTCACGTACCGACCGACTCAAGAACAGCTTCTTCCCTGCTGCCGTCAGACTATTGAATCGACTTACCTCGCATTAAGTTGATCTTTGTCGACACCCTAGCTATGACTGTAACATTGCATTCTGCACCCTCTCCTCTCCTTCTCCCCTATGTACTCTATGAATGGTATGCTTTGTATAGCGCACAAGAAACAATACTTTTCACCATATCCCAATACATGTGACAATAATAAATCAAATCAAATCAAATCAAGGATGTCCTGAGGTGGCGAATGCACGACAGTTTCTCTGCCTCTTACTGAGGTAAGTGTGTGTTAAAAGCTGTACTCCCAGGAGCCTTTCAGCCATAGCCCCACACACACAGTCTTGTTCACTCCCCTGCCTGTACTCTCTGAGCTGCATTGTGCTCTGTTCACAAACGGACTCCTTTCCCATCCAACAGCTGTGCGAGTGGGGAGGGTGCCGCAAAATGACACCTGTATTTCTCAGGGTAACTTCCTGGTAGATTTGAGAAGTCTATTGATTCCCTGATATAATGCCCTGACAGTGAGATGCAGCTTGCCCGCAGCAAGAGATTAAACACCAAGCACACACCAGACATAACAAAGCTCCTATTGTTCTGCCCCATTTATCTATTAACTTCATGCTTTCATGAGAATTTCCCTGATTCCATTTCACTGTGAGAGCGCAGATAAAAAAATGTTTATTCATTGCTGTCACAAGTAGGCTTACTTAACACCGCAGTGAAGTTATTGTGAAAATCCTCCAGTTGCCACACTCCGGCGCCTGTTCGGGTACACTGAGGGAGAATTTAGCATGGCCAATGCACCGAAGCAGCACGTCTTTCAGACTGTGGGAGGAAACCGGAGCCCCCGGAGGAAACCCACGCAGATAGTGACCCGAGGCCAGTATTGAAACCCGGTCCCTGGAGCTGTGAGGCAGCAGTGCTCACCACTGTGCCACTGTTCTGTTCACGTTTTGGGTGCATGGCCATCTCTGCTTGTATGTGTGTGTGTGAGTTTGTGTGTGTGTGTGTGTGTGTGTGTGAGTGAGTGTGTGAGTGAGTGTGTGTGTGTGTATGTGCGTGTGTGAGTGTGTGTGTGAGTGAGTGTGTGTGAGTGTGTGTGTGAGTGAGTGTGTGTAAGTGTGCACGTATGTGTCAGGGAAAATGTGTGAGTGTGCATGAGTGTCTGTGTGGATGTGAGAGAATGTGTGTGTGTGTCTATGTGTGTGTGAGTGAGTGTGTGTATGAGAGAATGTGTGAGAGAGTGTGTGTGACAGTGAGAGAATGTGTCTTAGTGTCTGTGTGTGAGAAATGTGTGTGGGAGTGTGAGTGTGAAAATGTGTGAGCGTGAGTGTGCTGTGTGTGTGAGTGAGTGTGTGTGAGTGTGATTGTGCGTGTATGTATGCTGTGTGTGTGAGTGTGTGTGTGAGTTTTGTGTGAGTGCGTGTGTCTGAGTGTGTGTGTGTGATGAGTGTGTGTGGGAGTGCGAGTGTATGATTGTGTGTTTGAATGTCAGCATGTGTGTGTGTGTGTGAGAATGTGTGTGTGTGTGTGTGTGTGTGTGTGTCCGAGTGTCTGTGTGAATGTGTGTGTGTGTGTCCGAGTGTATGTGAGTGTGTATGTGTGTGTGTGAGTGGGCCCGATTTTACCAAAACTTGGTAAAATTGGGCATCGGGCCTATACCACGATCTGCGCCCAATTCCGAGCAGATCGCGGCTTTACCAACACCCGATTCGGGCGCGGGTCCGGCCCGAGCCTGAGCCCGAATCGGACTGCCCGCCGACTTAAATGCATTTGGATGCATTTAAATTGACTTAATGAACCGCGCGTCCAACTCTACCGCCAAATCCCACTTCACCGTCTTCTGTCCCGATCCGCGTCCGCGCTGTAACCGACCTGCAAAATAAAAGTCTGAAGTCGCCGCTGCAGCCTCCGAAGAGCGGGGTCAGAGACTGCAACGGCTCCCTGACCCAGCTCCTCTGGTCGGGACGGGAGGGGGGTGGGAGGAGGAGAGGGGGTGTGACGTCTCATCCTCTGGGGGGGGTGGGGGGGGGGGGAGGAGAGGGGGTGTGACGTCTCATCCTCTGGGGCGGAAGACAGGGTGTGACGTCTCATCGGTCACACCCCCTCCCCCCTGCCCCCACGGTCCACCCCCCCTCCCCCCCGCCCCCACGGTCCACCCCCTCCCCCCCCCGCCCTGCCCCCCAGCTCCCCCCTGCCCTGCCGCCCCCCCGCCCCCCCCGCTCCCCCCTGCCTCGCCCCCCCTGAACCTCCCCCACCCCCCACTCCCCCCCTCCTCCCTCCCGCTCCCCCCCGCCCCCCCTGCTCCCCCCCGCTCTACCCCGCCCCCCCTGCTCCCCACCACGCTCCCCACGCCCCCCCGCTCCCCCCACCCCCCCGCTCCCCCCCGTCCCCCCGCTCTGTCCCCTGCTCTCCCCCTCCACGTTCCCCCCCACTCCCCCACCGCTCCCCCCCTGCTCCCCCCCGCTCCCCCCTCCGCTCCCCCCCCGCTCCCCCCCACCCCACCCCGCTCCCCCCCCGCTCCCCTCCACCCCACCCCGCTCCCCCCCCACCCGACCAGAGGATGAACTTCAGAGAGCCGCTCTCCGCCTTCAGCTTTTTCTTTCGCGATTTTTTCCGAACTGCGCATGCGCGCTGGAAAGAGGATTCCAGGCGCGGATCTATTTGACGCCCAGATCCGGCACTTAGACTCAAAATGGTAAAATCCTCCCCAGTGTGTGTGTGTGTGTGTGTGTGTGAGTGTGAGTGTGTGTGTGTGTGTGAGAGTGTGAGTGTGTGAATGTGTGTGTGAGTGTGCGTGAGTGTGTGTCAAAATCTCGACTTCCAAGTTTGACTTTAACACAAACACACATTAACACAAGATACTTAACTGACAGATTGTCTTTATTTACTTGCTAGTAAGGGGAGCGTCTTGACACAATGGGTGGAGACACCACTCCACCAGACAAAGTACATCATTCTTGTTTATACAGTTCTGAAGCTCACAGTCAGTTGGACACAATCCAATCAAAAGTGTTACAAATGACATACTTTACGTATTGATCCAATAGAATGAAAATACTAAACCACCCTGATCTATGAGATCACGTGGGATACCCCAATATATCATCCCTTAGCCTGTCCTCCAGTCTCTAAGTCAGACATCATGTCTCTATTTTTGATAGTAAGAAGTTTAACAACACCAGGTTAAAGTCCAACAGGTTTATTTGGTAGCAAGCTTTCGAGGCTCTAAGCCCCTTCTTCAGGTGAGTGGGAATTCTGTTCACAAACAGAACTTATAAAGACACAGACTCAATTTACATGAATAATGGTTGGAATGCGAATACTTACAACTAATCCAGTCTTTAAGAAACAAAACAATGTGAGTGGAGAGAGCATCAAGACAGGCTAAAAAGATGTGTATTGTCTCCAGACAAGACAGCCAGTGAAACTCTGCAGGTCCACGCAACTGTGGGAGTTACAAATAGTGTGACATAAACCCAATATCCCGGTTGAGGCCGTCCTTGTGTGTGCGGAACTTGGCTATCAGTTTCTGCTCAGCGACTCTGCGCTGTCGTGTGTCGCGAAGGCCGCCTTGGAGAACGCTTACCCGAATATCTATTTTTGATAGCAGCCTCACCTTCACTAAAACAGTCACACATGGGTATCCTTTAATTGATAAAGGGGGCCTACAAAAGCCATTAGTATTTTGTGGCCTTGTCAGTGAAGTTAACTGAATCTCTAAGGGATGTGGTCAACTCAACTTGCCGTCAGGATATTCCCCGATTACAGCCCTGATAAGTTTGTTTATTGCCAACATAATGAAACACAAATATACATTGCTTATCAATTCAATGACTCAGCTTTTTATCACTACCTACAACTAAAAGGGGTGTCATCATGTTACCATTAATTCTTGTCAGCTCCCACTAAGTTCCCTACCATAATTCTTCTGTTTTTGAGACATTAATGTTTTTCTGACTCTGTTTTGATTAGAAACTGTGAAGGCAGCCTCATTAAAACTCACTCTTGTATCAGTTGTTTCTGATAAGGTGTCTGGTAAGACAATTACGTGTCCTTTATGGCCTTGTGATTCCAACAGTTCATAGAAACCCTACAGAGCAGAAGGAGGCCATTCGGCCCATCGAGTCTGCACCGACCACAATCCCACCCAGGCCCTACCCCCACATATGTACCCACTAATCCCTCTAACCTACGCATCTCAGGACTCTAAGGGGCAATTTTTAACCTGGCCAATCAACCTAACCCGCACATCTTTGGACTGTGGGTGGAAACCAGAGCACCCGGAGGAAACCCACGCAGACACGAGGAGAATGTGCAAACTCCACACAGACAGTGACCCAAGCCGGGAATCAAACCCAGGTCCCTGGAGCTGTGAAGCAGCAGTGCTAACCACTGAGCTACCGTGCCGCCCCAACTGTTGGTTGCTTCAAAAGGAATGTATCTGACATGTGTTTAGTATCAAAGGGCACTCTGTAACTGTGCATCAAAATGTATTTATTTAACTTCTAAAAATGTATACAAGATATATTTATTTGTATGGACTAATTAAAGGTATTACATGTAGCTTTAAAACTACAAAGTATTTAAAACACCTCATTACAATTACGAACAAACTTGCCCCCCCATTGATTTAAAATGAATTCTACATCTAAGTTGATTAAACAAAAACCCTAGCAGAGTCTGCCAATCTTATAGTCGCCCTTTCTTTTCTATCTTTCTACATTCCCTCCTCTTGTCCTTCTCAAGGACAACAATTTCAATCTATCCGAATCTTGTAAATTCTCTCCATTTCCTTGTCTACTGCATTCTCTGAGAGTTCTAGAGTTGTTATTATCATCAGAGTGGTTGCAGCTCCTGGAATAACTGCATTTCTAAGCCGTGCACAGCAACACTTTATCATGGCAAATACCAGACATAGCGTAAAGATAACAGCCAAAAATATGATTAATCCATGTACTATGGACTTACCTATTGCACCTAACCATCCCCCCGCCCAACCAAACATTCCCCAAGAATCTGGTTCCTTAAACTTCTTAACCTCCTTTGGGATATGGTCCACTAAACTACCTCTTTCCTCAGAATGGTCGGGGATGTATGTGCAGCATTCAGATCCTATTATAGCACATGAACCACCTTTTTCCACCAACAAATAATCGAGGGCCATCCTGTTCTGTAAAGTCACTGTTCTTATGGCTGTCACCTCATTGCTTAACCCTTTCATGGTTTTTGTAGTATCATTTGCCACCACTTCTGGTAATTTAGCTAATTTTATTATTTCGACTGAGGTAAATCCCACTCTGACAGAGGGTAAAAGGATGGAGAAGAATTGTGTTTCTGTAAGGGCTCGTTTAGACCGATTAAGGGGGTGATGTGTTAGGGAGGGCAATGATGGATATAAGGTATTACATATCCCAGGTAACATGACCCTTCCCAATTTAATGGCAACTAGTGATATGCTTTGTGTCCACAAACAAAGTATGTTCCATTTAAGGTTCGTAAACTGATAACATTTCCTTCAGTTATAGTGTTTGCAGATGTGAGGATCAGTGAATGGTTAAACTTACTTGTTCCTACATTCCACCCACCTGTCTGTTTACTGACCAGACAAATTGTTCATTGGGTCTCCCTAATCCTGTTGTGTTCGTAAGGAACAAGACAGGGAACTTCTGAGAAAGGTTAGA
Source organism: Mustelus asterias (assembly GCF_964213995.1). Lineage (NCBI taxonomy): Eukaryota > Metazoa > Chordata > Chondrichthyes > Carcharhiniformes > Triakidae > Mustelus > Mustelus asterias. The sequence goes on along the minus strand of NC_135820.1, from coordinate 4,870,463 downwards.
ATCAAGTTGGAACCATCCCTTAAATTTATTCATATTATACCCAGCTGATTCCCAATGTTCCTTGCTATCCCTTCGTCCTTCCTTAAGAAGTACTACTGTTGTTCTGATTTTGGGCGACCTTTTCTGATTCTGATTCATTGAAAGGAATTGGTCTTAAAGGAATACCTCCCTTCGAGCATGTCAGTACATGTGTACACATCCAACAGATGGAAGCGTTGATATTCTTGGCAGAGGTGTATGACATGTGCCTGAAGGTATTTATGTGCAATTCAGGTCTTATAAATGTCACAAGAAAATAGAGTCTTAATGTCCACTTTCCTCCATTGGTGAGGCTGACCATTCCTTTCCCTCGGGACCTGGAGCCCTCTTGCAATGAGATGCACGGATCCATGTTGGTCTTTCCTTCACCTTGATCGCAGTGTTGGTGGTCAACAAGACTTGAGAGGGGCCCTCAAATCTTGGGTGAAGACTATTCTCTCTTGTAAACACCTTCACATAAATGAAGTCGTCCGGTTCTAAGCTGTGGCACCTCCCTTCTGCGGGATCAATCTGAGCTTCCCTTGCCTGGGAATGGAAACTAGAAATACATTTTGTTAATGCAGTACAATAGTTTAGCATATTTTCTTCCATTCTGTGGATATCCATCTGCTTAACAGTAAGTGGTGCAGAAAAAGGCAAATGTTGGGGGAGCCCCACAACAGTTTTGTGTCGTGATAGCCCAGTTGTTCTGTTCATTACTGACCGCATTACCATTAGTGCTCGGGGTAACAGTTCAACACATTTTAGTCTGGTTTCAGCACAAAGTTTTGCCAGTTTGTTCTTCAGCATTCCATTATAATCTCTCTACCAGTCCAGCTGACTGTGGGTGATAACTGCAATGCTCGGCAAGTTAAGCACAAACCCTGGAAGAGTCTGGCAATCTTATAGTATGATGTGGAGATGCCGTCACGGGCATTTGGCCTCTGATATTCGGGTAAGCGTTCCCCAAGGCGGCCTTCGCGACACACGACAGCGCAGAGTCGCTGAGCAGAAACTGATAGCCAAGTTCCGCACACACGAGGACGGCCTCAACCGGGATATTGGGTTCATGTCACACTATTTGTAACTCCCACAGTTGCGTGGACCTGCAGAGTTTCACTGGCAGTCTTGTCTGGAGACAATACACATCTTTTTAGCCTGTCTTGATGCTCTCTCCACTCACATTGTTTTGTTTCTTAAAGACTTGATTAGTTGTAAGTATTCGCATTCCAACCATTATTCATGTAAATTGAGTCTGTGTCTTTATAAGCTCTGTTTGTGAACAGAATTCCCACTCACCTGAAGAAGGGGCTTGGAGCTCCGAAAGCTTGTGTGGCTTTTGCTACCAAATAAACCTGTTGGACTTTAACCTGGTGTTGTTAAACTTCTTACTAATCTTATAGTAGCCCTTTCCTTTCTATCTTTCTACAGTGAGTGTGTGTGCGAGTGTGTGCGAGTGCGTGTGAGTGCGTGAGTGTGCGAGTGTGTGTGTGCGCGTCTGTGTGTGTGTGAGTATGTGTGAGTGCGAGTGTGCAAGTGAGTGTGAGTGTGTGTGAATGTGAGTGCATGTGTGAGTGTGTGTGTGTGAGAGTGAGTTTCCATGACTATATTAATTTACAAATCTAACTGTTAAGCTTCTGAATTTGTGGTCAATCTCTAACTGCCTCTGAATATTTTGCCTGAGGGTGTTAGAGGGTGTTTTAGTCTAAGCCTGCTGATTGAAACGAGGAAGAGTGAGGCAGTTACATATTCATTCCCTCGACGAACGATTCCCCCGATTCACAGAGTCACAGTGGTTCAGTGCAGTTTCTGACACAAACGGTCACTGCAATCCAGAGACACAAATCCATAAACCAAACTGACACATCTGCTTGTTGCTAAAGAGGCAGTGCTGCACTGTCAGAGGGTCTGTCCTGAGGGAGTGATGCACTGTCAGAGGGTCAGTACTGAGGGAGTGCTGCACTGTCAGAGGGTCTGTCCTGAGGGAGTGATGCACTGTCAGAGGGTCAGTACTGAGGGAGTGCTGCACTGTCAGAGGGTCTGTCCTGAGGGAGTGATGCACTGTCAGAGGGTCAGTACTGAGGGAGTGCTGCACTGTCAGAGGGTCAGTACTGAGGGAGTGCTGCACTGTCAGAGGGTCAGTACTGAGGCAGTGCTGCACTGTCAGAGGGTCAGTGCTGAGGGAGTGCTGCACTGTCAGGGGGTCAGTACTGAGGCAGTGCTGCACTGTCAGAGGGTCAGTGCTGAGGGAGTGCTGCACTGTCAGGGGGTCAGTACTGAGGGAGTGCTGCACTGTCAGAGGGTCAGTACTGAGGGAGCGCTGCACTGTCAGAGGGTCAGTACTGAGGGAGTGCTGCACTGTCAGAGGGTCAGTGCTGAGGGAGTGCTGCACTGTCAGAGGGTCAGTACTGAGGGAGTGCTGCACTGTCAGAGGGTCAGTGCTGAGGGAGTGCTGCACTGTCAGAGGGTCAGTACTGAGGGAGTGCTGCACTGTCAGGGGGTCAGTACTGAGGGAGTGCTGCACTGTCAGAGGGTCAGTACTGAGGGAGTGCTGCACTGTCAGAGGGTCAGTACTGAGGGAATGCTGCACTGTCAGGGGGTCAGTACTGAGGCAGTGCTGCACTGTCAGAGGGTCAGTACTGAGGGGAGTGTTGCACTGTCAGAGAGTCAGTACTGAGGGAGTGCTGCACTGTCAGGGGGTCAGTACTGAGGGAGTGCTGCACTGTCAGAGGGTCAGTACTGAGGGAGTGTTGCACTGTCAGAGGGTCAGTACTGAGGCAGTGCTGCACTGTCAGAGGGTCAGTATTGAGGGGAGTGTTCCACTGTCAGAGAGTCAGTACTGAGGGAGTGCTGCACTGTCAGAGGGTCAGTACTGAGGAAGTGCTGCACTGTCAGAGGGTCAGTACTGAGGGAGTGCTGCACTGTCAGGGGGTCAGTACTGAGGGAGTGCTGCACTGTCAGAGTGTCAGTACTGAGGGAGTGCTGCACTGTCAGAGGGTCAGTACTGAGGAAGTGCTGCACTGTCAGAGTGTCAGTACTGAGGAAGTGCCGCACTGTCAGAGTGTCAGTACTGAGGGAGTGCCGCACTGTCAGAGGGTCAGTACTGAGGAAGTGCTGCACTGTCAGAGGGTCAGTACTGAGGGAGTGCCGCACTGTCAGAGGGTCAGTGCTGAGGGAGTGCTGCACTGTCAGAGGGTCAGTACTGAGGAAGTGCTGCACTGTCAGAGTGTCAGTACTGAGGAAGTGCTGCACTGTCAGAGTGTCAGTACTGAGGGAGTGCTGCACTGTCAGAGGGTCAGTACTGAGGGAGTGCTGCACTGTCAGAGGGTCAGTACTGAGGGAGTGCTGCACTGTCAGAGGGTCAGTACTGAGGGAGTGCTGCACTGTCAGAGGGTCAGTACTGAGGGAGTGCTGCACTGTCAGAGGGTCAGTACTGAGGGAGTGCTGCACTGTCAGAGGGTCAGTACTGAGGGAGTGCTGCACTGTCAGAGGGTCAGTACTGGGGGAGTGCTGCACTGTCAGAGGGTCAGTACTGAGGGAGTGCTGCACTGTCAGAGGGTCAGGACTGAGGGAGTGCTGCACTGTCAGAGGGTCAGTACTGAGGGAGTGCTGCACTGTCAGAGAGTCAGTACTGAGGGAGTGCCGCACTGTCAGAGGATCATTACTGCGGGAGTGCTGCACTGTCAGAGGGTCAGTACTGAGGGAGTGCCGCACTGTCAGGGGGTCAGTACTGAGGGAGTGCTGCACTGTCAGAGGGTCAGTACTGAGGGAGTGTTGCACTGTCAGAGGGTCAGTGCTGAGGGAGTGCTGCACTGTCAGAGGGTCAGTACTGAGGGAGTGTTGCACTGTCAGAGAGTCAGTACTGAGGGAGTGCTGCTCTGTCAGAGGGTCAGTACTGAGGAAGTGCTGCACTGTCAGAGTGTCAGTACTGAGGAAGTGCCGCACTGTCAGAGTGTCAGTACTGAGGGAGTGCCGCACTGTCAGAGGGTCAGTACTGAGGAAGTGCTGCACTGTCAGAGGGTCAGTACTGAGGGAGTGCCGCACTGTCAGAGGGTCAGTGCTGAGGGAGTGCTGCACTGTCAGAGGGTCAGTACTGAGGAAGTGCTGCACTGTCAGAGTGTCAGTACTGAGGAAGTGCTGCACTGTCAGAGTGTCAGTACTGAGGGAGTGCTGCACTGTCAGAGGGTCAGTACTGAGGGAGTGCTGCACTGTCAGAGGGTCAGTACTGAGGGAGTGCTGCACTGTCAGAGGGTCAGTACTGAGGGAGTGCTGCACTGTCAGAGGGTCAGTACTGAGGGAGTGCTGCACTGTCAGAGGGTCAGTACTGAGGGAGTGCTGCACTGTCAGAGGGTCAGTACTGAGGGAGTGCTGCACTGTCAGAGGGTCAGTACTGGGGGAGTGCTGCACTGTCAGAGGGTCAGTACTGAGGGAGTGCTGCACTGTCAGAGGGTCAGGACTGAGGGAGTGCTGCACTGTCAGAGGGTCAGTACTGAGGGAGTGCTGCACTGTCAGAGAGTCAGTACTGAGGGAGTGCCGCACTGTCAGAGGATCATTACTGCGGGAGTGCTGCACTGTCAGAGGGTCAGTACTGAGGGAGTGCCGCACTGTCAGGGGGTCAGTACTGAGGGAGTGCTGCACTGTCAGAGGGTCAGTACTGAGGGAGTGTTGCACTGTCAGAGGGTCAGTGCTGAGGGAGTGCTGCACTGTCAGAGGGTCAGTACTGAGGGAGTGTTGCACTGTCAGAGAGTCAGTACTGAGGGAGTGCTGCTCTGTCCGGGTTTCCAAATTTTTCCAAAGTGTTCCTTTCCCAATAATACCCGGTCTGCGCTTGTTGATGAACTTGACATAATCCATGTCAACGGTTTGGAAACGGCGAAAGGCTGTTCTCTTCTGTGTTGGGTGCAATATTATTCCCTGAATCAGCGGCTGGGAAGGAAGGCTGATCTGATCCTTTTGCTATTGGTGGGGTCTTGCTGTGCAGAAATAGGCTGCTCATTTTCCTACATTACAGCGGTTTAACAGAAACATTCCGCTGGCTGTTAATATTGGAGTGTGTGTAAGTTTGTGTGAAAATACAGTTGGTTTGAAGTTTACCAGGTCTCAGGCTGTTAATATTCAACCCCTGGTGCCGTGCCCCTCTCTCCTGGTCTGTCACACTGCTGGATTTGTTGTTTAACTATTATTGGAAATGTTTCAGTGCACGTGCTTTTCCGATTCTGACTTGATTGACGGAGTCTTGCTAAATTTCCAGGAAGGATGATTACATTTTTTCTCTGAAACAAACACATTGTGCAATCAGAGAGACAGAGAGAGAGTCGCTCTCCGTTTCGCTCCATCCCAGCTCTCTCTCATCCGTTGTTGCAATCACAGCAGGATACCGGTTCCTTCGGAGCTGCAGCCAATATCCCCAGCGCAGACTGCACAGGGAAAGCCTTCATCAGAGATTCCTGCAGCCTCTGGTGCCCCCGATCTCCTCCGCCAGCAATGTCCAGGCTCTACTCCCTGTCGCTGCTGCTATTCTCCTTACTGGCAGCATGGCAACCTGCTGTCGGCGGCTGTAAGTGAACCCAGTCTCTGTCTGCAACTCTCTCCCACTCTCTCCATCTCTCTCCCACTCGCTCTCTCACTCTGTCTCTTTCTCTCCGTGTCTCTCACACTCTCTGTCTCTCTCTCTGTCTCACTCTTTCTCTCTCTCAATGTGTCTCTCTCACTCACTCTGCCACTCTCAATCTCTCACTCTCCGTCTCTCACTCTCACTCCATCTCTCTCTCACTCTGTCTCTTTCTCTCCCTGTGCCTCTCACACACTCTCTCTCTCTCTTTGTCTCACCCTCTGTCTCTCTCACACACTCTGTCTCATCACTTAATCTGTCTCTCTCTCTCTCCCTGTGCCTCTCATACACTCTGTCTCTCTATTTCTTTCTCTCAATGTCTCTCTCTCACTCTGTCTCTCCCCCTCCGCCTCCATCCCTCCCCCTCCATCTCTCCCCCTCCGCCTCCATCTCTCCCCCTCCGCCTCCATCTCTCCCCCTACGTCTTTCCCCCTCCGCCTCCGACCCTCCATCTCCGACCCTCCCCCTCCATCTCCGACCCTCCTCCTCCGCCTCCATCCCTCCCCCTCTGCCTCTGTCCCTCCCCTCCGTCCCTCCCCTTCCATCTCTCCCCCTCCGCCTCCGTCTCTCCCCCTCCGCCTCCGTCCTTCTTCCTCCCCCTCCACCACCATCCCTCCTCCTCAGCCTCCGTCCCTCCCTCTCCGCCCCACCCCCTCCATCTCTCCCCCTCCGCCTCCATCTCTCCCCCTACGTCTTTCCCCCTCCGCCTCCGACCCTCCATCTCCGCCCCACCCCCTCCATCTCCGACCCTCCGCCTCCGTCCCTCTTCCTCCGTCTCTGTCCCTCCGCCTCCGTCTCCGTCTCTCCCCCTCCCCCTCCGACTCTCCCCCTCCACCTCCGTCCCTCTTCCTCTGCCTCCGTCTCTCCCCCTCCGCCTCCGTCCCTCTGCCTCCGCCTCCGCCCCTCCCCCTCCGCCCCTCCCCCTCCGCCCCTCCCCCTCTGCCCCTCCCCCTCTGCCCCTCCACCTCCATCCCTCCCCCTCCGCCTCCATCCCTCCCCTTCCCCTCCACCTCCATCCCTCCCGCCCCCTCCACCCCTCCCCCTCCGCCTCCGTCTCTCCCCCTCTGCCTCTGTCCCTCCCCCTCCGTCCCTCCCCTTCCATCTCTCCCCCTCCGTCCCTCCCCTTCCATCTCTCCCCCTCCGCCTCCATTCCTCCTCCTCCGCCTCCATCCCTCCCCCTCCACCCCACCCCCTCCGCCTCCACCCCACCCCCTCCGCCTCCATCCCTCCCCCTCCGCCTCCATCCCTCCCCCTCCACCCCACCCCCTCCGCCTCCATCCCTCCCCCTCCGCCTCCATCCCTCCCCCTCCACCCCACCCCCTCCGCCTCCATCCCTCCCCTCCGCCTCCATCCCTCGCCCTCCGCCTCCATCCCTCCCCCTCCACCCCACCCCCTCCGCCTCCATCCCTCCCCCTCCGCCTCCATCCCTCCCCCTCCATCCCTCCCCCTCCGCCTCCGTCCCTCCCCCTCCTCCTCCGTCCCTCCCCCTCCTCCTCCGTCCCTCCCCCTCCTCCTCCGTCCCTCCCCCTCCTCCTCCGTCCCTCCCCCTCCTCCTCCGTCTCTCCCCCTCCTCCTCCGTCCCCCCCTCTCCGCCTCCATCTCTCCCCCTCCGCCTCCGTCCCTCCCCCTCCTCCTCCGTCTCTCCACCTCCTCCTCTGTCCCTCCCTCTCCGCCTCCGTCTCTCCCCCTCCGCCTGCGTCTCCCCGTCTCCGCCTCCGTCTCCCCCCTCTGCCTCCGTCTCCCCCCTCCACCTCCGTCTCCCCCTCCGTATCCGTCTCTCCCCCTCCGCCTCCGTCTCCCCCTCCGCCTCCGTCTCTCCCCCTCCCCCTCACCCCCTCCGCCTCTCCGTCTCTCCCCCCTCCGCCACTCCGTCTCTCTCCTCCGCCTCTCTGTCTCCCCCCTCCGCCTCTCCGTCTCTCCCCCTCCGCCTCTCCGTCTCCCCCTCCACCTCTCTGCCTCTCCCCCCCGCCTCTCCGTCTCTCCCCCCCCGCCTCTCCATCTCTCCCCCCCCCCGCCTCTCCGTCTCTCCCCCCGCCTCTCCGTCTCTCCCCCCGCCTCTCCGTCTCTCCCCCCGCCTCTCCGTCTCTCCCCCGCCTCTCTGTCTCTCCCCCCGCCTCTCCGTCTCTCCCCCCGCCTCTCCGTCTCTCCCCCCGCCTCTCCGTCTCTCCCCCCGCCTCTCCGTCTCTCCCCCCGCCTCTCCGTCTCTCCCCCCGCCTCTCCGTCTCTCCCCCCGCCTCTCCGTCTCTCCCCCCGCCTCTCCGTCTCTCCCCCCGCCTCTCCATCTCTCCCCCCCCCCCGCCTCTCCGTCTCTCCGCCCCCCCCGCCTCTCCATCTCTCCCCCCCCCCCGCCTCTCCGTCTCTCCCCCGCCTCTCCGTCTCTCCCCCCCGCCTGTCACCCCCCGCCTCTCCGTCTCTCCCCCCCGTCTCTCCCCCCCGCCTCTCCGTCTCTCCCCCCCGTCTCTCCCCCCCCGCCTCTCCGTCTCTCCCCCCCGCCTCTCCCCCTCGCCTCTCCGTCTCTCCCCCCCGCCTCTCCCCCCCGCCTCTCCATCTCTTCCCCCCCCCCGCCTCTCCGTCTCTCCCCCCCCCGCCTCTCCATCTCTTCCCCCCCGCCTGTCACCCCCCGCCTCTCCGTCTCTCCCCCCCGCCTGTCACCCCCCGCCTCTCCGTCTCTCCCCCCCGTCTCTCCCCCCCCGCTTCTCCGTCTCTCCCCCCGCCTCTCCGTCTCTCCCCCCCGCCTCTCCCCCCCCGCCTCTCCATCTCTTCCCCCCCCCCGCCTCTCCATCTCTTCCCCCCCCGCCTCTCCATCTCTTCCCCCCCCCCGCCTCTCCGTCTCTCCCCCCGCCTCTCCATCTCTTCCCCCCCCCCGCCTCTCCATCTCTTCCCCCCCCCGCCTCTCCGTCTCTCCCCCCGCCTCTCCATCTCTTCCCCCCCCCCGCCTCTCCGTCTCTCCCCCCGCCTCTCCATCTCTTCCCCCCCGCCTCTCCGTCTCTCCCCCCCCCCCGCCTCTCCGTCTCTCCCCCCGCCTCTCCATCTCTTCCCCCCCGCCTCTCCGTCTCTCCCCCCCCCCGCCTCTCCGTCTCTCCCCCCCCCGCCTCTCCGTCTCTCCCCCCCCCCGCCTCTCCGTCTCTCCCCCCGCCTCTCCATCTCTTCCCCCCCCCGCCTCTCCGTCTCTCCCCCCCCGCCTCTCCGTCTCTCCCCCCTCCGCCTCTCCGTCTCTCCCCCTCCGCCTCTCCGTCTCCCCCCTCCGCCTCTCCGTCTCTCCCCTCCGCCTCTCCGTCTCCCCCCTCCGCCACTCCGTCTCTCTCCTCCGCCTCTCCGTCTCTCTCCTCCGCCTCTCTGTCTCCCCCCTCCGCCTCTCCGTCTCTCCCCCTCCGCCTCTCCGTCTCCCCCCTCCGCCACTCCGTCTCTCTCCTCCGCCTCTCCGTCTCCCCCCTCCGCCTCTCTGCCTCTCCCCCCCCGCCTCTCCGTCTCTCCCCGCACCCGCCTCTCTGTCTTCTCTGCCTCTCCGTCTCCCCCCTTCCCCTCTCCATCTCTTCCCCCACCGCCTCTCCGTCTCTCCCCCCCCCGTCCGCCTCTCCGTCTCTCCCCCCCGCCTCTCCGTCTCTCCCCCCGCCTCTCCATCTCTTCCCCCCCCCGCCTCTCCGTCTCTCCCCCCCCGCCTCTCCGTCTCTCCCCCCTCCGCCTCTCCGTCTCTCCCCCTCCGCCTCTCCGTCTCCCCCTCCGCCTCTCCGTCTCTCCCCCTCCGCCTCTCCGTCTCCCCCCTCCGCCACTCCGTCTCTCTCCTCCGCCTCTCCGTCTCTCTCCTCCGCCTCTCTGTCTCCCCCCTCCGCCTCTCCGTCTCTCCCCCTCCGCCTCTCCGTCTCCCCCCTCCGCCACTCCGTCTCTCTCCTCCGCCTCTCCGTCTCCCCCCTCCGCCTCTCTGCCTCTCCCCCCCCGCCTCTCCGTCTCTCCCCGCACCCGCCTCTCTGTCTTCTCTGCCTCTCCGTCTCCCCCCTTCCCCTCTCCATCTCTTCCCCCACCGCCTCTCCGTCTCTCCCCCCCCGCCTCTCCGTCTCTCCCCCCCCCCCGCCTCTCCGTCTCTCCCCCCCGCCTCTCCGTCTCTCCCCCCCCCCCGCCTCTCCGTCTCCCCCCCCCCGCCTCTCCGTCTCTCCCCCCCCCCGCCTCTCCGTCTCTCCCCCCCGCCTCTCCATCTCTCCCCCCCCCGCCTCTCCATCTCTCCCCCCCGCCTCTCCGTCTCTCCCCCCCGCCTCTCCGTCTCTCCCCCCCCCCGCCTCTCCGTCTCTCCCCCCCCCCCGCCTCTCCGTCTCTCCCCCCCGCCTCTCCGTCTCTCCCCCCCCCCCGCCTCTCCGTCTCTCCCCCCCGCCTCTCCGTCTCTCCCCCCGCCTCTCCGTCTCTCCCCCCGCCTCTCCGTCTCTCCCCCCGCCTGTCACCCCCCGCCTCTCCGTCTCTCCCCCCCCGCCTCTCCGTCCCTCCCCCCGCCTCTCCGTCTCTCCCCCGCCTCTCCGTCTCTCCCCCCGCCTCTCCGTCTCTCCCCCCCGCCTCTCCATCTCTCCCCCCCGCCTCTCCGTCTCTCCCCCCCCGCCTCTCCCCCCCGCCTCTCCCCCCCCGCCTCTCTGTCTCTCCCCCCCGCCTCTCCGTCTCTCCCCCCCGCCTCTCCGTCTCTCCCCCCCGCCTCTCCCCCCGCCTCTCTGTCTCTCCCCCCCGCCTCTCCCCCCCCGCCTCTCCGTCTCTCCCCCCCGCCTCTCCCCCCCCGCCTCTCCGTCTCTCCCCCCCGCCTCTCCCCCCCCGCCTCTCCGTCTCTCCCCCCCGCCTCTCCCCCCCCGCCTCTCCGTCTCTCCCCTCCCCCTCTCCATCTCTTCCCCCCCCCCGCCTCTCCGTCTCTCCCCCCCCCCGCCTCTCCGTCTCTCCCCCCCGCCTCTCCGTCTCTCCCCCCCCCGCCTCTCTGTCTCTCCCCCCCCGCCTCTCCGTCTCTCCCCCCCCGCCTCTCCGTCTCTCCCCCCCCGCCTCTCCGTCTCTCCCCCCCCCCCGCCTCTCCGTCTCTCCCCCCCGCCTCTCCATCTCTCCCCCCCCGCCTCTCCGTCTCTCCCCCCCGCCTCTCCGTCTCTCCCCCTCTGCCTCTCCGTCTCTCCCCCCCCCCCGCCTCTCCGTCTCTCCCCCCGCCTCTCCGTCTCTCCCCCCGCCTGTCACCCCCCGCCTCTCCGTCTCTCCCCCCGCCTCTCCGTCTCTCCCCCCCGCCTCTCCCCCCCCGCCTCTCCGTCTCTCCCCCCGCCTCTCCGTCTCTCCCCCCCGCCTCTCCCCCCCCGCCTCTCCGTCTCTCCCCCCGCCTCTCCGTCTCTCCCCCCCGCCTCTCCGTCTCTCCCCCCCGCCTCTCCGTCTCTCCCCCCGCCTCTCCGTCTCTCCCCCCCGCCTCTCCGTCTCTCCCCCCCGCCTCTCCGTCTCTCCCCCCCGCCTCTCCCCCCCCGCCTCTCCGTCTCTCCCCCCGCCTCTCCGTCTCTCCCCCCGCCTCTCCGTCTCTCCCCCCGCCTCTCCGTCTCTCCCCCCCGCCTCTCCCCCCCCGCCTCTCCGTCTCTCCCCCCGCCTCTCCGTCTCTCCCCCCGCCTCTCCGTCTCTCCCCCCCGCCTCTCCATCTCTCCCCCCGCCTCTCCGTCTCTCCCCCCGCCTATCCCCCCCCGCCTCTCCGTCTCTCCCCCCCGCCTCTCCGTCTCTCCCCCCCGCCTCTCCGTCTCTCCCCCGCCTCTCCGTCTCTCCCCCCGCCTCTCCGTCTCTCCCCCCCGCCTCTCCATCTCTCCCCCCCGCCTCTCCGTCTCTCCCCCCCGCCTATCCCCCCCCGCCTCTCTGTCTCTCCCCCCCGCCTCTCCGTCTCTCCCCCCCCGCCTCTCCGTCTCTCCCCCCCGCCTCTCCCCCCCCGCCTCTCTGTCTCTCCCCCCCCGCCTCTCCGTCTCTCCCCCCCGCCTCTCCGTCTCTCCCCCCCCGCCTCTCTGTCTCTCCCCCCCGCCTCTCCGCCTCTCCCCCCCCGCCTCTCCGTCTCTCCCCCCCGCCTCTCCGCCTCTCCCCCCCGCCTCTCCGCCTCTCCCCCCCGCCTCTCCGTCTCTCCCCCCCGCCTCTCCGTCTCTCCCCCGCCTCTCCGTCTCTCCCCCCCGCCTCTCCGTCTCTCCCCCCCGCCTCTCCGTCTCTCCCCCATCCGCCTCTCCCCCCCGCCTCTCCGTCTCTCCCCCCGCCTCTCCCCCCCCGCCTCTCCGTCTCTCCCCCCCCCCGCCTCTCCATCACTCCCCACCCCGCCTCTCCGTCTCTCTCCCCCCGTCTCTCCCCCTCCGTCTCTTCCCCCCCGCCTCTACCCCCCCCGCCTCTCCCCCCCGCCTCTCCCCCCCGCCTCTCCCCCCCGCCTCTCCCCCCCCGCCTCTCCCCCCCGCCTCTCCCCCCCGCCTCTCCCCCCCCGCCTCTCCCCCCCCGCCTCTCCCCCCCGCCTCTCCCCCCCCGCCTCTCCCCCCCCGCCTCTCCCCCCCGCCTCTCCCCCCCCGCCTCTCCCCCCCGCCTCCCCCTCGCCTCTCTACCCCCCCCACCTCTCCCCCCCCGCCTCACCGTCTCTCTTCCACCACCCCCCCGCCTTTCCGTCTTTCCCCCTCCTCCTCCGTCTCCCCCCTCTGCTTCGCTGTTTCTCTTTCTCTGTCTCTCCCTGTCTCTATCAGACTCTCTGGGGGCGATCTTAACAAAAAAATTCAGAGTGCAGGATGAGCGTGAAAAAGGGAGAGTTTCAGCTCATTTTTTATGAGGTGAAAGAAAAAAATCAAATCCTATCACATTTAGAAATGTTCATTGGCCTCGGGCGGGATTTTTCGGATTCAGGGAGAGTGCGGCTGGAAAATCCCGGTCGAGAGAGT